>NC_136063.1:350183355-350808355 GCF_964261635.1 Lissotriton helveticus | reverse complement strand
ACGAAATGGAGATAATTTTACTGTCAGGACATGGTAAACACCTTAGTACATGTTCAACCTTTACAAATGCACTGCACCCTGCCCAGAGGGTACCGTGGATCTACCATAGGGGTGTCTGATGTGCATGGAAAAGGAAGGGCAAGGTCTGGCAACTGGGTGCACTTGTCAGAATAACATGGCAGTTTAACAAACTGCGCACAGGCACTGCAATGGCGGGCCTGAGTTCCCTCTTTAAGGCTACTTTTGCGGGTGGCACAAGTAGTGCTGCACGCCCACTAGTAGCATTTACATTACCAGCCTTATCACGCATAGAGCACTTTACTAGGGAATTTACTAGTAAGGCAAACATACCAATCATGGACAACCAATTATCCTTATACTTTATACACCTAGCACTTGCACTTTGGCACTTATCAGCAGTACCACAGTACCCAAAGCATCTAAGTTGGCAACACTGAGTCAGAAAAAAACGTCTAGGGGAAAGCAAAATGTTTAGGGTGTGGTGTAGTTCCTATATTCCCAATAGGCTCTGCGCATCAGAATAGTATATCAAATAGATTAGACGTAGGACTGAGGTCAACTAGGTCTCTATCGAATATACTAGACCTAATTGTGTGTGCCAGCTAGCTCAGAAGTCACTAGAAACTTTCTCGAATTCACAAGAAGGGATTAGTCTCTGACAACCGCATAAACATGACAACTTTGTTTCCCCAAGAAAAAACGTATCTTCAGAGTAGTGGAAACAATAGATAGATATTTCACTCAGTCAATCGTGCATGCTTCGTTTCACTAGAGGTGCAGAGAAAGTAGAAAGACAGGTGTTTTCAATAAAAGGATTTATTGAACAGTCTTCTTTCTCAAGCATAAGAAATGAACTGCTACAATCTTAAAACTGGTTGTAAAATATAATGCATGCAGTATAAATAGTAGAATAAAATAATACTGTACGAGCATTGTATCGTTCCTAAACCATATATAAATACATACATAAATAACAGAGGCTAAAAGTACTCAACTGGTGCTTCTAAAATATGCCTACCCCGGTGTACCTAACCTAAGCTTAGTACGAGGGAAGAAGTAAGTGAGGTGTAGCATAAATGTAGTATTGTTTTGCCAAGAATCTGCCCAAGATTTATCTAAGGGTCTAATCAGCTCCGTACCTTAGTTTAGAATGAAGAAGGTCGGTCTCTGGACTCAATTTCCCAACAACCCGCAAGGGTAGCTTGGAAACACTGGAGCTAGATTTCTCGGCAGGAGAAAAGACAGCGTTTCTCTCAGTGCGTCTGCTGGAGGGTCGGCTTCCTTCGGCACTTGCTATAGCAGGGCGCATCGGGCAAGTAGGTAGTCGTACTGCTCCAAACCACCGTGTGTTTGCTTGGGCGAGTGTGGACATATTTATACCGTGAAGGTGCCAAGTTTGACGTACAGTTGGACATAATAACGTCATCGAAGAGTCTCAGTTCCTTGAAAACTCCATGAATTCTTGGACAAATCAATATTCAAGCAAGGGGAAGTCCCTAGCTGCTGAAGCTGAGTTTTCTAAGAAATCGTGTGGATTTTTGGAACTAGTGGAAGTAACCCTGCCGTATTTGGACTGCATGAGCTATGCCTAAATATGGTTATGATTTCTATGCCTATATAAGGATATGGTGATTTATACCTATATAAGGGCATGAATCGGGAAACTTACAATAGGGTCCTAAAATAATACATAACACCCACTCCACGTTATCATGTTCTTCTAAGTTCAAGCACCTAAACATATAATCTAGACTATGTGTTTACAACCCCCAAAAAATCATATAAAATGCATTTGAAATGGTTGCACACGAAAAATTGAATATTTTGTACAGTACACATTTAAAGGCAATGATTTCATTGTAAGCATATGATATGATATTAGCAATGCTAACTGAATGAATCACGAGAATTACATTTATGAAATGGCTCTTAGCTACAGAAGAAAAAGGTCTAGACCATCTCATAGCAGAATAGTTCCAAACATGGAAGCTTTTATCTTGAAAATAGTGAAGGTCGAATTTCATAGTTCCAAAAGAACGCTGTGTGATACTTTCAAAAGTTATTCTCAGTGTCAGGAGAAAACATTAAGTCATCAAGGCTGGCAAAAAAATCGTCTACCACCGTAGGTGAAAGTTCGACTACTTCATTAAGAAGGTCAATTGTGCACAGATGTGAGGCATCGCCGTCAGCTTCAGCCCCGTTAGCAATGTTCATAGCAGATGGTACCTGTGTGCCTGATGGTCCGCGTATCTCACCTCCAGTTGGATTTGCCGGGGAGATCTCAATGAATGCCGTCATCAGGATTGGCAGCCGCTGGGGGCAACACAACACATGAGCCGTTACCGTACCCAGTAATGCATCAGCATCCGTTGGCATAACAGATGGTAGTGTTAGACAGACATCTAACACGCATTCCTCTCCACAAAGCAGGCATCGTAGAACAGGTAAGATGCAATCTTGCCAGATTGGTCTGAATGACAGGAACCATGTGATATTCAAATCTCTCAAACGAGCCAAGCTAAGGATCTGTGTTATTCTGTCACGGTACCTCATAGCCTGCAGCGCATTTTCCATGGTGGCTTGGGTATTGCTGGTGGCTAAATGTGCCATAACCGAGCAAGAGGAATAAAAATAAGATCCCTGCTACAAGTCCCAAAATGAGAGGCAGGCCGCCGAACACAGAGTGGACAACGTTAGGAAAAATGCCCAGGACTACTTCAAAGGGGGCTAACAGTTCCGAAAAAATAATCTTAAATACATGTGCAATACCACTGGTATCAGATATGTTAAAGATAAGACCTAACATTTCTGCGAAATGTATTGGGCAGTTTGTTGATAATAATGCACGTATCTGTGCAGAAGTGCTTGCAACTTGCAGAACATACGTCTCTCTGGACGAGGTCAGTGGCACAGTTTTTTGCAAAAGAATGGCTTTCATTCTGCTTAAAGTATCAATTCGTATAGAAGAGATGTTCAGTGAAGGCCATAGTGGCGACTCCCCGTCTGTCTTGCTTTTAGGAAACAATACTTGCATACAGCAAGTGACCTTGGCTGACACAGTAACGAGATAGCTTATTCCTTGCATATTCCACAACAGCTGTCATCATTTAACATAATGTAGCTACCATTGGAAAGCTGCCTGAAAATTGAATCTATCACTGCTGTAGGCGAACCCTGCTGGTGGCAAGAAAGGTTATTGGAAGAACCTTTGAAGGCTCCGTGTAAATACCTTGACACAATAGTGTACCGCTTAGTGAGTTTTCACAATTTTTCACCACTAAGAAATACTTCCTTTCCCCCACTCCAACATTTGTGTGTGTATGGCAAATCCCAGGTCGACTTACTGTATTCTTTACCCAACCTTTCATACAGGCCTGCTGGTATGTGTTTTAAGCAATACTGAAACTGGAAAGTTGTCACTGGCATCATGATGGTGCCATGTATTATCCATTCAACTGATGGTTTCTCAGAAACGGTCAATGGTAATCTCTCCAGTTTTTCTATGCTCAGCACCGTATAGCCTGCTCCCCTCGGTGCCAACGAGATTTGTTTATCCGTAAGGTTAAATACAGTAAACAGTGTCGTAGTGTTGATTAGACGCCAAGGCATATAGCTTGAACGAAGGTTTTGCAACGTCCAGCCTAATAGCATTATAGACCGTAATTGAGACTGGCCATGTTGTAGCATTAGCAAGTCCTGTTCCATTATATCTATGGCAGATGATACAATGCTGTCCAAAGAATAAATTCTGGATGACAGAGTTGTTAACCCATTGTCAACTACAGAGAGTGATTTCCCTAAGTTAATACGATCGATTTCTCGTATTCTTTCAGCTGTTTCAATTTGCGTGACTTTCCATGCTTCATTGTATGCAGCGTATATACCGGCGTATATGAAACGTTTATGATGTGGATTTCGAGGTCCCAGTAAGAATTCTCATAAATGAACGCCATCTTTAGGCAAAGATAAGTGTTGTTTTATTTATGGAATTGTGGATCTCTGTATCCACTCAAGGCATAGTTTTCCTACAATATAAGTTGTTATTATCCCTGGATGTCGTCTTTGGATATATCTTGGATCCTGCCTAGTTACCGTAAACCCTTGTGTCTTGTTCAGAAATCTATCTTGACAGTTATTCGTGTCTGTGGGCCAGATTAACAATTTTTTCCATTCAGGATTTGTTCTTTCTGTTGTAAAATATAATTTACGTCTATCTCTTCATCTGAAGTCATATTACTATCAGGTGTGGTCTTAGGTATGGACGGTTTGTTTAAATCTTTTATCTTAGCAATGCCAAGACAAGATGTCCGTTAAACAGTGTCATTTAGGAACATAATTTGTTCTGGGATGATGCAGGCTTCTAAACCTTGTACCTGCCAGTCTTTTCTGCCCCAAACAGTTATTGTCTCAAAGTTGTCTTTCTAAAATTTAAAACCTAAGGTGGACAATTGAGCATAAAAGGTCGCAGAATAAATTTGTTTAGTGTTTGTCAACAAACTTTTCATGCCTGTCTTATTCATATTTTTAAAGTAAAAACTTTCTGGGTTTGTAACATTAAAACCTTTATAATATGGACATTTTCTAAGAAACGTTTTAGAGCTACCTTTTGGAGGAGTTTGGTAATGTTCCCATTGATTATAAGTTAAAACATTTCTAGGGTTTGCAGATTTATGCAAGTAATGATGGCCAAAATGATTAAAACAATACATTTCTTCATAATTTGCTGAACCTTCTAAGTATTCCTGTTTTGTAAATTTTGCTGACATTTCTATGTCTGCCATCATGTTATTGACAGTCTCAAAGTCCCAATCATCAGAAAATGTGCTGGGTGACACAAAATAACTCAAGGAAACTTTAAATTGGTGTAGGAATTTTCAGCAGCTCAACAGGGTCATAAATGTCATAATCAGTTGTATCCCAAGCTATTCCACCAGGCAGAGGAACAGCTGTGATGTTCACTGATGACAGGTCTCGTTGTTCACGATGAGATGATTTGTGTGGCTTCAGAAGCAAGTTGATGTTCTTACTTGCTGTGTCCATTTTAATGTGCTTTCGATCTATCAGTTTTCCCAAACTTAACACAAGAATGCGCCATTGCAGGACATAAAGTACGCCTAACACAATGCAAAGTTCAACCCAAGGTGAAACCAGATATGTATTTGTAAGCTCTTGACCAAGTTCCTTTACTTTTTCCTTGAAAGTTTTATATGCTGGCGTAGTTTCAGGTTCACTGGGATCCTCAGAGATGTTATCAAAGTTGATAAAATAGCCCGAGGCAGTTTTTCAATAGTTGGTATTGCATCCGGATTTTTTGAAATCGCTGGAATTGCTTTTTCCCTTGACATGATTGTATAGTCAGATGCTACATCATTGTAGACGGGAGCTTCTTGACAAACTGTTATTTGGGTTTCAAGAGGCACAAGTTCCATGGCTTTATTGCATAGTCCTTCTTTTCTCACTTTAGAGTCTTCAAAGGTGATGAGTCTTTCAGTTTGAACCTCTTGGATAGTAGCAAGATTTGGTCGTCTGCTACTTCTTGGGAGTCCACTGGGTCTACTACTTATTATCAGCCACATGGTGTGGTTTTACCAGGTCGATTGACACAGACCGGTTCTCCTTTTTCCCAGCATGGGGCGGCAGTAGTACTGTTCTTGATCCGTGGATTGCTAGAACTGGCACTGGTTTTCTTTAAGAAGGCCAAATTCCTTCTTGCCTGCTATTTTCTCCCTGACCAGATCCCCAATCTTTGGAATCCAGACAGGTCTTGCTGGGACAGGTGGTTTTTCTTCAGTGGTCGTTGGCTTTTCGCTGGTGTTGCTTAAAACTTCTTCTTGTTTCATTTAAGTCCAGTAAAACAGCCAAACGATCTTTGATATCAAAGGGTTTTTGTTCCACCACTGAAGTGTGACGATCGAGGTCTTCAACCAACATTCTAGTACCAAAAAGAATTTCATATGGAGTGATTCTACCCAGAGAATTTCTTGGCAGGTTATTAAGACTATGTTGGACATTTATTAGATGTTTGACCCAACCATCACCCAAACCTAATACCCTAGCTGTTATAGATTGCTTTATGTCACGTTTTTTTCTCTCCACAACCGAATTTCCCTCAGGATGGAATGGACTCGAAAATCGCAATGCAACTCCCAAGCTGGCCATGGCCTCCTTGTAAGCCCTAGAGCTAAACGCAGGACCCTGGTCAGAATGTAGCGTGCCGATTGCATATGTGCCGATAAAGACTCGCACATCTTTAATAACAGTTCAGGCGTCAGCCAAGTGCTGAGGCCACATCCAAATGAATCTTGAGCATGAATCCAGTGCGACCATGATATATTTATAGTTGCCATCCCTTTGTAAGGGACCACAGTAGTCCAGGTAAACACACGCTAGTGGTTTATCTGAAATCCGGAGGGGTGTCAGCGCCAGACGTTTCACTGTTGAAACTTTCATTTTCTGGCATATTTCACATTCCAAAACATAGTTTCTGGTTTGTTTCCTCATGCGTGGCCACCAGTATCGCTGTTTTAATAATGAAACTGTGGCGGAAACACTTGCATGTGCAGAGGCAAGCCCTTCATGTGCCGCTAAAATTAGTCCTAACCTGTGTTCCATGTTTGGGATTACTCTATCCCCCACTCCAGGGATTTGAGCAAAAGGAACATCATTCGCATCAGTTATATATGAGTACTTGAGTGGAAAGCCCTTTGGTAGTGTTTTACCACTGTCTTTTTTTGAAGCAGTGACTGCTTGCATTATTTCGCTGTCTATTTTCATTTTTGAACGAGTAATTGCAGTTACGGAAGCCGTTTGTACAGCTGCCTTTGCGGCTTCATCAGCCAATGAATTCTCTTCAACGTGAACGTCATCACGCTGATGACTCAGTGTATGGATCATGTGAGTCTTTTGTAGTTCTTTCTGCAAATGAACTACTTGTTCCCAAAGCATTTTATGCTTGATTGGGCCACCTTTTGCGTCTTTAAAACCATTTTGATCCCATTTCTGCAGATATTCATTGTAAGACTGGACGCAGTAATACGAATCGCACACTATAAGTGTGGGCAATTTCGCGATCTGTATTTTCAAGCGTGATCTTGAAAGCTTGGAGTTCAGCTCGCTGAGCTGTAAAGTCTCCTAGAGATTGAGTTTTTGTGACCATAGGTCGGAATTTACCATCGCGCCAGCGACCTTTACCAATCACGCTCGCTGCACTACAAGCTTCTTTACCCCCAATCGCGGGCTGTGCTGATCCGTCTGTATAAATTATACAGCCGTAATGTTCTAGAGGTAGGATTTCAGTAGGCAGAGGACATTCTTGTTCGTATTGGAGAAATTCTTGTGTCTTCAAGTAAGGGTCAAAAACGTATTCAACGTCTGTTGCAGCAAGAGAATTAACCCATTGTATCCATCTCGGATGTGGAGCTTTTGCATTTGGAATGCTTGCCTTTGTCACTGCCTCTAAGGCAGGTACAGGTGTAACAACTTTAATGCGTTTACCCTGTGCGAGGACTCTCTCCTTTGCTACAGAAGTTTGAACCGCTGTCAGATTTTTTTCTGTTGAAGTGAATTTCATTTCAGCTCATGTGTACACGTGTGATTTGTAAGCTATTGGTACCTTTTCACCTTCGTTAAAGGTTAGGTATGTGAATCTGCATCTCCCTGGGATGATTCGGATAACAAGGTTGCGTACATTGTTGCGTGTTTGTAAGTGTGTTGTTGCCAACTTGTCTGTTTGTACTGAACGCAAAATTTCTGTGTGTTTTTGAGTCCAATTAGTTGTTTTGAAATCAGTTTTGATTAGTTCGTAGAGAGGTTTAACCCTGTCTGCGTAATACAGAATGTAAGTTCTTCCGAAGTTTAGGAATCCTAGAATTTACTGTAAGTTTTTCAGCATTTTTGGAGTTTGGAGCAGCGCACATTTTTCTGACAGGTTTGCTGCTAGGCTTTAGCCTTCACTTGAATGTTCCTATCCCAAGAATAGGACATTGAGGTGGGCAATTCTTGATTTTTTGAAGTTGAATTTATATCCTTCAGAGTCGAATCCAAGTATTATGGTGTTCACCCTGTTCAAGTGCCTGTCCAAATCATCATCTGTAAGATAGATGTCATCGACATAAAATAATGCCTCATCATCATACATTTGTAGTAACTCTGTTACTGTGGCACAAAATAATCCTGGACTATTCTTGAATCCTTGGGGGAGACGGCAAAATTGACCCTGTGTCCCCATTATTGAGAAAGCGGTCAAGTACCTGCTTTCTGGTGCAATGTTTTGACAGAAGGAACCGTTTGAAATATCTAATTTCGTTTTGTATTTTTTGCGAACGATGTTATTCATCAGTGCTGCACTGTGTGAATTTTGTACTACAAAAGTTTTCCAACAAGAGTTTAAATGTATGTAATCCAAAACTAGATGATATGTTTCAGGTGCAAGGTGCAACTTGGGCACATCACTCTGTCAGACTACGAACATTCTCCTTACGATAACTGCACGGGAACAGAGATGCTAGGTCCCAAATCCACCCCTGGTAATGAACTAGAGCTTGAGTAACAAGTCTCCAACAGGTTACCTAGAGGGGGAAGGGGGAAAGTGGATAAAATAACAAACCTGAAGAGACTTTCTTGGCTGGTTCCTCTCGTCAGTCCGACCTGCAGACCGCTATCGATGAGAATACCTAAAAGTTAACAACACTATTAGCTTCTCCTATTACTACTCTACTCTAATTCTAATCTTAATCTCCTTCCTTCCTCTGACCTACCATAAGCTCCCTCTCTTCTATTGTCTTCTTTTCTTTTCAGGGTACGGGTGGGAATTAGACCTTCTTCAGGTTTTTCCTGCAACGCACAATTACAGGTATGTGGATTAACCTCTAGAATCTCCCTACTCTCTTTTATTGACAACACTATTTAAGTTACTCACTTCCTTTCTGTACTCCTGTAGTCTTGTTCTCTTATGCTTCTTATTATGGTTGCCAACTTTTCCTATGATTTTAAGAGATACCAGAGTTTATTCTTAATGCTTAAGCTTATATAACCTTTCTAATTATTATTATTAAGCTCTTGGTTTACTTACTGATTGGCTACTCTGTTTTATCCTTTACTTCTCGTACTCTGCTAATGAAGTTTTCGTTTTATTCTTGTCTTCTATTCTCCTATTTTTCTCTAGGACACTTCCAAGGGCTTGTCTTATCGTACTCTGCACCCAAGATCACTCGGACTCTATCTCCGGTAAGTATCTATGCCTTTTTGATTCTATGACGTATTACTTTTATACATACAAGTTTCCAGTCACTTGTCTCTATTTTCTTGCTCTTCTCTTGACAGACGCTGGTCCAGCTAGACTGTTTCGACTTTCTGTGGTCAGGTAAGATTTGTCACTTGAATCTCCGTTCAGTGCGCAGATTCATCCAGCGCCCGCTCCACCTAGACTCCGATGCGCCAGAGGACCATGAACTAGACCGCTGACCTCTGCCCACAAGCAGCGGCCATCTTGGAGTTCCGATATCATATCCTCTCGGACCAGGAACCCCCAACTAGTCTCAAATCCTCGTTTCGATGCTTTCGGTGCTGAATCAGGGCCACCTGTGGTTCTAGGGTCCTGACATAGAGAAGGCTGGCATAATGATCTCTTCGCCATGTGGGCACTCCCTGACAAATTCAGGTGGCCAGGTTTTTTCAGCTAGAAGGATGTCATAACCTTTAGATAATTTTTCCCAAAAGAGTGCTTTTATCTTCCTAGTTATATCACCCTATATTCAGAGTGTTACTTCATATAACTTATGGGGTACACTAACCCTGGTGTCGGCAGTTTCAACCTGAATGAATTCATTCAGATCCACTGTCTCCAGATGATCTTTCAGGATTCTGCAAGGTATGGTGACCTCTGCTGCACTGTCCAGCATTGTCTGGGCCCACTCCCCGTTCTTGAGTTGTGTCCTCAAGATCCTTGGCATGTCTGATTTTAATACTTGCCACATTCTTTTTGGAGAATTGAGTTTTCTTATTTTTTGGAACGTGTTGATCGTCTTTGGACTTCATGAGTTCTTCTTTGTGTTCTGATCGTCCTCTTCTTTTGGATTTCTGTGAGAAAGTCTGAAAGGTACGAGAGGATTGTGTATCAGTATCTTGATATCTATCAGGTTTTCTTAACCACTTGGCTGCTAAGGCACCTCTGGCCCCTCAATGTAATTTCCATTGAAATCAATGGAAACTCCATGACGAGTTACCCTTGTCATTAGCACTGAAGGGGTTAAATTATCCCTATTTCTAAGGTTATACCTCTTTTCAGAGTGCTCTTTTGAGGAGATCTACCTCTGGACTGAGAGTGCCTCTCTTTAGGAAGTGGCTGTCTACTATTTTCCCATTTCTTTTTAGGAGTAGTTAGATTGGTTTTTTTAAAAACTTTTCAGGATTTTCTTTTAGTTCAGGCTTTACAGGTTTCCCTCCCAAACTATCTCTTCCTAGTTCTTCATAGGATTTTTCAATAATTCTGGCAATTTCATACGGTTGCTCAGTAATATCAAGTTCTTTTAATATTTAGCGGATTGCCACTGATGCTGCTTCACCTTTAATGTTAACTAATAAAATAGCTGAGACCTGTTTGAAATCTTTCAGTAATTTCATACCAAGATTCAAGGCTGGTTCTGGACCGTATTCATTTTGAATCTGTCTCAGAACGTCTGGTATCACCTCCATAGATGGGACACCATGTGTTTTTGAGTAGACTGAAGCAAAGACTGTACCCCAAGTGTCACAGTCCTCCACGTGTGGTGCAATCCCCATTGGTAAACAGATTGTTAGAATCCTGTGTTTTTCATGAGGTGTACCATCGGGAAATACTGCCTATATTTGAGTAATTTTCTGGGCTAATCAGAATCGAATTTGTTCCCTTTTTGCGGGCAACTTACCGATTACTGACTGTATTTACTGTGGTGTGATTTTGTTTGTGTTCCCCTGATGAGGGGTGTGCTGTGGAATTCTTATAGCAGGTTGGACTGCTAAAGTCTGCATGACATATAGTACCAATTGTCTATGTATTTTAATTAATTGTTTTAGCTGAGTTAACAGTTCTGGACATGTCATTTGTTCTATGGCAGGATGTGGTATATAGCTGGCTAGTACCGGCCATGTTGCTCCTGGTCTACCTAGTGGACCGAGCCTGGTAATGTGATTTTGATGTTGTAGGGCGCCTTTAAACCAAAGCTGATGCTCTTGGTAAGTTAGTGGAATTTCAATGTCCTTGAAAGGAGCGTATTCCACTGGAGGTTCCTCTATCCTATAGAAGTGGAACACATGTGTTGTTGGATTTGCCTGTGGAAAGACAATCCATGAATAGAATACCTCTGTCTGTCGATATTCATGTGCCTCTATGACAAATATGACTCTACCACCTCTTGCTGATAGGCCATTTTCTATAAGCTTTATAGCTATGGTTTTCCTCACGTTTTCCGGGATGATTATGGCATCCGGGTCATTTTGTTGGAGACCTGTCTCATCTAAACCCGGTCGGGTAATAGTGCCTGCAGATCCACCGCTCTCTTCGTCGCGATCTTGCATTTTGTTGCAAGTTGAGCAGAGAAAGTTTCAAGGAATAAAGATAAGGTGCACAATATTTTGGAACACTGTATCCTTCAACGTTGAACAAAACCAAAACTAATACTTAGGATTTTTCATCCTACTCAGTTTATGGCGGATATGTTATCCTTTAACCCACTCCAGACGTCTATTGGAGTTTTTACGGGATAAAGGGGTTTCTGTGAAAAGCATGACTGAGTTACTCTAGTATCTAGCATTAAATTACTGCCTTACCAAACGTTGGGCGCCATGTAGTGTAGTTCCTATATTCCCAATAGGCTCTGCACATTGGAATAGTATATCCTATAGATTAGACGTAGGACTGAGGTCGACTAGGTCTCTATCGAATATACTACACTTAAATATGTGTGCCAGCTAGCTCAGAGGTCACTAGAAACTTTCTCAAATTCATAAGAAGGGATTAGTCTCTGACAACCGCATTAACATGACAACTTTGTTTCCCCAAGATAAAACGTATCTTCAGAGTCGTGGTAACAATAGATAGATATTTCACTCAGTCAATCGTGCATGCTTCGTTTCACTAGAGGCGCAGAGAAAGTAGAAAGACGGGCGTTTTCAATTAAAGGATTTATTGAACAGTCTTCTTTCTCAAGCATAAGAAATGAACTGCTACAATCGTAAAACTGGTTGTAAAATATAATGTATACAGTATAAATAGTAGAATAAAATTATACTGTAAGAGCATTGTATGGTTCCTAAACCATAAATAAATACATACATAAATAACAGAGGATAAAAAGTACTCAACTGGTGCTTCTAAAATATGCCTACCCCGGCGTACCTAACCTAAGCTAGTACGAGGGAAGAAGTAAGTGAGGTGTAGCATAAATGTAGTATTCTTTTGCCAAGAACCTGCCCAAGATTTTTCTAAGGGTCTAATCAGCTTCTTACCTAAGTTTAGAATGAAGGAGGTCGGTCTCGGGACTCAATTTCCCAACAACCCGCAAGGGTAGCTTGGAAAAACTGGAGCTGGATTTCTTGGCAGGAGAAAAGACAGCGTCTCTCTCAGTGCGTCTGCTGGAGGGTCGGCTTCCTTCAGCACTTGCTATAGCAGGGCGCGTCGGGCAAGTAGATAGTCGAATTGCTTCAAACCACCGTGTGTTTGCATGGGCGAGTGTGGGCATATTTATACCTTGAAGGTGCCGACTTGGACGTACAGTTGGACATAATAACGTCATCAAAGAATCACAGTTTTTTTAAAACTCCATGTGTTCTTGGACAAATCAATATTCAAGCAAGGGGAAGGCCCTAGCTTGAGTTTTCAAAGAAATCGTTGTGGATTTTCGGAACTAGTGGAAGTAGCCCTGCCGTATTTGGACTGCATTAGCTATGCCTAAATATGGTTATGATTTCGATGCCTATATAAGGACATGGTGATTTATACCTATATAAGGGCATGAATCGGGAAACTTACAATAGGGTCCTAAAATAATACATAACAAGGGAACTTTAGACAAAAAGGGCCAAGTCCTAAAATGCCCCTTTGCTGTGTGCTGTGTGGGGTCGAAGGAAAGGACAAATGCTGGAACTTGACTGAGAACCTGTTTAAAGAAGAATCTCCAAGGGCTTGTCTGTGCTGGCCTCCGGTTCTGAAGTCTCAGGGACACAAAGACTTCACCTCTAGCTCCCCTGAACTCTACTGCTGAGACTTCTGACCTGCCAGGAGGGGCCTGTTCCAGTTTTGGGCCTCTGGAGGTTTTTGCTGCTGTTGGGAGCCGGAGGAAACTAAGAAAATCTATGCATCGCCCTTCTTGCAGCTGTTTTTCCGACTCAGCACTGCTGTGTGGGAAGAATCTCTATACATCGCCACCGTGCTGCTGTAGAGACGTCGTAGCACCTACCCGTAACTGCAAGAACCAATGCATTGTGGGATCACGGTGAAGAAACTGATACAGCTGTGCTTCGCTTTGCTTGCCGCGTCCTCATCGACCACCAACGCATCCTGGATTTCTATGCATCGCACCTGTCCAGCAAGATTTCCCGACGCCTCACCCGCAGACCAGAACTGTTTTGGAATCGACGCATCACTTCCCCTACAGTCCGGATTGATGCATCACTACTTCTCCCAGCAGCAGAACTGTTGCCTCGCCTCCCCAAAAACTCAGGAAATGACGCCTCCTTTTGCTTATCAACACTTTCCTTCTCTGCAGCTGTTTGGACTTGTGAACTTTGAACTTTGTGTAAAATCCTGCATCTATAGTTTCCTATGGACCGAGTTTCTTGACACCTTTCAAAAGTCATTCTTATTACAAGTAAGTTGGATTTTTGTTGTTTTGGTCTTGTGTTGGTTTACATAAAGATAACTCATTTTCCTAACCTGGAGTGTTGTCTATTAGTGTTGTTGTCACTGTATTACTGTGTGTTTTGAGTACAAGTACTTTACACATTGCCTTTTGGATAAGCTTGTCTGCTAGTGCAAGCTGCCAAAGGGGTGAGCAAGGGTTATCTAGATTGTGTATCCCCCTTACCCTGTCTAGAAGCAAGGTATCTTTCTCTGCCAACTAGAGAACCCCATTTCTAACACCATACATACATGGCGACAAATATTACTGTTGTACCAAACATGAACCTTTTCAATTTAAACTTTTGCTTTAACCTCAAATGCCACGTTTAGATTGTAAAGGTTTCAATCAACAAAACAATAAAGCATTATTATTATTATTAGTATTATTATTATTATTATTATTATTGTTATTGTTATTAATATTATTATTATTATTATTATTACTATTAATATATTTTTTATTATAATTACTTTAATATTAAGGAATAAGAACTCATAAAGAGTTCCATTGGAAAAGAGAGGTAAGTGGGAATTCTGCTCAGCTGAGTTTCCTTCAATTGCAGTAGCAACTGTTTAAAATCGCGATCCGTGCTGTAGCATCGTTCACAAATTAATAATGGAATCACCTCAAGTATCTAAAGAAAGAAATCAACTCTCCATGAATAAGAGTCTTGGGCAGAGGAGAAATCTAGGAACAAGTCTACTTGACATGTATAGGGAGATAGAGGCGTGTGTGTCTAACTAGCTGGGAACACTCATTATTATAACATTTCAATACATGTATCAAATCTTGTAGATGCCTTCACTCGATCTCCAATCGGAACAGCTCGTAAGGTGATGTTGTCAGTCATACAATACATCTTATTACGTTTCCCACAGTCTGCACACTCATCATCTGGATTGATACATTTGTTTAATATAATTGTTACATGAGAGAAGGTTCTTATTAGAACCCTCTTACCTAAGCGAAAGACGCATTATGAGTTTCAATGCAGAAACAAATTCTAGTCAACAAACGTGAAAATATATATCAAGTTAATTCTAAAGCAACATTTATAAGTCAGTATCACTATTTATTCTTCACAGTTTCAATTAGTTTATTTTTCTTAGTGGAAATGATTTAACATAGGATGAGAGGAACTAAATGAACATAATATTAAAGCCAGCACATATCTAAGATGACATCAATCTTAGGCTGTTGCACAGAATACTTTACTATGAGCAAAGGTGGAAAAGGAAGCCTCAGGCCTAGTCGCTGCACAGGCTAAAGTATAGTGGCTTGGTGCAAAATGTTAAAGCATGTAATTATAAATGAAGCATTTCTCATAATGTTATTCGTCTATAATTTGTCACTCTACAATATATTTCAGTTCTAATTATTTGTTATAATAAAGGTAATCACACAATGTGTGAGTAATTTCTAAAACGTGCATTTCATTTGCATTTAAAAAATGTCCTAACATGCATTTCTAATATAAGATAAGTCTAATTCTAAATATTTGGTCACCATCTATTGGCATGCACACTTCTTTCAAGCAGTTTCTTTTTAGCTGGCTAAGTCTCTGGCAATATTTAAAAAAGGTGAACATTTAGGTATAAGCTGTGCTTAACTTGGATGCTGAGGTTATGTAGAAAAAGGGCTCATTAATTTTTAGATTTTAAAGACAGAGCCCATAGTAGATACTGGACTTCACATGTGTCTGACAATATGGACATTTAGTCACCTCAAAAAGAAGACTTTCTCTTTACTACATTTTCAAGATGGTGCCAAAAGAGGACTGCAAGATAGTTCATGTCTCTGACACGTTGAGTTGCTTTAAAAGAGTATTTGTAAGTTACTAGGATGATCAGTTATATTGTTTTTTTGTGGTCTTTTGCTTTCTGTCTTGTTTCAACAGCATAAATTGATATATAAGCACTCCCGCATTGGGAGTTTCTTTTTGAAAATCAAAAATATTTGCTGCGCAGCTAGGTAGAACATAACGGGCACTAGGCAAACTTGCAATGCCTACGTGAATCAGCGGATGAGAAGTCCCTTAGTAAGCTAATATTATTGACCTTCAACATGATAAACCATAGCACTTTACCTACCGGACTCAATATAGTAAACAACGCCAAAAAATAACACAGCGAGGGGTTGAAATGTCCTTATTAATATTTAGTACAAATTCGTGTACTCCTACCATAAAACAATCTTCATGTTGAGTCTAACTTTGATTTCCTATTAAAATCACCACGTGTTTTGTCACATGCCCCAAATTCTTCTTCAAGAGATAAAATGTGAATATAATCTGAGAATTGTATTTCAGAATGTAAGAATGTCTTCATATATTATAAGAAAGTATAAAAATCTATGAAAGAAATTGTCAGCATGAAGGAGACATATGAGGCCTGTCTGTCGGTGTCCCACGTGCATTATGCAGGGTTAAGTGCAAAACAATACATGGATATAATTGAGACCTATGACTGGTCGGTCTTTCCCCACATCATGCTGAAGTGGGATATAATAAATAAGGAAGGGCTAAAGAAAACAGAGGACAGACATCACAAATGTTGACTTGCTTAGACCTATTATAAGAATGCCAGTCCTAATCAGATGTATTGCTCTTTGGCATTGCCGAGTGATGCTGCTGTAGTTCATTACTAGTTTAGCAAACCTGGTAAGAATTGTTGGTACTGTTGGAATAAAAGCGAGAGGTCGTGCAGAGAACTGTCTCGGATTGTTCATTGTGCATAGTTGCCATAATGAGCAGCAATGTTTCTGTCCTTCAGTAGTGTTACAGATCTGAGGAGAGGTATTGGTACTACCTATTCATTCGTATCAATTTAAAGACAACCTTTTGTAGAAACTTCTCCTTTTCTACATGATTAACCTAGATTGTTTTCCTTTTTCGGGTATTAGTCCTCTGTGAACTAGGAAAACGATAGTCAGTGCTGCAGTGTGTTTGCTCTGGACCTAAAGTGGTATTGGTGTTAGTAAAATTGTCTTCACTCAATTAACCTATTTTCCTTTCGATGGTCCATGGTAGATGACTTTGAGAGTGCACAAATTGCATGGGTGTTAAATGTCACATGTTGGCTGTAGTGTGCATTTACATCACTCATATTCACAACCAAATTATATGATTATCAGGGGCACAACTATTCTGTCAGACTGCAGTTGAAATGAATTGTGATAGCACACTGCAATGAAATAATCTTATTTGTGTGTTTTGTAACTCAACAGGACAGGTTGCCCAATATATACAAAACAGCCCACTATTTATTTAGAAAGTGTACCCTCACAGGGACTGAAAGGAAAAAACTAGTGAACTGTGATATATATTTCCATGAACAGGAGGAGGTCTAGATTTTATTTGCAATATATCTTCTTTTGTGTATTGCTGGCTCTCCTAATGACCATTTGTAGTGTTTCCTCCTCATGGTGTTCTTTTCAAACCCAGTCCATTATACATTGTGGTGTTAACTGGTGAATAAAACGTATTTTTAGGTTTCATTTCCTGATAGTCTAGCTCTTGTTTAAGTGGCTGGCCAAAGTAGTCAATTGTGACAATTGGTTGTAAATTATGAGCCAATCTTATAGGATTCATGGGGAATAGTAATTCGTTTGCTTAAAATACCTGTACCTGTACATTTTCTTCCTTTAGTGAGGGATATTGTGCTTTAGTCTACATTCACAAGTAATAGGTTTGCAATTGACTATCACTGAGTCAAGTACCCCTTTACACTGGACTCAAGTGTGCGAGGCAGAACAGTCCAAGACCTACTTATCCAAGGTGATGTGGGCTAGTACCCCAGCCTGAAGACATGCTACAAACACAACTAAAATATCATTGTTCAGTCAGTGATTGTGGTTATAACCTTCAAAAGTACCTTATTTAATGATCACGACTCAATTTTATATGTTAATTTAAAATATATACAAAATAGCTGGTAGAAATAGCCATGGTGACACCCTGCTAATAGTTCAACACCCAATTGCGGGCCCTTACACCTAAAACCCCATATTGCCCACATATACTAGACACAATATCAGTGGGTGTAGTTATCAAAAAGGCAGGCCTGCTGGTTTTCTCTGGGGGTCACCACATTACAAAAATTGAAATGTCACAATATATACCCAACACCATTTAAAATCGTTAATGACATTTCATTAATGCAGATACATTTTGATTCACTGTTAACTTATTGTTGTCAATAAGGCATTTCCATTAACTTTATTAACCCCTTGTATGTGGGAGATGATCCCTTGATGTCCTCTGTGCCACCTCCACAGCCTGGAGGACATCAGCGGGTCATTCAACAGGAGAAGTATGGAGGAGATTCCAGTGCTCAAATTTGAAACTTCTTCTGATGTGGCCAGGCTTCCTCTGATGTGGACACCTATAGCGAATGATGCGAGAGTGCTTCTTCATCAGCTCTAACCTCTCAACCTATCCATCATTGACATCATCACTCTCCAGGGCATGTTGATATCACAGATAACACTGGATTGCACCATGAAAAGCAGATAAGGACATCTCTGCGCACATCTTGTGGGATATCTTCCCCCAGATGCTACCTCTGCATTTGAGGGAGGCATCACTGGAAATTGGAGAATGCAGTAGATACCAGGGATTTTTTTTTCTGGCATGGCCCTTCTGGCATTGGTCAACACTCCTCAGCGGGCAAAACAATTTTGGGCAAAGTTCCCTTTTCTTGGGGGATGCTGGGTGGGTGCCCAATTAGAATTTCATCATTCCTACACAGGGACTAGGTCATTCCCCCTCGCCCCGTCTGGGAACCCAAAATTTGGTTAAGGATTCTCTATTCCCTGGTTGGGGCTGGTTGAAATGGGGGTGTGTGTTGTCAACACTCCTATGGGAAGGGACATTTGATGGTCAATTTGCTTCTTTTAGTTCTGCTGCCCGGAGTCTGTTTGACAAACCCCTCTCCCAGGAAGCCCAGTAAAATGTGAATGGCACAATAATTGATCAATAGTTGAAGTGGGCTCACCCATTGCCCCAGGATGCCTTTTGAGAAGTGTGACAGTAAATTGTGAAAGAACAATAGGCGATCAGTGGCTGAAGTGGGCTCACCCTTTGTCTCATGATGTATGTTGTGGTGGGTGGTAGTAAAATCTGAATGGCACAATAACTGGTCAATGCCTGAAATGAGTGTACACATTTACTTTTGCTGCGGTAGGTATAAGTAAAATGTGAATGGCTGAATAACCGATCAAGGGCTAAAGTGGGCTGACCCATTGGCCCACGATCTGTGCTGTGCTAGGTAGAATTAAAATGTCAATAACTGATCACTGGCTCAAGTGGGTTGACACATTGTCATTTGTATGGGTGGGCAGAAGCAGACGAGCACATGGCTTATTGGACATGTTGCAACTTTTTTCCATTATTTTTCTTTGGAGAAGATTTTCATAGTAAGGAGTCTGATAACTGCGTTTTCCTTCTTGACACCATTGTTGTGATCACACTGTACAAGACTTTTATTTTCACAGCTTTGCTTGATGTCATGGTGTGATTGGTCCCATGGCAATGCAGCTGAATTATCATTGAAAGGCATCATAAAGTCAATAATTCGACATGTCATAGAACATTTGTCTGCCAAGTTTCCAAAGATTTATGCAATGTGAGAAAATCAGTATCTTGGACCTGTGTTTAGTGAGGAGTCCCATTATCCCTGTCTAAATCCATTCTTGTTGCAGAGGTTTGGACCAGCTACACAAGTTGGGGATTAAACTACAGAATATCGACAATACAAATATCAACCCCACCATATCATAGGAGAAAGTATCAAAATTGCGTAGCAACTATGCTAAATCGCAAGATATCAGAATCTAAAATTTATTAATAGAAATATGGAAAATAAGCATCGATAATAGCAATATTGTAATCCATGATATACAAATTCCTATATTTAACATTACAAATATAAAAATATTGACATCCCACAATATGGACATAAATAAAACCGCTATACTATCAAATACAACTTTTAGCACTTTTCAAGCACACTATCAATACAATAAAAAAACACACAGTTATTACCAACCACTGCATTACATAGAAAATATGCCCAATTAGAACGCTACAAACCAAAACAATCCAATCAAATGGATGAACGCCTCCTCAGCGCCCGACATCGCCATCGCTATCCCAGAAGGCTACAAGATCGTCCGGAGGGACCGCAACGCCAACCAGATGGGAGGAGGCATCGCCATCATCCACAGGAACACCATCCGGCTCACGACCAGCACCGACAACACCCTGACCACCGCCGAACACCTGCATTTCCAGATCCACACCGACCCGAACACCACCCTCAGAGGCACCCTGATCTACCGACCCCCGGGACCACGCACACAATTCAGCGAGGACATCGCCGACTTCGTCAGCCCGCACGCCCTCCCCTCCGCCGACTACATCCTCCTGGGGGACCTCAACTTCCACCTGGAGAACAACAACGACCGCAACACCAGCTCCCTGCTCGACAACCTCGCCAATCTTGGACTCAAGCAGCTGGTGTCCACCCCCACCCACCTCGCCAGACACACACTCGACGCAGTCTTCTCCTCCAGCCCAGACATCGACTTCAGCCACGCCACAGAGCTTCAATGGACGGACCACAGCTGCGTCCACTTCACCTTCAAGAGAACGACGACCCACCACCACCAGCAACAGACCGCCCGCAGAAGCTGGAACAAGATCACAGCAGACCAGCTCGCCACCTCCCTGAGCCAGCACCCTCCTGCCAGCTCAGCGAACCCTAGCCAGGCTGCCGACAACCTCACGAAGTGGATCAGCATCTGCGCGGACGAGCTCGCCCCGCTAAGGACCCCGCCCAGCAGACCCGGCAGCAAGAAAGCCCCGTGGTTCACCGACGAACTCAAGAGCTCCAAGAAGAACTGCCGAGCCCTCGAGAAAGTCTGGAGAAGGGAACCTACACAGGACAACAGGACCACCTTCAAGCTGGCCACCCGTAAGCACCACCAGCTGATCCGCGCCGCCAAGAAAACTGCATTCAAGGACCGACTGGACAACAACGCACACAACTGCAAGGAACTCTTCAACATCGTGAAAGAGCTATCCAACCCCAGCGCAGGAAACAACGACATCACCCCATCGCAAGACCTCTGCAACTCCCTCGCTTCATACTTCCACAACAAGATCGCGGACATACACAACAGCTTCAGCAACCAACCAACGCACACCAGGACCGAACAACCACCCCCCACCGCCACCCTCCACGCCTGGACCCCGATCAACACCGAAGACACCATCCAAACGATGAACTCCATCCACTCCGGATCACCGACCGACCCCTGCCCTCACTACGTCTTCAACAAGGCCGACGCTGTCATCGCACCCCACCTGCGAGACATCATCAACACATCCTTCGACACCGCCACCTTCCCTGAGAGCTGGAAGCACGCCGAACTCAGCGCTCTACTCAAGAAACCCACAGCGGACCCAACCGAACACAAGAATTACCGCCCCATCTCGCTCCTCCCGTTTCCAGCCAAAGTCATCGAGAAGACCGTCAACAAGCAGATGGCCGCCTTCCTCGAGACGAATGGATCCCTCGACCCCTCACAGTCCGGCTTCCGAGCCAATCACAGCACCGAGACCGCCCTCATCGCCGCCACCGATGACATCCGAGCCCTGATGGACAACGGAGAAACAGCGGCCCTCATCCTCCTAGACCTCTCCGCGGCATTCGACACTGTCTGCCACCGCACCCTAGTACAGCGCCTCAGCAACGTCGGAATCCAGGACAAGGCGCTGGAATGGATCATTTCCTTCCTCGACGGAAGAACACAGAGAGTCCGCCTCCCACCGTACAAGTCAGAGGCATCCGAAGTCATCTGCGGCGTCCCTCAAGGATCCTCTCTGAGCCCCACCCTCTTCAACGTCTACATGAGCCCCCTCGCGGCCATCGCACGCCAACACAACCTCAGCATAATCTCCTACGCCGACGACACCCAGCTGATCCTCTCCCTGACCAACGACCCAGCCGCCGCCAGAGCCGACCTGCACGAAGGGATGAAAGAGGTAGCCGAGTGGATGACGACCAGCCGCCTGAAACTGAACTCCGACAAGACGGAGGTCCTCATCCTGGGCTCTTCACCCTCCGCCTGGGACAACTCCTGGTGGCCTCCCGCCCTGGGCACCGCACCCAAACCAACAGACCATGCACGCAACCTGGGCTTCATCCTGGACTCCTCCCTCTCCATGACCAGGCAAGTCAACAACGTCTCCTCGGCGTGCTTCAACATCCTACGCATGCTACGGAAGATCTTCTGGTGGATCCCCACCGAGACCAGGAAGACCGTCAACCAGGCCCTCGTCACTAGCCGACTGGACTACGGCAACGCCCTCTACGCCGGTACCACCGCCAAGCTCCAGAAGAGACTCCAGCGGATCCAGAACGCCTCTGCCAGACTCATCCTCGACATCCCACGAACCAGCCACATCTCCGGACACCTGAGAGACCTTCACTGGCTCCCCGTCAACAAAAGAATCACCTTCCGCCTCCTCACCCACGCACACAAAGCCCTACACGACCAAGGCCCGAGCTACCTCAACAGCCGAATCAACTTCTACGCTCCCAAACGCCACCTCCGATCAGCCAACCACGCCCTCGCCGCCGTCCCCCGCATCCGAAGAGCGACTACAGGAGGAAGGTCCTTCTCCTACCTGGCCGCCAAAACCTGGAACTCCCTCCCGACCGACCTGCGCCTGACCCAAGACCACCTCTCCTTCAGGAAGAAGCTGAAGACCTGGCTGTTCGAGCAGTAGCGGCACCCCCCCTCCCCCAGCGCCTTGAGACCCTACGGGTATGTAGTGCGCTCTATAAATGCCATTGATTGATTGATTGATTGAATCAAACTTTATAGTTGTGCTTACACCTGAATGAGAAGATGGAAGCCAACTATACTTCCACAATAGTTACAGACAACTACACATAAAAAGTAGGTAAATAACAATTACTTCCCCAGATGATCTGACTCTCAAATCCCTTAAACTAATAGTGCAACATTAAGAAAATAATTAATATAAGATTTTCTGTTCTTCTTGAACACAACAGACATTCAAAGAAATAAAAATGAAAATACAATTGTGAGAAATTGAGTGACAATTGAGTGGGATGGAAGCCCAGCTAAAGGAACTTTCACATCCCTATAAAGTCACTCAATTAACCTGTGCTTAACCCTGTGGTAGCATGACACAAAAGCCGTCAGGTTTTACTTAAAGGCAATGCATTTATGAAGAACACAAAGAGTAATAAAGTCAAAACACAACACACACACACCAATTTAGACAACTAGAGTACATTTTAATAAATTATTTGACACCAAAACAACACAAATCCAATCAAGAGAACCAGAGTTATGAACCTGGGTCAGGCTGACTGGCAATGCAGCTTGAGAAGCTTGATGAGAAGGTAGGACCCAGTCTCCTTTCGATTCTCAGAGCACTTTTTAGCCAAACATTTTCTAAATCCAGAGTTTTGGATGTTTGTTATCTGGGCACCTTTATCACTACTTCTAATGGTTAGGACTAACTCTGGCCAGGTGTGGGTTCAAGATTATTGGAGCCTTTTCTGTCCCTGAGCATCTGATCAAAAGGCCGGCCAACTAGTAATTGGAGTCACTATAATAGTCTTGGGTTCAAGCGGTGGAACAGGGATCAAGCAGCAGGGTAGGTCTTTGAGGGTTCTGAGTAGACTTCATGTAGCAGAGCATTCCTTACAGGTGCAGCAAAGCAGTCTATTGAAGTACATAGCAGGCCACAACAGCAGGCAGTCCTCTACAAGTCCTTCCGCAGTTCCAGAAACTGAACTGAAGAGTGAGTCTGAGGGTCAATTGAGGTAATAAATTCAATTGTATTAAAAGTATGGATCTCCAATAAAGTCCACCTAAAAACACGCACAATTATTATACAATACACATTAAAATACAAACTCAGTTCATTGCCATCTTAAATAGAATAAAATATTAAACAAATTAAATTCTAGCATAATTGTATCAAAATTCACAGAAACATAGAATTTATGCCTATATAACAATGGTAGTATTAAATTGAAAATAGCTCATCATCAAAGAAACATGCCCCTTTATAGCCAGTTCTCAAGTTTCCATAATACAGAAAATTAGAAGGTCTAGGAGCAAATGGGGACAATCAATAGCACTGAATATGGAAACAGAGACAAGAGTATTCATTAATCGACAAAGGACACATTAGAATGCTGTAATTAAGACCCTTGCCACAACTAATAAAATACATTGAAATACATGTGAAATTTTGAAGATGATAGAATACTATACAATATTGACTTCCCAGTAGATCCAAATTAAATAAAGTGCAACATGAAGCAGCAAACAATTATAAACAAAACAGATTCTAAGAAGATAACTGGAACTTTTGTGACTAACAAATGTTTTTTCCTGGCATTTAAATAGCAGCAGAAACATATGTAAACATTAGAATAGTATACAATATCAGCTTTAAAATAGTTTAGTTTTAGTTTAGTTTATTATTATTATGCATAGTTAATTAAAACCAGTGCAAAAACATTATACAAAACAGTAGAAAAAGACTTTAAAATATCATAACATTTGTACATTGTAATCATCAATAATGAGCTTGCACTAAACCCAGTCTGAATGACCGAAAGTATTTGTCTTATGGTGGGGCAGCATGTTCCCTTAAATAATGAGCTTCCACTAGAAAATCCAGTCTGGTTGAGCAAATTATTTATCTTTGTGGCGGGGCAGCGTGTTCCCTTACATCCTGTAGGCCGCCTGCTTGTTGCCTATATCAATGATCGAAAGTTTTTGTTTTTGGCAGTTTTTGCTTGATCATTGCAAGGAACTTAACATATCTACAATTCAGTTTAGTGTTCAAAGGGTTCAGGCAAGCTAGCACTGCTTGCCTTCTCGTGCGAATCCCTAGCTGCTTGAACTGGCCCTTTAAAAGCTGTTGACGGGCTGGCTGTAACTCTTCACAAAGACAGGTCAGATGGAGTATGTCGCCCTTGTCTATGTTACATAGCGGACAAACCTCGTGGCCATTGCTCCTTAGCCATGGTGGTAGATGCTCGCTGCTTGGCAAGACCCCTAGTCTTTATTTCAAGAATTTCAGTTTTGTGGTCTTAGGATAACCCTGACTGAAGTATGGTTGTGATGACAACGATTAGTACGAATTTAATGTCATCCAAGCGTGTTGTCTTTTGGCGAAAGTGGCCTTATCCTCTAGTAAGGAAAGACTTTTGACCGTTTTCCAGACTAGTTTTTTTAACTGGTTGTGCCCAAGTTGCATGTCCCAGATCGCAGTTAGATTGGTTGCCCCCAGGGCTTCCTGCAGGTAGGATCTTGCCTGAGATGTGTCCCTTTTTTGAATATCTTGCCATAGCAGCGAGTCTAGAGTGTTGGTGGTAGCCGAGCGAAGTTTGTGGCAGCAGATGATGCATGCTCCCTGTCTGGCAACAACTTGCTTTTGCAAACCAAATTCCAGCCTGAGTTGGGCAGGCGATGTATAGGACGGGAGCGAAAACATTATTCTATAAGCTTTTGTCTGGATTATGTCCAGGTTCTTGGAGTCTCTCCCACGAAGCGTCTCGCTGCCATAGCAGTTAGAAGGGAGTAGCTTGGCCTGAATAGCTCTCAGATAGGGGGTTAGAATTGGCCCCATCAATTGATTGGCTATGTTTTTTAGTGTGACAGCAATGCACGCCTTTTCGCTTCCTGCTTTTGCTGTACAAAAGAGCCATCTCTATCAAAGAGGAGTCCCAGGTATTTGTAAACGAGTGCAGACTCTATTTTTTGGCCGCCTAGGGCCCATGATTTCTGAATCTTCTTCTTGGTGTTGATCGACATGGTGCGTGTCTTGCTCAAATTTATTTTAAGTTTATTTTCCGTAGCATAGCTGTTCATTTGGGTCAGAAGATGCTGGAGGCCGATGTAAGTGTGGCTGAGTAACACGACGTCATCCGCATACAACAGGTTGCTCAAGATTTTCCCTCCCAGCCTCGGGGAATGCAAATTGCATGTTTTGAGTAAATCTGATAGATCCGCCATGAACAGATTGAACAATATCGGGGCAAGCACGCACCCTTGCTTGAGGCCTTTGGTGGTGCGGACTTTAGATGACAGATGTGTGCCGCCTCCTAACTTCACCTGCACCCAGGTATCCGAGTGTAGAAGCTTCAGCATGCTTAGAGTGGGCTGCGGTAATCCCCATTGAGCCAGTTTCCCCCAAAGTCTGCCTCTCTCAATGTTATCAAACGCTGCACTAAAATCGATGTAGCACATGTGCAGCGGCAGTTTTTTTATTTTTGCTGCATCGATCATTAGAGAGATGGCCAGAATATTGGTAGCTGTTCCGGTATTTTTTCGGAAACCGGTCTGGTTCAGTGGTATGATCTGATTTGAATCCGCCCAAAGCATGATCTCCTCTAAGAGGGTTCCCGCAAAGTATTTTGCATCATTGTCGAGGAGGGCTACTAGTCGGTAGTTGTTAGGGTCCATTTTGTCACCTTTTTTTAATATAGGGACAATCGTTGACCCTGTCCAGGATTCTGGGATTTTATTTAAGAGTCTGACTTCCGAAAATAGCAGTTGCATGTTGATAGCCCATTCTGTGATCTTTTCCTTGAATAGGGCTGCTGGAATGCCGTTCGGTCCCGGAGCACCGTCCTTCCTGCCCTTACAAATCTGCTTTTTTATTAATGCTATTTGCTGACTGACTGTTATATCCGGTATATTTTTGGGTAGGCCTTGCTCTCTCTTAGTTGGGGTCTTCGGCGTAAGCATTATGGAGTTGGGCTCTGTGATGTTCATTATTTGCGCTCCTGCATATTTTGGTAAATCGTTGAAGTGGGTAGAGAGGTAATTAACCCATAACTCTTCCACAATATGCGAGTCTAGATCTTTATGCTGTGGTCGTAGGATCCTATTTACTGATTGCCAGAAGCGTGAGCTATTACTACTTTTAATGTCATGTAATAATTTTGCCCATGTCTCATTTGCAGCATCTTTTTTACGTTCCATTTTATGCTTTTGAGCTCAGTTCTTTGTTTCTTCAGCGCTGCCCGAAGCTGTGCGTTATCGGGGGCTGATCTTAGCTGTCGTAGCGTCGAGTTTACTAATCTTTTGTGCTGCCTTTATTCTGCTTTTGGTCCTTTTTCTATGTTGGTTCCACTCATTTCTTTATGCAAATTAGTTTTTTCGGGGATCTTAGTTGCCAGTTCTTTTTGCAAAGATCCTGTGTATTGCTCCCAGTGGAGGATATGCCCAACTGCATTTGTTTTTTTTGTGTTATATCGTTGGAGGGCAATATCAGCCAGAGTTGTTAAGTTGGTTGGCGTGCATTTGATCCTTTTTTGATTGATGGAGTAGATCGCCCCATAAGTTTTGTCTGGCCTGATTGCAATAGGCGACTTTGTTGTCAGATAGCATTCTTGGGGGCGGTGGTCACTTTCGCCTTTATCCCCCATTCTAAATGCCAAGATGTGGGGGGAAAGTGCCAGACTGACGAATGTATAATCCAAGATGGAGCTAGCTGTTTGTGAGTAGAATGTTTCTACTGGGGGTCGATCTGTCGTGAATCTTCCTTTTAGTGCCCGAAGATTTAGATGTTCTAAGTCATTAAGTCGGGCATTATATGGATGCTTTCTCCTGTGTTGCGGGGAGCTTTGCGATGGTATCGTATAAATTATGTTTAGAGCCAGGACCTCTTCTTCTGGTGATGAAACAAGCAGGTTTTGGTTGAAATCCCCTGATAGGAGGAAGAGTGGCTTTTCCATCTAAGGCCGGGTGAGTGCCTTCACAACCACATGGCGGCTGCTGTAGATGAACAGAGCGGTGCTTGCGGTGGATTGCAACATACTGTCTGGGCGGAGTGCAGGACACAAAACATTCAGCGGGAGGCTGCCTCATAAAAACATTGCCTGCTGTGAATGCAGCGGCACCGTATTGCTGTCGGCGCTACGACAGGCCAGATCTGTGAACTGAGTATAGGGCTTTGCGTGGCCTATGTTGCAGGTGTGGGAGAGTGCAGACTGGACTCGCTGGGCAGCCTATAGGGGTTGCATGGAATTGGATTATTGGCCACCAGGAAAACCAGCCAAATCGAATAACAGTGCACGCAAACAAAATTGTAGCGCCGTGAGGTGGGGGGTCTTGTGTACACCTAAGCACTTGCAGGCAAAAACAGCTGGGCCTAAAAAGAGTACGGGATTGCAGGCAGAGAAAACGGGCCACCATTGACATAGACGCCCATGAGGGCTGCTTGAAGGGATCGGAGGACCTTGGCCCCGACATGGTGCTATAAAGAGTACTGTTGCTACGCAGTGAGACATCAGGCTTGATTTGGAAGCTGCAGGTGCTGGTGATTATGGTGACAGTCTGCTTTGACATTGGACTCTCCTATATGTCACTTGCTATGACCGTCATAAACTAAGTAGGTGTGACGCTACAACTGTAACTGCAATATAGTGCAAACATATCGCCTCTGTATTCGGCCCATATAGCGAGACTGGGCAGTGCCCTCCTCGGTTAGCACTGCACGATGGGCAGGATGGACTCACAACAGCTGCGTCTCACTTTCAAGACCAAGAAAAGCGCACGCCAGCAAACTGCAGAGGCCGCGAACGGCGGGGTGGAGGCACAATTCTTGCGGAAATGCGACGATAGCAAACATAGGGGATACGCTCACTTCCCGCATGGATACCATTGCGCGAACATTAGACAGGCATGATACATGCCTAAAAGAAGTGGAGCACAGAATATTTGATGCAGAGGATGTCACGGAGCAATTGAGGACAGCTGTGACCCAAATGGAGAAACTAATGAGAATCATCGACGCAACGAATGAGGACATTGAAGCCCGCAGCCGGCGTAATAATATTAGAATTTTTGCTGTGCCAGAGAGCACAAATACGGGCAAACTTGAGGACTATGTCAAAAAGATGCTGGCTGCGGTGACTGACGCGGGCATGCTCTCCCCTCAGTTTATCATGGAAAGGGCCCATAGATCCTCGGCCCGAGACCTCCTCCTGGGAGTGTGCCCAGGCCCATCATAGCGTGCATCCTCAATTACAGGGACAGGGATACGGTATTGAGGGTGGCAAGAGAGAAGAAACAGCTAAACTTCGATGGTGTCTCCTTTACTATTTTCCCTGAATTCACGGCATCGGTGCAGGAGGAGAGACGCAAGTTCAATGTCGTGAAGCAGAAGCTGAGGCAGACGCAGGTGGATTATGCCCTGTTATACCCGGCGCGTCTTCGAGTAACATATCAGGGCACTCAAACTATCTACATGAAACCGCAACTAGTGGAGAAATTCCTAAAGAAAATTAAACAACGGAAAGCTGCAACTCCTGAATGAGATGACACGCTGGAGGCGCAATTATCCAACGTGAAATGACCTTCTTTGGGGCTGGTGCTACACCTTCATTCTGCGTTCACCCATAGCTCACTGAGAGTGACATGCTGTCTGACCTTTGTATGCGAACCATCAATGTTTCTTTCTGTCATAATGGCCTTGTATTTTTTGGCTTTTTGACTGGACATGATGCAGCTGGGCGGAACACGACAGATGAGGCGACCCGGACACCCTTGCCGCCTAAAGGGGGACTGATCAGTGTAGTAGGTCTCCTGGAAAGGTGCGAGGTACCCATGAGTCACCTGGTGGGAATCCCCCAATGGGAGTACCCCTGTTGTATTGTTTTTTTGGGTTGAAGGAAGGGAGGGGGTGGCCTTGATTACTGCTGGCATAATTGGGATGCTTCAGTTGGTGGGGGGAAGTTTACTACGTAAATGACAATAATGTGCATTGTGTAATTATGACATATGACATGTTGCAGAGAGGCGTGATATTTTATACCATGTTGCAGGATTATCAGAGTGATCACATGAGACGTATGGCAGGGAGGGGGGATGATTCGGCTCTGAAGGTGATGTCCTGGAATATCAGAGGGCTGAATGATGCGAGGAAACGTGGACAGATATTGGCTTAGCTGGATAGAAAGCAGGTGCAAGTGGCACTACTGCAAGAGACACATATATACCCACAATCCCACAATACCTTTCCCAGCAGATGGGCGTGTGTCCGTGCATTCTGTTCTTACTTCTCTAATACTAGAGGCACTGCCATATTGGTTAAAAAAAATTACCCCTTTGCACTTGTTGGCGTAACATTGGACCCAGAGGGGAGATATGTCATTGTATGGGGGAGGATGGGCAGGGATTCCTTAACAATTGCGAATTGCTATGCCCCTAATGTGGACACACCAGAATTCTTCACATCATTGTGGGGTAAAATGGTGGATATAGGGTCTACGCACATCAAATGGGGGGGTGATTTTAATGTTGCCCTGATTCCTACCCAGGATAGAGCTGATGTTGCAGCCCACTATCATAACAAATCTCGTGAAGTGTTGGCGGGCATAGTAGAGGAGGGGAGTTTGGTAGATAGCTGGAGGCGATTATACCCTCTACGAAAGGAGGAGACTCATTTTACATTGCACACTGCTACGTGGACACGACTACACTATTGCCTGATTTCCAGGGGGTTGAGTACAGGCCTCTGCGGGGCTACACATCTTGCCAGGACATATTTGGACCATTGCCCTGTTAAAATCACACTTAATGTACCAGGATATGATAGACTTAGGCTGACCTGGCAAATGCAGCCGAGTGCTTTGCTGGACACAGTTTTTAAAGCTGAACTTGGGGAGGAGATAACAGATTTTTTTCGCGAAACAAGGGCTCAGTGGAAAGTGTGGAGGTAATATGGGAGGTTTTTAAAGTTACGGTACGAGGCTACTGTATTTCCAAAAGCTTTGGAGTACTGAGAGACATACATCATACATTGAGAACCTTGGAGCGAGAACTGCGGAGGTTAGAGAGACTGATGTTAAGCGGGGACTCAGGCCAAGCACAAAAAGACTTTAGAACAAACCTGTCTGAGTATGAAGAGAAAGCTGCCAGGGAAACTAAATTTCGGGGGCGGTACTGGGTGGCGCAGAGCTAGGGGGGGGGGGGCGAAACGGCCGGGGAAGTCTCTATCTGAGATTACACATTGTCCAAGGTTTACCACTAGCATATTGGAGATAGACAGACCAGAGGGTGGGACTTGTCAGGACACCGCAGGTATCATGGACATTTTCACTTCACATTACACTAAATTGTACACCACACAAAATCTTGGTGAGATAGACCTCGACGATTTTATGGGGGATGTTGCACTATGTTGGCTTAGTGACATACACAGAGAATTTCTCAGTGCGCAACTAGAGATTGATGAGATCAGGGAGGCTATTATGTCACTGAAGAACGGAAAGGCTCCAGGCCTTGATGGCTTGCCTGCCTAATTCTATAAATGTTATATTGACGTCATGGCTCCGGTGTTACGGGAAGTATTCGAGGAGTCCCTTGAGGAGGGGATACTCCCTCCATCGATGCGTGTAGTGGTCATTACATCGCTACTGAAACCTTGGTAAACCTTAGCTTGGGGTGCTTGGGATGTATTGTGGTGTGGGAGGGAGTTGCTGTTGATCAGCGCACACTTGACGAGGCAGCAGGCCACACCCAGATTTAGATGGGCCGCTTTTGCCACCCCGCCTGGGCACACACTCAGCCACTGCCTTCGAATGGCAGCAGCACTCACAGCCCTCTCCCAGCCAGCCACCCACTACTCCAATACCCCGTCACACGACTCCGTACTCAAAATACTGCCACTGAGATGCTGGATGTGTCTTTAGTGCTGGTGCTTCTTTTTACTGGGCCTGCTCCATACTTGCTACTAAAATATAGCACTAATGCCCCCGTGGGTGCTGTACCCCCTGGTGCGGGGACATGGCGGCTGCACACACAAGCCACGCCAACCACCTACCGTTAAGTATGCCATCTACTGCTGCCACCTGGGCATGAGGCACGCTGCTTACTGCTCCCTCCAGTGGATGGTTCCAATCTGCTACAACAAGGTGCGGAGTGGGAAGTGCGGTTACAGCAGGAGGGTGAAATCAGGAGCACTGTGGGGAAAGAAAGGACCCGGTTGGGCTCAATTGTACTAAAATGCCTGGAACGCCTGGGAGCCCAACAAGGGTATTAGGCTTGGGAGGCAGGGGGTCATAACCTCCATATGTGGTCCTGGGGGCACTTAATAACATGCCAAGAAGCTCCCTGGGAGGCTGTACTCTATAGGAGGTCCTGTTTAGGATGAGAATGTGGGTACAGGAACTCAATAAATTCTGGGCAAAACAAAGCAACGTCCAAGTAAAATGCTCCACCACTAGGGAAGTTAAAGATGTTCCGGCAAGACCTGCCTGGGTCCCAAAGATTGGGGTCCTGGTCAGAGAAAAGATTGTGGACAAAAATTAATTTGGGACATCTTATAGAATGCTTGCAACTGTCCTGACGGCAGTCAAAGGAACAAGAACAGTACTTCTTCAGCCTCTTACCGGCAAAGTAAGAAAAGATTTTTGTCTCCATTGATCTGCTCAAACCACACTATGTGGCTGATACTGAATAGCAGGCTGTGTGGGCACCGGGGTAGCTGTCAATCTCCTCTCACTGCCATATAGGAAGTTCAGACAGAAAGGCTAATAACATTTGAAGATTTTACTCTACGAAGTAACAGAGTTGAAAACAATGGATTGGAACTTGTGCCTATTGAAATTGAACAACAACAAAATTCAAATGAAACACAGATCTCAATTCGGACTAATACCGATATCTATGTGAATATGCCACAAAAGGAGTCAACTACCAGTTAAAAAAACCTGCAGAGCTCCAAAAGTAGGATGGAACAGCATCTGGCTACCTCATAGCATGTGACACCTTCTCTCGGGATCATAGTGAACCTGAGTCGCCACCAGCTCCTGTTTCCCGAAAGGAAAATAAATACAATATCTACCTTTGGCTGAAAAATACTTACTTTGTTTCTCCATGGCTACAGCTCTGGATTGCAATTGGTCTACTGTTCCTAGTCCTCTGGATCAGTGTAGTGAGTGTCCTTTTCAGTTCAGATTGCTGAAGGAATAGTTCGAGATAGGGTTTTATATGATGTATTTGGTCCTACTAAACTTTCAAAAATACGTCATGTTTTTCGAATTTCTTTGAATGATATCATCACCTCCAGTACATTCTCTTAAAAAAAGGACTAAGAAACTGTGAATAGCATGCTGTCTGATGTAGAACAAAGTGCTGCTTTTTCCAAAAATAAATTGTATGATGATACATCTGATTTTGACACTAGGTAATGCTATAAACTTTATAGTCATCAATTTTTGCACAAAGCTAGTATCCCACATAAAATGTTTACTTACCATCAATGGCAACATTGCCTGACACCACTGAAAGGTAGTTCACAAATGTTTGCACACACCTTGCCCATTTTTCTGGGTTTAACACTTCAGACCTGACCTCATATTATTACAAGGTGTCACCTACACCTTCAAGGGAAAATATGCTTACTAACACAAAACAGATATACTTTGATTCCTTTATTTCCCAGCTGTCTTTACATGGGTTCAACTTTTGGAGGGACACTATAGACACAACATTGGTCTGGGGGACTAAAGATTGGCAGGTTCAGGGAACTGAGGCATTATTGAGAGCATGTCTCTTACCACAACAGATTGTCTTCCAGAACAACACAGTGCAACAAACTTCATGTCTTGGACTAGCCAAGATTATGGACTTGAACACACCTCGGATTCCTTCACTTTCACACTTTAAGGGATGGCAAAATTATGCACATCTTAGTGAGGATAAGCTGGATGACATTATACATGATGGTTCACACAATTCATCAGATCCCAATTGGAAGGGATGGTTTGTTTGGCCTATAGACAAAAATAGGTGTTAGTCAAGCTTCAGGGGTACCAACGAAGGGTTTAGTATCCATAGGCCAGATCAGCGCTATGTACAACAGTAACATCTGGTGGTTGTGACATCCTACAATGTTGGAAAAGTATGCATAGATCGGTTAAAAACCTCAACAACGTCCCAGGTTAAACAACATTATCCTTACTTTCAGATGCCATGGATCTAAGGGATTTTTTATTAGGTTGAAGAAAGTGGACTGATTAGGGTCTCCCGGGTCACTAATGACCACCTCTCAACCTTCCATAATAAATGAAGAGTCAGACAGACAGTAGAGAATACAAACCAATAACTGTTGATTCATCTACACTCAGAGCGGAGCCCAGTCTGCACAGTCGCTAGGAGTGCTGCAGAAAGACTGAAATCAACAAGCATAAAGATACATTATGTACGTTTCATAGCTGGGCTAATACACGCTCATAGTGGAATTTTCTGAGCAGGTGCTGCTAAGCAAAGGAAGACAAGAAAAAACGGTCTCAGCACTCATATCTGACACAAAGTTACAAAGTCCAAGGTTGTTCCAGTCGGGCCCGTCTACAATCAAGTGTGAGTAGGCCTCTATCTAGTGAGAAAGGTATTTGCTAATAGGAACAATGTACTCATTACCGGAACAAGCCTATATGGCAAAAACAAAACTGAGATTGGAACATTTCTCAGAATCAAAACTGCCTTAAAATTGTGCCTGCAAAAAATATGGCGCACCGGATGCTAACTTACATAATGCAATGTGCAAACATGAATATTTCTATTCTAATAGAACCTCTTTTTAGCATGAGCTAAACATTTTCTGACAGCATCAAGAAGAATATAAAACCAGGAGAAGAGGAGACCATGAATAAAACTCCTTATGAACATTACATATTCTCAGGATTGGGAAAGGAGATTTTAAGGAGGGAATTTATGTTCATGCAGTCTTCTATTGCTTTCTGTACCATAATTGCAGTGTTGGTATCATGAATCGATACTATCCTTTTAGGGGTGAGAATGGTGGTGCAATAAGAGTAACAGAAGGGAAGGCACTGAATAAGGGCACAACAAAGCACCAATATCACAATCATGTAAATCACTTTTTCAAGAATCCAGCCCCAACTACCAAAAAGAGACCAACTCCAATTTCCACTTTCCATTCACTTGACATTCTCGAGGATGTCTAATATTTGTTTGATAATATTATTTTCCATATTTTTGATCCCGACTACACACTGGTCTCCCAATACCGCGCATACACCACCGCTCGTGGCTGAGTTGAACTCAACAGAGTACCTAGTCTGTTTTGAATATATTCACATTCTTTCCAACTGAGTGGTGATGTTGCGTAACGCTTCCACAGTAGTATTAGATAAAATGTGTAACTTGCACCCAAAACATCCTCTAGCTTTCTCACCCTGGGCCATGGAGTTACCACCCAAATTGAAAATGGAAGAAAGGATGTATCCAAAAGTGATCCCATTACTATAGTTATTGTCCTCTATATCGGTCACTCCTAAAAGAATTATTTGGTTAAAGTCCTCTTAACTCAACGAATACTAGGCTTAGCTTATTTACAGGGCACCCTTATGGGCAACACTATCCCAAGAGCGACATTGTATGCACCAGTATGGAAGTTAGAATACCCTGGGTGTGCCTAAATTGGACCTTCATAATCTACCTCAGCATATCTGGTGTTCATTCCAAACGTACTCTGATCTCTGTCATTCACCAGGGGCATTGTATTTTTGTACAGCACTATTCCAGAACAATTGATATAAAAAGAAGTGTCCGTACTAGTCACGATAGGGCAACAAGCAGGATGATAACCAGCCTCCCGGGTAACTATCAATTCCTTATGCCAACCCACCAGTGTGACATTCTATTCTTCTATGTAGAAGTTGCTGCAATATGTGTTGTTATCACATGCAGGATAACCAATCCCCAGTGGCGTTCTATAATATCAACAGGGACCTGGATAGCCAAAACCAAAACCTCCCTTCACTTCTGTAAATTGCGGTGGATGAGTTTAGGTATAATTTATAAGTGATAACGGATATGCAGTCCATAAACTAGTATTAGATTCAATGGAATAACAAGCTGTCCCTTCTCCAAAGAAGCTCTTGTGTGTGTCTACAAACACATTACTCTGGGCTGTCCTTTTCTTTCTTGTCGGAGGAATAACCTTACCCTTAGTGTGTAAAGGTACATCCTGACCATTTTCCAAAACCCATGACACCCCACACAATATTATTAGCAACAAAATCACAAGAGCAACACATATTATTTTCTTTTTGTGGGTCCACACCATATTATGCTGGGCCACAAGAATCACTGGCAGCTCTTCCTCAGCAACCATTCTACCAAAGGGATGCATAACGAATGATGCAAAGGGGACAAAATGTGAAACAAATATACAAGTTCCCAGTGTCCGTCAAGTCTCACTGGTACAGGCTCCTATTGTCCATCAATATGTTGGCACTCTGGAGAACAGGTGGTGGAGCTTGCTCAGTCCCAAGCTCACATCCCACGTCAATCAGGATGGTATACCTTCAGGGTATACTTTGATCTTCGCTATCTAATGTTTAAACAACTGAATTGAAGTACGCCGAAATCCCTTACCAATCTTAACTAATTCCGTTGGTACTACACTTTAGTACAACCTATCTTACACAGTCCATCCCTAATCTTTTTTCTCATTAGATGCAATTTCTCTCAGCTGAGGCACAATTTGTATCCTGTAGCCCTAGGCACTGTGTGGTCAGTGAACAAAGGCTCTTGGATAGCTCATATTTCTGGAGGAACAGTCTTGTTCAACACATCTGCATTCTCCATATCCTTCTGTGTCCACGTTAGCTGGGCATCACTGAATGGGACAAACCGAGGCACCTGCTCGCACTCTGAGTCCCCGATGCCATCCTTAACCCACTGATCGTAGGGTAGAGGTAAAGGAACCCTCTGACAGTGGGTCGCATGAACACAATTCTTATGACCAGCAACCTTCTCAGCAGTAGGTGTCATCAATAGAATCTGTTCAGACCCCTTCCAACACGGCTTCAAACTTTTCATCCTCTCACAAAATTATTTATCAAGATGAAGTTTCCAGGCTGAATGTCATGGCCAGGTTCCTCTGGTATAAGCGGTAGGGAGTCCTGCACCTGTTGGTGAATAGATCGTAAACTTTCTTTTAACTGGCCATTGTGATCAAGCAATGCAGGGTACTTAATATCAAAAAAATGACGAGGACGCAAAACACCCCAGATATTTGGCAGGCGTCCAAACATGACCTCGTAATGAGACAATCCTGTCCTAGAATGAGCTGTCGTTCTTGTCGACAAAAGAGCTAACGGTAAAGCTACTGCCACTTTAACCCTGTTGTCTCTTGTATTTTTGCAAATTTCAGTTTGAGTGTACCATTGTACTTCACAACCAAACCCGCTGACTGTGGATGATTAGCAGCATGGAATTTCTGCTTCACATGAAGACCCCAAAAAATCAATTGAATCACTTTTGCATAAAAAAATGACTTCCGTTGTCACTCCAGGAGTACCTTTGCAGTTGTAATGGCTGTATTATCTTTGGTGGGGTAAGCCTCAACCCATTTACTAAATGCACATACAACCACCAGAGCATAGTTCAGATTATTGCATCTCTCCGATTCAATATAGTCCATTTGAAGAACTTCAATAGGAAAAATGGGTGGTGCAAAATTACCAGGTGGTGAAGGGGTACCCTTCCCAGGATTAAGCAGCATGCAAACCATACAATATTTTACCAAATGCGAGGCTGTCTTAGAGATATTGTCATTCTGCTACACAGAGTCTAACAATTTACAAATTCCTTTGGACCTGATATGAGCTGGACCATGTGCCATAGTCACCTCGGTGAGAACATATGCATCTACCATTCTGATAATTTGAATATGACTCGTTATTTCACCTACCATTGCTTCCCAGCTTTTTACTTCAATGTTTTTACTTAGCAAATAACGTTACTACACATGTTTTTATTCACATACCTTTACATTGCAAGTGTTAATGTATGTATTCTCTGGCTGCCCCACATTTAGATCTCCTATCAGTTTAGCGAGAGATGCTGCTTTAAGTAAATCCAGGTCCAGTAACGTGGCGGTAGTGGGAGTGCATTAGGGAATAAACCACAGCCTTATTTAACTTGGAATATTCCTCATGAGATTAGAAGTCTGATACTCCTACTGAGATTTAATCTACTGCCTTTAAGAGACGTCACTGGCATCTGGGATAAAACACCTAGAGAGAAGAGAATTTGTGAATTGTGGCAGTTGTAAATCCAAGATTTAAATCATGTCTTATTTGTATGTTCAAAGCTGCAAAGTGCCAGGCGAGCGTTTTTAAAACCAGTATTTATCAAATTTAATATTCACTCTGCTCAGGATGCACGTTCCGTGGTTTTGTCCCCCCCAAATGAAATGGTTTGTTTTAAGATATACCAATTTTTTAGAAGATTTTTGCCTATTTATTATAATAGTAGCACTCTGGTTCAGATTTAATATCAACTGGTCGGCTATTTAATTGTTTTATGTATTCATTGCATCATTTGCACATTACTTAGTATGTATATAAGAAATTGTATTGGTTGGTTATGTGATTGTTCTATGTATTATAGCATTATTTGCACACTTCACACTATGTTTGATATCATGTTACAGTAATGTATAAGGAATGAATTTTGTACTGTATGCAATGTTTGTCTTTTTAAATTGTTAGTGTGTTTTTTTGGACCTCCGTAGGAGTTCCAAAACAAAATAAATTGAATTGAATTGTTAATGTATGCAAACTAAAAACGAGCCTAGTAATAAAAACAATAACATAGTAATAAAAACAGACATGTAACCGCTTATTTTTCCTAACCCCTTTTTTATGTAAAAAAAAAACCATCACTACACTAAATACTAAATACAATTAAACTAAACTACCCATCACAAACTCTAAAACACTACCTACACCCTCAAACACTACACTACCCTACACTACTCAAACACCACTACACCACCGTAAACCCTAAATCACTACCCCTGGATGACCCTCCCCCTTCCCCCAGCCTGCTCCCTACATTCAAACACTACCGGCACGCACCCCTTACACTACCCTAAAACACTACTCTACACTACACAAACACCACAACACTAACCTAACCCTTAATCACTACCCCCTGCACGACCCTCCCCCTTTCCCAGCCTTCTAGCTACACTCAAACACAACCCTGCATGCACCCCCGACACTACCCTAAACCCTAAAACACTACCCTACATTATACAAACACTAACCTAAACCCTAAAACACTAGCCCTCAGCATGACCCTGCCCCTACCCCTACCCCCAAGACGGTCCCCAAGCTGAAACACTACCATGCACGACCTCCTGAAACTACCCTAAACCCTAAAGCAACACCCTACACTACACTAACACCACAACACTACCCTAAACCCTAAAACACTACCCCCATCATGACCCTGCACCTACCCCCCAAGACTGTCCCTACCCTTAAACACTACCCTGCACAACCCCAGACACTACCCTAAACCCTAAAACAGTACCCTATACTACACTAACACCACACTACCCTAAAACCTAAAACACTACCCCAGCACAACACTGCCCCTACCCCCATTCCTGTCCCTATTCCCAAACACTACCCTAAACCCAAATACACTACTCTACACTACACAAACACAACTACACTACTCCTAAACCGAATAGACTACCCCCTGCACAACCCTCCCCCTCCCCTAAACCCTTAAATACAACACAGCCCCTCTTACCTCTGTCTCCTCGGTTACTCAGTTCCTGCTTCCAGCGTCCCCAGTGTTGCACGTCCTTGTGATGAAACGGAAGCACGCGTCCGTTTGTAAATGTAAATGTAAATGTATCTCGTTTACCCTTTCAAGGGTATCTTAAAACATGACAACCTCAGGAACCCACCTAGCAGGATCTGCTACAAACATACTTTTTATCTTTGTTCAAGCCGTTTCCTCCGCTATCTGATCAGCAAAAGCATTTCCCCTACCCACATCATCAGTATCCTTCCTGTGGGTGCAACACATAACTATAGCACAAACAAGGCTCGACCCTAGACCTAATCATCGTCAATCCCAATTTCATTGAACTCACCTCTATTCTCCCCTGTGACTGGTCTGACCATCACTACATTACCTTCCGTGTCCTTGAAAGCTGGAACTCCAAAAGCTCACAACCACTCAAACATAAACAATGGAAAAGATCGCTACATAATACCAACATAAATGAACTAATCTCACACTGCAATATCTCCCTTCGGCCCCCTGATGACATAGACAACGTTCACATCCCCATGAAACACTTTAACAACTCCATGTCGTCTGCCTTCGATGCAGCTGCCCCCCTTCAACTAAAACGGATATCCACCAAAGACTCCCAACCATGATTTGATGTAGGCCTTAATTCAGATAGACGCATCCTTTGATTAGTGTAACACGCATGGAGATCAGATCCATCAACTGGGCTACTAAAATCTCTTACACAAAAAGGGAGCAGATACAATAAACTCATCAGAACGACTAAAGCAAATTTTTTCAAAACACAACTTGACAAAGCCAAAAACCTAAAAATCCTAAAAGACTCTTTGAGCTGATTAAGACACAATCTAATGACACTTCCAGACAATCACCTCACATCTCCCCCTGCCCTCAACCGAACTGTGGGGCCGTTGCTGACTTCTTCCTCGCTAAGGCGAATAAAATCAAAGCTGATCTCAAATCGGCTCTCATCAAACTTGCTCCTCCTCTGGACTATCTTGACCCCTCCATATCCGCCTCCCCTCCTACGATGTGCTTTCTCTCCCCCAATAACAGCACCACTTGGAGCCAATTCACCCCCTCAAAAAAACTGCCATCCTCAACATTCTATCGACCCTGAAACTCTCTAATCACTTCAATGACCCCCTCCCCCCCAACTTCTTTAAAGGAATTGTGAGAACACTAGTCCAGCTGTGGTCTAAGAACATCAAAGCTTCGCTTTTCCAAGGGGAGATCCCTGACTGCCTAAAGGCGGGCCTAGTTCTCCCTATTCTCAAAAAATCCACGGCTGACCTTGATGACCTTAATAACTATTGACCAATCACAAACATCCTTACCCTGGCTAAACTCCTCGAGAAATGTGTACATGACCAACTAAGCAAACACATTGACCAATCGACCAATACCAATCGGGCTTCCGTTCAGGCCATAGCACGGAGACGGCCATCACTCATATAGTGGATGATGCCCTCTCCATGCTTGACTAGAACGAAGCTTGCCTACTAATACTATTTGATCTCTCATCTGCTTTTGACGCGGTCAAACATGACAACCTACTTAGCCTCTTGGAATGTAGGATGGGACTCTCAGGCACTGTCCATAAATGGTTTGCCTCCTTCCTCAACAACAGAAAACAAAGAGTCAAATCCAATCATACTCTATTCAACTCCAGTCCCTGCACTCTTTGTGTTCCACAAGGTTCCTCACTCTCCCCTACACTCCTCAACCTTTTCATGGAACCACTGACTGTGATCCTCAAAAATTCCAACATCCAATACCAAATGTATGCGGATGATACCCAACTGTACATGAAACTATCTCCACCAGTCTCTCAACGGAACCCTTCACAAAACCTTAAACTGGTTAACCTCCAACCACCTCACACTAAACGTTCTGAAAACTGAGTTCCTCCTCATTTCACCCACTAGGCAAACCCCCACTGTAGTGAACTCCCTCACGAACCTCACCGCTCTCAACTGCACACCACACATCATTGACACCACTAAATCATTGGGTGTTTTGTTTTAGATAAGAATCTAAACATGCAAGACTACCTTAGAACATCGACCAAAGGAGCGAACTACCATCTTAGCATCCTAAGAAAACTCAAACCTTACCTCCCACAAGATGACTTCAAATCGGCGGTGCAAGCACTTGTCATTTCAAGACTCGAATACGGCAGTGCCACTTTATGTGGTCTCGCTAAACTGAGCCTAGCCCCACTCAGAGCATCTATCAATGCTGCTACTAGACTTATCACTGGCTCCAAGAAATCCAACCACATTTCGCCTGACCTGAAATCATTCAACTGGCTCCCACTCGAGGTAAGGGTACAATTAAAAAATGCTTGTATGACCCATAGACCACTTTACCTCAACACCCCTCTATACCTCAAAAATACGCTTGAACTATCTGGTAGTGCTCGGTCCTCAAGGAGCACCAGCACTCTTCTCCTTAATCCAAAGAAATTTAAAAAACTGAAAACCTACAAACGCAATTTCTCCGGCTCTGCCCAGAGAGTCTGGAACTCCCTACCTGTTGAAACAAGACTGATTAATCAACTTTTGCATTCAAAAGGGAAGTGAAGGCTCTACTGATGAACAATTCACTGAACTAGTAGCCTCTCTCCCTCACCGCCAAGCCTGTTTTAACGTAATGTGTTACCAACTGCCCTATGCTACAACCCTGTATCACCTGCTACTATGTTATTGCTATTCCCAATGTAACTTGTTGTAACTACCACCTGACCTCTGTCACGGCTCACTCTCGCCCGTATTCATGTCAATGTTGTTCCTGATGTATATTGCCTAATTGACTTATCGACCTGTATCCTCCTCAACCCCCATGTGAAGCATTCTGATGACCGCTTGGGTCATGTTCGCACTATACAAAACTTTTTAATAATAAATTAATAATTAGCCAATTTCTTGGGGAATGTTACAGCAGAAAAAAGCCTCAATATAAGGTGCCCATGAAACATCTTGGTGCTATGAGAAGTAAGGAACCCTCTTGTAGACCAGAGTCAGACAAATTTATGCACGACCCCAAAGGCATACTGCTGTCAGTATAGATGATGACAACCAGTCTCTCGCTCAATTCGCAAGCTCAAATAAGAGCAGCGAGCTCAGCAGCTTGACCCGACTAATAAGGGACCTGTGATGTCTTTACCACTGTATGCAATGTAGTGCTAGTGTAATCTGCAGTCTTAGTGCCATCTGGTAATATAAAACAAGAACCATCAACATATGGTTCTCCTTTTGGGTTAGATAAGAGAACATCAGTAAGGTCTACCTGTCCTTTCATCTATTCTTCCGTCCGAAAGATACAATCATGTTTATCAACTGCATCATCATTCTTAGAAGGGAGGGGTAGCAACGTGGCTGGATTCAGAGTGGCAAATCTTTTAATTGTAATGTGTTTAGCAAACAATGTCAATTCATTGCCAGTGAGACATGCACTGGTGAGGTGCTGTGTCTTTGTCATATTCAAAAGTGTATCCACAGCATAACTGTGAGGTCAGTATCAAGCACATGTCCAGCCAATTATCTGATTAAAGTGGCAACTGCCAGGATCACTCTCAGACAACTCAGGAGGGCCCTCGCGACTGGATCAAGCCTAGCAGAGAAATAAGCACACAGCCATTGCTTAGCCCTATATTTATGTGTTAGGACAGAAAGTGCCCAACCAGCCATCTCGTGGACATAAAGCACAAATGGCGTGCCATAGTTAGGTGTACCAAGCACTGGAGCCGAACAAAGCACAGTTTTCAATTGTTCAAAAGACTGCTGGCGTCCAAGGCAAAGGCTCATGCATTTATTTAATTGTTAGTGCAAGCAAATGTTTGATTAGCTAACGAGTAGTTTGGGATCTACTGGCAACAGTAGGAAGTAATACCCATAAAAGTACATACATCCTTTTGAGTCTGTGGAATGGGCATTTTATCAATGGTACTGATGTGCTTGGGGTCAACCTCCTACCCTCCTTCGACAGTAGGTGATCTAAGTAGGTGACCTCCTGTCGACAATACTGACATTTAGAAAGTGAAACCTTATGTCCATGATGGTTCAAATGCAACAATAATTTAACAGTACTGTCATGTATTCCTATAGGTTCTGAATCGATCCCCCTATTCCTGACCCTATTCTGGTTAAACTAACTATCAAGTTAACTAACAGTCAGCCCATGAGGCAAGAAAAGCCCCCATGATGCAGATACCGTTATCTGACGCAGTCACACTACGGCACAGGAACGTGTTATCTGATTAGGTCATAACGCTTGAGATCTAATTAGACAAGCGACATTCCTCCAGCCCCTGATAAGGCATACGACGTTCTCATAACAAATCAAACCTATGACAACCTGGAAAATCATTGCGGCCATTGTTTTGATTTCACAGAGAACTTCAGTAAAAGAATGTGCTAACGAGCAAGTCGTATGACATCTTTATTGACGTATCTATGTCCATCCTTACGTCAATCTCGGCACCTTTAAGGTATAAATATTGCCGATCTTGCCCTATGCAAACACACGCGTGGTGACGAGACGGAGCAGCCATACTTGCCGAAGCCCAGAAGCAGAGCAGACCCCGCTGGCAGCAGCCCCGCCTTCCTGACGCGCTGAGAGACGCGCTGCTATCTCCTGCCGAGAGACCCAGCACCGGCGCTTTCGGGCAGCCCTCGCAGGCAGCCTGGAATATCGAGAGCAGAGAAAGAGATACCAGTCCTCATTCATCCTAACTTCCAGGTACAGAACTGAATAACCCCTCACAGAGAATTCCTTAGTTATTCACTTGGCAAAAACAAACTTAACTTAAACTGTAACTTTCTATTCCCGCCCACGCATTAGACTTAGGTCAGGTACACGGGGTAGGCGTATTTAGAAACACCAGTTGAGTACGTTTAGTCAAATGTATATGTGTATGTAAATATATTTTAATCATTTTAAACATCATATGGCTCAGAAACCATATCAATTTTTTTACAGTATTATTTTATACTATTGCTTTTAATGTATGCACTTTACTTAACTATAAGTATTGCAATAATATCGATCCATTTCTCTTGTACGAGAAAAGAGACTGATCAATAAATAACACCTTTTTATTGAACACGCCCGTCTCTTCCTTTTCTCTACAATCTGATGAGACTAAGAATGCACGTACTGACTGAGTAAAATAATTGCCTTGTGCTCACACGACTCTGGAGATACACTCTTGATTAGGGGAGAGCAAAGTTGTCATGTTCTATGGTTGTCAGAAACTAAATCCCTTCTTGTCTAATCAGGGGAGTTAATTCTTTCCTGAACATTCGAGAAAGTTTCTAGCGAACTCTGAGCTACGCTGGCAAACCCAAAACTTAAGTCTAGTATCGACAGTAGTAGACCTAGTTAACGTCTGGCCTAGGCCTTTACTGCTGTAGGTATTATTCCAATGCGCAGAGCCTATTGGGAAGATAGGAACTACACTACATGGCGCCCAACGCGTTTGGAAAGGGCGATAAAACTAACGTAAGACATTTAGAGTAACTCAATCGTGCTTTCTCACTCAGACCCCTTTTCCCAAATACTCCAAAGACGTCTGGAGTGGGTGAAAGGTAATATCCTCCAAAACCTCGCAGGAGGGAACTCCTATGTATGGTTCTTGGTATAGTCAACGTTGAAGGATAAACAGTTCCAAAATATTGTGCATCTAATCTTTGTTCCATAAGAAACCTGATCTGCAAACAAACAAAATAACCTTATTGACAGTAAAATGTCTGACAATGAGGATGAAAGAGAGGCAGTTAGATTAGCAGCTGAAATAGCAGCAGCTGATACTGCAGCACTAGATGCGGACGGGGATATAATACTCATCCCGGTCGCCAAAAGGAAATCTATAACCTTAAAACTTATAGAAAATGGACTGACACCTAGAGGTGGCACAGTCATATTCGTAATTGAGGCACACGAATATCGGCAGACAGAGGTATACTATAGATGGATACATTTTCCAGCAGCAAATGCTGTAACAAAGTACTTCCACTATTACAAAAAAGAGGTTCCACCCGACATTTACACTCCTTTCGAGGAGGTGGAAGTACCACTCAAATTCCAAGAGCATTTGCTCTTATTTGATGGCGCCCTAATACATAATAATCACATCACCAGGCTCGGTCCTTTAGGTAGACCAGGAGCAACGTGGCCGGTCTTAGCCGGATACACACCACACCCAGACATCGAAGGAATGTCTACAGGAGAGCTGTTAATACAGCTAAAACAATTACTAAAAATTCATAGACAATTAGTCCAGTATGTAATGCGGACTTCAACAATTCAGCCAGCGATTAAACTTCCACAGCTGACCCCTCACCAGGGGAACACAAATAAAATCACACCACAGAACATCCAATCCTGCCTAGGTAAAGTTCCGGCTAAACGGGAACAGATACCATTCTGGTTGGCACAGAAAATCACCCAAATAGAGGTGGTGTTTCCTGACACCACCCCGCTAGAAAAACACAGGATTCTGACTACATGTCTCCCAATGGGAATCGCACCACACATAGAGGACTGTGACACTTGGGGTACAGTCTTTGCTTCAATCTACACAAAAACGCACGGTGTTCCATCCATTTCGGTAATACCAGATGTGCTAAAAACAAATTCAAGATGAATACGGTCCAGAACCAGCTTTAACTCTTGGTATGAAATTACTGAAAGACTTCAAGCAGGTCTCGGCTTTATTATTAGCCAATATAAAAGGTGAAGCAGCAAACGTGGCGATCCGCCAGAGGTTAAAAGAGACAGATATAGCAGACCAACCAGCTGAAATTGCCAGAATCATAGAAAAATCCTATGAAGAACTAGGTAGAGATAGTTTAGGTGGAATACCAGTAAAACCGCAACTGACTGAAAGTCCAGAAAAAATATTTTTTAATAATAATTCACCAAAAAAGAACTGGGATGGAAACAAACAATCCAATCCAAAAGAAAAGAAATTACAGTCCCGAGGAAGGTCTCCTAGGCGAAGGGAGAAATCTCCGAACCAGAGACACAGGTCACCCCAGAGTGACCCCTCTGGGAAAAGATATAACCTTAGAAATAGGGATAATATTAAAAAACCTGATAGATATCAAGACATTGATACACGTCCCTCTCAATCTTTTCAGACTTCCTCGCAGAAATCGGAAAGAAGAGGACGATCAGAACAAAGAGAAGAGCACGCCAAGTCCAAAGACAAGGAACCTGCTCAACAAAAAAAGAAATTACAATTTCCAAAAAAGAAGGTAGCCAGTATCAAGGTAGTTAACAATGCCGAGAATACTGAGGACACAACTGAAAAACGGAGAGTGGGCTCAGACAATGCTAGACAGCGCAGCAGAAGTGAGCATAGCTCGCAAAGTCCTTATGAATCATCTGGAGACAGTGGACACGAATGAATATCTTCAAGTGGAAACTGCAGACACCAGAGTTAGCAAACCCCACAAGATATACAAGATAACATTACGTATAGAGGGAGATAAGACTAGGAAAATAAGGGGACTATTTTGGGATAACCTCTCCAAGGGTTATGACATCCTTCTAGCTGAAAAAGACTGGCCACCAGAGTTTGTCAGGGAGTGCCCTCATGGCGAAGAAGTAATTATGCCTGCCTTCTCGAATCAAATCCCGATTCATAAAAAATACACACTTGCTAGAAAGTGGGCAGTGGCCTTAGCACCTGCTTTATATAAAAATCATGTAGGATGGGATGAGGAATCTCCTCCTCACAAAATACAGTTAAAATCACAACCTACTGCACAAAGGCAGTACCCAATTAAGCAAGAAGCTAAAAAACAGGTAAATGAAATACTAGAACAGCTAGAATACCAGGGGGTGATTGAAACTTGCACCTCACAAATGAACAATCCTTTGTTTCCGGTCTCCAAACCAGACAATTCATATCGTCTAGTTTTGGATTACCGACACCTTAACACATGTTGCAAAACCTTTGCAGTGCAAAACTCACACAGTGCTGCACTAATGAATAACATAGTGCGCAAAAAATACAAAACAACCTTGGACATCTCCAATGGATTCTTTTGTCAAAACATAGCACCAGAGAGCAGATATTTAACTGCATTCTCAGTAAATGGCACTCAAAAGCAATTCTGTCGGTTAGCCCAGGGGTACAAGAACAGCCCGGGGGTATTCTCAGCGAGAGTAACAGAATTACTGCAACTATATGATGATGAAGCATTATCTTATGTCGATGACATTTACTTAACAGACGATGACTTGGATACTCACTTGAAAAGAGTGAACACCATAATACTTGGGTTCGCAGCAGAGGGTTACAAATTCAACTTTAAAAAATCCAGAATTGCCCATTTAACGGTCTTATACGTAGGATATGAATGATCAAATATAGCCTGGTTGACAATTTTCTAAAGAACTAGAAGAATTAAAAAATCTAAAATATGAAAAGACGTATCCTCTGCCAATCGACATTCTGCCTCTACGACATTACGCCTGTGTAATCTATACAGACGGACATGCTCAACCCTCCGTTTGGGGAGAACAAGCATACAACCCCACATGTGAGATTACAAAAGAAGTGTGGCGCGGAGGTAAACTAAAACCTCTATTAACAAAAACACACTCAGTAGAAACTAATTCAGAACAACAAACTGAAATAATAGCATTGAAAATGGCGCTAGATAATGCGGATCGCGAATTCCCGACACTTATAGTGTCAGATTCATATTACTGCGTCAAATCATATAACAAGGATTTGCAGACATGGATTCAGAACGGTTACAAAGATGACACAGATGCACCAATAAAGCAGAAATTGCTCTGGGAACAAATAGCTCTTTTACAAAAAGAACTACCAAGGACTCACGTGACACACTCACTGAGTCATCAGCGTGATGGCGTTCACGTTGTAGGGAATTCATTGGCTGAAACAGCCACAGCGGCAGCCACTAAATCGGCTCCCGTAGTTCGAAAAAAGCGTACATTAAAAAACATTGACGGTGAAACAGTGCTGGCAGTGAAAACGTCATCAAAAGGCGACTGCTCAGCGTTACCGATCAACTATCCACTCAATTATACATACATAATCGATGCAAACTCCGTCCCTTTTGCTCGAATCCCTGGAGTGGGGGATAGAGTGATTCCAAACATGGACAGGAGAAGCTTGTTAATCGCAGACGCACACATGGGTGAGGGTCTTGGACACCTCAAACTGAAAGATTCTCTGGAAGAATTACAATCACGGTACTGGTGGCCAGGCATGAGCCTGCATCACACCATGTTTGTAAAAAACTGCCCAAACTGCAACAGAGATCGCAGTGGGGAGAGAAACAGTTTAATACCTCGTCGTATCAAGGCAGATAATATGACCAATAAAAAGCAGGGCTTGCGATTAACATATACAGGCTAGTTTCCACTTATAATGTAGATCACCAGCACTCGGCTGACGTCCGGACTGTTATACAAAGATTTGCGAGTCTAAATGGCATATACGCTAAGAGCATGCTACGTTCGACCATTGTTTTCACTCAAGCCCACCAGCCTGGGGGGAAACATGGCCGAATGAGCACAGTCCAGCGGGAATCTTCTCACTTCCTTCCTGAGGGTACGGGATGGTGTAAAGAAAAAACCAAGGCATAAAGCAATCTATAGCGGAAAGGAAATTAGGTTCGGGAGCTGGGTGGGTCAAACATCTAATAAGTGTCCAACGTAGTCTAAATAACTTGCCAAGAAATTCTCTGAAGGGATTCAGTCCGTACAAATTATTATTTGGAACTAGAATGATTATCTCTGACCTCGACAGTCAGACTTCAGTGGTTAAAGAAAAAAGCTTTGATGTCAAAGACCGTTTGGCTATTTTGCAGGACTTAAACAAAACAAGAAAAGACCTGAGCAACATACAGTTGAAACAACAGCCAACAACCACTGAAGAATCACCACCTGTCCCAGCAAGACCTGTCTGGATTCCAAAAGTCGGGGATCTAGTCAGGGAGAAGATCGCGGTAAAGAAGGAATTTGGGCCTTCTTACAGAAAAGCAGTTCCTGTCTTGTCTGTCAACGGGACAAGATCAGTTGTACTACCGCCACTTGCTGGTAAAAAGGAGAACCGAGTTGTATCCATCGACCTGGTAAAACCACAACATGTGGCCGATAACAAACAGTAGGCCAAGTGGACTCCCAATAAGTAGCAGAACACCAAGGTTTGCTACCAGTACAGAGGTCCTAACAAAGAGGCTCATCACATTCGAAACGCCTAAAGAAGAACAACAAGGACTATGCAACAATGCAATAGAACTCAGACCTCTGAAAACCCAAATAAAAACATTTAGCAGCGACACACCAGTCTATAATGAAGTACCAGGTGACAATTCAAGAAACAAAAATCCTGAACCAATTGGAACAATTGACAGAACTGCATCCGGCTACTTCATCAACTTCGATGATTCCTCTGAAAGCCTCAGTGAATCAAAGACACAGCCATCATCAAAATCCTTTAAAGACAAAGCTAAGGAACTTTTGAACCAACTGAAAGAAACATATCTGATTTCTCCATGGATTGAATTTTGGGTGGGTTTTGGTGCATTTATCCTCATACTTTGGCTCATCATGGTATTAACTTTGGGACGCTTCATTGAGGGAAAATATGCTAAAATGGACACAGCAAGTAAGAACATCAACTTGGTCCTCAAACCACACACATCTTCACACGTCGAGAAAAGAGAACTTTCTTCAGCCAACTTCACAGCCAATCCTATACCTGGTGGGGTAGCCTGGGACAACACTGACTATGAAATTTATGGTCCGGTCGAGATCCTGAAATATCCACACCAAATCAAGATCTCCTTGAGTGACTTTGCAAAACCACACTCATTTGCTGATGATTGGGACTTCGAAAGCATTAATAACATGATGTCTGACTTAGTAATGTCTGCTAAATTTACAAAACATGATTATTTGCAAGGTTCTACAAATTATGATAGTATGTATTGCTATAACCACTATGGTAACCATTTTTTACATAAATCTGCACAACCTAGAAATGTTTTAAATTATAATCAATGGGAACATTGTGCAACACCTCCAAAAGGGAGCTCAAGAACCGTTTACGACAAATATTCATATTTTTCAGGTTTTAACACAAGTAATGCTGAAACATTTTATTTTAAATTGTCAAACAAGACAGGGATGAAAACCATGATAACCAACACAAAGTTGATATATTCAGATTCATTCTTCAAAGAAATGATACTTTTGGATTTGATTATTGGGACAAAAATGTTGATTTGAAAAGTGTTTGGGGTACAAAAGAATGGCAAGTACAGGGTTTAGAAGCTTTGTTTAGAGCTTGCATGATCCCAGAACAAATGATATTTTTAAATGACACTGTTCAACAAACCACCTGTCTTGGCCTAGCCAAAATCAAAGATTTAAATAAACCGTCTATTCCAAAGCCAACAATGTTTAGCAATAGCTCTGATACGGATGAAGAGATAGACGTACACCATATATTAAACCAAAACAGAACACATCCTGATTGGAAACAATGGTTAATCTGGCCCACAGATACAAATAACTGTCAAGACAGATTCCTGAATAAAACACAGGGGTTCAAAATGACCAGGCCAGACCCTAGATATCCCCAAAGACATCACCCAGGGATAATAACAACCTACAGTGTGGGCAAATTATGCCTTCAGTGGCTACAAACTTCCACACTGCCTGAAATTAAGCAACACCTAACTTTACTTACTGATGGTGCTGACTTGCGTGATTTCATAATGGGACCACGCAAACAGCGTAAAAAGCGTTTCATAGCAGCCTCTGTATATGCAGCATACAATGAGGCCTGGAAGGTTAATCAAATTGAAACAGCAGAGAGAATACGGGAAATTGACCGTATTAATTTGGAAAAATCACTTTCTGTAGTGGACAATGGGTTAATGACTCTGTCCTCCAGAATTTTTTCATTGGACAGCATTGTGTCTTCAGCAATCGATATATTATCGCAAGACTTACTGTTATTACAACATGGTCAGTCACAATTGCGTTCTATTGTACAGCTTGGCTGGACGTTACAAAATCTGCGTTCAGGCTATGTGCCTTGGCGTTTAATCAACACAACGTCACTATTCCAAATCTTTAACCTTACTGATAGACAAATCGGTATGGCGCAAAAGGGTGCTGATTATACAATCTTGAGCATTGAAAAACTAGAAAGATTACCAATGACAATGTCAGAACGACCTGTCAGTGAATGGATAATCCACGGAATCATAAACATTCCAATCTCAACCTTCAGGTTTCAATACTGCCAAAAATATATACAGGCTGGCATGTACGAGAAATTGGGGAAGGGGTACCTTAAAACAACTTGGAACCTGCCCTATTCACATACATGTGTCAGTAATAAAGGACAGAAAGTGTTTCTTAGTGGCAACAATTGTGCCATGTCACTAAGCGGCACGCTTCTGTGTAACGGAATTAGTTTGCATGGAGCCTGTGAAGGGAATTCATACAACCTTTCATGTCACCAGCAAGGCGCACCTGCAACTGAAATAGAACCATTCTTTCAAAGACTCTATAATGGGAGTTACATTCTTATTGTAGACCGCAAATGTTGTAGTCTTATGCCCGGGACTCCTTATCTAGTCACTACGACTGCGAAGGTCAAGTGCTGTGGACGTTCTTTGTTCCCCAGCTCCTTTCCAGACAGGGAGGCAAGGGCATGGCCCAATTTGAAAATTACTTCTATTCGAATAGATACTTTAAGCAGAATGAAAACAGTGCTTCTTCAGACGCCTACAAGGCTCACGTCATCAAAAGAAACGTATGATCTACAAGTCGCAAGGACGACTGCAGAGATACATACATTATTATCAACTAATTCCCCCGTACATTTCGCGGAAATCCTGAGCGAAATCTTAAATATTTCTGATACCACTGGGGTCTCAAAGGTATTTAAGACAGTATTTTCGATGGCATTAACACCATTCAAAGCCATACTGGGTATTTTTCCAGATTTCGTCCATTCGATTTTTGGCGGACTTCCCCTGATCCTGGGACTAATTGCAGGAATCCTATTCTTAGTCCTTATTTTTCGTTATGGCAACCCATGTCACAGATCAAACTCTAGCGACAATGGAAGAAACAATCCTAGCCATTGGATACCGGGACCGGAATTTAAAAAATCCTGGGACTCTCCCGGCTTAGAGACCTGAACATGACTTGGTTTCTATCATTTCGACCAATGTGGCAAAGATGTGTTTTACCTGTATTGAGGTGTCTGCTATGCGGAGAAGAATGCGTGTTAGACACCTGTCTGACGCTACAATCGGATGCGCCAGTGGATGCAGATACATTGTTGGCTCCTACCAAGGTTCACGCTTTGTGCTGCCCTCAAAGGCTGCCAATCCTGATGACGGCATTCGTGGAATCTTCACCACTACGATTGAAGAGTAGTGAAGTTCAAGATGAAAGCAGCATCGATCAGGTACGACCTTCTGTCAGCAATGCGAATCAGAATGTCAATGGAGACAATCATGCGCACGAATGCATGGTTACACCTATTTCCGACTTAGTGGAACTTTCCCATGAAGCTGTTGACAGTTTTTTCGAAAGCCTTAATGATATGATGTTCTCTCCAGAACAGAAATAGAGACTTTTGAGCAAGCTCGCACACGGCGTTCCCTGAATTCGGCCTTCAACTTTAAAAATAAAGTCACATGAACAATTTTTCCCACCAGTTCACGGACAGCAATTTTTTAGCAGCCCCAAATTATTTTTTACAAAATTTTCGGGACACTTATCTTCTGCTTAAAGTAAGAAACTATTCCTAGAGAACTAAGATTTCTATTTTTAGATACTTTATAAACTTTAGTTGCCCGCTGGTATGTTCACAAATATTTTATTATGTGATGAAATGGTCTCGAACTTTCTTTCTGTATAGCCATATTAAGAGCCATTTCATGTGTATTTCTCATATACCATATAAGCAATAATGTCTACAAATGCGTGTTACTTTAGCGTTTAATTCATAGCTTAAGTGCATACAATATATATGACTGCAATTTTTCAGTATATTTGAAAATTTCAAAATGCATTTATGTATTTTGGGGTGGTGAGGTATACACTATACTCTATAGTATGTTGTACTATGTTATACTATGCATAGATTAGTAAATATGACCATAGTTAGCGTGGAGTGGGTGTCATGTATTCCTATAGGTTCTGAATCGATCCCCCTATTCCTGACCCTATTCTGGTTAAGCTAACTATCAAGTTAACTAACAGTCAGCCCATGAGGCAAGAAAAGCCCCCATGATGCAGATACCGTTATCTGACGCAGTCACACTACGGCACAGGAACGTGTTATCTGATTAGGTCATAACGCTTGAGATCTAATTAGACAAGCGACATTCCTCCAGCCCCTGATAAGGCATACGACGTTCTCATAACAAATCAAACCTATGACAACCTGGAAAATCCGTGCGGCCATTGTTTTGATTTCACAGAGAACTTCAGTAAAAGAATGTGCTAACGAGCAAGTCGTATGACATCTTTATTGACGTATCTATGTCCATCCTTACGTCAATCTCGGCACCTTTAAGGTATAAATATTGCCGATCTTGCCCTATGCAAACACACGCGTGGTGACGAGACGGAGCAGCCATACTTGCCGAAGCCCAGAAGCAGAGCAGACCCCGCTGGCAGCAGCCCCGCCTTCCTGACGCGCTGAGAGACGCGCTGCTATCTCCTGCCGAGAGACCCAGCACCGGCGCTTTCGGGCAGCCCTCGCAGGCAGCCTGGAATATCGAGAGCAGAGAAAGAGATACCATTCCTCATTCATCCTAACTTCCAGGTACAGAACTGAATAACCCCTCACAGAGAATTCCTTAGTTATTCACTTGGCAAAAACAAACTTAACTTAAACTGTAACTTTCTATTCCCGCCCACGCATTAGACTTAGGTCAGGTACACGGGGTAGGCGTATTTAGAAACACCAGTTGAGTACGTTTAGTCAAATGTATATGTGTATGTAAATATATTTTAATCATTTTAAACATCATATGGCTCAGAAACCATATCAATGTTTTTACAGTATTATTTTATACTATTGCTTTTAATGTATGCACTTTACTTAACTATAAGTATTGCAATAATATCGATCCATTTCTCTTGTACGAGAAAAGAGACTGATCAATAAATAACACCTTTTTATTGAACACGCCCGTCTCTTCCTTTTCTCTACAATCTGATGAGACTAAGAATGCACGTACTGACTGAGTAAAATAATTGCCTTGTGCTCACACGACTCGGGAGATACACTCTTGATTAGGGGAGAGCAAAGTTGTCATGTTCTATGGTTGTCAGAAACTAAATCCCTTCTTGTCTAATCAGGGGAGTTAATTCTTTCCTGAACATTCGAGAAAGTTTCTAGCGAACTCTGAGCTACGCTGGCAAACCCAAAACTTAAGTCTAGTATCGACAGTAGTAGACCTAGTTAACGTCTGGCCTAGGCCTTTACTGCTGTAGGTATTATTCCAATGCGCAGAGCCTATTGGGAAGATAGGAACTACACTACAGTACTACCTCTACAACCCTGTTCCGTATCAGAAGAAATGAGGAGATCATCAACATACTGCACCAATACATTACCTGAGGGAAGCAACAACAAATCCAACTGACCTTTTAAAGATTGACTGTAGATACTAGGACTCTCTGTATAGCTCTGAGGAGCACAACAGAATCTAAAGCTCTTGCCAGCCAGTCTGAACCCAAACAAATATCTACTGTCTCTATAGATAGGATTACTAAAGAAACCCTTTTTCAAGTCAATAATAGAAACATTTTGCGGTAGAAGTAATCATTGCCAAAAGCACCATTATATCAGGAACCACAGGAAGCTGTAGAACCACTATTTTGTTAACTTCACACAGATAAATCACAAAATGATAAACATCATCAGCATCAGATTCCTTATTTGCGAAATCGCAAATAAGGAATCGCAAATCAGAGAATCAGCAATTTAGGTGCAGCTTGATTACATCACAACCAGGAAGTGTGACTGCCCATGCTGCACCTGATTGCCAGAAGCTGAGTGAGAGGCTGGTAGGAAAGTGAGAGACTTGTGCACTGCAACTGAGAGAAGCAGAAATGGATACTCGGGAGAAAGAGAAGCAGCAGGAGGAGAATGTCAGAAAAAGGAGGCAAAAGTTCAGTGAGAGGGACCTGGAGGTGCTCATACAGGAAATGGCAGTTAGCCATGAGCTCCAGTCTGGGAAGCAATCCCTACGTGCACGCAAAAGAAAAATTTGGCTTGAAATACAGGAGAAGGTGAATGCCATTAGCGTTACCCACCGCACCGTGGAGGACCACCGCAAAAAGTGGTAGGACATGCACCAGAGATCAAAGGGAAAGGTGGCAACAAGGTTTGCAGAGGCAAAGAAGACTGGTGGTAGAACATCCACTGCAACTGATTCTACGCCCCTTGAGGAGTTGGTGGAGGGCACCCTTCAGCCGGAGAGTGTCAGTGGCGTGGCTGACCTGGACATCTCCGACCCCCCAAACCCCAGACAAGGTAAAAAGCACGCCATTACGCCCCTGATACATCACCACATCACTCACACACTCAGGAAAGACGCAGACACTAAACATAAATGCAACTCCAATACATGTTAACAAGCACACCCAGCAATGCATTATGGGAGATGTAGTCACAAGCACCAAACAGTGGAGCAGTGAGACCCAGCAAGGAAGAATCAGGATGAGTAATTCAGGAATGGCAGAAAACAGACAGATAGTACTCGTGTAACTCAAAATCTGAGAACTGTTTTGCATTACCAATGCTAGGTAGGCCACCAAATTAATGTGTGCATTTACATTCACAGCACCACCTGAAACACAGGAATCAATTGCAGAAGGGGACAATGCATCCCACGCTGAAGACCAGTCAGGGCAAGAAGAGCAGGAGAAAGGCAGACCAGCAATCCCTGTTACATGCAGACGGCTCCTCATAGTGCCACCACTCCCGCTGCTGGAGGTGGGACCACAGGACACAAATGGTGAAGAGCAGCCAGTCCTGGGCCAGCATTCAGTACAGCACATGCCCCTGTCCATCCTAGTTCAGGAATTTCTTCCAGGCGCAGGGCACGACCGTCCACCAGCACAGCTGCTGTAGGTGAACACACAGTGTTTGCAGGGCTTGAAGGCAACATGGTAAAAGTCCAGTGCCTGCAAACAAAGGTATTCAAGTCAATACAGCACCAGTTTGTTGCACATAACCACAACTTGACCCAGATGAGGGATGGTTTCCTGGGCATGACAGGTGCACTAGAAGGACTGTGTACAGAGATGAGGAGAGATTGGGCAGCCAGGCACAGGGAGAGACACCGTCTTGACAGCTGGCTGGACATATACACCAAAGCTGTAAACCGCCTGTCCACTGCCACGTCCCTGCTGGCACATCGCTGTATTAGCATGCAGCATTAAATGGCTCACTGCTGCCAGGATGTAAGATGTGGCCAAGGGCCTGGTGCAGGTCACACATGCCGTGGACCAGCTGCGGGCAGCAGCCACAGGTGGCACAGGGCTCATTGAAGAGTGAGGACCAGTCCAGCAAGAGCAGCATCACTTCACCTATTCCCCAGGATAGACGGCAGAGTGTGCAGCAGGGGAGAACACCCGATGACTCAGGGGAGGGCAGTGACCACCCTGAGCGAGGGGCAACAGGCCTTGCCCGCAGGAGATCAAGTGTCATGAGTGGCATATGGCAATGGTTGAGGCAACACATTGCATGTTCACTTATGTTTGAGCTACATACTTGCACTGTGTGTTTAACATGTGTAAGACATTGGGACGCACATTATGCACACGTCAGGCTGTGTGACTGATATGTTTCTGCACCCAAGGAAATAAAAAACCCAGTTTTGCACCAATCTGTAGCATTGTGTCATCATTACTCACCTTGAAATAGTTCTGTGTGATCTCATCTTGTCTCTGGCAGCCGGCAACTGCACCAACACCACTGGCTGTTCTGCATTGTGGAGCTGGCCCCTCCTCATCTGAAGAGTCAGAATCTGTGAGCTCCACTGGGGGGCCTTTGTTGGTGGCGATGTTGTGTGGCATGGCACATGTGACCATGATTTTGCAGCTTGTCTCGGGGTTGTACTGTAGCGCTCCTCCACTCTGCCACGGAGGCAGTGGAAATGGCTCTTAAGGATTCCAAATGTTCTCTCAATGGCACAGCGGGTGGCTCTGTGGGTGCAGTTATAGCTCAGTTCCCAGCCGTGGCTGTATTCAGGCATGGAGTCAGGATGCAGTTACGTAAAGCATATGCACTGTCACCTGCAGGGTGACAAGAATCAGGTTACACACTGTCCTGCCACTTCTGACCTTTACTGATTGTGTGTTTGAAAGCCATACATTTACCTAGCAGGTAGCCCTCACCAAATTCCCCATCTGTGAGTCGTTGGGTAACTCCACTGTGGTGAAATATGAATGAGTTGTGTATGCTGCCCAGGTATTTAGCAACAATATCAGTGATTACATGTTTGGCATTTCACACTACCTGTATGTTCAGCGAATGATAGTACTTGAGGTTCCAGAACACATACTCATTCTGTGAGGGGGAGATAGCGATATGGGTCCCATCTATGCTGCCAATTACATGGGGGAATTGGGCTATCTGGTAGAACTCCTGCTTGGTCTGATCTAGTGCCTGTTGTGTTTGGGGTAATTGGATGTGGTGATGCAGCCTCTGTACCATTGCATCAAGGAAAGCATGGAAGAAGCGCAACAGTGAACTCTGAGAGAATCCTACTGCTGTGGCTATCACCCCCTGAAAACTCCCTGATGCCAGTAAGTGCAGTGAGCACAGGACCTGTACATGGGTGGGAATGGTGTGTGTCCTGCGTGTAGGGTGTTCTAGTATGGGTTTGAGCTTCTCTATTAAGTACAGGATGCTGTCTGCATCCAGCCTGTAGTTCACATGGATCTCCTCCAGAGTCCGCTGGAACAGGTTGATGCGCGCTCTGAAGATCCTTTCCTGGAGTCTCCTTCTCTGTGCAGCAGCTCTGATTCACAGCCTCCTGGCTATCACACACAGCCCAGCCATTGTGATAAACCCGTGTAGCATTGTGGCCCTGTTTAAATAGGTTGCACCTGGTTACCACCTGCTCAGAGTTGGTGGTAATTGTGATGTGCTAAATAGTGAATTTTGCGCAATCTCAAATTGCGATTTTTTCCTGCATCTCATTTTGCAAATTCGCAATTTGTGAGCACATTATTGGTGAATATCTCGAATGACGTGACGCTGATTGCGAGTTTTCAATTCGATTCGCAGACTCCTTGCCTGGCAAAATTGATAATCGCTAAATTTGCGGTTACCGTTTTTGCACACCTGAACTCTTTTTTTGCGATCGCAAACACTGTTTTATTGCAATTTGCAGTGTTTGCAATAGCAAAACAGCTTCATACATATGGCCCCAAAAGTGCAATAGGTAGATGTTAAGATAAGAATAATTTTTAAAGATTAGAAGTGAAAAATAGCGCTTAAAAGCAATGAACGCCTACGGGGTTATCTGGTCATGCTGCACCGGGTAAAGACAAGCGTTCAGGCCCATCGCAAAGGAGCGCAGGCTGGATACAGGAGACAGGCATGGTCCGCTGAACAAAAGTACCTTGATCCTGGTCCGAACAGCAAGATGTTGGGGGCAGCCGAGTGATGCGTCTGTATCGATCCCACAGTCAAGGTGATGGGTTGTTTGACTGCACCCTACAATGGTGATACGTCGGTTCTGAAGACAAAGCATCGGTTCCTACAAGCATTGGTTAGGAAGCCGCTGCGCCTGCTTTTTCAATGCCGTTGAGAGGATGCGTCTATCATCTCTCTGCAGTGGCAGAGGTGCAGTGGTTGCCATTGTTTCCTATGCATCCGTCCCAATGGCAATGCACTGGTTCCAAGTGTGGTGCAAGGCTTCTGTTCCGGCAACAGTGGTGATGCATCATTTCTGCTTCACACAGCAGAGGATGCATAGGTTGCACTCGAGCAAGCACCTGGATCAACTTCCAATGGATCAGGCACAGGGGCAAGACTTTGATAACCCTGAGTCTTAAAACTGAAGGCAAGCTAGTATGCTCTTGGAGATCATTCTGGGTTCAAGTAAGTAAGCCCAGTTCTTCCTCAACATGGCAGAGGGTAGCAGATAGTTTGACAGCACAGACGAAAAGCAATTCTTCCAGAGCTTCAGTCTGGCAGAATTGCAGTCTTTGAGGCATTATAGCAGTCCTTCCTCCTGGCTGAGCTCTTCACAGGTTCAGTAGTGTATGATTTGGTGCAGTCAGGGACACAGTACTTATACCCAGTTGTGCCTTTGAATTGTGGGTTACTTCAGAGAGGGGTTCTGAAGTGTGCAGTGGTCTTCCCTCCCAGCTCTAGCTCAGGACTTACTCGAGGAGGTTATGCAGCCCTCTGTGTGGGGACAGGACACACCCTTTTCAGAAGTGTCAGCTCCTTCCTCTCATCCTGCCCAGGATGGCCCATGATGATGTGGATGGCCACTCAGTCACACCTAAGCTCTATTTGTGTGTGGCTGTTTAGAGGGGATGCACACAGTCCAGTCGTCACCTATCCCAGACATGTATGAGAGACTGCAGGCACACTTGATTAAGAGCAGAACAATGCCATCTTTCTAAAAGTGTAATTTTTAACAGGGTAGTGATAATTTCATAGAGGGCTCCTTTTGAGGAGACCTACCTCGGGACTGAGAACCCTTCTCTTTAGAAGTTTGCTTAGTGTTCTCCCACTTCTTTTTAGGCACATTGAGAGTGTTTTTAATAAAGTCCTTTTCAGGACTTTCAGTTAGTTGGGGCTTTACTGGTTTCCCACCCAAACTATCTCTACCTAGTTCTTCATAGGATTTTTCAATTATTCTGGCCAGTTCATATGGTTGCTCAGTTACATCAAATTCTCTTAACTTTTGGCGGATCGCCTCAGATGCTGCCTCACCTTTAATATTAGGTAATATTATTACTGAGACCTGTTTGAAATTTTTCAGTAGTTTCATTCTAAGATTTAAGGCAGGCTCTGCCCCATATTCATTTTGAATCTGTTTCAGGATGTCTGGTATAACCGCCATAGACGGAACACTATGGGCCTCCTTAGGATGGCGGGCGAACTTTGCCCGCCCACCATCCTCGTGGTAAATGGGACCGCCCGCCATAAGGGCGGGTGTTCCGTAGGGGGTATTAGGATGTGCCCGCCACAGTGGCGGGCACATCTTGTATTTTTAGTATTGTGGCGGGCGGTGCTCTCTGCACCGCCCGCCACAATACTAAAAATGCTTTGCAGCATGTCCATAAACAAAGCGGCAGGCACCGCGCGGTGCCTGCCGCTTTGTTTATGGAAATGTTGGGGGTACCACAAGTACCCCCCGTGTGCATGTCCCCCTCTGCTTCAATCTGGGGGCCCGCAGGGGGTCCCCAGAGTGAACACCGCCTGCCTTTCCGTGGCGGCATTGCTGCCCCGGAAAAGCATGAAACACAGCCCATGTTAACATGGCTGGCAGTGTCTAAAAGACACAGCCACCATATTAATCATTTTCCGCCCCGGCCGCAAGGCAACCAGGGCGGAAAACAGGCGGGCGGTGTTTTCTCCCGCTGCGGTCCCCCCCGCCATTGTAATATGGCGGGGGGGAATTCAGGGAAGGATATCTGGCGGATTGCCTCCGCCAGGCTGGCGGTGGCCACCGCCAGCCTGGCGGAGGCAATCCGTCAAACATCCTAATGACCCCCTATGTGTTTTTGTGTAGATTGCAGCAAAGACTGTACCACAAGTGTCACAGTCCTCCAGGTGTGGTGTGATCCCCATTGGTAAACAGATTGTTAAAATCCAGTGTTTCTCATGAGGGGTAGTATCGGGAAATACTGCCTCGATTTGAGTCATTTTTTTAGCTATCCAGAATGGAATTTGTTTCCTTTTTGCGGGCAATTTACCAATGACTGATTGTATAGTCTGTGGTGTAATTTTACTTGTGTTCCCTTGGTAAGTGTGTGTTGTGGAATCCTTATGGGAGGTTGGACTGTTAGAGTCCGCATGACATATTGAACCAATTGTCTATGTATTTTTATTAGTTTTTTTAGTTGAACTAATAGTTCCGCATCTGACATTTCTTCAATGGCAGGATGTGGTGTATTGCTGGCTAATACCGGCCATGTTGCTCCTGGTCTACCTAGTGGACCGAGCGTGGTAATGTAATTTTGATGTTGTAGGGCACCTTTAAACCAGAGAGCATGCTCTTGGTATGTTAGTGGAATTTCAACATCCTCGCAAGGAGTGTATTCCATTGGCGGTTCCTCTTCTTTGTAGAAGTGAAACACATGTGTTACTGGATTTGCTTCAGGGAAGATAATCCATGAATAGAATACCTCTGTTTGTCGATAATCATGTGCCTCTATGACAAAAATTACCCTACCACCTCTTGATGATAGGCCATTTGTTATAAGTTTTATAGTGATGGTTTTCCTTAAATTTTCCGGGATGATTATAGCATCTGCATTGGTCTCTTGGAAACCTGTAACGTCTAAGCCTGGTTGGACTGCAGTTGCTGCAGCTCCACCGGTCTCGTTTTCAGACATTTTGTTGGCTGAAAGTTTGCAGAGCAACTTTCAAGGAAATAAAGATAAGGTGCACAATATTTTGGCACACTGTATCCTTCAACGTTGAACAAAAGCAAAAACTATTACACAGGATTTTTTGTCCTACTCAGTTTAAGGTGGATATTTTATCCTTGAACCCACTCCAGACGTCTATTGGAGTTTTTACGGGAAAAAGGGGTCTCTGTGAAAAGCACTACTGAGTTACTCTAGTATCTAGCGTTAAATCAGTGCCTTACCAAACGTTGGGCGCCATGTAGTGTAGTTCCTATATTCCCAATAGGCTCTGCGCATTGGAATAATATATCCTATAGTTTAGACGTAGGACTTAGGTTGACTAGGTCTCTACCGAATGTATTAAACTTAATAGTGAGTGTGTCAGCTAACTCAGAGGTCACTAGAAACTTTCTTGAATACACAAGAAGGGATTAGTTTCTGAGAACCGCATAAACATGAGAACGTTGTTTCCCAAGAATTGTATTTCTAGAGCCGAAGAAACAATAGATAAATATTTCACTGAGTCAATCGTGCATGCTTTGTTTCAACAGAGGTGCAGAGAACTAGAGAGACAGGCGTTTTCAATAAAAGGTTTTATTGAACAGTCTTCTTTCTTATGCAAGTAAAGTGAACTGCTACAATCGTAAATCAGGCTGCAAAGTATAATGCGTACAGCGAGAATAGTATTTTGAAATAATACTGTAAAAGCATTGAATAGTTTCTAAGCCATATAAAAATACATACATAAATACATTGACTAAAATACTCAACTGGTGCTTCTAAAATATGCCTACCCCAATGTACCTAACCTAAGTCTAGTACGCGGGAGGGAGTAAGTATTGTGCAGCATAGGTTTGGTTTTCTTTGCCAAGAATCTATCCAAGATTTCTCTTAGGCTCTAATCAGCTCCATACCTTAGTTTAGAATGAAGGTGGTCTGGTATCTCTGTCTCGGGACTCGATTTCCCAACACCCCGCAAGGGGAGCTTGGAAACACTGGAGCTGAATTCTCAGGGAGAAAAAGGACAGCTTCTCTATCAGTGCATCAGCTGGAGGGTCGGTTTCCTTCGGCACTTGTTGTAGCGAGCTGTGTCCAGCAAGTAGATAGTCGAACTGCTCCGAACCACTGTGTTGTGCTAAAGCAAGTGAAGGGATATTTATACCTTGAAGGTGCCTAGTTTGACGTAAAGTCGGGCATAATAACATCAGTAAAGAACCCCAAGGGAATAGTAGTTCGTTGTAAAGTAAATGAGTTCTTGGACAAATCAATATTCAAGCAAGGGGAGGTCCCTGACTGCTTAAGCCGATTTTCCAAGAAATCTTTGTGACGTTTTAGTATGGGTGGAAGTAGCCATGCCTGCTTTTGGACTGCATGGCTATGTCTTGGGCCGGACTGGCTACCGGGCAGTTGTGTGTGCTGCCGAGCAGGGGGATGCTTTCGTTGATGGCGACCTGTGTGTGCAAAACGAAATTTGTTTTGCTTTTTTTTTTTCAAAGCGCACGCAGGTCCCCATCAACGAAATACCCCCATACCACGAAGAAATCATCCCCCTGCTCGGCAGCACACACAACTGCCCGGTAGCCAGTCCGGCCCTGGCTATGTCTAAATAAGGGTATGCTTTCTATGCCAATATTAGGACAATGTGAATTGTACCTATATAAGGGCATGAATCAGGAAAATTCACACAGATCCTAAAACGCCATACAACATTACCAGTAAAGAGGAGTTATCATTACCATTCCAGTGATATGAAATATGACAGATCTACCCCTTCTCAATCAGGAATTACAGTGTGTATGTGTAATAAGGAATTCCCACAGTTAACCTATGAGAGGGTTAGGCCTCTCAGTAGTGAGGAATTAATCTCTGTGTTTTTCATTAGCAGGACATGCAAAACTTAAAAGTACATGTCCAATCTTTTGATTACACAGCACCCTGCCCTATGGGCTTACTATGACCTACCTTTAGGGTGACATATGTAATAAAAGGGGAGTTTAAGGCTTGGCAAGGGGGTTTAAATGCCAAGTCTACATGGCAGTGTAAAGTGCACACACAGGTTCAGGGAAAGGATGGAACACAGTCTCTGTTCGAGATGTCCGGCAACAGTCTGACTTCTCACAGCTTGAAAGGTCGGCAGTTCCTAGGTTTCCCATTGTGGAAGTGACATTATCATTTGAGAAGATGAAAATAGTTGGATTTGTTCTGATTGATATTTGGGGCTTCACCTGTATATGTCACTTTGCTGTTTATGTCTGCTGAAAGTGGAAGCACATAGGCTGTCACATCATATCAGAGATTTGAAAACAGATGTCTTTTGCACATCTCGTCAAATGAATAATCATGTTACTGAATGCCACATCGTATTTTAAAAGAGTCATTCTTCTTGCACTTCTTCTTCTCAGCATCATGAGACATACAGACTCAGAGTCCCTGTCACGCACACAACAATGACACAAACATGATCAACCGGAGGTGTTTATATGATACTGGATATTGTAGAGCAAAAGGAGAAATGTTTTCCTTATAGGCTGTCTTGAAAAACGATTTCTGTATCAAAAAGTATATGGGGAACCATGCACATAATATTGTTAGAAATATAGATTTTTGGCCCTCATTTCTGATTTACAGAATCAGGATTCGATCAAAATGAATGCAGAGGACAGAGAGGAACCATTGGGAAATCGGTGAACTACCATTTTACAGTTACATTATGGTACTGCGAGGAGTAAGTGTGAAATATAATGTGGAAATGCAGACTTCATGCACTCATAGTTTAGCTATGGTGAGACCGATTGTGGTCTTGCTATAAACTGTGGCCGAGCTCCCACTAAGCCAGAATAATTTGACTTAGATAAGGTAATCTGTTTCCTGCTTGGAAATACTTGTCTTATCTTTGGTAACTTGGCACAAGTAGCAAAGACTACATCTGCGCAACATACTCCACAGTATGTCCTTGGGTGTTAGTAAGACTTGTGCCACCACGCCTTAAGCTAAGTGCTGGTTCCAACAATTCAATCCAAGCTAGGAACACTTGGCGGTACCCAAGCAGGAATCCTTCACAGTAACATACAAGGACGTTTTCTTACCTTCATCTGCGCCAGGAAGTTATCTCACTGAGAAGGGTTGTAGGGGGAACTTACGAGGCAAAACTTGCTCTTTCTCACAGGAAACAGATGGAACACTGATCTCTTAACCACGAGTGTTCCCACTCCCCAAGCTAAACCATGCTTGCCTTAACCACACATGTGCATGCTTAAGGCAATGCGCAGTCTAGCTGCTGGCTGCATTGGATGGTAGCAGGAAGACCTCACAGGTAGAGATCTGTGCTGAGGTAAGTGGGGCTGGGGGTGGGTTGGGGGTAGTTTTGTGAGCTGGGGTGTGGGTCAGTGTAGTTTTCTGGGCTGTGGGAGGTCAGGGGTATTTTTTTGGGCTGGGTTGATAGAGCAGTTTGGTTGGCTCGGGTGAGTCGGGGTACTTTTGTGCACTGGGGTAGTTTTGTGGGATGGAGTGAATCGGGTTATTTTTATGGTCTGGGGAGTTGGGGTAGTTTTGTTGGCTGGGTGGTAGGTTGGGGTTGTTTCGTGTGCTGCCGGTGGGTCGGGGTAGTTTTGTGGAGCTGGGAGTTGGGGTAGTTTTCTGGGCCGGGGGTGGTTTGGGGCTAATTTTGTAGGCTGGGGCATCCAGGTGATTTCCTGGGCTGTGGTGGATCATGGTAGTTTTGTGAGCTGGGGAATTGGTCAAGGGTAGTTTTTTGGGCTGGGGGTTAGAGGTAATTTTCAGGGCATTGGGGTTTGGAGCTAGTATTCAGGTCTGGGGAGGGTAGTTTTCAGGGATGAGGATTCAGGGGTAGTTTTCAGGGCTGGGGGTGGGTCGGGGTAGTTTTGTGTACTGGATGTGGGTTGAGGTCATTTTGTAGGCTGGGGGTTCTGGGCTAGTCTGCATGGCTGGGGGATTGGAGGTAATTTTCAGGGTTGGGGAGGGAATAGTTTTCAGGGCTGGGGTAGTCGGGTAGTTTTCTGGGCTCAGGGCTCGTCTTCAGGGCTGGGCTGTTGGAGGTAGTTTTCAGGGCTGGGGGAGGGGGTTGTTTTCAGGGCTGGGGGGTCAGTGTAGTTTTTTGGGATAGGGGAGGGTCAGTAGTTATTTTAATTAGAGGTTAGGGTATTAGGCCTCAGGGCAGGGGTAGGGGAATGGGTAGTCAGGGTAGTTTTTAGGGCTTAGGGGAGGACGGGCAGTTTTTAGGGCTGTGTCAGGGCTGGGCCGGGTCAGGTTAAGAGACAAGGTTTTAGGCCTCAGGGCAGGGAGCGCGAACAGCATGGGGGTTGGGAGGGAGTAGGGGTATTTGACCTCAGGGCAGGTAGGGAGCAGGGGGCAGTCTGTACCTTAGTGCAGTGGGGAGGGGAACTGTGACCTTAGCCATGCATACCCCTTTACCATTCATTCCATTACCGCAAAATTACGTGGTAAAGGCATGCGTGGTAAAGGAATGTGTGGTTAAGACATGGTCGTTATTAAAACCCCGTTGTTTAGGCATGTTTGGTTGGGGAATTTGTGGTTCCGACATACAACCCTTTCTCACACTTCCTACATACCTTATTACCAAAATTGTGATCCAGCTACAGTAAAGTTATGTTATGTTATGTTAAGGTAATTTATAAAGTGCATGGCTGCCCCAGCAACAGGGCGTCCCAGTGCTGGCGGACAGGTGACAAGGGGAGATGTGGCTAGATGGAGGTGAAAAGCCAGGTTTTTATCAGTTTCCTGAAAGCCCAGTGATCATTGGTGCTGCGGGTAACCAGTGGGATATAGTACGGGGGTCTGAGATTTAAAGGAGCGACCCCCGGCTCTACACAGGCGGACTCATGGGATGCACAGCAGATGGTGATCAGTGGAATGCAATGTACGCATAAGTAAAAGTACATTGAGCATCCATTAGGGGAATTTACAATTTGGCATTCATGGCAAAGCCGTAGTTAAATGTGATAAGCACATTCTTTTCACTTGTTTGTGCAGTATAGATTTCATTAGTGTTTTATGGCTCAGTTGTCCAAAACACTGATGGTGGCATCCAAAGCTTTATCACAAAATATATCCAGAATCAACATTTGGAAAAAACTTGATGCCAAACAGTTGACACACCAGTCCTCAATACATCAGGATTCCTCCTTAGTCCCCACTAATTCATAAGTGTCCTAGAGAGAACCCATAACTACTGAAAGACCAACGTGCACCTCCAATCCCTATCCTCCTCCGTTCCTCAGTTACACCACCCTTCCACTTCCATTGTCCATCCCCATGCATCTTCCCCTCTCATCTGCTCTATCTTCGATCTCTCTCTGCTCTACCCCCTTTCTCTCTCTCCTCACGAAAGGTGCAAGGGGTGGGAGCCGGGGGTGATTGGCCATAGGGGTGCGGGCGGGCGGTTTTTCAATATTTTTATTCTTCTTCAACTTCCAAGTTAATTGGCCTTGGGAATGTGATTAATGGCACCTGTTCTGGATTTTCAGGGGTGTGGAGGGACAGATAAGATGTGTGTATGTGCGCATGTGTGTATGGAGGTGGGGGCGCACCGCGCGGTGCCTGCCGCTTTGTTTATGGAAATGTTGGGGGTACCACAAGTACCCCCCGTGTGCATGTCCCCCTCTGCTTCAATCTGGGGGCCCGCAGGGGGTCCCCAGAGTGAACACCGCCTGCCTTTCCGTGGCGGCATTGCTGCCCCGGAAAAGCATGAAACACAGCCCATGTTAACATGGCTGGCAGTGTCTAAAAGACACAGCCACCATATTAATCATTTTCCGCCCCGGCCGCAAGGCAACCAGGGCGGAAAACAGGCGGGCGGTGTTTTCTCCCGCTGCGGTCCCCCCCGCCATTGTAATATGGCGGGGGGGAATTCAGGGAAGGATATCTGGCGGATTGCCTCCGCCAGGCTGGCGGTGGCCACCGCCAGCCTGGCGGAGGCAATCCGTCAAACATCCTAATGACCCCCTATGTGTTTTTGTGTAGATTGCAGCAAAGACTGTACCACAAGTGTCACAGTCCTCCAGGTGTGGTGTGATCCCCATTGGTAAACAGATTGTTAAAATCCAGTGTTTCTCATGAGGGGTAGTATCGGGAAATACTGCCTCGATTTGAGTCATTTTTTTAGCTATCCAGAATGGAATTTGTTTCCTTTTTGCGGGCAATTTACCAATGACTGATTGTATAGTCTGTGGTGTAATTTTACTTGTGTTCCCTTGGTAAGTGTGTGTTGTGGAATCCTTATGGGAGGTTGGACTGTTAGAGTCCGCATGACATATTGAACCAATTGTCTATGTATTTTTATTAGTTTTTTTAGTTGAACTAATAGTTCCGCATCTGACATTTCTTCAATGGCAGGATGTGGTGTATTGCTGGCTAATACCGGCCATGTTGCTCCTGGTCTACCTAGTGGACCGAGCGTGGTAATGTAATTTTGATGTTGTAGGGCACCTTTAAACCAGAGAGCATGCTCTTGGTATGTTAGTGGAATTTCAACATCCTCGCAAGGAGTGTATTCCATTGGCGGTTCCTCTTCTTTGTAGAAGTGAAACACATGTGTTACTGGATTTGCTTCAGGGAAGATAATCCATGAATAGAATACCTCTGTTTGTCGATAATCATGTGCCTCTATGACAAAAATTACCCTACCACCTCTTGATGATAGGCCATTTGTTATAAGTTTTATAGTGATGGTTTTCCTTAAATTTTCCGGGATGATTATAGCATCTGCATTGGTCTCTTGGAAACCTGTAACGTCTAAGCCTGGTTGGACTGCAGTTGCTGCAGCTCCACCGGTCTCGTTTTCAGACATTTTGTTGGCTGAAAGTTTGCAGAGCAACTTTCAAGGAAATAAAGATAAGGTGCACAATATTTTGGCACACTGTATCCTTCAACGTTGAACAAAAGCAAAAACTATTACACAGGATTTTTTGTCCTACTCAGTTTAAGGTGGATATTTTATCCTTGAACCCACTCCAGACGTCTATTGGAGTTTTTACGGGAAAAAGGGGTCTCTGTGAAAAGCACTACTGAGTTACTCTAGTATCTAGCGTTAAATCAGTGCCTTACCAAACGTTGGGCGCCATGTAGTGTAGTTCCTATATTCCCAATAGGCTCTGCGCATTGGAATAATATATCCTATAGTTTAGACGTAGGACTTAGGTTGACTAGGTCTCTACCGAATGTATTAAACTTAATAGTGAGTGTGTCAGCTAACTCAGAGGTCACTAGAAACTTTCTTGAATACACAAGAAGGGATTAGTTTCTGAGAACCGCATAAACATGAGAACGTTGTTTCCCAAGAATTGTATTTCTAGAGCCGAAGAAACAATAGATAAATATTTCACTGAGTCAATCGTGCATGCTTTGTTTCAACAGAGGTGCAGAGAACTAGAGAGACAGGCGTTTTCAATAAAAGGTTTTATTGAACAGTCTTCTTTCTTATGCAAGTAAAGTGAACTGCTACAATCGTAAATCAGGCTGCAAAGTATAATGCGTACAGCGAGAATAGTATTTTGAAATAATACTGTAAAAGCATTGAATAGTTTCTAAGCCATATAAAAATACATACATAAATACATTGACTAAAATACTCAACTGGTGCTTCTAAAATATGCCTACCCCAATGTACCTAACCTAAGTCTAGTACGCGGGAGGGAGTAAGTATTGTGCAGCATAGGTTTGGTTTTCTTTGCCAAGAATCTATCCAAGATTTCTCTTAGGCTCTAATCAGCTCCATACCTTAGTTTAGAATGAAGGTGGTCTGGTATCTCTGTCTCGGGACTCGATTTCCCAACACCCCGCAAGGGGAGCTTGGAAACACTGGAGCTGAATTCTCAGGGAGAAAAAGGACAGCTTCTCTATCAGTGCATCAGCTGGAGGGTCGGTTTCCTTCGGCACTTGTTGTAGCGAGCTGTGTCCGGCAAGTAGATAGTCGAACTGCTCCGAACCACTGTGTTGTGCTAAAGCAAGTGAAGGGATATTTATACCTTGAAGGTGCCTAGTTTGACGTAAAGTCGGGCATAATAACATCAGTAAAGAACCCCAAGGGAATAGTAGTTCGTTGTAAAGTAAATGAGTTCTTGGACAAATCAATATTCAAGCAAGGGGAGGTCCCTGACTGCTTAAGCCGATTTTCCAAGAAATCTTTGTGACGTTTTAGTATGGGTGGAAGTAGCCATGCCTGCTTTTGGACTGCATGGCTATGTCTTGGGCCGGACTGGCTACCGGGCAGTTGTGTGTGCTGCCGAGCAGGGGGATGCTTTCGTTGATGGCGACCTGTGTGTGCAAAACGAAATTTGTTTTGCTTTTTTTTTTTCAAAGCGCACGCAGGTCCCCATCAACGAAATACCCCCATACCACGAAGAAATCATCCCCCTGCTCGGCAGCACACACAACTGCCCGGTAGCCAGTCCGGCCCTGGCTATGTCTAAATAAGGGTATGCTTTCTATGCCAATATTAGGACAATGTGAATTGTACCTATATAAGGGCATGAATCAGGAAAATTCACACAGATCCTAAAACGCCATACAACATTACCAGTAAAGAGGAGTTATCATTACCATTCCAGTGATATGAAATATGACAGATCTACCCCTTCTCAATCAGGAATTACAGTGTGTATGTGTAATAAGGAATTCCCACAGTTAACCTATGAGAGGGTTAGGCCTCTCAGTAGTGAGGAATTAATCTCTGTGTTTTTCATTAGCAGGACATGCAAAACTTAAAAGTACATGTCCAATCTTTTGATTACACAGCACCCTGCCCTATGGGCTTACTATGACCTACCTTTAGGGTGACATATGTAATAAAAGGGGAGTTTAAGGCTTGGCAAGGGGGTTTAAATGCCAAGTCTACATGGCAGTGTAAAGTGCACACACAGGTTCAGGGAAAGGATGGAACACAGTCTCTGTTCGAGATGTCCGGCAACAGTCTGACTTCTCACAGCTTGAAAGGTCGGCAGTTCCTAGGTTTCCCATTGTGGAAGTGACATTATCATTTGAGAAGATGAAAATAGTTGGATTTGTTCTGATTGATATTTGGGGCTTCACCTGTATATGTCACTTTGCTGTTTATGTCTGCTGAAAGTGGAAGCACATAGGCTGTCACATCATATCAGAGATTTGAAAACAGATGTCTTTTGCACATCTCGTCAAATGAATAATCATGTTACTGAATGCCACATCGTATTTTAAAAGAGTCATTCTTCTTGCACTTCTTCTTCTCAGCATCATGAGACATACAGACTCAGAGTCCCTGTCACGCACACAACAATGACACAAACATGATCAACCGGAGGTGTTTATATGATACTGGATATTGTAGAGCAAAAGGAGAAATGTTTTCCTTATAGGCTGTCTTGAAAAACGATTTCTGTATCAAAAAGTATATGGGGAACCATGCACATAATATTGTTAGAAATATAGATTTTTGGCCCTCATTTCTGATTTACAGAATCAGGATTCGATCAAAATGAATGCAGAGGACAGAGAGGAACCATTGGGAAATCGGTGAACTACCATTTTACAGTTACATTATGGTACTGCGAGGAGTAAGTGTGAAATATAATGTGGAAATGCAGACTTCATGCACTCATAGTTTAGCTATGGTGAGACCGATTGTGGTCTTGCTATAAACTGTGGCCGAGCTCCCACTAAGCCAGAATAATTTGACTTAGATAAGGTAATCTGTTTCCTGCTTGGAAATACTTGTCTTATCTTTGGTAACTTGGCACAAGTAGCAAAGACTACATCTGCGCAACATACTCCACAGTATGTCCTTGGGTGTTAGTAAGACTTGTGCCACAACGCCTTAAGCTAAGTGCTGGTTCCAACAATTCAATCCAAGCTAGGAACACTTGGCGGTACCCAAGCAGGAATCCTTCACAGTAACATACAAGGACGTTTTCTTACCTTCATCTGCGCCAGGAAGTTATCTCACTGAGAAGGGTTGTAGGGGGAACTTACGAGGCAAAACTTGCTCTTTCTCACAGGAAACAGATGGAACACTGATCTCTTAACCACGAGTGTTCCCACTCCCCAAGCTAAACCATGCTTGCCTTAACCACACATGTGCATGCTTAAGGCAATGCGCAGTCTAGCTGCTGGCTGCATTGGATGGTAGCAGGAAGACCTCACAGGTAGAGATCTGTGCTGAGGTAAGTGGGGCTGGGGGTGGGTTGGGGGTAGTTTTGTGAGCTGGGGTGTGGGTCAGTGTAGTTTTCTGGGCTGTGGGAGGTCAGGGGTATTTTTTTGGGCTGGGTTGATAGAGCAGTTTGGTTGGCTCGGGTGAGTCGGGGTACTTTTGTGCACTGGGGTAGTTTTGTGGGATGGAGTGAATCGGGTTATTTTTATGGTCTGGGGAGTTGGGGTAGTTTTGTTGGCTGGGTGGTAGGTTGGGGTTGTTTCGTGTGCTGCCGGTGGGTCGGGGTAGTTTTGTGGAGCTGGGAGTTGGGGTAGTTTTCTGGGCCGGGGGTGGTTTGGGGCTAATTTTGTAGGCTGGGGCATCCAGGTGATTTCCTGGGCTGTGGTGGATCATGGTAGTTTTGTGAGCTGGGGAATTGGTCAAGGGTAGTTTTTTGGGCTGGGGGTTAGAGGTAATTTTCAGGGCATTGGGGTTTGGAGCTAGTATTCAGGTCTGGGGAGGGTAGTTTTCAGGGATGAGGATTCAGGGGTAGTTTTCAGGGCTGGGGGTGGGTCGGGGTAGTTTTGTGTACTGGATGTGGGTTGAGGTCATTTTGTAGGCTGGGGGTTCTGGGCTAGTCTTCATGGCTGGGGGATTGGAGGTAATTTTCAGGGTTGGGGAGGGAATAGTTTTCAGGGCTGGGGTAGTCGGGTAGTTTTCTGGGCTCAGGGCTCGTCTTCAGGGCTGGGCTGTTGGAGGTAGTTTTCAGGGCTGGGGGAGGGGGTTGTTTTCAGGGCTGGGGGGTCAGTGTAGTTTTTTGGGATAGGGGAGGGTCAGTAGTTATTTTAATTAGAGGTTAGGGTATTAGGCCTCAGGGCAGGGGTAGGGGAATGGGTAGTCAGGGTAGTTTTTAGGGCTTAGGGGAGGACGGGCAGTTTTTAGGGCTGTGTCAGGGCTGGGCCGGGTCAGGTTAAGAGACAGGGTTTTAGGCCTCAGGGCAGGGAGCGCGAACAGCATGGGGGTTGGGAGGGAGTAGGGGTATTTGACCTCAGGGCAGGTAGGGAGCAGGGGGCAGTCTGTACCTTAGTGCAGTGGGGAGGGGAACTGTGACCTTAGCCATGCATACCCCTTTACCATTCATTCCATTACCGCAAAATTACGTGGTAAAGGCATGCGTGGTAAAGGAATGTGTGGTTAAGACATGGTCGTTATTAAAACCCCGTTGTTTAGGCATGTTTGGTTGGGGAATTTGTGGTTCCGACATACAACCCTTTCTCACACTTCCTACATACCTTATTACCAAAATTGTGATCCAGCTACAGTAAAGTTATGTTATGTTATGTTAAGGTAATTTATAAAGTGCATGGCTGCCCCAGCAACAGGGCGTCCCAGTGCTGGCGGACAGGTGACAAGGGGAGATGTGGCTAGATGGAGGTGAAAAGCCAGGTTTTTATCAGTTTCCTGAAAGCCCAGTGATCATTGGTGCTGCGGGTAACCAGTGGGATATAGTACGGGGGTCTGAGATTTAAAGGAGCGACCCCCGGCTCTACACAGGCGGACTCATGGGATGCACAGCAGATGGTGATCAGTGGAATGCAATGTACGCATAAGTAAAAGTACATTGAGCATCCATTAGGGGAATTTACAATTTGGCATTCATGGCAAAGCCGCAGTTAAATGTGATAAGCACATTCTTTTCACTTGTTTGTGCAGTATAGATTTCATTAGTGTTTTATGGCTCAGTTGTCCAAAACACTGATGGTGGCATCCAAAGCTTTATCACAAAATATATCCAGAATCAACATTTGGAAAAAACTTGATGCCAAACAGTTGACACACCAGTCCTCAATACATCAGGATTCCTCCTTAGTCCCCACTAATTCATAAGTGTCCTAGAGAGAACCCATAACTACTGAAAGACCAACGTGCACCTCCAATCCCTATCCTCCTCCGTTCCTCAGTTACACCACCCTTCCACTTCCATTGTCCATCCCCATGCATCTTCCCCTCTCATCTGCTCTATCTTCGATCTCTCTCTGCTCTACCCCCTTTCTCTCTCTCCTCACGAAAGGTGCAAGGGGTGGGAGCCGGGGGTGATTGGCCATACGGGTGCGGGCGGGCGGTTTTTCAATATTTTTATTCTTCTTCAACTTCCAAGTTAATTGGCCTTGGGAATGTGATTAATGGCACCTGTTCTGGATTTTCAGGGGTGTGGAGGGACAGATAAGATGTGTGTATGTGCGCATGTGTGTATGGAGGTGGGGGCGCACTTTAGCCAATCATTGGACGCCCTCACAACACAGCTGTGAATGTCAGCCCTGAAGAGGGGGCGGGGATTCCTTCGGTCTTCCGTGAATCCATTATATGATGCGGAGGAATGAAATGATAATTAGCGATGGAAGTGCCCTCTCATTTGTAATGGGGGGGCTCTTTATTCTGCCACATCAAGAATCTGCCCCTCACCCGCCCCTCTCACCCACACCGAGTAGATGAAAAAGAAATCTGGAAGGTAGTAGTAGCAGGGCAGAGAGCCCCCAATGCCCCCCCCCCCAAGTGATGCAAGGTGTTGGGGGCGTGTGTAATTATCAATAATAGAAACCCTGTTGCTTGTGATTGGGGGAGGAGGGGAGGTGAGTGGGCGGCTCCTCCCTTCCTTCTCCTCGTTCCAGATGTGGGATGCCTCCCACAGCCCTCAAAAGCGAAGGTGAGCAGCGTGCTGTGTGCTCTGATCTCGTCCCAGAGAGGCCAAAGAGTGAAGCCCAGCTGTTTAGCAGGGGGGATGTCGTCCCCTGGAAAATAAGTGGGGGGACCCTGTCCACCCGCGTGGTACCCCGACTCGAGCTCTGCTTTTAGGGGATCATTTAGGAGCTTGTGACGCAGTGTGGTGCAGCAAGTCACCTTGCTAAGCTGCACTGCGTGACAAGGAAAGGGCAGCAATGTGCCGTATTTAAGTCAATACGGTGCATTCCTGTTCTTTCCCTTGCATTGGCACCCTTTTGCAGCCTAGTTTCAAGAATGTGTACTCTAGAATGCAGCACACATAGAAGGAGGGAGGAAGCAAATAGAAATAGAGATATTTCCCCTTGTTAAGCATCCCCTCTGACGGTGTAATATTTTGGTGCATCCCCAGGTTAACAAGCTCTTGTGAATCTAGGGATGCATCAAAATCCATGGGATGTTCATCGGTACACCCATGCAACACACATTGAACACCTTCACAAGGCAGAGTAATGCAGCGATTTGTGCTGCATTGAGCTACTCCAGATTTTTAAGCCACTTAGAGCCATGTAATATGACTTTGCGTGGCTTAAAAAATCAGACTTAGAAGTTTGCCTCATGCATGTACCACATTGCGTGGTGCAAATATGATTCAACCCTCTCATAAATAAGCCCCCAGTCCATGTATACATACTCATCATAATTTTCTTACAGATCCTATCTTATTCCTATACATTACAACTAGCCATATACATTTCATTATTATATATTTATGTAGTTTATGTTGTTCACGGTGCACAACTGTTTCTTACCTCTATTTGTATATTCAGATCTGCTCCCGAAATATTCATTTCTAGTAAAGACTTTCTTTTTTTTTCATTTCAAGGAGATTTTATTGAGAAAGAAAATTATGCACATAGTAAATCCAAATACATTATAAGTGATACATTTGGCCAAAAGCTGAAAGAAATACAAACATGCGCTCCACTTGGGAAGTGAGGAAACTATCCGGAAATCAGAGTAAAAAAAGACAATCGATGAGAAATAGAGGATCGATCCCATATAGGTCTTCCACAAGCCAAGGCCAACCATATCACTTTCTGATTTGGGAATGGGGACAAGGGAGGACATAGAAAAAGAGAAAGAGAAGCAGAAAAGTAAAGAAGATAATAGCAGAAAAGATGAAAGGGAAGAGAGGACAGGAAAGCAGAAATAAGAAAGAGAAGGATTCCCACAGGACTAACCCAATCTAGAACACAAAACAGATAATAGCTAGACAGACACATCAACAGGGAACTGAGGGACTAACCCTTTCGAGGAGAGTGTCATATATTCATCCAAAGCCGTCCAAACCCCTTTTGAAATGGAAGGCGTAAGGTGTGCTAGATCAACTGAGGTGTGGGCACTTCGTAAAAAGGAGATCCACGCCCACCACGTATGGTACGAGACAGACGAAAAGGATTTCCATTCCATAGGAATGATTTTAACCGCTACAGTCAAGAGAAGATCTAGTAACTGTAATTCCAAAGGATCCAAGGGGAGAGGGGTCGGAGCAGCCAGGGGACCTAATACGACTAAGGGAAAGGAGAGCTGGAGGTCAATGCTAAAAATAAGAGATAAATGTTGCTGAATGAGTTCCCAAAAAGGTTTAAGTAAGGAGCAGTGATAAAACATATGGGGAAAATCACCGGCCTCCAGACCACAGCTCCAGCAGAGATCATCATCTTTAAGGTTGAGCGAATGAAGACGTACAGGCGTCCAATGGAGGAGATTAATCGAGAAAAACTTCGATTGCATAAGGGAGGGAGCTATTTTATTACGGAGAGCTAATTTACCAATGGATTGCCAAGCTTCGGATGAGATATGGTCCGTGATGTTATGGTCAAAATGACGTGACCATTTTTGTTGTGCAACCGTCTGATCAGGAAGCGAAGTAGAGGACAGAAATTTATATATTTTAGAGGCAACATGACCAGATTTGATCCAGATGTGGAAAAGCGAAATGGTGGAGGAGGATGGGTGAAGACGGGCTTTAGAGACGGCAACCTTGAGTTTAAGAAAGGTATAAAAGTCGAGATTTGTCAAAGAGTGTTTTTGAGCTAAGGAAGAAAACGGGAAGGGGTCTCCAGAGTCACTATACAGATGCTGAACAAGAGAGATACCCTTTGCTGCCCAATAATCCATGAGGGCGGGAGAAATAGTAAGTTTGATTTTGGAGTTTCTCCAAAGAGAAGACCATCTAGTTTTATGCAGTGGAATGGCCGCCCTCCTATCTAATTTCTTGACCGCAGCAATTGTATCAAGAATTATAGAACGGGAAAACAGGATATGCAAAGACGATGTAGTACAAAAAGAGGCAGTAGGTAAAGGCGAAGCCAAATGTTGTTCTATGAGCAACCAAGAGGGAACATGACGTGTTGGAGTAGCGAACCACAACGCACCCTGAGATGTCAAGAAAGCTGTTTGATATTTCTCCCAATCAGGAAAGTTGCACCCTCCCATATCGCAGGGTCGACGCAAATATTTGTATGCTATACGAGCACGTTTGCCATTCCAAAGGAATTTAGATGTTAGAGCATCAAGTTCCCGAAAGAAGGAGTCAGACAATTTAATCGGGAGCATGGAGGAAACAAAATTAATAATCGGCGTGATCATCATTTTTAGAGTTTGTAAGCGACCCCACCATGAGATATGTTTTGGAGACCATGTATCCAAGAGAGTACGCACTTTGAGGAGAGTCTGGGATTCATTATAAACAAACCACAGTGGCATGAAGAGTAGAGCAGAAATAGATTCCCAGGTACTTGAGATGTTGAGATTGCCACTTAAAACCAGCCAAACCCATATGAGCAGGAAAACAGTAGGCATTTAAAGGGAACATCTCCGTCTTATCTTTATTTAGGGTGTATCCCGAGACCGCAGAAAACAAGGAGATGGTGTCAGAGATAGCAGGGATGGCCAAGGCGATATCATCCGAGAAAATTAGCACGTCGTCCGCGTAAGCGGCAGTTTTAAGACAATGAGAGCCAAAAGAAAAACCTTTTATATCAGGGTGTAAGTCAATCAGTCGAAGAAGAGGATCAATAGACAATAAAAATAAGAGAGGGGACAAGGGACATCCCTGGTTCGTGCCCTGACGAAGATTAAAAAACGAAGACGTAGCACCATTAACTCTAATGTTAGCTTTAGGTTGGGAATATAGGGACATTACCATTTTAATGAAAGAGTCTCCGAGGTTATGCGCACATAAGACAGCTCGAAGGAATGGCCAAGAGACCTTGTCGAAGGCCTTTTCCGCATCGAGGGCCAAGGCCGCAGCAGGGAGAGGCGATCGCTTGGCAGCACCGATAATATGACAAAAAGTGCGTATATTATCCCTTGCAAGACGACCTTTTACAAAACCAGTTTGGGAAGGATGCACCAGATGGGGAATAAAAGATTCTAACCGTTTAGCTAGGATTTTAGCAAAAATCTTTGCATCCATATTTAGGAGTTAAATAGGACGGAAGTTTTTAGGATCCAAATGATCTTTTCCCTCTTTCGGGATCACAACAATGGTGGCTTCAGCAGCCGAACCAGAAACAGAGCCATCCTTAACAAAAGAATTAAAGACCGATTGTAACCTAGGGACAAGTGAAGGAAGGAATGTTTTATAAAATAATATTGGATAGCCATCAGGGCCAGGGGCTTTGCCAGAACGGGTGGCCTTAATCGCAGTCACTATTTCTTCAGAAGAGATAGGGTCATTGAGAATAGAACGATCCTCCTCAGAGACTGACTGAATCGGAATTGTTTTTAAAAACTCTTGACATTGGTCAAAAGAGGATTGGTTAGAAGGAGTATATAATTTATCATAGAAGTCGCGAAACACTTCAAGGATGTCTTCTGTTTGGAATTTTTTAGATCCGGTGCGATCCGTAATAGAAGAGATTTGCGAGGACTTAAAAGAACAGTCTTGAAATTTTAAGGTAGCCGCCAGAAGTTTCCCAGCCCTATTCTTCAATAGTAGCTTCTTGGACTTTTGAGCTTGGACCCCAATATGGGCCCTTTTAGTAACAATTGTATTATATTTGTACTTGAGGCATTTCAATTGTTGTAAGTAAGACGGATCCCTAGAATGGCGGAAGGAGGCTTCAAGAGTTTTAATTTCAGAAGATAAATCTGTAAGTTCCTGTCTGATCGATGAGTTACGCTTGGACATACATTTGATAACTTGACCCCGAAACGTGCATTTAAAAGAGTCCCATAAAACTATGGGGGAAGAAACAGAGCCTTCATTTTCACGGAAAAACGTATCTATATCTGTAGAAAATTCAGCAACCTGGGAAGAGTCATATAGCACTTCAGTATTTAATCGCCATGAGCGAGAACGCGGTTTAGGGACAAAGGATGAGAGCGTGAAGCTGACCGCAGCATGATCAGAGATCACAATAGGGTGTATAATCGGATCAGAAGAAGAGAAGACAAGAGAAGAGTGAACGAGGAGATAATCAATACGAGAGAAGGAAGAATGAGGGGAAGAGAAGAAAGAGAAGTCACTACCAGTGGGATTGTGAAGACGCCAGATATCCTGAAGGTGCGAAATGGAACACATGTTAAGCATTTGTTTGTGGGATTTTGGAGGACGAAACTGAAATGAAGAATTCCTATCTAAGAGAGGGTCCATCGGCAAATTAAAGTCGCCACCAACAATGAGACTACCAGCATGGGGGGTGTTATTCACAGTGGTGGTAATGGATTTCCAAAAAGTGGGATCATCAGCGTTTGGAGCATAGATATTCATAACATATAGATCGTGCTGACCATCCGACAATTTAGATAACAGCCACCGACCCTCCGAATCGTGAGTAGAAGAAATTATCGATAAACCAGAGGTCCTCGAGATTAGAGTAACAACCCCATTACGTTTGCCAGAGGCATCAGAGCAAGAAACATCCGAAACCCAATCTTTCTTCAGAAACAAGGCTTCTCTATTAGTGATCTTGGACTCTTGAAAAAGAACCAAATCTGCAGAAAGAGACTTACAATAATCCAAAATTTTCGACCTCTTCACCGGATGGTTCAAACCCTTAACATTGAGGGATAAAACATTCAAGCCTGGCATGTAGATAGAGATGGATAAGCAGAAGACGATACTGATAGTAGAAAGAGAAAATACGACCTACAAACAAGGGACCAACCATAAAACAAGAGAAAAACAGTAAGAGCGTGCCTGTGGGAGAACCAAGAGAAAAAAAGAGAGAAAAGAGATGACAGGAGAATAGAAATGAGAAAGAAAAGAGGTAGGAGGGAAGGTCTAAAAAAGACCAACATCATGCAAGGGGGAACGTGGAAAAAGCGAGCGAGGGACCCGTACAGGGAGCAACAGTGGGTAAAAACAGTAGCCCAATTTTAGATTATAACAGCTGATAGCATGAACAATAGAACTGGTAACCAGGAACAAGTATTATTGATCGACATTGTCACAATGTAAAGAAAAAAAAAATTGAGAAGGAAAGAGTGCTACATTGCAGTGTAGGGTAAAAAAAAAACCTTAGCAAACAAGCTAGCTAGAATACGTACAATAATAGAGTATGTATCAATAAAAACTCATGTGAGAAAGAGTCTGAATAGTATATAAAATTGAAGTGAAGAGAATATATATCGTAAAGCAAACCACATATGTAAAGAACAACCTCTAACAGCATATGTCAGAACTATGAAGTGGAAATACAGAAGCAAGAAAATAGAGATGCATGAGAAAGGAGCTGTCAAAAAAGAAAAAGGCAAACAGCACCGTAAATGAATAGCAGAGAGAGAGAAGAGAAAGAAAGGCATAAGAGAAATAAATAGCAACCCTAATATTGAAGAGAGCCACTCCAAACATAAAATACCAATTGCATAGCAGTAGATAAATGTATAATGAATAAAATTAGTAAAATAAGTACTAACACAATAATTATAGAAGGTACAAACTAAACAGTAGATAAATGCAAGGCATATAATATACTCATTGTAACAAATAACAAAATAAATGAGGAAAGGCAGAACTGTAGAGGAAAAGAATAAAAAAGTCAGAATATAGAAGGGAGAAAGTAGGAATGTAAGGGAGCAGACATGGAGACATGGCGACAGTGAAGAACGAACAAAGAAAATGGCGACAGTGAAGAAACGAACAAAGCGAGAATGTGGATATGAGTAGAGTACAAAAGAAACAACCAGTGGAGAAAGAAAAAGTGGTCACACATAAAAAGAGAAATAGACAGAAAACAGTTGAGAGCCAAAAAGTGTTCCCACCGAAAAAGAAACATACGAAGAAGAGAGAAAATCGAGATTAACTTGAAGAAAAAGAAGACCAGAGTAAGCACAAAGAAAGCAAGAAGGAGGGACCATCAAAGAAGTCAACAAGAAAGAGAACAGAAGCAGGCTTTCAGACAGAAACAACCAAAAACAAACAAGAAACGGTTCATGTTCCCGAAGAACCAGGAGATTGCGAGGTTGCTCTTTGGATTTCCATCTCTATCTCCAACTGGTTGTCCAGGAATGTAGCCAAGTCCGCAGGTTCATCGAAGATTCTAGTGCGACCTTTATACGTGATGCGAAATTTTGAAGGACCAGCAAAAGAAAAAGGAATTCCCATTTCAGACAGACGTTTCCGCAGATTTAGGAAGCCCTTCCGTCGTATAACTGTGTCTCTGGCAAAGTCTTGTGAAATGGAGATACGATGACCTTCCCAGCTGACTTGTTTAACTTTCCTCATATGGGAGAGAATCAGCTCCGTGTGCTGATGGCGGAGAGGCTTAAAAATAATTGCTCTTGGCTGGGTAGCTGCCTTAGGTCGAAACGTTGGAACACGGTGTGCTCTTTCAATCTCAAACTCTCTGTGAAAGGAGATTTGTAAAGTGTCCGGGATCCACTGAGATAAGAACTCTATCATAGAAGAAGCAGCCTTCTCCGAATCCTCCGGAACACCAAAAATGCGCAGATTAGATCTACGATTCCGGTCCTCCTGTTCAGTAAGATCTCTGCGCAATGCCGCCATAGAGCGCTCCAAGTGGGTGAGAGATCTGGACTGCTTGTGCATACCATCCTCGGCAGAACTAATTCGTGTTTCTGTGGCTGACACACGAAGAGAAAGGGCTTTAAATTCATTCCTGATAGCAGAGACCTCCACTTGTAACAAGTCTGTGTTAGTTTTAGTTGACTGCGCAATATCATGTACCTCGTTAAGGCGCGCCAAAATGGTATCCAGCGTGGAAGCAGTGTCTGCCTGAGGAGACTCGGGCGACGGAGAGAGTGATTTGAGTCTTTTCAGCGACGAGCCCACATCTTTTAAGTCTTTGGCGGTCATAGACCGATTCATAATTGCAGTTGTGAGGTGAAATACTGCAAGAATACCACTTGAGAAAAAAAGGTACACAGGAAGTGCGCAGAATGACACAGAGAATACTAAGTGGACGTCCACGGTAGTGTGTGCCAGGATATGGTCGCAGCAGAGGAATGCACAAAGCAGGGAAATACAATAATAAAACAGCAGGAAAAAATATCAACTCTTTATATGGCAGAAGTGCACTGAGAAAAAAAGACAGTGCGTCAGCAGCTTAAAAAAAACCAGCCAAGCAGCAATGAAATACGGAAAAGAAGATACAAATGTTACCAGAAAGAAGCCTCATGACAGGAGCACCCTAGGAAGCCAGGCGACGCTGCAAGAGTGTATCCATAGCGGCGCCTCTGAGGGAAAATGACAGGAACGTCAACAGCGAGAAAATGGCGGCCGCTCGTCAGGAATGCGAGCGCAGTTGAAAGGTGCGGTGGAATTCATATGTCCGGTGAGCCAAATCACAGGAAAATAGTCTCATGCAACTCCCCACATGCTCCGCTGGAGAGGTGTGCCTTTTCCGCGAAGAAGGGCAGCCAGAAGCGGAGAAAAGCTCTCAAAGGGCCGAACTCGCTACGGAGCTCAAGCGCGACCCGCCATGTAGAAGCGGCGCGCAAGCCACGCCCCCCTCTAGTAAAGACTTTCTGAACTAAAAAAAGAAAGTAGCTGATCAGTGGCTTCAAAAGCCACCCTCTTACAACATTTGTGCGTTCAAACGTGTCTGCAGAGGAAGACTCTTTAGTCTGTCAATCCTCCTTCGACTGCCTCCTCTTCCGTATGTGGGCACCTACAGTAGCTAGACAAAATGCTGTCACTTTCGGTGTGTACCATTCCAGACTCTGAACGACTGGTCAGTCGATCTACCTAAGTTGGAGTAGCACTGACACCAAACAAATAGTTCAATGGGGCTGACCAATTGCTCTCTCTATGTCTGCTACCAGTAGGCTGACCCATAATGTGAATGACACGTCAATCAAGCATTGCCTGTAGTGGTGACTCACCGCCCTTTATCCAAAATTATAATTTATTTCATGCTTCATTCTTAGGTTACAATTGCTCGGTACAGACAGCTAAACCTGTATGTACCCAGACCTTAAAGTGATGGGTGGAATGCTTGAACTATCATCACCACTGGTGCTATTCGGGTTGCACTCCAGTCAATGATTGTGTTCGTGTTCCCACACAGGCAGTGAACAAATATATGCTAATCAGGTTTGGTCCATGTCAATGAAAACAGTCTTGTCCAAAATGACCGGCCTGGTTCCTTTATGTTGGTGATTTGCCTACATGTATATACGTTGGGAACTTGGGTATGCACAAAGCCTGCACCGCTTCTTCACCCACCCACGGCCCAGTGTATTCTTTTGGGTCATTGAAATAGTTTTCTACCTCATTGCGATGGACCTCAGCCTTTTCAGCTATACACATCCATAATGTCTATCTTTGCTGAATTACAATGATTTCCATAATACCGAAATGCGTCACCAGAACAACAATCGCATTGCATGTAATGCATACAGCTTCTCGGTTATAACCAACGAACTCCATTAACCCAGAGAACCCTTGAGAAAGGAACAGCAGTCTCCAGGCACCCTGAGCGGAGGCTTCATTATATCAAGGCAAGCAGGATTACAACACCTCTGGCACCGAAGAGTTGTGGGGTTTTCAGCGCGCGCTCTTCCCCATCATTCAGGTGGATGCCCGTGACACATCTCCAAAGGAGCATGCAAAATTAAAATCAGTTCTGCAGCTTTCACGAGACAAACGCATTAGGCTACATTTCACCCTTGACATAAAACCTACTTGCATTTATATGCTATTGTAAGGCAAAAACATTTCTATTCTATCAGGGACTTAGCACAAAATTCCTCTTAAAATTGAGTTACGTCATAACTGAGTTTTTTTTCCCTAGAACAAGACAGAATGCAATTATCCTGACATGCCTTTACATTTCAGATGACAACTCACTGGGCACACTGTACATATGTAGTTCAGTTTCGGCATAATTTGTTCAAACCTTGTCACTATTTTCTTTTGGATTTTTATATGACACCCATTGAGGGTGACCCCTAATTGCTTGAAGTTCATTAAACACATGCCTCACTAATCTCAATTATAGCTATAATTGAATGAAATCAAAACGGGGAGGAAAAAAACGTATATTTTTGACTCTCACTCTTTGTTCATTAATCTGATGATTGTGGTTCATGGGAGGATGAGCAAAGATATATAATTTTCTGTGGTTCATGATAAGGATTGATTAGATTTCTCATATTACGTTGCCAGTCACGTAATGTGGTATATGGCAATTTACACCGAATAAATTGAGAAACTGGAATGCAAATGTGAGTGTAAGGAGCATTTAGAAACTCAAATTTTCTTTTGGAAATTCGTACTTCAAGAATATTCGAATGGGAAAACGCAGCCTTTTATTGCAAAAACAGGAAATGTTCTTATCAATTAAGTAAATAATTAATTAACATATGCTAGTATGCTATTTTGTACGAGTGCGGTGAAGCATGGCACTGAATACATAAGTATTTTGATGCCATAGACTAGATAACCATAACAATTAATACTAGCATTTTTTTTTGCCTAATGTGCAAAAAATTGTACTTGCAAGCCCTGTGAATCGCGTAAAAAAAGTGCTTGTGAATGCAAGTCACGTTATTGCTCTGTTTGTTGCCAACCACAGGCAAATGCCGAATAGCGACCTGACTAATTAATATTCATTAGGTAGGTCAGTTTGTGACTCTGTGAATTGTTTATTTGCAGGGGTAACATTTATTGATGATTAATTAATATGAAAAGCATAAAATAGTGGGAAACAGCCTTTACAACAAAACTTTTACAACGCACTACCATTACGAAGCAGCTTTTACAACGCAAACCATTACAACGCATAGCGCTGGGGGGCGCTCTAGGATAGGGAATAGGTTTAATGTACTATCCAACACCTTCCCTACTATCCACGGGGACTGGAGTTGGAATAGTAAATTAAACTATTCACTATCCAGCGCCCAAAAGCACTATGCGTTGTAATGGTATGCGTGTTGTAAAACTTGCGATGTAAAGGTAGGCATTGTAAAAGTATGCGTTGTAACGTCATACATCCTAAAATAGTTCTAATCATAAAGCAACTCTCCTTTTTTCCAGATGTGGTCCTTCTGACGGCAGACACTGACGACAGACGCTGGGCAGGGCGGTTATATGACGTTACCACGCATTCCGTTGCAACGCATGCCTTTTCCACGCATGCGTTAAAACACGAATGCCATTACCACAAATATGCTTTACCATGAAAATGCCTTTACCACGCATACTAAACATAACAGCACAGGTGCACCACAACATTCAACATTTATGTTTTCAATGAATTAAGCAGAATAGAGTTCTTCGGTTTAGTTCCTTTATTTTCAAAAGATGAAGCACCGTACAACTGACGCGTTTAGTCCCGAACATGGGACTTCTTCAGGGCTCTGCTATAGTGGAGAGATTTCAAACAAAGAGTCTATATGAAGCTCTGACATACAAGCACCACAAAGGATGGACAGAATGTTGGGCTGCCGGTCACAACCTGAGGATCTTCGAATGCTGCCACTCGGTCTTATCAGATACTGATTGGGGCCTTTTAATTACAATCTTGGACCATTATCTACGTATTCCTGGAATTTAGATCCCTTATGGACAAATGATAGATGGATTACAGACGTAGGCTATTATTCCTCTTTTTGGACCCCAAGGACGCCATTGAATACCTTTTGATGCACTAATGACTATATCTTCCAGAGACAACAGAAAGTCTTATCTTGGATCATATGGGACAACATTCTGACCATCCTTTGCGGTGCTTGTACGTCAGAGCTTCATATAGACTCTTCGTTTGAAATCTCTCCACTATAGCAGAAGCCCTGAAGAAGTCCCATGTTCGAGACGAAACGCGTCGGCTGTACGGTACTTCATCTTTTGAAAATAAAGGAACTAAACAGAAGAACTCTATTCTGCTTGATTCATTGAAAACATAAATGTTGAATGTTGTGGTGCACCTGTGCTGTTAGGTTTAGTTAATCAAAGTTCCCCTGGGAATAAGCACTGTTACAGTGGGTGCTATCCAGTGTGCACACAGACCCCTATACAAATACCAGGGGTATTCATTATTATTTGGGGTCATCATTTTATTAGGTGCTAACTTTAAGAAGGTTCCACTGTTGGTTCTGTTTTCTCCTTTACCACGCATACCTTTACAAGGATTTTCGTTGTGTAACAATGCCTGATAATGGCATTTTCATGGTAAATGCTTTCTCCGTTCCCTGCCCAATTTCTTACATGTTCCCTAAAAACATAAAAAGTTAGTATAATAAAAAAAAAATACTCACAGCCTTCCTTCTTTTTCTATGGACGGACTTCTCCTTCCTTAACGTTAAGTGGTCCTATTTCTATTTTTTTGAAAAGGCAGTACTTAGATGCACGTACGTTATTCCGTCGTTTAGGGAGGCTCATTGCACGAAGGACAAGAAGCACAGAAGAGAGTTTTTAAGGTAAGAGTTTTCTTTGTTTATTTAAGCACACTCGTTTAACCCCCCCCCCAAGCCCCCTTTTGTAATTCTACCTTTACCACAGATTCCTTTACTACGTATCTCGCAGTAAAGGAATGCGTGGTAAAGGCTATAAGTGGTAACCACGCATGCGTTGTAAAGCATGCGTGGTTAAGTATAGTGTGGAAACCGCCGCATTGTAGTGGCTGTTTCCCGGGCAGGGCGAGGTGTCGAGAGCGTTTGCGCGAGGTGAGCAGTCACCTCCCCTCTGCTCCTGCTAATTTCGAGCTCCCGGTTTTCAGCATTGTAGTGGCATCAATGGCTTTGCCGCTTGTCCCCTGTGAATGCGTGTCTGGCTGCCGAAAGTTGGTGGCCGCGGAGAGAGTGCCACAGGTGATCTGCGGAGGTGGCCCAGTTAGTAATGGGTGCGACCTGCGGAAACGCCTGATGGGCCCCACTCACCACCGGCTATCTACAGCACAGCTCAGTACCGGGGCCCCTCACTTCCACCTCAGGGCAACTCGGATAGCATGTACCGTTGCTGACCTTCCTTCTTCTCGGCAAGTTGGCAAGATAATTTACAAGGTCAGAATACTTTTGTTTTTGCAAGCGCCACGATATTTTAGGTATTGAGAGGCCACCCCTGCGGCTAGGGGAGGGGGTCCTTTAGTGGGAATTCCGTGCCTGGCAGGAGAGTTTCGATTCTCCAGGCTTTGATCATGGGGAGGGTCTCTCAGTAATGTGGGATGCCAGGTGGGCGTCTGAGAGCCCTCCCCCCAAGGTATTAAAATTACAGCTCCCCAGGCAGTAGCCCTCTTTCGTCTCTCGCCTTGGGCACAGGAAGGCTAGCAGGTTCATCAGTTGCAGGACAGGCCCAGCGGGGGTGGTGGCGATCTGTGACGGACTAGCCCGGCGGCGTTTGGTGGCAAGCTGTGAAGGACAGGCCAGGCGGCGTTGGTGCAAGCTGCGAGGTGAGAGGCCATAGCGTGGCAGGGGTGTAGCTCGCGGCATGATGAGGAAGGCCGCGGGGGCACCATGAGGTTTAGTGGGATAAGACAATAGCGTAGCGTGTTAAGGCACCATAACTGTAAAGTAGGCAACCAGGGTTCGCGTCCCGGGGATGACAGAATAAAATTATGTGGCATCGTTAAATTTCAGTGGCATGGCAGGGGGGAGCGACAATGCAGACACGGGAGGAGCAGGTAGTTCATTACGAAGCGGGGATAGGAGCGGTCGATGGCGGACCGCGTGGCATAAAAAGTGAGGCGTCGGACTTCGGGGCAGACGGGAGTAGGGTAGTAGGGTAGGGTTCGAGACCCGACAATTGCATCCGGTAAATGGGTGCATTATAGAAACGCAATTACACCGGCCGCGTCTATCAGGCTGTAACTAATGAGAGGGATTAAGCTGGGGAAGCATGGCCCGGTTGCGCAGAGGTGGCGCTGTCTTTGAGTTTACACAGCGCTGACTTTACCCGAAGGTGTCAGAGCGCTTCAGAATAGGAACAGTAATGATGGATCACTGACTAAATATTGAGGGACAAAATATAGACTACCCAAAATATGGATACCAAAATATCGACAGACAAAATATCGAATTCCTATCAACAAACAGGTAAGTACCAAAATATTGAACCCAAAATATTGTTTACATTACCTACTGGCGATAGCCAGTAGGTATATATAGTTAGGATTTTTTTCCTATGGGATTTTTGAAAATTCTATGTCGAATAACTTTGGCGTTTGAGGACAGAATTGGCTGAAATTTTCAGGAAAATGGAACATTTTGTTTCTGAGCAGCCCCTGAAAAAGGGGGGTCCCAAAACGTGTTTTTCCCATGCAATTTTCCATAGGGCGGTTGGCCTCACTTTTAGCCTGAACGGCTGAATGGATTTACACCAAACTTGGCAAAATTGTAGGGACTGGTAGCCCGATGTGCCTTTGCTATGTCTCAAGATATAGGCTCCAGTGGTTTTTACGAAAATTAACTTTGAAAAATATATATTGGGCTACATTGGGCTATATATATGTTGGAGCCCAAATGTAGCCCAATGTAGCCCAATGTAGCCCAATGTAGCCCAAAGATGGCCACCAGAGACAAAAAAAAACAAATGTAGCCCAAATATCAGCCAGATGTAGCCCAACTATAGCCCAATGACAGAATGTCCCAGAGTGTTCTAAAGAACAACTAGAGTGCTAACAGTCCTACTTATTACAAAGGTATGGCACACCAGAAGCCATCTTGATTGGAATAAAGTGGTAACTCTTAAAACATTTAATTTAAAAAGGAACAAAATGAGGGGGTTCATTTTGCCATAGAAAGTATGATTAGCGAATATATGACGAAATCCCGCATACCATCAGTCCGCAAAAAAAATCCCGCATGTACTATTAGGCCGCAAATTAAAATAACGAAAACTTTTAGAACGAATATGCCTTTAGCATACACTAAACAACTAAACTACGCTAAACCCTAAAACACTACCCCCAGCATGACCCTACACTACACAAACAGTACAACACTACCCTAAACCCTAAAACACTACCCCCAGCATGACCCTACACTACACAAACACTACAACACTACCCTAAACCCTAAAACACTACCCCCAGCATGACCCTACACTACGCAAACACTACAACACTACCCAAAACCCTAAAACACTACACCCCAGCATGACCCTACACTACGCAAACACTACAACACTACCCTAAACCCTAAAACACTACCCCCAGCATGACCCTACACTACACAAACACTATAACACAACCCTAAACCCTAAAACACTGCCCCCAGCATGACCCTACACTACGCAAACACTACAACACAACCCTAAACACTACCCCAAGCATGACCCTACACTACGCAAACACTACAACACTACCCAAAACCCTAAAACACTACACCCCAGCATGACCCTACACTACGCAAACACTACAACACTACCCTAAACCCTAAAACACTACCCCCAGCATGACCCTACACTACGCAAACACTACAACACTACCCAAAACCCTAAAACACTACACCCCAGCATGACCCTACACTACGCAAACACTACAACACTACCCTAAACCCTAAAACACTACCCCCAGCATGACCCTACACTACACAAACACTACAACACAACCCTAAACCCTAAAACACTGCCCCCAGCATGACCCTACACTACGCAAACACTACAACACAACCCTAAACACTACCCCCAGCATGACCCTACACTACGCAAACACTACAACACTACCCAAAACCCTAAAACACTACACCCCAGCATGACCCTACACTACGCAAACACTACAACACTACCCTAAACCCTAAAACACTACCCCCAGCATGACCCTACACTACGCGAACACTACAACACTACCCACTACCCAAAACCCTAAAACACTACACCCCAGCATGACCCTACACTACGCAAACACTACAACACTACCCTAAACCCTAAAACACTACCCCCAGCATGACCCTACACTACGCAAACACTACAACACTACCCAAAACCCTAAAACACTACACCCCAGCATGACCCTACACTACGCAAACACTACAACACTACCCTAAACCCTAAAACACTACCCCCAGCATGACCCTACACTACGCAAACACTACAACACTACCCTAAACCCTAAAACACTACCCCCAGCATGACCCTACACTACGCAAACACTACAACACTACCCTAAACCCTAAAACACTACCCCCAGCATGACCCTACACTACGCAAACACTACAACACTACCCTAAACCCTAAAACACTACCCCCAGCATGACCCTACACTACGCAAACACTACAACACTACCCAAAACCCTAAAACACTACCCCCAGCATGACCCTACACTACGCAAACACTACAACACTACCCAACACCCTAAAACACTACCCCCCAGCATGACCCTACACTACGCAAACACTACAACACTACCCAAAACCCTAAAACACTACCCCCAGCATGACCCTACACTACGCAAACACTACAATACTACCCAAAACCCTAAAACACTACACCCCAGCATGACCCTACACTACGCAAACACTACAACACTACCCAAAACCCTAAAACACTACACCCCAGCATGACCCTACACTACGCAAACACTACAACACTACCCAAAACCCTAAAACACTACCCCCAGCATGACCCTACACTACGCAAACACTACAACACTACCCAAAACCCTAAAACACTACCCCCAGCATGACCCTACACTACGCAAACACTACAACACTACCCTAAACCCTAAAATACTACACCCCAGCATGACCCTACACTACGCAAACACTACAACACTACCCAAAACCCTAAAACACTACCCCCAGCATGACCCTACACTACGCAAACACTACAACACTATCCTAAACCCTAAAACACTACGCCCAGCATGACCCTACACTACGCAAACACTACAACACTACCCTAAACCCTAAAACACTAGCCCCAGCATGACCCTACACTACGCAAACACTACAACACAACCCTAAACCCTAAAACACTACCCCCAGCATGACCCTACACTACGCAAACACTACAACACTACCCTAAACCCTAAAACACTACCCCCAGCATGACTCTACACTACGCAAACACTACAACACAACCCTAAACCCTAAAACACTACCCCCAGCATGACCCTACACTAAACAACCACCACAACTCTACACTACACTAACACAACACTACACTACACAACACTACACTACACTACACAATCACTAACCCACGAAAAAATTAACACAAACCCACTTACCTCTCTCGTCATCGTGGTTTTCACAACGCAAATGCATTTACCATACATGCCTTTAAAACGTAATTCTTTGTAAAGGCATGCGCGATAAATGCACATGCGTTTTGAAAAAATGCGGGATAATGGTATGCGAGGTCAATGACCTTGCGGGATAATGGTATGCGGACTGAAAGTCTGCGGGATAAAAAATGCGGGAAAATGGCTGCAAACCATGATTAGCAGCAGACTTCCCTGGTGAGCACTAGCTTTACTACAGTGATCTAATGAGCAACTAGAGTGCTAACATTCAGAATTTATGGCAAATGTGTGACACATCTGAATGCCTTCTTGATAGAACCAAAGTAAACAAGCATTGAAAATGCAATAGATCTCGCCCTCGTTTAAGTTAAAGCCATTCTGTTTGTAATGAGGTGGCTTTTTAGCTTTGCTTTTATTAGTGTTTTTAAAACTTTCATGTAAATAACATGCATATGTATGCATATATGTATATGTATGCATGCATTTATATTTATATAGATATGCAGATTATATATGTTTATATATGTATATTACCTACTGGCGATAGCCAGTGGGTATATATAGTTAGGATTTTTTCTCTATGGGATTTCTGAAAATTCTATGTCTAATAACTTTGGCGTTTGTGGACGGAATTGGCTGAAATTTTCAGGAAAATGGCACATTTTGTTTCTGAGCAGCCCCTGAAAATTTGGGGGGGTTTCGTCAAGGGGGGGCTGAGAAAAAAGGGGGGTCCCAAAACACGTGTTTCCCATACATTTTTCCATAGGGCGGTTGGACTCACTTTTAGCTCGAACGGCTGAATAGATTTACATGAAACTTGGCAAAATTGTAGATATGGTTTGCCCGACGTGCCTTTGCTATGTCTCAATATATGTGCTCCAGTGGATTTTGAGAAATTAACGTTTAAAAAAATATATATCTGTGACAGCGCTCCGGTTAGCGCCCCGGTTCGCGTACCTGACGCGTAACGGAACTTCGCGAAACGAAGCTGATTGGCTCTCCGGTGTCTGTCAACATTCTAAACAGTCCGGAGCGGCCGCCATCTTGTCTCTCGGTGCGATCGAGAGACAAGATGTGGTGAAAAACGAAGGGGGAAATGAAGGAAAGGGGGCAAGGTAGACCACTCCTGACCCCCTAGGATTGATGAGGGGGATATTAAAGTGCCCCGCGGGGCAAAAAAAAAAAAAAAAAATTGTTGGCGATTTTACGCCGTAGAGGCGCGTCCCGGTACGCGAACCGGGCAGCTCACCGGGCAGCCCACTGGGCAGCTAACCGGGCAGCTAACCGGCAGCGTAGCTGTCAACATTGTAAACAGTCCGGAGCGGCTGCCATCTTGTCTCTCGGTAGGTTCGAGAGACAAGATGTGGTGAAAAAAGAAGGGGGAAATGAAGGAAAGGGGGCAAGGTAAACCCCTCCTGACCCCCTAGGATTGATGAGGGGGATATTAAAGTCCCCCGCGATTTTTCGCGGTGGAGGCGCTTCCCGGTACGCGAACCGGGCAGCTAACCGGCAGCGTAACGGGAGTCCGCCATCTTGTGTTTTTGGAGCGTCCGGTTCGCGTACCGGGTAGCGTCCTGGTAAGCGTAACAAGGGGAAAACCAAGAGAAACAGTAAAAAAAAAATTAAGGGAATAGATTTCCAGCAAACTTGGCAAAATTGTAGGGACTGTTTGTTTGATGTGCCTTTGCAAGGCCTCAAGATATGTGCACGTGTGGATTTTGTCTAATTAAGGTTAAAAAATATATATATATCTGTAAGCGTGCTCCGGCACGCTTACGTTACGGGTTTTGTTTGCGCTGCAGAGCCGATACGTCACGGTTATGCGACGCGTCATGAGGCGTCTCACGTGGCTACGTGATACGTCACGTAATAAAGAATATATTTTACAGCTATAGATATTAGCTTTTAAAAAACCAATGAAATTCACTGAAAAAACCATAGGTTATAGACCATATATAGTTAGGAATTTGCATTTACAAAACCTTGAAAATTCACTGAAAAAACCATAGGTTAGAGACCATATATAGTTAGCTGGACATTTTATTGACATAAAACCAATGAAATTCCATATATAGTTAGTTGCACTAACTATATATCGCGCACCCGCAATCCACTGCTGATGATGTCACATATTACATCATTCATGACATGGTCAGTGACATCACTGATGACATCACTGATGACATCTCAAATGACATCACTGATGACATCACTGATGACATCTCAAATGACATCACTGATGACATCATGACACACCAATACCAGTTACTACATACGCACTCACTGATTCCTACGTCTACACACACATTCACTCATTCACCCATACAATCACTCATACATACAGTCACTCATTATTACAACACTATCATATGCACTCATACACCTATGCAGACACTCACACACTGCCACTCATCCATGGAGTTACTCACACACCTAGTCAGTCCTGTAAAGAATCAATCACACTTCCATTTCCTCATCTATACAGTTAAACACAGAACACCATACTTCAGTGACATCACTGATGACATCTCAAATGACATCACTGATGACATCTCAAATGACATCACTGATGACATCATGACACACCAATACCAGTTACTACATACGCACTCACTGATTCCTACGTCTACACACACATTCACTCATTCACCCATACAATCACTCATACATACAGTCACTCATTATTACAACACTATCATATGCACTCATACACCTAGTCAGTCCTGTGAAGAATCAATCACACTTCGATTTCCTCATCTATACAGTTAAACACAGAACACCATACTTTTCACACATATACTAACACATACTTACTCTCTTATACAATCACTGATACAAGTACACATTGATATGCACAGAGTCACACACCTCCCAGCCAGCCACACACACACTCAGTCTTCCATACATCCACTCATTCTTCAATATGTAAAACATATTTAAACTTTACAAAAACACACAGACACTAGATGATGTCATCAGTGATGTCATTTGAGATGTCATCAGTGATGTCATTTGAGATGTCATCAGTGATGTCATCAGTGATGTCACTGACCATGTCATGAATGATGTAATATGTGACATCATCAGCAGTGGATTGCGGGTGCGCGATATATAGTTAGTGCAACTAACTATATATGGAATTTCATTGGTTTTATGTCAATAAAATGTCCAGCTAACTATATATGGTCTCTAACCTATGGTTTTTTCAGTGAATATATATATATATACATTATAAAAATATCAAATTTCTTAAAAGTAATGTAAAATTAAAAAAATATTAAAAATAAATAGCTAAAATATACTTAAAAATACTTAAATTACCTTAAAATTAATAAATAACTAATTTAACTTATAAAAAAAAGAAAATATAATCATATCTGTTAAAATATATATATATATATTAACATAATATCAATTGAAAATACACAATATTATTACCGTAGGATAGCGGGGGTGTAAAAATTACTATTCCCACACCTAGGAAGTGCAACAGTAGGGAAAGCGTTGGATAGCGTAGGGGTAAAAATTACTATTCCCACTCCAAAGAGTGCAACAGTAGGGAAAGCGTTGGATAGCGTAGGTGTAAAAACGTACTATTCCCACTCCAGAGAGTGCAACAGTAGGGAAAGCGTTGGATAGCGTAGGGGTAAAAGTTACTATTCCCACTCCAGAGAGTGCAACAGTAGGGAAAGTGTTGGATAGCGTAGGGGTAAAAATGACTATTCCCACTCCAGAGAGTCAACAGTAGGGAAAGCGTTGGATAGCGAAGGGGTAAAAATTACTATTCCCACTCCAGAGAGTGCAAGAGTAGTGAAAAAGTTGGATAGCGTAGGGGTAAAAATTACTATTCCCACTCCAGAGAGTGCAACAGTAGGGAAAGCGTTTTATAGCGTAGGGGTAAAAATTACTATTCCCACTCCAGAGAGTGCAACAGTAGGGAAAGCGTTGGATAGCGTAGGGGTAAAAATTACTGTTCCCACTCCAGAGAGTGCAACAGTAGGGGAAGCGTTGGATAGCGCAGAGGTAAAAATTACTATTCCTACTCCAGAGAATGCAACAGTAGGGAAAGCATTGGATAGCGTAGGGGTAAAAATTACTATTCCCACTCCAGAGAGTGCAACAGTAGGGAAAGCGTTGGATAGCGTAGGGGTAAAAATTACTATTCCCACAACAGAGAGTGCAACAGAAGGGAAAGCATTGGATAGCATAGGGGTAAAAATGACTATTCCCACTCCAGAGAGTGCAACAGTAGGGAAAGCGTTGGATAGCGCAGAGGTAAAAATTACTATTCCCACTCCAGAGAGGGCAACAGTAGGGAAAGCGTTGGATAGCGTAGGGGTAAAAATGACTATTCCCACTCCAGAGAGTGCAACAGTAGGGAAAGCGTTGGATAGAGAAGGGGTAAAATTTACTATTTCCACTCCAGAGAGTGCAACAGTAGGGAAAGCGCTGGATAGCGTAGAGGTAAAAATTACTATTCCCACTCCAGAGAGTGCAACCGTAGGGAAAGCGTTGGATAGCGTAGGGGTAAAAATTACTATTCCCACTCCAGAGAGTGTAACAGTGGGGAAAGCGTTGGATAGAGTAGGGGTAAAAATTACTATTCCCACTCCAGAGAGGGCAACAGTAGGGAAAGCGTTGGATAGCGTAGGGGTGAAAATTACTTTTCCCACTCCAGAGAGTGCAACAGTAGGGAAAGCGTTGGATAGAGAAGGGGTAAAATATACTATTCCCACTCCAGAGAGTGCAACAGTAGGGAAAGCGTTGGATAGCGTAGGGGTAAAAATTACTATTCCCACTCCAGAGAGTGCAACCGTAGGGAAAGCGTTGGATAGCGTAGGGGTAAAAATTACTATTCCCACTCCAGAGAGTGTAACAGTAGGGAAAGCGTTGGATAGAGTAGGGGTAAAACTTACTATTCCCACTCCAGAGATTGCAACAGTAGGGAAAGCGTTGGATAGCGCAGAGGTAAAAATTACTATTCCCACTCCAGAGAGTGCAACAGTAAGGAAAGCGTTGGATAGCGTAGGGGTAAAAATTACTATTCCCACTCCAGAGAGTGCAACAGTAGGGAAAGCGTTGGACAGCGTAGGGGTAAAATTTACTATTCCCACTCCAGAGAGTGCAACAGTATGGAAAGCGTTGGACAGCGTAGGGGTAAAAATTAATATTCCCACTGCAGATAGTGCAACAGTAGAGAAAGCGTTGGATAGTTTAGGGGTAAATTTTACTATTCCCACTCTAGTGAAAAGAAATTAATATAATTCACATAATTATCAATTAATCAATGACTAAAATGTAATTATCAATTAAGAATTAATTAATTATCATTTAAAAATTAATTAACAATTTGTTTAAAATAAATACTAATAAATTAATTAACATATTTAATTAATTATTATTAAATTCCTTCCCACCCTATTCCCCTATAAACCCACAACCCGCTACAGAAAATAAATTAATATTATTCACATAATTATCAATTAATCAATTAATAATAAATAATTATCAATTAGGAATTATTTAATTACCAATTAAAAATTAATTAACAATTTATTATAAATAAATACCAATTAATTAATTAAATGTAAATGTAAATGTACATGTATTTATATAGCGCAAATTAATTAACATATTTAATTAATTATAATTAAATTACTAACCACCCTACTCCCCTATAAACCCACAACCCGCCACAGAATTAAATTACACAATAATTAAATAACATAAAATTAATTACTTAAAATAAATTACACAAATATATACACTTTTTCACACATATACTAACATAAAAAACACTTTAAAAAATTCGATATTATTAAAAATTTGATATTTTTAATAAACTATATTATGTACTTCGATATTTTGACTGTCTATATTTTTAAACTCGATATTACATTACTTACCTTCAAAACGATATTTTCGATGTCTATATTCTGTCCATTCGATATTTTGTCCATTCTATATTTTGGACTCGATATTTTGGTTTGTCTATATTTTGGAATCGATATTTTGACCATTTACCATCAGCAACCACGTCGAACCCCCCCACAAGTCTCATCCCCAGCTCCACAGCCGCTTCAGCTCCGTATTCATCTTGAACACGTTTAATCATGGAGGGAAGTACAGTCATGGAGGGAGTTTCGAAGCACTTCGAATATACCGCTGAGAAAACCTTACCCCAGGTGTTACAATCAGCCAACTCAGGAAGTAAGTCTTTATGCAAACAAATAGTCAATATCCTGTGTTTCTCCACAGGAGAGGTATAAGGAAAAACAGCTTCTAGCTAGCCAAATTTCTCAGCAAGCCAATAAGGCAATTCATGCTTATTTGTAGGTCGCTTGCCGATTACCGAATTAACCATAATGGGACTGATAGTCACACCACCAGGTCCTGCAGGATGTGCAGCAGTGCCAGGTGGTCCCACCTGAGCGTTGCCCATCACATACTGTATAACAGTTCTATGCATGCTTATCAAAGATGTGTATAAGACAAGAAGGTTTGCAATTTGAAGAGTTAAATTACGTGGGTGTGGGGTGTACCCAGGCAAAACGGGCCAAGTGGCCTTATGAATTGATAAATGACCTAAATGGACCGGTGATACTGGGTGAGGAAGGGCGCCATTAAACCAAAAGTGACCCAAGGATAAAAAACCTCAAAGTGGTAAGCTAGGTTTGCTTCCACAACGAATATGAGCTACGCGCACTCATTAGGGACTCCATATTGAGCCTGATATGTCTGGAGGGCTGTGCCGCTGTGAGGCGAAATATCAACCCCTTTACGGAAAAGAAAGAGTACCATCCTAAAAAGTTGCAACACAGTAAAGGGTTGAGAAGAAAGAGAAAAACCTTTTGAAAACTTCAAGCTTGAAAGAACCTAAAAGACATTAATATAGGAGGTCACGCCATCGTAGCTGTTTCCAGAAACAGAGGTGAGGGGATTGTGAACAAGCACAAGCACTACTCAAGTGTTTCATAGATAAAAACCAGACCAAATGTTGGCATATACAGAACTATGCACAGGAAACCAGGACCTCAGTAGATAATGGTGTACCAAATTATCACCTCAGTACCTAAAAATCCCATGAACCAACTAGCAATAGTGTGTCATTCATTCTCCGACTAACAGCAAAGCTACCAATGATTAGACAACCCAGAACACAACACTCCCAACTCTCTCAGGAATCATGGGAGCAAGATAAATCTTTCACTCACTCACTCATACTTGTCCACAATAAGAGTATTCAGAATCACGGTATCGTTTAAAATGTTTATTTTAACTAACGCCCGCTATGGTACAGTACATGTGCCATAACTAACAGCAAAATGCATAAAAACAATATTGCCAGCATTGTCAATATAGAATACAAACCGGGATATCATGTCTGGTCGATGTCAGCAGACCCCATACCTCATGGCCTAGATGGAAGGTTTACAACTCAGGACAAGCACAGCTCTTCTCTCTGGAAAGGTCTCTCTCCAAGTCCGCAAACAACATGCTTAGCTTGCAATATTAAAGCATACGATTTTTAGTAGTGCAGCTGTGTGTCATGTTATGTCTAGGTGCGAGGAACTGACCAGAAGAGAATAACAAGGGGCATTGTTGATCGACCTTGTGGAGACTAAACCTCAGAGCACGGCAGAGAATGCGAAAAGCAGACAGTTCTCATGTGAAAAGGGCACGAAGAAAGTCTTGCAAAATAAACGCATGTATTGTTGTACGCAAAAGCAGCCTAAGGACAGTGAAGCTCATGCTAACTTAGCAATGTTGACAATGAAGCCACCATCCATATTACAGTTTATGATCTGTACTTTGTGTCGTCTTATTTATATTTCTGTTAAGAGAGGTTGAACCCTTAACTGTCAGACTAGGGTTAGAGTTAGATGTAATTGTTGGTCCTGTCGTCATTTGTTGCTCATTAGGGTGAGCCCCCCTCATATTTGGTCAGCATGCCAGGGTGGTGGGTCCCTATCTGGGCGCCTTGCTACGTTAGGTGTGCTGATCTTACTAAGGTCAATAAGGGAGCAATGACAAAGTACTAGGTGCAAGGCGCCAGGGGCAGGGGTAGAGAAAAAAGTGCTCAGTGCAGTCCAATCCAGTTACTGTTGGCAGCGCGTCCCACGCTGCGGGATGCCTCAGCGGCTTAAGTAGCGCTCCTGCGCTTGATTGCCGGTGCCACTGTGAGCCCCTCCCTCACCTGACAAGATCCAAGGGAGCAACAACAAAGTGCTTTGTGCAATGCGCCAGAGGCAGGGGTAGAGGAAAAAGTGCTCAGTGCTCAGTGCAGTCCAATCCGGTTACTGTTGGTAATTCATCCCGCACTGCGGGACACCTGGGCCGCTCAAGTAGCACTCCTGCACTCAATTGCAGGTGCCGCTGCGAACCCCTTCACTCACCAGCCAAGATCCAAGGGAGCAACAACAAAGTGCTCCGTGCAATGTGCGAGGGGCAGGGGCAGAGGAAAAAATGCTCAGTACTCAGTGCAGTTCAATCCGGTTACTGTTGGTAGCGCGTCCCGCACAGCGGGTCGCCTCAACAGCTTAAGTAGTACTCTTGGGCTCGATTCCCAGTGCCGCTGTGAGCATCTTCCCTCACCAGCCAAGATCCAGGGAACCAACTATAAAGTGCTCCGTGCAATGTGCCAGGGGCAGGGTAGAGGAAAAAGTGCTCAGTGCTTAGAGCAGTCCAATCCGGTTAATGTTGGTAGCACATCTTAATTTTTACACATCCTAGCTATGAAAACTGTTGAAAGGCTTAGTTTCTCATGGCCTAACACTTGGTAACTTAGTTATTTAATAAATGCTAACCTCAGTTAGGAAGCAGATAGAGATATGCTATTTACACTTAAATGAACTGTAACAGAAAATCCTTTTTAATAGTTGAGTCAGATTTTAAGTAACAATAACAATACTACTTTTAGAAATGTGGCTTTTGTCTGTCATCCAGCCATGCCTTCTGCCAGTCACCCCTAAACATTTTGGAGCCTTGCCAGGGAAAAGGGAATAACTTTCCAGAACCAGAAGTGGAGGTAGAACAGGTAGCCACCTCCCACACAAAGAGCCTGGCACCAGGAATACATATTAGATCTCCAAACCCACTCTTCAGAACACTCCTGGACCTGTGGAAGAGTCAGAAGAAGTACTGCTTGGCTGTCGTATGAAGGAAGATTGGACCTGCTTGCCTTGATCCCAGGCTACCCAGTGGGACTCCAAGGGTCAGTTGGATGGCCTCCTGTTTGAGCTATAGTGAGACAAGAAGCTTCCATTTATTCTGGACATCAACTGCCCAGCAGATCAACAACCACTGGACTTGCATGAGCCCAGCTACTTGCGTATGCTAAAGTGAAATCCCTTTCCCCCGAGGTTTCCTCAGGTCCTGGCCCCCTGGCTGGCATCAGAGATCATTCCTTCCTGCCTAACTGCAGGTTCCATGAGATCCATTACATAGCGATGCAGGGCTCCACAAATCTGTGCAGCCCTGAACCGAAGTCTTCACAGGCACCAAAGCCGAGCAACGTAGAGTCCCACAAGTCCTCACCACACAAATCCCATCTGAAAGCTACACCAGTTCCACCAAAGAGTGTCAGAGCGACGAGGGCCCCCACAAACCAACTCCTCCAAACTGAAGGCTTCACTGGAACTGACATTGAGCAACACATAGACCTGCAAAGCTGTGCTGCACATCTGAGAGCTCTATAGCAACCGTCATTGAGCTTGGTGAAGCCCTCACAAAGCCTCATCTCACATCTGAAAGCTTTGTAGAAACCAACGCGGAGTGACATGAATGCCCTGCAGAACATTACCATGTAGACAGCACACCAAGGACAAAAATGGGCAAAAGTCAGTCCTGCGCCCTGCCTGCACTCCATCATGATTGGCCTGAACTTGTGACTTTTTTCTAGTCGAGCACAACCAGATAACCAGATACCCACAATTGTTGCCTTGCACCTTTTGGTGTTATTTTTTACCTAAAAATGTAAAATTCAATATTTCCAGTTCCACTGATTGGATTTGTTCTTGTATTCTTTTATTTAGTAACATTACTCTATTTTTCAAAATTGGTTTGAGATTTTTCTTGTGTTGTTTTCACTTTATTACTATTTGTGTGCTGCATAAATACTCAACACATTTATTCTAAGTTAAGACTGACTGCTTTTGTGCCAAGCTACCAGATGGTTCAGCACAGATTGATTTAGTGACTTTTTGTGTTGTTGTTTGAGTGGGACATCCTCCTTTGTCAACCAAAACCCAATTTCTTACACTCATGCAATATTTGACATCAATCAATCAATCAATCAATCTAGTTGTAGAGCGCGCTACTTACCCGTGAGTGTCCTAAGGCGCTGCGGGGAGGGGGTATGCTGCTACTGCTCGAAGAGCCAGGTCTTGAGGAGCCTTCTGAAGGCGAGAAGGTCTTGGGTCTGCCCTATGTGGGTAGGGAGGGTATTCCAGGTCTTGGCGGTGAGGTAGGAGAAGGATCTGCCACCAGAGGTCATTCGTTGGATGCGGGGGACAGCTGGGAGGGCGAGGCTGGCGGAGCGGAGCTGGCAGGTGGGGGTGTGAAAGCTGAGTCTGCTGTTCAGGTAGGCTGGTACGGCGTTGTGGAGTGCTTTTTGTGCGTGGGTGAGGAGCTTGAAGGTGATCCTTTTGTCGATGGGCAGTCAGTGTAGGTCTCTCAGGTGGGGGGTGATTTGGCTGCGGCGGAGGACGTTGACGATCAGTCGGGCGGAGGCGTTCTGGATGCGTTGTCATTGTAGGTGTTTGGCTGGGATTCCTGCGTAGAGTGCGTTGCCGTAGTCCAGTCTGCTGCTGACGAGGGCCTGGGTCACCATTCTTTTTGTTTCGGTGGGGATCCACTTGTAGATCCTGCGGAGCATGTGGAGGGTGTTGTAGCAGGAGGAGGAGACAGAGTTGACCTGCTTCGACATGGAGAGGGAGGAGTCGAGGATGAATCTTGGGTTGCGTGCATGGTCGGTGGGTGTTGGTGCTGCTCCCAGTGTGGTCGGCCACCAGGAGTTGTCCCAGGCTGAGGGGGTAGGTCCGAGGATGAGGACCTCCATCTTGTCCGAGTTCAGCTTCAGAAGGCTGCTCCTCATCCAGTCGGCGACGGCCTTCATTCCCTCATGGAGGTTGGTTTTGGAGGTGTGTGGGTCCTTGGTGAGGGAGTGGATGAGCTGGGTGTCGTCGGCGTAGGAGATGATGTTGAGGTATTGATGGCGTTCCACTTGCGCGAGGGGGGCCATGTAAACGTTGAACAGCGTCGGGCTGAGGGATGAGCTCTGGGGGACGCCGCAGATGATGTCGGTGGGTTTGGATCGGAAGGGTGGGAGGCGGACGCTCTGGGTTCTGCCGGAGAGGAAGGATGTGGTCCAATCAAGAGCATTCTCTTGTATTCCGGCTTCTAGGAGACGTGTCTTTAGAGTGTGATGGCAGACCATGTTGAAGGCGGTTGACTGGTCTAGGAGGATGAGGGCTGATGTTTCGCCGTTGTCTAGTTGTCTCCTGATGTTGTCTGTGGCGGCGATGAGGGCTGTCTCTGTGCTATGGTTTCATCTGAATCCGGACTGGGACGGGTCCAAGATGTTGTTGTCTTCCAGTTGCATGTTGACGATTTTCTCGATGACCTTTGCTGGGAACGGGAGCAGGGATATGGGCCAGAAGTTCTTGAGGTCCTTGGGGTCCACTTTGGGCTTCTTGAGGAGGGCGTTGATTTTGGCGTGCGTTCAGTTTTCCGGGAATGTTGCTGTTTCGAAGGAGATGTTGATGACTCTGCGTAGTTGGGCTGCAATGGCTGCGTCTGCTTTGTTGTATACGTGGTGTGGGCATGGGTCAGACGGAGATCCAGAGTGGATGGAGTTCATGACCTTGCATGTCTCGTTGTCTTTGATGTTGGACCAGGAGGTCAGGCAGTTGGCACTGGTGGTGTTTACGGGGGGGGAGTCTAGCATAGTTGGGGCGGTCGTGGTGTTGAAGCTGTCGTGGATGTCAGCGATCTTGCGGTAGAAGAAGCTGGCTAGTGAGTCGCACAGTTCTTGTGAGGGGGATGTCGTTGGCTTTGGTGCTGGGGTTGGAGAGTTACTTTACGATGCTGAAGAGCACATTGCTGTCATGTGCGTTGTTATCCAAGCGGTCTATGAAAAATGATCTCTTGGCTAGTCTGATGAGGTGGTAGTGTCTGCGGGTTTCGTCCTTGTGGGCTGCGTGGTTCTCCGGTGTGCGTTCATGGAGCCATGTCTTCTCCAGTTTCCAGCATGCGCGATTGGAGGCCTGGAGCTCTTTGGGAAACCAGGTGGCTCTCTTGTTGGCGTGGCTGTTTGAGGGTTTCTTGAGCGGGGCGAGGGTGTTGGCGCAGTCGTCGATCCACTGTCTGAGGTTGCGGGCTGCGTCATCTGTGTTGGTGGGGTCGGTGGGTGGGTTCTTGGCAAGGGACGTGATCAGGTGATCTTTGGTGACTTTGCTCCAGCAGCGGCGAGGCAGCTGTTGGGTGGGGTGGTATGTGGTTGGTTTCTTGAAGGTGAAATGAATGCAGCGGTGGTCGGTCCAGTGGAGTTCGGTGTTATGTTATGTTAATAACCATTTCTAAAGCGCGCGGGCACCCGTAGGTTTCATGGCGCTGGAATGAAGACTATTCCAGAATCTGGGGGCCAGGTGAGAAAAGCAACATCCTCCCTGACTTTTACGTATGAAGGACGAGGTGGTTACCAGGGAGAGATGAGCTGAGCAGAGATTGCACGAAGGAGTATACTTTGTGATCATGTTGCTAATAAATCTGGGGCTATTGCCATGCAAAGCCTTAAAGGCTAAGCATCCAGTCTTAAAGGCTACTCGTTGGGCAACTGGAAGCCAGTAGAGTTTTTCTAGTCCAGGTCTGGCTGACAGCCATTTTGACGGCTTATGAAGCAGTCTAGCTGCCTGATTCTGGACCATTTGAAGTCTTTTTTGTAGACCAACTGGCAGGCCTAGATAGATTGAGTTTGAATAATCGAGAAGAGAGAGTATACGCGCTATCACCACCTGTATTAGAGCTGAGTCAGCAGGTGTGCAATTTTCTTAATTTTTCGTAGTTGGTGGAAACTGGCGGAGATCACTGCTCCCACCTGTCCTCGAGGCGAGAGGTCAGCGTTAATGATGACCCCTAAGCTTTTCACCGAGGCAGAAGGGGTGTGGGGGGACCCCAGTTCCACCGGCCAGAAATGAGGGCCCCAGCTGTCCTCGCTCTTCCCAGGCAATACCAGCTCCGTTTTGCCCTGGTTGAGCTTCAGGTGATTCGCGTCCATCCAACGCTGGATGTGAAGCATAGTTGCCCGAAACTCAACCGCGGCGTCAGGGGAGCCAAGTGGGAATATGATCTGCAGATCATCAGCATAATTAAAGATGGTGATATTTCTGTTTCTTAGTGAATAAATCAACGGCTTTAGATATAAGTTAAAAAGCAACGGGGAAAGAGAGGAGCCCTGTGGGACCCCACAAGTGGAGATGAGCTTGGGAGCTGTAAGGTTTTCAAACCTCACTGCTTGAGTGCGGTCCGCAAGGAAAGATTCTCTTCAGTCGAGTGCGGGTCCACGTAGGCCCGCCTGCTCGATACGGTTCAACAGGATCTTATGGTCGATCGTGTTGAACGCGGCCGACAAATCCAGGAGCACCAAAGCTTGATGGTCTCCCTTATCTGCCTTTGCTCTAAGAGTGTCCAGGACTGCGAGAATCATGGCCTCCGTTGAGTGCGCCGGACGGAAGCCAGATTGATTAGGCTCTAGGTCATCTGAGCGTTCAATAAAGCTAGACAGACACCTAGTCACATGGGCCTCTAATATTTTTGCCAGGAAAGGGAGGAGGGAAATGGGATGATGATTTACAGGGTTTTTGGAGTCGGCACCTGGCTTTTTTATAAGGAGAACTACCGTCACATGCTTGAAAGCAGTGGGAACCTTGCCTTAGGCAAGTGAATCATTAAGAAAGGGGAGCACGCTCTGATGCAAGACAGTAAAAACATCTATCAGGACGTGCGGAGGACAACAGTCATTGGGTGGGCCCGATGTTACAGGGGTCATTAATTCTGATAGAGTTTTAGGACAGATGGGTTGAAAGGTGTCTAGTATGCATTGGTTGCTTGAAATAACATCCAATGGGTCCCAGTTGATGGTATTGAGAAGACTGGCTTTGATGATGGAAATTTTGTCCAGAAAATAGTTCAGGGAGTTACAGAATTCTTGAGTAGGGGTCTGAATAGGCAAAGTTCTAGCATCATTACATAAATCATTCACTATTTTGAAGATTTCTTTAGATTTATTTTGGGCATTAAGTAATTTTGTAGAAAAATAAGCCGCTTTGGTTGTCAGGATGGCTTTTTTATACTTTCCGGGAGCATTGGAGAATTGTTCCCTGTCTTCAACGGAGTATCTTGATCTCCATTTTCTCTCAAATTGACGCAACTCAAGTTTTTGTTTTTTGAGGTTAGTGGTAAACCATTTATGGGCGTCTGAGGCCGAGGTTGGGGAGGTTGTTGATCAGAGTGGTGGAGTTGGCGTTGTTGTTGTTCTAGAGGTGAAAGTTCAGGTCCCCGAGGAGGATGTAGTCCGTGGAGGCGGGTGCATGGGTGCTGGCGAGGTCGGCGATGGAGTCGCTGAACTGTGGTCTGGGTCCAGGGGGTCTGTGGATGAGTGTTCCTCTGAGGGTGGTGTTGTGGTCGGCGTGGATCTGGACATAGATTTTTTCAGGGTTAAAGTGCAGTTTCTATATCTTCAGATGTCCAACCTGAAGACCACAGCCATATTCTATAGATCAGTGTTTCCCAAACTGTGGTCCGCGGACCCCCAGGGGTCCGTGACACATTCCCAGGGGGTCCGCAGGACTTGAGTGCCTAACGTGAGAGGTGTGAATGTACTTGGCACCTGGGTGGCAAGACTGCATTACAATCTGGTCCCAAGGCTCACAGCACATGAGAGGTGTGAATGCTGCTGGCGCCGGGGCGGCAAGACAGAAATGAAATCTGGCCAAATCACCCTTCAGCTATAGGTGCAAGCTGAAGGGTGATTGCCCTTATATTGTGTTCTTCACTTCTGCCCATCACCCGAGATTGAAGAGGATTGCAGGCTGGAGGACGTTAAACGGGCATGAGGGCTCTTCTTCTGTAACTGCATGTAGGTGTTTAATTTGTGTGTGCGTGTTTGTGTGTGTTTCCCTCATTTTTTGTGCCCTTCTGCCCTCTGTGCCACTCGTTTTTTGTGCCCTTCTGCCCTCTGTGCCACTTGTTTTTCCCTCTTTTTTGTGCCTTTCTGCCCTCTCTTCCACTCGTTTTTTGTGCCCTTCTGCCCCCTGTGCCACTCGTTTTCCCCCCGTTTTTTGTGCCTTTTTGCCCTCTGTTCCACTCGTTTTTCCCTCGTTTTCTGTGCCCTTCTGCCCTCTGTGCCACTGGTTCCCCTCGTTTTTTGTGCCTTACTGCCCTCTGTTCCACTCGTTTTCCCTCTTTTTTTGTGCCTTTCTGCCCTCTGTTCCGCTCGTTTTTTTGTGCCCTTCTGCCCTCGGTGCCACTCGTTTCCCTTGTTTTTTGTACCTTTCTGCCCTCTGTGCCACTTGTTTTTCCCTCGTTTTTTGTGCCCTTCTGCCCTCTGTTCCACTCGTTTTTTGGTGCCCTTCTGCTGTCTTCTGTGCCACTTGTTTTTCCCTCATTTTTTTGTACCTTTCTGCCCTCTGTTTCACTAGTTTTTTGGTGCCCTTCTGCCCTCTGTAATTTGGAAAAAAGGGGGAGTCAGGTCCTGGGACCTGTAGTCGGTTGGACCATAGGTTATAGTTATATGAAAAAGCAATTTACCAACTACACACTTCTTTGAGTCCTCTATTTTGAGGAAAAAACCAAGTGATACTCCTGGGTTAATTGGGTATATTTCACTCGTACCCTTTTGTTTAATTATTTTCAAATTTTCGTTATTTCATGTATGAAAAGGACACTTAACGTTTTGCTTCATTTACAGTTTTGCTTCATTTACACAAAAACACAATACATTTCTACAACAAAGATACACCATTTATATATACACGAGTATTTTTTTGATATATACACAAACATTTGTTATCTTGGAAAGACAAGAGTCACGCTTTCGAATCAAAGGTTAAATAAACAACAAGTTAATGCAACCAATGTTTTTTTAAAACAAAATAAACCATAAATTAATTCCGTGGTCTATTAGGCAACTGATGTCTATTCTCTTTATGTGCCGACGCGTTTCGAACCCGATGTATTCAGTTGTTGGGTTCTCTTCAGGGCTCTGTCTTTTAAATTTGTCTAAAAGTGTATAAAACAAAAAAATATTTTAACTTATTTTGTCTATATCTTATGTGCTTCCCTCCATACGGCGCTAATGTCACTGTTATTACGTGTTTTCCAGCAATCGCCGGTCCGCAAGTACTATTTTGTATTCAACTGGGTTTCTTTGACTTTGAACCTAAAAACAAGTGGGGACATGTTGTCATTCTCTATTTTGCCCTGACAGTGCGGTGATGTACATACTGTAGTTGGACATACCTCAGATTGTCGGTTTTAGTCTTTTTGTAATCTTCTGTTTATGTCCTGCTTTTAATGATAATGTTTATCCTTGCTGATTGTTCACGGCCTAGAATTGATAAAACATTCATGCAATTCTCTCTGACAATCGTTTAAAAGAGACAGCGTTCGCTACTCTAACCGGCATACCTGGCGTGTATCGAATTTCCACTTAGGCTGCAATCGCTCTGCGTGTGCTCTGCCTATTCTGTCAAGCAGCTATTCTCGTTCTGGGCCAACAGTCGTTCTCCTGTGTGCATAAAATGACTTTAGGATCTGGGCATAGGGTTTGGGCAAAAGATACCTATTCCAATATTCTGCATTGCCCCTACTTTATTTCGCGGCGATCCGGTGACTTCCTAGTCAGTCTGTGGATGCGGCGGCCATCTTTGGATGGAGATTTTAAACCTAGAAGCGCGTGGTTAGGACCCGCGTATTGTGTGGCGGCCATCTTTTAGTAGGTTTTTAGTATATTCATATTATCAGTTTGCGGGACCTTAGTATTAAAGTAAGGGAGGATGATTTATATTTATTGCAAAGAGAAGGTGAATTACAGTTTTAAATTCAATACCTTTAAAATTTACACAATGCACCTAGTTTTCGGTCACTCGCTTTCTAACTGGTGCCACCATATCCCGGGGTCAGTGTTTTTTCTTTTTTTTGGTTGAAGTATAGGTAATTTCTGAATGTTACAACCTTGATACTTCAGATAAAGAATTTAGACCAGTAAGCGCACTATTGAATTTTAGTATCAAGTACGCCTCTTTTTGTAACAATATTTTGTCAGGGTCCATAGGTCTTGATTGTTGCAAAACATACAGGATTGACCACTTAAAATAATTTTCAGTGTGATTGTTCTCTATGAAGTGTTCGACCATGGGAGCGGTTAAAATTTTATTTTTTAACCGTGATTTATGTTGCGTTATGCGTATATTGGCTTGCTGTGTTGTCTTGCCAATATAAATCTTTGAGCATGGACAAACAATTACATACACAACATTGCGTGTTTTGCAATTGGAAAAACGCAGGTCTTTCCATCTCACACTTCCATGTTGGAATTCCTTCCCTTCCATTGTGTTCCCGCATGCCGCACAAGAGCCACATTTATGATGTCCCTCTACGGGTTTCATACCCCACTGGGACAATAAGTCACTTTTAGGTTTGGGTAAGGCAATGTCTGCCCGTACTATTTGTTGCCCAATGCTTTTGTTTTTCCGGTACGCAAAAAGCGGACGTGGAAAAGGGCAGTCCAGATTTTCTAATAGGTGCCAGTTTTTTAGGACCACCGGTCTCAATTTATTAGTGTCGGGCCCGAATGTGGTTACGCAGACTAGTCTGTCTAATTCGGGTTTTGTTCTAGTCTGCAAAAGACATTCTCGAGGTGTGCAACGCGCCCTCTTGAATGAATGCTTAAACAGTTTGTTGGGATACCCTCTGTCTTTTAATTCCTCTCAGAATGGTTCAGCATGCCTTTCATAATCAGACAGCTCCGTACAGTTTGTCCTAATACGAAGCAATTGGCCATATGGTAAGTTGGCCTTCAGGTTTCTTGGGTGGGCACTTTGGTGATGCAACATGGTGTTTTTATCAGTCTTTTTTCTGTATAGAGAAGAAATTAGCCGTCCTTCTGTACATGTGATTTCCACATCTAGGAATGTCATTTTCCTATCACTATGTTCCATAGAGAATTTTATATCTTGGTGTTTGGCATTAAGCCATTCATGGAACTCCATCAACTCGGTGTGGCTCCCCTGCCACAGGAGCCACACGACGTCGATGTAGCGTAACCATTGCTTGATGTGTCCACTGTATGGGTTGTCATTGTCAATGAACTTTCTTTCATATTCCGCCATGTACAGTATAGCCATCTCTGGGGCATAAGGGCATCCATAGCAGTACCTTTCGTCTGCATGAAGAATTGCTCATTGAATCGAAAATAATTCTTCCTCAAGGCTATTTCTGCTAGTTTTAGAATAAAACTGGTGGGAACTCTGTGTGGTCTTTCACGAGCTTCCAGATATAGTTCAATTACCTCCAGTGCCTCATCCTGGGGATCTGGGTATAAAGGGACGTAACATCCATCGTCACTAGTAATTGTGACGTTGGATTGAATTCAGTCCCTTCCACTTTCACCAAAAAGTTCATTGTGTCTTTTAGGTATGATTTGACTGTGCTCACAAAGGGTTTCAGGAAAAAATCTACATATTTTGCGAGCGGTTCTAGGCAAGAGTCGCACCCAGAGACAATGGGTCGTCCCGGGGGCTCATTCAGATTTTTATGAATCTTTGGGAGGAAGTACAGGATAGGAGTCCTTGGGAATTTTTTGATTAAGAATTCACCTTCTTTTGCACCCACATAGCCATTTTCCATCCCTACTCTGACAATGTCAGCTATTGCTCCCTGTATGCTTTTGACAGGATCTTCTTGAAGAATTCTATACCAGACTTTATTGTTAACCTGTAACCCTGCTTCGGCAAGATATTTATCCCTTGGCCAGAGGACTACTGCACCGCCTTTGTCGGCCTGCTTGATAACTATTGACTGATCTTCCCTCAAGTTTTTTAACGCAGTTCTTTGCCCTTTACTTATGTTTTGTTGAATGTATTTTTTATTCTTCTCTAGTTTATCTATTGAAGATAACATAATTTGCTCAAAGGCATAGACCTGTTTTGGGATTTTTTGAGTGGGTATAAAATTTGATATGTTTCGTAGCCCAGTAGTCTCTTTTTCTTTTTTTTTTTTGAAAACCTTTATTGACATCAAAAAGGAGAGACAAGTCAAGGCCTACAACCCAGCCGGCCGGCCGCAATGTACAAAACAATCAGGAGTCACCAGGCAAGTATCACATAATCAATCAATACAAAGCAGAGGCCGTACAATATAAAAGGGGGGAGAAAAAATTCGGGAACCAAAGGGCTAAAACACAGGAGTAAATAAGGCTTAATTTTATAATATGGGGAGAAGACGTATGACAGGCGCACTTTCAATACAGAGGCATCTGATATCCCGTAATCAATTGCAACATTAATAAGGGGGCATGGGGCCAGAAGATCGGGGGGGATAATACAATGCATTCAAGAAATCAGGATATGTGAGACACAATCAGCCCCTGAGCATTCTTCTCTTAACATGCCCGCCACCCAGGACACTACCAAGCCAGAACAGAGGGATCGGAAAGACAATAAACCAAAACCAGCTCGTCATAAGAACTTCTAGGACACCGAGAGGAAAAGGGGGGGGGGGACGAGGTAGGGAAGGGGAGGGGGAAGGGAAGGGAAAACGGAGGAAAGACAAAATAAGACAATAAAAAGGGAAATAAAGAAATAAGAAAAACGAAAGGAAGAAGACACGCCGACCCAGGCCCCCCGTGGCAGGAAGACAGGAGACAAAAGGAGTAGCGGCCCAAGTGGGGGATGGCAATCGGGGAGAAAGACAGCCGAAACCTATCAGGAGGATTGACGACGCCACACCCCCCACCCGAAACACACCAGAGGAGGTCAGGACAGACGCGACCTCACGAAAAAGAGATAGAAAAGGGCCATAGAACCAGAGGACAAACAAAAAATAGTACCCAACCCACCCGTCTCACCCTGCACCCCTGTAGAAGGCTATGGCCTACCCTTCAGACAGCGTGCCTGTCGCCCTAAACCAGAACCCGAAATATAGCGAGAAGTAAGAAAGAAGAACGAGACAAAAAAAAACAACAAAAGCGAAGAAAAAAGGACAGGAGGGAGGAGCAGAATAACTATAATCCGAACGGGCGGCCGCAGCCCTCCGCCCAACCAGAAAAATATAGTCAAAAACAGACCAGGACGACACCCCATCACGCGCTATAAAACATTAAGAGAAGGGGACCGCCCACCTTTCTACGATTAAAAACAATGATGCTACTAAATCGTATACCGGGAATCAAACAGAAGTCGTACATTTCACCCCCAACCCTTTCGAGCGACAAATCCCACCCACCACATGGCAATGTAAAACCACATACTAAATACGAAATCAGCATATAGTCGAGTGGAATGGTGACTAACATAGCTACGTGGGGGGTAGATAGATCCACAAGGGAGCAATAGTCCGAACCGAAAGTGTAGATGCATCAACAATCGCAGCACGATCAGTGTAAAACAGGAGTTCAGTTGCGCCACTGTATCGGGCGAAGTGGTCCCAATTATAGACACAGGCAAAGTCATCGAAGTAAGCACAGGAGGCAGTCCACCAATAGTTTCAGGCAACAATGTCGAACATGGTCGCAATACAGCATCCAAGTCCCCGGGGTCCGAACCATGAAAAGCAGGGCGCCCCAAAGTCACCGGCACACTACACGATCTTCGATCAGCGGCGGAGACACTCAAGTCAATCGAGGGGGGGCGAGGCAATGAAGTCATCGAAACAAGAGGGCGACAAGAAGAAATGGCCGCCCAAAATGGCGGCAGATCGTGGCGGATCCACCGAGACTCCCAGGGCCAGGGAAGCGTGTAGGGATCTCAGGGCTTCCAGGATATCTCTGACCGTCGGCTCACGTCCACCAGATCCGCTCCCCACACGATTAGGCAACACGGGCCCGCCGCCACAGGGTGATTCTCGTTCCAGAAGGTCGGCCGCCATTTCGTGGATCAGCCCAATCGCCGCCCACCAAGACCCCCGGAAATAACAGTTCGCAAATGTAGGACTTTACAAGCTCCGGGGGTCCCAGCAAGGGCGGCCTCGATGCCAAAAGGATATCCGCCCAAAACGGGTCTCCGCCAGCACCAGCCCCGGTGCCCCAAACAAGCAGAGTCCGGGCCCCGAGGACCAGGGCCGCCGAACCAAGCAGCGGCGGAGGGAGACCCCTTCACAGAATCAGGTCCCGGGGCCTCTCACCCACGTCGGCCGCGCGGCCACCAGGGCAGGCCCGGGTCAGGATCGCCGGGATCTTCGCACATCGGCTCCCAACACTGGTTCTCGCTCTCGGCCGGGGCCGAGAGCCGTCGGATCCCGCCAGCCAGGTCCCGGTCCAAGTCTCGCAGAGGCCCCGATCCCTCGGAGGCCACAACTCCGGAGCCACTGCACACCGAGACCCCTGGGTCGGATGGTAAGTACAAACAAGCCGTTATGTTTCAATGCCCCAAAAGATGTGTCGTCCTCGGACAGGATAGAAGACAGGATCGTCAATCAGGACGGAGGGCTGCGGGAGCCGAGCTGAAGGGCGACCATCACGGCCGCGAGCTAGGCTCCTCCTCCAGTAGTCTCTTTTTCAATCATTGGCGGCTGATTAGCAAAAAAAGCCCTGAGTCTAATTTTACGGCAAAACTCAATAGTTTCAAGTTTCATTTTGAGTGCAGTCTGTTTGCTGGGGATAGATTAACTACTGTTGTGGTTGCCCTTACGACTTGTAAAAGTTCCTCCTTGTCCGCATCTCCCATGGTACCTTGAACCTTGTCTTTACTTGCTGGCCTTTCTCTAAAAAAGACACCTATTTTTTGTTTTGGTTCCCACGTGTATCTGAACCTGATGAGTCAGTTGAAGAAGAAGTCTCAGAAAAGGTTTTAAATCTGTTACGGGATCTTCCCTGATAATTATACAGTGCCCCACGTGAATCTGCTTGTGTATAGTACTCGTCTTTTAGAAAAGGGTATGCCTTTTCGAGTGTGAACGCCTTGGAGTCTCTTTCGTACTGTGCGATTTTATTATTAAGCGTATTATCCTTAAAGGCCAAGATCTCTTTCTCTATCTTTTCTAGTAGATCTTTGGCATCGGATACTGTCGGACTGTCCTTGATAGCCTGGGTTAGTATTTCTATTTCTTCTAGTTCCTTAGCACTGAGTCTCTGCGCAGTTTCGATGGTATGGACCATAAGGTCCCTGCTGCATTTTGTGTTAATACAACTGAATCCCTTTCTGTACTCCTTTTCATACATGAAATAACGAAAATTTGAAAATAATTAAACAAAAGGGTACGAGTGAAATATACCCAATTAACCCAGGAGTATCACTTGGTTTTTTCCTCAAAATAGAGGACTCAAAGAAGTGTGTAGTTGGTAAATTGCTTTTTCATATAACTTCTGCCCTCTGTGCCACTCATTTTCCCCTTGTTTCTTGTGCCTTTCTGCCCTCTGTTCCACTCGTTTTTGTGCCCTTCTGCCCTTTGTTCAACTCGTTTTCCCTCGTTTTTTGTGCCCTTCTGCCCTCTGTTCCACTCGTTTTTTGGTGCCCTTCTGCCCTCTGTGCCATTCGTTTTACCTTGTTTTTTGTGCCTTTCTGCCCTCTGTTCCACTAGTTTTTTGTGCCCTTCTACCCTCTGTTCAACTTGTTTTTCCCTCGTTTTTTGTGCCCTTCTGCCCTCTGTTCCATTCGTTTTTTGGTGCTCTTCTGCCCTCTCTTCCACTCATTTTTTGTGCCTTTCTGCCCTCTGTTCCGCTCGTTTTTCCTTCGTTTTTTGTGCCCTTCTGCCCTCTGTTCCACTCGTTTTTTGGTGCCCTTTTGCCCTCTGTGCCACTTATTTTTCCCTCTTTTTTTAGCCTTTCTGCCCTCTGTTCCACTAGTTTTTTTGTGCCCTTCTGCCCTCTGTTCCACTCATTTTTCCTCGTTTTTGTGCCCTTCTGCCCTCTGTTCCACTTGTTTTTTTGTGCTCCATGCCCTCTGTGCCACTCGTTTTTCCCTTGTTTTTTGTGCCTTTCTGCCCTCTGTTCCACTCGTTTTTTGTGCCTTTCTGCCCTCTGTGCCACTTGTTTCCCCCCGTTTTTTGTGCCTTTCTGCCCTCTGTTCCACTCGTTTTTCCCTCATTTTTTGTGCCCTTCTGCCCTCTGTTCCACTCTTTTTTGTGCCCTTCTGCCTCCTGTGCCACTAATTTTTTCCTTGTTTTTGTGCCCCTTTTGCCTTCTGTTCCACTCGTTTCCCCCGCCGCTGTACCTCCTGCGGCCCTGCCCCCCTGACTGCCCACTGCCCATTCGCTGCCCCTTATAACGATAACTATAACTTATTATAGTTATCGTTGGATTGTAGTTGTTGCACTTTTGCATATTTTTCAATATAAACTAATAAAAACTTTAGTAATGCAAGTATTTGTTTGGAGTGTACTTGTTTATGTATTTATTGCGAATTACTGTTTTAATTTTTTGAAATTGAAAATGTACAAATTGCTTGGGGGTCCCCGGCTTCCAGTAGTGATTCAGTGAGGGTCCTCAGGAGTCAAAAGTTTGGGAACCACTGCTATAGATGACTATAGTTTAGTCAGTTTCCTGGCCTAGATGCACCCTACATTTTGAACAGTTTCTGAAATTCGTTTTCAAGGGGTTCTAACAGCGGTCAGCTCATATAGAATACTTAGCAGATGCCTGATGCTGAATTTAAATCCACCCTGACTTTGTAGAATGTGCACTTTCCCACCTTAACCCTGTGCTATTCTGCTACTAATCCCTACTTCATCTCAACTTTCAAACAGACAAACCTCTCTAAACATTGAACCAATAGAAGACCATTAAAATCAATCGATGTTGCAGTTTGTTGCGTCCTGTTAAAAATAGCACAATAAAACGCCACGTTCACCATAATGTGAATATAATGGCACGTTCACTATATTGTGCACCCCTGCACAGTTCAGACAGGTGTATGAATGTGTATTGTTGTTGTCTCTTTTCTCTTTGCTTCTCTTTTGTGATATTTTGTTATATCTTTCCCCACCTTCATTTTAATTTCCAACTATAATTATAAATATTTAGTTTAACAAATCCTTACAGAAAATTATTCACATTCAAGAAACACTAAACCCTGCTCCATTAATCTACATCAATTTTCTAGTCAAAGAAGTAAGACTTGGTAACACGCGTGTCCCCAGTTCAAACATTCCCCAAGCCTAGTGTACGCTATAAAAGCTCAAAATATTATAATGGGCAGTCTTCTTTTTCTTTTTCTGCTAGTGACCTTAAACCAATAGCATCAAACGGCATACTTAAGACACCCTCTTTACCAATCACAATTCACAAAGCAAATTGCAACTACTAGGTACCTATCACACTGAGGGGCTTATTTACAAGGAGATTGCAACGCCCATGCTTCATAATTTTTAACACATTGGTGATGCTGTTAGTACATATTTACAGAGGTATGTATGTTAGCTGATGTGTCAAAATGTGCCTGCATCAGAACCAGCTGCGTCAGGTAAGTATTAATATATGCAAGGTAGGCATTCCATAGTAATTTCTACAGTAAAACAGCTGCATTCATATTTACATTTTTGTTAAAGTGTCTTGCAGCGGCCCAATAACGTAAATATTCCTGTACGTAGGAAATTACACATTGGCTCTGGTATATAAAGAGCATGTACACAGTGTACCTGTTCTAAATTCACAGAGCATAGTTCCATATTTTTGTGTTGTAGGTGGACATGACCTGTCCAAAGCAAGAGAGGTAGCAAAATTCCAGGATCCTGATGCTTCCAGTGAGTGTCATAGGAATGTTTTCTGTGTTCCGTGAGGATTGTGTGTAATTGTCCAAGGCAAACATGTATTTGGATCAACTTCCTCTTAAACCACATGTACCCTGATAAGTGTGAACTGTCTTCCTGCATCATGGGTACCAGGGCCCCTCTTAGATTGCTGCATATCAGTGAAATGTGAGAAGGGGACGCAGAGGATGAATGTCCAACAGTTTTTTATACTGTTTGATAGTAAGACTAGGTGAACCACCCTTTGGGCAGGTTAACTTCAATTTGTGGGGCTGTTGGCTGTTGCTAGTGTAGTTGTACACATGGAAATGTATGGTCATATTCTGACCTAGGGTCACACAGGATGTGAGGATTGCTACAGTGCAGACAGATTAGGTATGACTATATATGGCACATGTCAAATGTCCAAAAAGGGTAATGTAGTTAAAGTACTGACTAATGTCCTCCTATGACCAATGGCCTATGAGCAATATGTGACCATAAAATTCTAATGTAATTGGAACTGATATGACGATGTGTACAAGAACACACACATGTCTGCACTGTGTGGTCAGCTTAGAGGCCATTACACCATATCACCAGTCCAGCTACTGTTGTGTTACCCACACTGGGCCACCATGAAAAATATCAGCATTGATTAACTCTAGGAAAATACATTTAAGGTACAGCACAGGATACTTCAACATATGAAAACTAAGGCATTCATGCACACACTCATCACTTGGTTGTGGGTTGAGTTAATGTGTATTAAGGTAACATTCCAAACTGACTTTAAGCGCAGACACTAGGGTATGTATAGGACCACATGGTTTTGTTTGTATTTCAGTACTTGGAGCCTGTTATACGATTCCATGTATTTACATGTGTCAAGATTGTAGATATGTCCAACAGGCCAGCATGAAGGGAGGATAGCTAGCTACGCTTCATTTATGTTTCAACCCCATTGCATGCTGCTTGAATCACCAAAGAGAGTAGCTTGTGTGACTGTCTCAGTAATATTATGTGTACAGGCATATTTGGGCATACCCTTCCATTTTACGTACCTACAATCATGAAACATGAGTACCTTTGCATCATTACCTTTGGAGAAGTATATATTTCAAAAGGGTCATTGTTATATTTACAATCCAAAATGTAAAGTTCTGGACAGTGCACACGAAATGTGATGTTTTTGTTCACTACAGCCTTATGTTGATTCAAATAGGCACAAGTTTAGGTTTGTCTGATACATATTTCCATCCTCTCCAACGGACATCACGCCAGACCAGCCCAAGGCACATGGGATCAAGTGGACCATTACCACCACCTCCGGCATGATGCCCGGCTAAACCGGAGGATGGCTCACCAATATGTAGAGGAGAAAGCTGACGGAACATGGGCTGCAGAACAACAGGGCCACCAAGGAACAGTCAAGGCAGGACCCAGTAGCAGTCAATGTTACCAATGGTAGGGGACAGACATCTCTTACTGAAATCTCTGCTAGCCCAACCCCAATTGCACCACCATCAACCACAAGGCAGCCGTCTGGCTGGGAACAGCAGGCTCTGAATGACCTGGCAGAACTCACAAATAATAGACATTGAAGGTACAGAGGGATTCAGGCCATAAAGCGTAACTGAGCCAAGCGCAGTAACGGGAGAGGCCCATCCTGGAACACTGAAAACTGGGGGCGGGAGCTGATGCCCGTGGGCACAGGTAGGAAAGCGTGCGCTGTGTGAGTCCTGAAGGACCGCCCCATATTTGTTTCAAAGTGCGCACTAACGAAACCCAACACAGGAAAAAGTAGATAGGCACGTCCCAGGTGAGGACATAGCGGGTTGGCCTGAAACAACGACCTAACACCAGCCATAAAAATTCAGCAGACCTGTGACCAGTCCCGAAGTCAGATCGGGTCCCGGCAGCAGTGTGACAGAGATCAAAATAGCCATTGAAGGCTTTGTGCTGGGGAAGAAAAGAATCCTTTTTTCTAACTAAAGAACTGACCTTCAGCACCAGCGTGACGGGAAACACACCTGCTAATACACTTATAAATTGCACATCCCCTACCTTGGTGGAACTGTGGCTGAATCCCTGAACCTATTGATGGTTTCATTAACCAGGCCCTCATTGTCTAGACCCAGAGCCGTGCCCAGCTGTGAGACCCTGAGGGAGCAGGACCACATACTAACAGACATACCCAGGGACCAGGTGCACTTTCAAACAGACCAACGGTAATATTGATTACTGGCTCCTCCACAGGATTAGCTGCCCTTTGAAGTGTGGCAGAGGTGATCCCTGATAGGAGCATTATGTCAGTTAGATCAGAGCCTCCTCGTTGAGACTTTCTGAGCAATACTCCTGCTAGAAGTGGATGCTGGACAACCTGGCGGTCAGTGGATCTGTGCCCTTACTGATGGTGAACAGGCGCCACAGCAGAAGAGCAGCTATGGGGAAAACGGATAATAAGCAAGCTAAGATATCCTCTGAGAAATGTACATCTAGACTGCAGGACACTGACCCAACGCTGCTAACTGTGGTGCCCAAAACGCAGCTGGATCCCGAGCAAGACAATGATGTTAAAGCCATGTTAAGCAAGGTGAAGATCAGCTTAACCCGTTGCGTGCTTCTGTCGGCCAACGGCCGTCGCGCGCACTTCCTCCATAGTGCTGCGCAAGTATGTTGGCCGACGCAACCCTGCCCACTCATCAAAGGTGCCGCACCACAGCGGAACTTCCACCGCAGTGAAAGGGTTAAGGGTGATAGTCTCTAAACTGGACTCTCTAGCGATGAGAATGTACCATGTCTCACAAAAAGTAGACAAGCATGAAACCAGAATCGAGACCCTGGAGAATCCGAATCAGATGACCGCCAGGTGGAGACACAGGAAGGACGTCTTCGTATGGGCAAAGTGCTGGAAGTAATCAAGGCACGAAACCAAAATCTTGGACTGAGGTCGAGAAGAAACAATGCCCATATAACGGGGATTCCTAAAACCACAAAGATAACAGAGTCAAAGTCGAAAAGTAGCTTTATTCGATTTCAATTAAGGAAAATCACAAAAGCACAAGTAAATACTCATTAAACATTACTAAAATTCATATAAAATTAAGGGAAAATACCTAGGAGCAGTCATAATAATTCAGTTCATTGTTAATCTACATCTAATTACACATTTTAAAAACATGGCTACTAAGTACATAGACCTCTCATCTTCTAACATTTGCAATTTCACAAATGCCGGTCTACATTATCTCAAACCCCATTGCTTCAATAACAAATTTTAATATTTGTTCCTTGGCAATGTGTAAAATTTACAAAACAACGTACAATGTATCAATGACTGGTGCGATATATCATCGCAGGGGCAAAGTGTCAGGTCTTTCGACCAGCTATTAGGTTCAGGTTATGTAATTAGCCTAAAGAATTCCCCGCCCCTGAATCGTGTCAGTAGCATCCGAGTATAAGAACTCTGGGTATGTATCAAGTATTTCTGGATGCCCTGTCCCTGTAAGAGTATTTGATTCTCCATCACAGAAACCTTTTTACTCTCTAGCAGCCACCTTTTGTTCTCTAACAAAACGAGGCAAGTATTTTTCAATTTTATTCTTGAAATTGTTGCTAGCAGAGTAGGAGAGTCAAAGAATTCAGGGTGTCCAATCTTTTTAAGAAAGCCCTTAACGTATATAAACCAATCCATTTTTTGGGCCACCTGTAGCTTACGGCAGTCCTGAATTATGTTCCTATTTAGCTCAGTTTCATCCAAGGTCCATACCTTATGCCACAGTAAAACAGGACTCAGTTTAATAAGGTCTGTGACGTAGTCCAGACATAGTTCCTTTTGTCAAACATACGTTGAGGTTGACTTAGGTACAGCTAACAAATATCTGAGGAAAGCATTTTCACATAATTGGATGTCATTGGTGTCTACGATTCCCCATATTCCTGCTCCATATATGGCAGTGGACACACATTTGGATTTGTAAATGTCAAGCAAAATGTGTACTGGTCTGCCCCCCAGTTTAATTGCAAGGTGTTTTACTGCCCCAATTGCACGAGAAAACGCTAATTTCCTCGTATTAGCAGCTACCGACCATGTCCCATTCCTGTCGAACGAAAGTGGTCGTGGTTCTATAGATAAGCTTATATTTTTATTTCCCCTGGTACAAATATAATCCACCGTGCGGGGGTCCCTAAAATTTACCAGCATGCAATCCCATGGGATTGTTTTTGGACTGATTCCCACCCATGCAATTCTCCTTACCATCAATGTTTCGCTCGTAATATGTGGAGGTAAAGGTCGATTTGCGTTGAGCCAATATGTCACTTTGTTCTTCAAAGACATATAAGATTCATAGGTGGAATTATCTAATTCTGGGACTCCGGTCAATACCACCAGGTATGGTCTGTAATCTGGTGGCAAATTAAAACTACCACCCTCTTGTGATTTCCCACCCTGTGGGGTGCCTCGGCGCTCTCTATGAAGGGCTTTAGATGTTATAGTTCCTCCCGTAGAATGCAGGGTGGATTTGGCAGGTTCTACATGCGGTGTTATCTGTGGTACGGTAGAAACATTAGAACTAGATTGCGGGACCAGGGGGGAAGGTTTGTGGTTAACTTGTACTTCAGGTACCGTGTTTAATTGGGCAATGTCCAAACATGTCATCTTTGCATTTGTGGCGGGTAACATGCCCCTACTGTTCCGTTCCAGCTGGGAGAGCTGTTTCCCAATACGTAAGAAGACTTTAACAGGGCCCCCTATTTTTTTATTAAGGCATCGTTTTCCTCCTCGGTTCTACCCATTGTGTAAACATCATCACCGGGAGTTAAATCTTGAGTTAGTGTGACCGGGAGTTGTTGAGCTTGCCTAATCGGAGTATTCCGGCCGCTATCCCCCTTTCGCTTAGAGGTAATATCGCTTTTGCCCATGCCTTTAGCTACCTTGAGTTTCCTACCTCCAGTGATTGTTGTGTATGCCCTCTTGCTCTTTGGAATTTTGCCTTCATGTCTTTCTCGTAGTTTTCTAGTGTTCAATATCTCAGGTGAGTTCACACTAATTGGGGTTAGAACAATCTCTAATGTTTCCGATATTTGTAAATTATTCACAGGTAAAATATGTGATTGTTCGTGGGGAGTAGGGGAACCATGTATAAGTGCTTGAGCTACAATATAATTATTTTTTATAGTATGGTCAGGTGTGCGGGCTGTCACAAAGTGGCCCATAGAGGATCTTTTAGCCATCGCTAAATCTTGTGACACACGACGTACCATTAAAATTATACCTTGATCAATTACCGAATTAGCCCCTGTTATAAAGTTATCCAAGGTACCAGTGCACTTGCAGCTTTACTTCTGCTCTCCCGTGCAGACATAGTAAATCAAACTTCTATGTAAGCAGGATTGCTACTCAAAACCATTGCAAACATTAGTTACCAGGAGCAGATGACAGAGAGTGGGCCCGGTCCGGTCTCTCTCGGGCTCAGACGGGCTAAAACGGGCCCGCCCTTGGCCCGGGCTTTGCCCGGCGCACGCCCGCGCGTGTCCCGCGGGTCGCGGAAGTGGGCACGGTTAAGTACAGTCAGGGGTGGGCGGGAAGAGCCCCAGGTGCCGGCAATGTTCTTAGCCTCGGGCTGCTGGTCCTCGCAGTCCCGCAGCGCGACTCCCGCAGCAAAGGCAAGCCCAGACAGTTAAAATCCAGAGGGTATGTTAAAAGTCAAAGTCACAGCCCACAAAGAAATTGCTGCGAGCGCCTCCCGCGAAGCGGGGGCCGCGAGCAGTTATACGGTGCAGTCTGGGGTGGGCGGGAAGAGTCCCAGGTGCCAGCAATGTTCTTACGCTCGGGCTGCTGGTCCTCGCAGTCCCGCAGCGCAACTCCTGCAGCAAAGACAAGCCCAGACAGTTAAAATCCAGAGGGTATGTTAAAAATCAAAGTCACAGCCCACAAAGAAACTGCTGCGAGCGGCCCCCACGAAGCGGGGGCCGCAAGCAGTTATACGTTGCAGTCAGGGGTGGGCGGGAAGAGTCCCAGGTGCCGGCAATATTCTTACGCTCGAGCTGCTGGTCCTCGCAGTCCCGCAGCGCGACTCCCGCAGCAAAGGCAAGCCCAGACAGTTAAAATCCAGAGGGTATGTTAAAAATCAAAGTCACAGCCCACAAAGAAACTGCTGCCTGTTAACAAATATGAAATACTACATAGACGGTCTCCTGAAAGAGCTGTTTGGCCTTGAACTATCTGCAATGTTTCTTGTGGAGCGTGCACACCGAACCCTGGGACCCAGAACCCCCCCCCGGTGCTTAACCGATAACAATCCTGGTTCATCTTCTAAACTACAGAGACAGAGACACTATATTAAGGATGGGAGGGAGAAAGGGGCCATACTACATCAGGGTAACAGCATTGCATTCTATCCGGACTTCACCCAAGCGGTACAAGCTACAAGAAGAGAATTTACCCAGCTAAATAACAGTTCCACAAAACTGGCACAAAGTACTCAATGCTGTAAACTGCGAAGTTGAGAGTGCGGACCGGAGGTAAGCCTATGATCTTCACCGAAGCCAGTGGTGTTCTGAAATTTCCCAAACAGACCGCAAGAAAACAACACAATAAGGAAGCGCTGGCTGCAGTGTCTCCGAGTAGCCAGCTAAGTCATAATGACTAATGTTTGTCATCCGCCTAGCGGATCTTTCGATGTGTGGTATGTAGCCCACAGTTATTTAGCCAGCAGTATATAACTCTATTTACCTGTTTATTGGTCTGTTTATTTTGATGAGCAATGCTCAGGAAGTAGTCACAAAGCTTAGCCACCCTGTTGCTACAGGGAAGTACGCCGGCAAATTCATGCCGCCACAGGATGATTCCCTTTAGCTCTGTGTTACAAGGGCCTATGTTTGTAGTGTTTTTTTTTAAGTTGGGATGCATAACATGATTGGGGGGTTGGTTTGGGTGGGGTGCGTGTAAGGGCTGCTCATGTTTTTTCATTGTCTAATGCAGTACTTTCTAGACCTGTCACGGTAGGCTCCTTTGCTAAGGGAAAAATAGCACACCATCCAGAAGCAATCGTAAAATATTACATTAGCTTAATCAGTGCAGCGCTGAGATTAGAGTCAAATGATGGGAAGTTTCGGGAGGGGGACCCCCTTAGTCCGTAGCACTGGGACGTCATGCCTCTAAATGTCAAAACTAACTTGTCTCACCTGGAACGTTCGTGGCCTTAATGACCATAGGAAAGCGCGATTGGTACAGTCAAATTTGGTTAGACAGGCGGTAGACATTTGCCTCCTATAGGAAACCCATCTAAAGGAAGCAGCTTTACATAGACTAATCAGCAACAGATGAGGAGAAGTTCACAGGTCCAGCTACTCCAATTAGCCGGTCATAGTTGCCAACACATATGGGCCCAAACAAAGATGACTACTTTCTTCCAACAAGCCTGGCATGAGATCCAGTCTCTATGTGAGGGGGGAGATTTTAACATTGTCTTGTCACTCACAACAGACAGAGCGGGTGTTTCACATACACACCACACACAGGCGGCTGCAGTCTTGCATAGTCTAATGCAGGACCACCACCTGATTGACTCAGGGCACAAGCTTCACCCCATTGCTCGTGAGGGCACGTGTATTAAACAGCAACACCATACATGGTCCAGAATTGACTTTTGGCTAACAACTACGGACTTACACACATGGGTCACTGAGGTAACACATCACACCTGCACACTCTAATACCATGCCCCGGTAACATTGGTTCTCTCTGTGCTACGCCCCTACATACAGCCATTCATGTGGCACCTTTCTCCCAAAGCACTCCTAGATACCGCATTTAGAGAAAGCCTCAGGACGCATATCCCAGAATACTTCAAACATAACATGGGGTCAGTTGACACAGTGGGAACATTGTGGGAGGCATTTAAGGTGGTGACACAGGGGTTCCTCATAGCTGGACAGTCTGCTGTACTCCGTGACATCCGAGGGCGGTGAGCAGATTAGAAAAAGAAATACAAGAGTTAGAGGCACAGTATTTTCACTTGCCCACCTCTACATCCCTAGCTGACATTCATACCAAATTGACGAAATTTCAACAGGAGGCGGATCGCAAGACTACATTTTAAAATAAATATGCTTGTACGCGCTGATACGGGTAGGGAGACTGACCAGGCAAGCCGCTTTCACACCTACTTCGGGCCCCCCGGGTGTCCACATATGTCATGGAGCTTGACACTCTGGAGAGCACCACAGAGCACTCCCCACCTGCCATTCTCACCACCATGAAAGAGTTCTATGCACAACTGTATACCCACCTGACAATGTTCTGCAGGAATACTTTGACTCTGTGGAACTACTCCGGCTTAGTAGGGCCCATCAGGACTACTTGGACACCCCATTCACAGTGGAGGGTGTGGGACACGTCATAAGCAGTTTGCAAGCAGATAAGGCTCCAGAGACTTCAGCCTAATGGCAAAATTCTACAAAGAATTTGCCGTGATCTTGGCGCCGCAGCTCCTGGCTGTCTATCAAGAGGCCACGGAACTGGGTGTTCTGCCCGATTCTATGCAAGAGGCCATTATTATGACCATACTAAAACCTGACAACATACCCTCGCAGTGCGACTCGTACCTTCCACTCTCACTGATCAATTTGGACACAAAGATCTTCGCTAAACTACTGGCTACCCGCCTCCAGCCACTGCTTCCACTAATAGTCAGACCGGACCAATTCGGTTTTATACCGGAGAGGTCCACTTCTCATAACCTTAGAACGCTGTTTGCTCTCCTACACCATCTAGCCCCCCATGTTCCTGAGATTGCTGCACTATTAAATGCCACCAAGGAATTTGACTCCTTTTAATGTGGGTTTTTGTTCCCACTTTTAGGCAGGTTGGGCCTCAGTCTGCTTTTTATTCAACAAATTTAGCTGCTCTATACCTTGCCCATGGCGCGCCTGCGGGTCAATGGTTTGATTTCAGACCCGATATGTATCACAAGGGGCAGCAGACAGGGCTGCCCTCTATCGCCATTTTTATTTGCAATAGCAACTGAGCCACTGGCGGCCAGAATCAGGCAGCATCACACACACCAAGGAATCGGGTTCATCACTAGGGTACTCACTGTGTCAATATAACTCTATACATGATAAACCCTAAAGACAATTTTGCTAACATGACGAGCAAAGTAGTGCATTGTGGTGGGCTATCTGGAGTGGAGGTTAATTGGAACAAATCAGTCATTATCCCTCTGACATCTGAAACGCAAACCTTTGACACTGACTACCCTATTGGCTGGGCTACCGGGCTGACACAACATCTGGGCATGTGGATTAGCAATGGACTGCAGGAGTTAAGGGTGACTAATTATGGTAGAGTGGTGGACTGGATTGAAGAAAGAGTGAAGAGATGGAAAGCCCTTCCCCTTTCCCTGATAGGTAGCATAGCGGTGGCCAAAATGTTAATCCTGCCTAAGCTACTATACCTATTTGTGAATGTCCCCGTCCCTCTCACAATACAGTATTTCAAATTACTCCGTTCACTAATGATTGAACTGGTATGTGAGGGGAAACATCCCTAGATCTCTTGAGAGATGCTCACGCTGCCGCAGGTACAGGGTGGGCTGGCGGCTCTGGATTTTTTCCTTTACGCGTACAGTGCCCAGGCTCAATTCCTACATTATTGGATACAATCCACCCCATTTCAGCCTCATGTCACCATTGAGTTGGACAGAGTTGCCCCCCTTCCCCTCAACACCGCTATCTATCAAACATTCAAGTGACCCCGCAATGAGGTAGACACCATTGAGGAATTGAGATGGGCATGTGAGGGCCTCCGTAAGTGCACAAACACTGACATACTCTATGCCCCTTCCATGCTATTGGCAAACAACCCACAGATTCCACCACTCATGGAAAGTAAGGTGCAGGAGCAAGCGCATTTGCACCATATAATGGTTTATACCCGGGGGATATTTCTTACATTGCAACAGATGTGTGGTCCTACCCCCATCAGCGTTAGATATGCTGCTATATTACCAGCTGTAAGAAGGATGTATAAGCAAATTTGGAACATTTCCGAAGCCGCCCCCGCAGCTGCCTGGACTTGAAAATGTAATTGCGGTGAAATCAGGTCGCAAGTTGATCACACAAATTTATACTATCACACAGAGTGACTATAAAACCATAGTGCTGCCATGGGGGAGGGGGATCTGATAGAGAATACTACAGATGAGCAGTGGGATTTCAGCTGGAGGCAGTTGGAGCAGATGTCTTCAAGTTATCGTCCCAGACTTATCCATTTTAAGTACATTCACCGACTCTACGGTACTCTGATGCAGCTCCACTGGTCGGGGTGAGTTCCGATGACAATTGCTGGAGGTGTGGGGCTCCCCAAGCATCATTCTTACACCAAGTATGACAGTGCAGACCTATAGCCATTTTTTAGTTCAAACTATTGCACTACTTTAAATCCATAATGGGACGAACCTTGCCCCGCACGCCACTGGTGGCGCTGCTTGGAGTTCTCTTTGACATACCACCGAAGCTGAGGAAATTACCGGCCATGCTACTATTAATGGCTAAGTGACAGGTGGCCCTCCACTTGGATGCTATTCCCCCTGGGTCTGGAGTGTTGCTTATTGTAAGGCCCAGTTGGCAGTGTATTGGGAGCTAATGCTGGTGAAATCTCACCCCAGAGACATATGGGCCCGTTTGTGAACTGGTTGAGATCTGCAGATTAAGCGATCCTTAATAAGAATATCACAGGGACAAACACCCCGCATTGTACCAGGATACCGAATGAGAATTCCTGATATTGTAGTTACGAGGTACCCCTCTCCTTACAGTGTTTTTGTATGTTTAGACATATAGGTATGTAGACAATGGGGTACACTGATGGACTGTAATGGTGTAAAATACTATGCTATATGTGCCGTAATTTCTTCATGCCTAAATGAGGGGTCTGCTGTTTGAGTTATGGCATTGTTTGTAATTTTACACGAAATGCCAATAATAATAAAACAAAAAAATTAAAAAAATTGGTGGGTTTCGGAAAAAAAGGGGAAGGGCTGCTGAAGAAGGCGTCTGCTTTTTTCCCTGCAAATGGTATCAATAAAAGCTTTGCTGTGCAAAAATCATCGTCTTCCCAGCTTTTAGAAACAGGACGAATTTTATCGGAAAAGCAAATTTTTCAACACAGTCTTGGCATTTTACTGGGAACGTAGCTAATTTTTCCTATTTTTGGTGCTTTAACACCCCTTCCAGTTAGTGGTAGAAATGGGTATGAAACCAATGGTGTATCACAGAAAGCTATACATTTCTCAAATGTAGACACCAGTCTGAATCCAGCAATGCATCATTTGTGTAGATCTGTCATGTCTATTCATTAGAAAGTAACAGTTGAAATAAAAAATATTGAAATTGAGTTAAAAAAAAATGCCATTTGCGCATACATTTTCATCTGTAACTTTATCTCACTATGGCAGATTTTCAAAAGCAATATACTATTGCGTCCTCTTGACCCGGATATAAATAGGGCTTGCAGGTTCACCAAGAACGCGAGGTAACCAGAGCCAGTAACTGAGCTGCACCTTGAAGTGTTTTTTCTTTGTGTACCGGGAATACAGCAAATCAGTAAGTAAAATATGAAGAGTGAAAAATTATTATCAAGGAAACCTATGTATTTCCGAAATGGGAACAAGATAAGGATTTTAGAATCAGTAGTTATTTGCACATTTCTGAATTTGTGGGTACCCATACTAGCATGTGAATTGGAGAGCATTTTCAAAATTACTTTTTTTTACACACTGTCTTACATTTGGAAGGCACAAATGAGGAAAGATAACTGGTACTAACTCTTGTTGTTCTATTATATCTTCCCATAAGTCTCCTAATAAAAGTGGTACCTGACTTTCGTGGGTAGAACTAGTGCCCTCAACAGGAAACGGTCCAAAACGCAACATTTACATATCACATGTTTCCCTTTTTTTGCAATATGCTTAGCTGTGAATTTCCGGCTCTAGCTCAGCCGGCATCTAGGGAAACCTAGCAACCCTGTATGTTTCTGAAAACTAGAAACTTAGTAAAATCCAGGATGGGCTGAGTAGTGTGGTTCTCTGCCGTTTTTTTCCCCAGTATCACTTGCAAACCTCAAACTTTATCTAAAATCTTAAACTTTGTCTAAAAACAACCTTTTTCCTCATGTTTCTGTGATAGAAAGTTCTGGAATCTGTAGGGAGCCACAAACTTCCACCCAACCAGCATTTCCCTAAGTCTACTGATAAAAATGGTATCTCACTTGTGGGGATGGGCCTAGTAATTACGACAGGAAATGGCCCAAATCGCGATGTGGCCAAATCACATTTTTCCACTGAAACCCAAACCTTTTTTTGCAATGTGTCTACTTGTGTATTTTGGGCTGTAGCTCAGCGGACATCTAGGGGAACCTAGCAAACCTGTTCATTTTTTAAAACCACACAGACAGGGGGAATCCAGGGTTAAATGACGCATGGCTATCACCAGGTTCTGTTAGCCAGAATCCCTTGAAAACCTCAAAGTGTCTCTAAAAACATTTTCCTTACATTTCGGTAATGAAAAGTTCTGGAATCTGCAATCTTCCATCCACCCGGCATTACCCGAAGTCAGCAAAATGATCTATCACTAAACAACCTGGTTTTGCAAGGAGGTTGTTGCAAAGTCACCCCCTTATTTTTGCTCTCTGGTACTGGTGGTAACTAACTATAAATCCCTAGCAGATAATTGTGCAGGGGGATTAAAATTACCTTTAAATCCCTGGGACACAATAGGGCATGGCAGTTTAGAAGCCAGCACCCCTTGCTGCACTTGCATGTGTACACTGCTAACAGCCTGAGGACATTTTAAAAGCAGCCCTGATTGCAGCACAGCATTTAAATGGAAATTGTGCTCAAACTCGACTATGATGATTGGGCCACTTACAAAGTGATAAACTAAACTATTGTGGCATTTTAGGTACCCCCAGGGTCTCCCCTAGGTATCCCAGTAGTGGGGGGGTCATGTCAGTATAAGGAGGGCCATTATAAAATATGTTTTATATGCCCTGAGAAGAGAGAAATTGTAAATTTCCCTTTCCCCATTGCAGTAAAGTGCCTCCCAAAATTGACTTTGGCTGGTAGGAGCACTGTGGAGTGAGGATCTTCACTAGGTGTCCCAGGGCTGAGGGGGGTCCTGTAACTATAAGCAGGGGCCTTATATAAAATGTATATGTCCTGATGATGGAGAAATTGCACATTGCAGTTTCCCTATTGTAGATTCCTAGCCCCATAGGATAACATAAATGTATCAAAAGTATACAGAAAAGAAGTTAAAAGACTTTCTTATCTGTAAGCAAAAATTCTGCTTCCTGTGGTCTACGCTGATTGATCAGAGTTAACAAGATTAGCCAGGCTGCTTTGATGAAGGGATAAGTGGCTCTTCCAGAGGGAGGCTATTTGGTGGAGAGAGCTCTGCTACACAGGAAACCAGAGCAGGAGGGAGGGGTCGCAAAGCATGAAGCAACAAGGGCGGAATAGGACAGGCTGGGAATGCCAGGACCATCAACCCACCAGCCCCTCTAACCGATCTAAATGGCAGGCTTAAGGCATGAATTTGCAGATGGTAGGGAGAGGAGAGCTGTTTAGATTAGCCATACTGGAGGTTGGTTTAACTAATTCTTGGTCATCTGCTGAGATTTCAGCCATACTTAATTTTGGAGGAATAGCACTTTCAGGGAAACAATTATGCCACACTTTGGAGGAAGTGGTAATGCTCTGAGGTGCTGCCATGCACCTCATTGGACATGAGTGCTCTCCCGCGTGACTCCAGAAACCACTGAATAAATATGTGAGAGGAACAGAGCCTCTCAGATCTGCTGCTTAAAACTGAAAGAAAAAGCAGGCTTGCCAAGCTAGAAACTTGATTTTCAATATCAGGCCCTGCATTCAGAGTGACTGTGCATTAACATTATCTGGAGATAGAGCCATTTCTTGCATCAAGAGGAATGAAGAGTGGACTACCTGCATATTATAGGTTAACCCAGCTCACCTGGACCATAACCACCAATAATCCCCTGCCAGGAGTGCATCCAGTGGATTTGTAAGGGTTTTGTCTGGGTGCATTGGGAGAATTGTGGTCCCAGATTTTCAAAGACCATCTTGGTGATTCTAGACAGTTCGATTGTGTTCTGGACACTATGGAACTTCAGGAAGATGTTCTAGAAGTTTGCAGCAACTCTGGAAAATTGCTCCATTAGGAGACTGGCTCAACCACAAGAGGCAAGCCAGCCACCTCCAACTGTGAGCCGGCCTGACCTGCCAGTTCGTCCCGCTGAAAAGCTCCGGAGGTCTGACTTCCAGGATTTGACCTCGTGTTACCTGAAAAGCAGGCTGGGGAACCCTTATTTAATCCAGACGGGTGAAGAACATCAAGGGACTCTGGCAGAACAAGCTCCAGAAAAGTTTCTAAGACTAAAGTTAAAATTTCAACCGAGGCATACAGCAAGGGGTATCCGAGCAGGGATGCATAGCGGTCAGCCTGCAACTTTTACTTTTTCCCGGTCAAGCGCAACAAGGTGTCGCACAGTGGCGCCATAGGTTTCTAAGTGCTATATTTTCCCAAATTCATATCTCAAGTTCCCTACATTGGATCTTTGTCATTTTAGTGTCATTTTAAAGATAACAATATTTCATATTTTTATAAATTGGAGAGGGATTTATATTATGTATTGTGTCTTAATTATCTTCTGAATCAGTATTTTTATATGCTTTACATACCTGCCTCCTAAGTTAAGCCTGCAGCTGGCAGCCAAACTACCTAGGGTTGAGCATGGGAATATTTTATTGAGACCTGTACGGAGCCATAGACTGTGTCAGTTGCATTATTGCCAAAGGTGGATGCATATTTGCTGCTACTAATAATGCACTTTCCAACAGGGACCACTTGCATTTTTGGTCCCTTGGCTCAAGGGGCATCTGAGGAAACCTACTAAACCCAGACATTTCTGAAAGCTAGACACCCATGGGAGTCCGGGGATGTGTGACTTGTGTGGGTCCCCTATTGTTTTCTTACCCAGAATTCCCTCCACATCTTAAAATTAGCTCTATGAAATCACAGATTCTTTACATTTCTGTTTGGGAAAGTTGTGGGATCACTGGCCTGGCAGGAATTTCCCACCACCTACCAGTACCAGAGGTCACCTATAAAAATGCTACCCCACTTGTGTGGGTGGGCCAAATTTCCATGACAGGGGAGGGGCCAAAACGTGTTGTCACCTGTGTTTTTGGTGACCATCCAGGGAAACCTACCAAACCTAGACGTTTCTGAAAAGAAGCCATCCGATGGAGTCCAGGGTAGTGTAGATTGTGTTGATCTCCTAACGTTTTCCTACCCAGAATCCCCTACATACCTCAAATTTACCTCATGAAAATAAGATTTTCCTCACATTTCTTTGTGGGAAAATTGTGGAATCACTGGGCTGGCACAAATTTTCTACCACCCAGCATTCTGACAGGTCTCGAGATAAAAATGATACCTCACTTGTGTCGGTGGGCTAAGTACCTGTGATAGGGAAGGGCCCAAAACATATTGTGGAGGCATCAAAACTATTGATCACAAAACAACCTTGTTTTGCAAGGGATCACCAGCCTTTTTGGTCCCGGGGTCAGCGGGCATCTAGGGAAACCCAGGCATTTCGGAAAACTAGACACCTGGGGGAGTCCAGGAAGGAGTGGTTACATAGATTCCCTAAAGTGCTTTTATGCAGAATCCCATGCAAACCTCAAAAGTAGCTAAAGAAATCATCTTGTTTTCCTTATGTTTCTGTGTGGGAATGTTCTGGGATCACTGGGACGACACAAATTTCCAACCACCCAGCGTGCCCCAGGCCATCTGATGAAAATGAAACCTAACTTGTGTGGTTGGGTCAAGTGCCTGTAACAGGGAAGGGCCCAGAACATATTGTGAACACACCAAAATTATCTATCACAAAATGACCTTGGGCCTCATTTATGAAAGCCTTGCGCCACTGGTGCGTCACTTTTTCCCATGTTAAAGTGACGCACCGGCGCCGCAAGGCCTTCATAAATAAGGCCCCTTGTTTTTAGAGGGGGGCACCTGCGTTTTTGGTTCGATGGCTCGGTGGCAATGAAGGGAAACCTGCGAAATCCAGACATTTCTGAAAACTAGACACACAGGGGAGTTCAGTAATGAGGGTGGACTGGTGGTGCTATTGGTGTGATAGGTGGGTCTTCTGGAGACAGTATGACGCTATCAGCTCTTCTTGCGACCGGAGATGGTGTCTGAATGGAGTATAGGATTTGCTGGAGGGTGTCTTTGTCGTGGGTTGGCAGGCTGTCGTCCTCATCAGGATCCTCCTCCAGGACCGGCAGCTGGTCAGGAGTTGTAGGTATATCCTCTGTAATGAAATATATATATGTTTATGTTGATCTTTGATAGATGGTGAAATAAGTAATAAGGTTGAGATTCAGACTACCTACTAATTCACTTTAATGTCAACATTGATGCTTAGGTCATCTGTTCCGCATAGGTTTGGAGGCCAAGCTGCAGTGTAGTTGCCTTTCAGATGGAAGTATCTCTGCATTGTTGATACAACCAATGTGTGACACACATTGCTACAAATTTACCCAGCTCCCTGGCCCTGCCATTCCTGCAGGTGTGATGTGAGGTGTGGTCCACCTCTGCCTTGGTGATTTGCACTGTTTTGCCTAAAGCCTATACTGAGTTTTGACGGATTGACCCCATGACTGTGCACATTGCACCTAGTCCTCGGGTTGCCTGCATTTCTTGTGACTAGTACTTAGCCCACAGCTCCTGTGAAGGTGATATGGATTTGGTCATGATTTATTTATGATCCTGCAGTCTTCTTTCACACAGTACACCACATCACACGTTGTTGTGCTGCCTTACATATACATGGTGCTTTCATGTGGGCATGGGTTCAGTTTAACACACAAATCCTGCACATCTCTACTCAGCTTCCAAACTGGCTACACTGCATGAATTTGTGAGAGCATGTACTTACAATGCGTTTCCTATTTGTGTCTACTCATGTGATGTAATTGCACACACAGTTTGCTCCATGTTCGTGAACAGAGGACACGGTGCATTAACTATGAGGGAATGGGCCCAGTCAAACTACATAGATTTGCAGCACTGATGCTCAGGCCATTTCAACATTGCCAGAATCGGTCATCTGCAGAGTTTCACACATCGTTTGACTCAGCCCACCTCTCTTGTATGTTTACATGCCTCCTCTGGCAATTCTGATTTTGGCCCAAGCACTCAACTTACTGCCACAAACTGCTGTAACACAGAATAGAGCATGTACCTACAACACCAACAATATGCATGACCATATCTAAAGGACTGGCATGGCTGGCTGTTTTGAGGTCTATGGGACTAGCTGTAGGCCACATGGTAATAGTGCTGACATTAGTGACATGTGCCATGTTTGGCACACAACTAGGCCCATTAAACTTAATCATCCCTGATTCCTGCCATTTGTGGTGTCAAAGTAGTTCATAGGATACCTTGACAGATCCTTGTTTCACATCTGCCCACTTTGACATATGTGGCATGGTGAGACAATGTGCCTTCTGACTCCCTCCTGCCACATGCTTCATCCAGGGCAACATCACATGTAGGATGCAGTTCCACAGTGCTTTCTTCTCTGTAATCCCTTCCCAGCTGTGACATAAGTGTAACACAAGTGTAACACAGCTGTGCATGTGTCTTGGTAAGGGTACCTTGCCGTATGCATTTCCCTTCCCATCTCCTTCTAATCTAATGTTTCCCCATTCAGATACAATATCAGTTCAACATGTTCAGCCAGTGCCTCCAATGCACTGCACTACCAGGGGCCCACCAGGGCTACACACAATCTTGTGTTTTAACACACATGGTCCTCTGGTGTGCATCACTTGAATTCACTCCCACTCCCAGTCTGAAGTTGTTCATGACAGGAGTTCATCAGGTCCCTACCATGGCAGCTAACAACTGTGTGCTCTCACCCCACATGTCAAGAGAGCTGTTTGCTATGCAGTTTCATGCAGTTTATTATACAAGTGACTCTTGGCATCTACCCATGTGTTGATCCTTCACATGCTCAACACATGACCCCCCTCTCAGATATGTACTTCTCCTCTGTCAAGCCCATTCCATTCCTTTACAGTGCAGATTATTGTGCATGCGCCCAAGTTAGACAATGTGGCCTCGTGGTGCAAGGTGTCCTGCATTGTAACAGTCAGGTTGGGCAGGGTTAATCTTTCCATGCATAATGTGTTGTTCCACGCCAGGTTTTTTGCTTTGTACTCTAAGACTTGTAGTTCTGGTGAGTAATGTACATTCCACTTCAAGTGCCAGTATACAAAGGTGAATTTGGACTTGTGCTGCACTTCACAATTGGAAGGAAGAAAAATGACTGAGCCGGACTGAGCTGTGTCACATGTAACTTGGCAATGTGACATTACACTTATGTGATGCCTGCACACAGCACACTGGAGTGCAGGGACTCCTGCATCCAACTCATCTGGGATGACAGCTGCCACCAGCTACTCCTGTGGTGCCGGTCTTGTTCCTCCGGTCTGCATGGTATCCGTCAGGTTGTTGGCCAGTGTCTCCTTCGTCCTGCACTTACAGTTGTGCCAGCATTTTTTTTTTACAGTCGATGACTGTCCTCTTGGCTTGCCCCACGCTCTTGATCTTGACTACTAAAGACTGCCAAATGGCCCCTTTCATTCTTAATGGCAATTCTGAGGTGACAAAGAGCTGATATATGTGCTCTATCACCTCAGTGATAAAGATGTCACTCTCCTCCCCACTGAAGCTGCACATCTGCTTCCTCTTCCCATGAGGGTCTGTCTGGATGTCCTGACTAGTGATGTGGTTATAAGGGTTGTTGTACTGGCTGCTACACTGTTCTTCCTGCTCCATGGCTGCCTTCTGTTAAGTGTCCCAATTTTTTTCTCCAAAATTAATTTCTAATATTTTTGCCCATACAGCAATTCAATGGGACTGAACCAATATGATTTCTGCAGTACCTCCCTGTGGGCAAACAACACTTATGGTAGGAAGATGTCCCATTTACGTCTCTTGGGTTCTGCAAGACCCTTTATCATGCATTTCAGGGTTTGGTTGAATCTCTCAACCAACCCATTTCCTTGGGGATGGTAAGGAGTAATGAATTTGAATATTACACCACACTCCTCCCACAGTGACTTCATATAACTGAAAATGAAGTTTGTACCATGGTCAGAGACCACCGCTCTGGGGGATCCCACATGGTAAAAGATCCCTACCATTGCATGGCTCACCACATGGATACCGGATGGCATGGTCCACCAAGACCAAGATAAACTTGTTGCTTAAGGCTGTCTTGGGTTCCAGCGGCACACAATGTCAATGCCTACCCACTTGAAAAGGGGTGCTCACCACAGGAAATGGTTAGAGGGGAGCCTTACACTTCCCTCCAGTCTTGCCACTTGCCTGGTAAGTCTGAAAAAAACTACAATGTGTGCCAACGTGCTTCTGCATTCTGGGCCAATAAAAGTGGGTGACAAGCCTGTGATAGGTTCTGTTGCACCCCATATGTCCTGCCAAAGGCACATCCTTAGCCAGTCCCAGTAGGAAGGTCCTGTAGCACACAGGTACCACCCGCACACAGGCTGCCCTGGGCTCAGCAACATTAGGCTTACTATAAAGGAGACCATTCTCCCAATAAATCAAATGGGATCCAGATGGACCACCTGCTGCCTGGTCTGCAGCCTGTGTCTGCAAACCAACCAGAGTACGGCATCCCATCTGCACCTTGCAGAACCCCTTCCTGGAAGGACCTCCTTCCTGCTGCCAATTGGTCAACTCAGGCAGATCTCCCAGTTCAGCCACTTGTTCACTGTAGGTTCCAGGGCATCTCCCTCAATTTCTGCCTCCTCTGGACCGTGGTAATTTCAGGTGCTGGTTTCCCATACTCTTTCAGGATCCAGGTCCTCTTGATCTCACCTACTGGCTGCCATTGACTGAGTGGTCACACAGGCCCGCTCAGTCAGTCCCAACATCTTTCAATGAGCCTGGCGCTCCAGCTACACCTCCTTCCACAGTGAATTCTCCAGGTCATTGACAAGCAGACAGCCAACAGACTTTGAGGAACTTACAATGGATTGCAAGGAGAGACCCCCCCACTCAAAGGGAATCTGCGCCACCTTACACACGCGCTCAGAGGTGTCTGCAGCAACTACATGGTGAAGTACATTGGGGATGACCTGCTCTTCAGACACACTGACATGCGTCACATTGGCTCCTGTGTCTCCCAGAGCCTCCACCCTCTTCCCATTGATGGTCACCCACTGCAGTTACTTTTTAGTGTTATTCGTCAGGCAGGTTTCCTCCGCACACTCACTAGGAACCAAACCCGTCCCCAGCGCTACTCTAACTTACCCCGGTGATGATGCACCAGTGGGTGCTGGTGGTGCCTTGGGGCCCTTAGGATTTTCCGCCAGGTGGCTTTCCTGACCACATCCATAACACCTGCAAGGATCCCAGTTGTCTGGCCTACCCTTAGGGGACCATGGCTTCTTAGAACTTGGGGGCTGGGAATCTTTACATTGGGATATATTTTGGGGTGTGCATTATTATAATCTATGAGAGTAACCATTCTGTTGATATGATTAACTGTGCTCCTACCTGGTATAACTCCATGCTGTTATATGGATACCAAGGGCGTAATTACTCATGACAAGCTTGTGGTGAGTATTTTTGCATATATTTTGCCATCTGCATTTAACAGAGAAATTGGTCTATATGCTCCTGGCAGGTTTGGAGGCTTATCTTTCTTTTTGAACACTACTATATTAGCCTCATCCCATAATAGTGGCGGATTCCCCGCTTAAGCCTCTTGGAAGGTAGTCAGCATATCTGTTTTCAGATAGCATTCGATAGTGCTAGGTGGCAACTTATCAGGTCCTGCCGCTTTACCACTCACTAGTGACCCCATTGCCTCCTCCAACTCCTCCATAGTAATCGTAGCATCCAATACCGCCTGCTCTTCTTCACTTAGCCTAGCTAAATCCAATTGTTGACAAAAGCCCGCTATGTTTTGCTCATTACAATCACTCTACAAGTACCGTTCTTTATAAAAGTAATAAAATACCCCCAGCATAGCCTCTATAGTTTTGACCGTATTACCAGCTGAATCCATCATAGCCAATATTTTCTGTGAATATTGCCTTACTCTTAGCCTCTGTGCTAAGCATCTTCCTACTGTTTATACAGTTCATATTGATGGGCTATTTCCTTACACCATATCGCATTAATTTTACCGTTACAACATGCAATTTTAGTTTGTATTTCCGCGACTTCTAGTCCCTGCCTAAGCACTTATATCAACTCCTGCTCCATATTCCTTAAATCCCCCAAAAGCCGCTGTATCATACTTTGTGGCTTCTGCGCGTATTACCGCTTTGAGTCCATCCCATACAATAGCAGTAGCGGAGGGTCCCCTATTGACCTCCAGAAATTGGTGAACCCAAGTTAACATATGATCAATAAAAGCTTTATCAATTAAAAGCTTCCTATTAAATGTAAACACCTTGCCAGCCTTCACCTGACAAAAGCCATACACATCCAATCGAAATGGGCCATGATCCGCCATTTTCCTGGGCCATACCTGCAATTTTGCTCCAACAATGAATAGCCTAGGTGTTAAACACAGTATGTGGTTGCATACTGGTCTGCACTAAATAGTGATGCACACCAATCACTGTGGGTCAAATCCTCACCGCTGACCACCAATGTTAAAAATGGGGGTCTCTAGTTGGCAGAGGTATGTACCTTTATACAAATAGGGACCCTTGCTTCTAGTCGGGGTAAGAGGATGTCATGAAGCGACCGGATTAATCGAGAGAGAAGAAGACGTATAGAAAGAAGACACACTTCCGTCCTACATCTCTCCTGTATTTGAAGACCCCTCCATTTGGTACATATCAGGACACCAACCGGCCGGAGACCGAAGAGGGCTTTGCAGGAGACAGTCCCTTTAAGGCAGTAGACTTACAGAGCTCTGCGCATGCTGACATCGGGACCAAACAAATATGAGGGACCTCCCACGATAGATAGGAAGCCGCTCCTTTGCCTTTCTCCGCCCTACTCTGTGGAACACTCTTCCTTCATCCCTTCGACATGAAACATGCTTCGCAAACTTCCCCAAAGGTTTAAAGACATGGGGCCAGATGTAGGTAACTTCAATTTACCGACTCATAAATACCGAATTTTACCGATTCGGTATTTATGAATCAGTAAATATGAAGGAGGGAGATGTAGGTAATTTTTGTTTTTGAATTACCGAATCAGTAACATTCGGTATTTACCGAATCGGTAAATACTGATTCGGTATTGCCCATTGATTCCTACGGGCCTTGAACCCATAGGAATCAATGGGCATTACCGATTTGGTATTTACCAAATCGGTAAATACCGAATCCTGCAAGGGTGCAGGGGGTGTCACTTTGACACCCTCTAGCACCCCAAGTACAGGCATGTGTGACATGTGGCACACATACATGCCCTAAGGGCATGTCTGTGTGTCACATTGCACAGGTGTGCATGCACAGATGTGCATGCACACCTGAATTCGGTATTTTACCACCCAATAACATTGGGTGGTAAAATACCGACTCTTAAGGGCCTGTGGCACTCTTAGGAGTGTCACCTACATATGGATTTACTGAATCGGTAAAATTACCGATTCGGTATTTTACAGAATCGGTACATTTACCGATTCGGTAAATTTACCGATTCTGTAAAATAATGGCCCCTACATCTCAATCACCAAATACCGGTCGGTAACGTCCGAATTCGGCCGTTACCGACCGGTATTTGGTGACCTACATCTGGCCCATGGCTATTTAACCAATAATTTCAATATTTTCGTTCCACCTTTCAGGCGGGCGCTGGGGAAAACTTTTTGGGTAGCTGTGCGCCTTACAAAAATAATTTAACAAAACATTGTCCGCTAATTGATCTCCTGAAGGAGCCCAAGAAGAGCGAGCACTGTATGTAGCAGCTCAGTTTTATGAAAGTTAAGACGTTAACAGTACAGCAAAAGTCAGCACACACGTCTACTACTAAGGGCATTTAAGCTATGTTAATTAACACACGCTTGTTAGTAAAACATAATACGGAAATTGCAAAAATGATAAAAAGTCATAAACTCGATCTGGCTTTCATAACAGAGACATGGGCAGATGCAGCTTCAGACCCAGAGCTGGCACTAGCACTCCCTGCAGGATTTATTATCACCAGAGCTGATAGAACACTCAAGCAGGGGGCTAGCTATCATTTCTAGAGTAGAGATGTTAGTGGTAGGATCCTTAACTGGTAGCTCCCATGATTGTGAAATGCTATCCTTCCAGATATTACTTAATAACAACTACACACTAAAAGGACTTCTTATATATCGGCCTCTGAAGGCATGGACCCCTTGTATGGACTGAATGAATCCTTTCTTGGAATCCAGTATAAACTGTTCTGATTTCACAATTTTAGGAGATTTTAATTAAAGATAGTTAAACAAGAGACAAATGATGCTGAACATACCCTGGATGGATTCTTTACCTCCAATCCTATGCTCAAAATTTTGGAGGTCATCCCCATCTCTTGGCCGGACCACAGAGCTATAATGCTCACTGTAAGGGCAAATTTGCAACAATCAACATCAACAAACACACCCATCTCGGTCACCCATCAAGATTGGACTAAAATTAATACTCCTGACTTACAGGCTTTATTACTCAAAACTAACCCGAACCTCATATCGGATATCAATGCAGCGGTTCAAAGATTAACCACGTGGGTTAAAACAGCGGTAGATGCTGTAGCCCCCAAAAAGAGTTTTATTTCCAGAAGTAAAAAGCCCTCTGAACCTTGGTTGTCAGACAAACCCTTGAGCACCATAACAAGCTTATAGAAGGTCTGAAAGAAAGTGGTTTGTAAATTACAATCAGGCGAGAAAAATCGAATATGTACAAACACTGTCTGAATATAAGAAACTGGTCATTGAGGAAAAAAGCAAATATTTTACAACGAGAATCTTGGAGGCTAGAAACTCCAGCAGGGAGCTGTTTGCTACAGTAAAAAAAATAGCCAATCTTCCAGCTTAATCTTGGACAGCTAGTAGCCGGGAATTTTGTAATAGTCTGGGACAGTTTTTCATAAACAAAGTTGAGACAGTGTATAAAACTTTCAAAGATAGCAATCACTTCTCCTCTACGATAACAAAGCCAGGGCCAGATCTTGCACACCCGGCACTGGTTTCTCCTTTTCTTCCCCCTTGGTGGAACAGATCATTCAAGTGGTAAAGACAACCACGTCAGGAGCCACGTCAGACCCCTGTCCTCCTAAAGTTTTCAATTTGTTCCCAAAAATATTCAGTAAACAACTTAGTGTAGTGTTCACGTAGATAATACAGTCAGGCTTGTCTCCTGAGGTGTGGAAGGTAGCCTCAGTCCTGCCTCCGTTTAAGTAACCCAACCTTGACCCTAAGGAACCTAATACCTACCAACCTATCTCTAGGATTCCTTTCCCGTCTAAGGTATTGGAGAAATTGCTTAACACACAGCTTACAGCTTTCATCTCCGCAGGAGACCTCCTGGACCATTCACAATATGGTTTTAGAGAAGGCCATGGAACAGAGACTGCTCTGGTCATGGAGGCATAGGAACTTAGAAGAACATTGGATGCAGGAGGGAAGGCTGCCTTGATTTTGTTAGATCTATTGGTGGCCTTCGATACAGTTAACCATGAAATAATAATTGGCAGGCTAGCAGAGCTGGGGATGCAAGACACCGCCCTTACTCTACTGTCATCCTATCTAACAGATAGAACTTTTACAGTAGATCTGGGTGATTCTGCGTTCAAATCTTTCAAACTGCAGTGTGATGTGCCACAAGGCTTCTCTTTGAGCCCCACACTTTTTAATATTCATGTGGCTCCTCTGGCCTCGATCATTAGGCAGTGTAGTTTTTTAGAGGTCTCCTATGCTGATGACACCCAGGTGGTGGTATCAGTCTCAAATAACCTGGAATAGACAGACGACCGTTTTAACAACTGCATGTCTCAGGTAAATACCTGGATGCAGACCAACAGCGTGAAACTGAACGGCAAAAAAACTGTAGTCTTGCTGCTAGGATCCAACACTTCCTTACGGTCTCCGAGATGGTGGCGGGCCAATTTGGGTGAATGCCCAATTCAAGTCCCTAATGTTAAGAACCTAGGTGTTGTCTTTGATGACCGATTGACATTTGCCTGTCAGATTAACAAACTTGCCTCCACCTTCTGGGATACTTTAAAGATGTGTAGGAAGATCCGTCCTTTCATTACCCCTGATGCATTATAAAACTTGTCACAACCTTGGCCCTTTCCAGACTGGACTATGGCAATGCCCTATATGTGGGGATATAATCCCAGTATTTACTAAAACTGCAGTGATTGTAGAATGCTTAAGCTAGATTAATACTGGACATCCTCAAATATGAACCAGTATCCCATAGTTTGAGAACCCTCTACTCGCTTCCAGTGGTAAAAAGAATTAAATTCAAATCACAATGCCTAACATATAAACCCCTTCAGGGTGAAGGACCCCTGTGTTTGAGGACGCACTTGAAATGGTATATGCCAGCCAGAAATGTAAGATCATCTCTTTCAAAACTGTTACTAATACCCAAGTTCAAGCAGGTTTGCTGGGGGGGGGCAGTAGCTTCCTATTGGGGACAGCAAAATCTTGAAACCTCCTGCCAATCTTGATGAAGAGCAGCACGTTGCTGATGTCTCCTAGAAGATTACTGAAAAGATGGCTATTCTCCAACTGATTCTGCTCGAACTTCATATCAGCATTACAAGGTCCAGCCAACTCCAACTCGGGGCAAGCCAATTCCAGTGCCAAGACGCCTTTGGGCATACGCGCACTATACAAATTTATAAATCAAATCAGGACGCGGGAAGCTTAGACTTTTACCGGGGGTCCAAACATGACCTCATAGAAAAGAGCTAATGGTAAAGCATATGGCCACTTCAATCCTGTTGTCTCCTGTATCTGTGCCAATTTTAGTTTGAGAGTACCATTGTACTTCTCAACTAAACCTGCTGACTGGGGATGGAATTTTGCTTAGCATGGATAACCTCACAGATCAATTGAATCACTTTTGCATAAAATTACTTCAGTTGTCACTCCAGATCACTCGGGGCAAGCCGAAACGAGGAAAGAGCTCCTTGAGGAGTACCTTTGCAGCCGTAATGGCTGTATTATCTTTAGTGGGATAAGCCTCAACCCATTCACTGAATGCACATACAACTACCAGAACATACTTCAGATTATTACATCTTTCTAACTCAATGTAGTCCATTTGAAGAACTTCAAAAGGAAAGGTGGGTGGTGCGAAGTTACCAGATGGTGTAGGGGTACCCTTCCCAGGATTATGCATCATGCATACCATGCAGTACTTCACTAAGTGTGCAGCTGTCTCAAAGATATTGTCTTTCTGCCATATGGGATCTAATAATTTACAAGTCCCTTTAGCACTAATATGAGCTGGACCGTGAGCCATAGTAACCACAGGAAGAGCATATGCATCTGGCAACATCAGTCTCTGCTTCCCTGATTTATCAATCCAACATCCTTCGTCATTTAACTATGCTGTACTTTCTTGCCACACTGCTTATTCTTCTATTGTGGCTTCTCTTTGTATCTCTTTTACATTTTCAAGGGTCTCTTCAAACATGACAGCCTCGGGGACCCACCTAGCTGGACCTGCTACACACATTCTTCTCATTTTTGTCCAGGCCATTTCTTAGCTGTCTGATCTAAAAAAGCATTTCCTCTACCTATGTCATCAGTAACCTTCCGGTGGGCACTACACTTTACTATTGCAAATCTCTTAGGGAGTATTGAAGCAGACAAAATACTCAATAAGAGGTCCCCATGTTGGAATTTGGTGCCATGCTACGTAAGGAACTCAGCATCTTGGGCTGACTGATGAGGGATCGGTAATGCCTCTACCAAAGTGCACAGTGTGGTAGTAGCATAGGCTGCAGTGGTGGTGCCACCTGGTAATTTAAAACAAGAGCAATCGACATATAGTTCCCCTTGTGAGTCACATAAGAGAACATCAGCCAAGTCTACTCATCCTTTCATCTCTACCCCCGTTCGGAAAATACAATCATGTTTGTCAACTTCATCACTCTCGGAAGGGAGGGGTAGTAAGTGGCTGGGTTCAGTGTAGCACATCTTTTAATCATGATATGTTTAGCATACAATGTCAGTTCATAGCCGGTAAGACGTGCACTGGTGAGGTGCTTTGTCTTTGTCTTATTCAAGGGCTTGTCTACAGCATGTGGTACCATGACTGTGAGGTCAGTATCAATTACGAGTCCAGCCTGATCGAAGTGGCCACAGCTGCCCCCACCCTTAGACAACTCGGAAGGGCCCTCGCACCGGGATCGAGCACAGCAGAGAAATAAGCACACTGCTGTTGCCTATCTCCAAATGTTTGTGTTAGGACAGAAACTGCACAACTAGCCATCTCATGGATGTACACCACAAATGGCTTACCATAATTAGATGTGCCAAGCATGGGAGCTGAACAAAGCACAGCTTTCAATTGCTTAAAAGACTGCTGACCTCCAGGCGTCCAAGGCAAAGGCTCATGTACATCTTTAGTTTTTAATGCAAGGGTTTAATTAGTAAGGAGTATTTAGGTATACTCTGCTGACAGTAGAAAGTCATACCTATAAAAGCGCGCACATCTTTCTGAGTTTGCGAAACAGGCATTTTAACAATGGTGCTGATGCACCCAGAGGTCCACCTCCTACCCTCCTTCGACAGTAGATAACCTGAATTGGTGACCTTCTGTCGACAATACTGAAATATAGAAAGAGAAACTTTATGTCCATGAGATGCTAAATGCAACAACAATTGAACCGTACTATCTTTACAACCTTGTTCGGTATCAGAAGCATCAACATATTGCCCCAATTACCTGGGGGAAGCAACATTTTAAAGTTTGACTATAAGTACTCAGACTTTCTGTATAACCCTGGGAGCTCAACAGAATCTAAAGCTCCTACCAGATAGGGTGAACCCAAACAGATATAAACTATCTGGATGTATAGTAATACTAAAAAATGCATTCTTCAAATCAATAACAGAAAAGAATTTAGCAGTAGAAGGAATCATCGTCAGAAGCGTGATGATATCTGGAACCACCAGAAACTGAGGAACCACAATTTTATTAACCTTACGCAAATCCATCACAAAACGGTAAACATCCTCATGACAATCAGGGGAACCTGAGGGTGTTCATTTAAGAATCAGAAGATTAGTCCCCAAGGCCTGTAATCATTCGCTTTACCAGATAAAACTGGGGACTCTGAGCGCCAGCTATCCTGAGGTAAACTACAGAGGGAACCAGCTACTAGATGGTTTGATTAGTCTGTCGCCCCTATACCCAGGTCGGATGACCCATTTTCATGTCAGGACCACTACAGACCTCCACCAGAGTTTGCTCTAACTTCGCCCTGCCCAGGCATACTTCACTATCTTTCGGGTCCTATCACGCACGCTCATGCTCCACCTCCGCTGGATGCGTGGCGGGATCCCACCTCAGCCGGCACGTGCCGGGCCTCACCTTCATTGAGCCACAGGGTTTCATTTGGGGCTACAACTCGCGCCCGTGATAGACTCCTTGGTCCGTGTTTCAAGACTGGTTGGGTGGGTAACTGACAAACTATTGTTTCAATTCAGGTTTAGAACTCTTTTTTATGGGAAAGTGAGTACATCAACAATAATACTTTTATGGGTTCCGGAGTAGCATGCTATCCCCAAAAAAGTGCTTCAACACCTCATTAGTGGTAACTAGCGCTATATAAATGCAAACCTTTTTCCCTCTTCTATCCCCGTACTATGCTTCTGAATCCAAATAACTGAGTATCTATCCACCACTCAAATTACTTTCATATTTTACTGTACTAATTCAACACTAATCCTATGGGTTCCGGAGTAGCATGCTACTCGCCGAAAAAGAGCTTTGCCGCCTCGTCAGGGGTAGTAAGCGCTATATAAATGTAATTACAATACAAATGTTAGCAGACGTCTCCTCAACTACTCCTTTGTGCATCAAATCCTGAATAATCTGTAGAAGTGCTTGTTCTCCCGCCTGAGTATCTTATACTGAGAAATGAGAAGCAAAATAGCAATGTCTTTGACCTGTATCGAAACTGGCGGTATATGCAATACTCTGACATCTGTATCACCTGTCGCTCATAAAGTGGATGGTGCAATAGAAAATTTAACAGGAAGAGGGTGAGACAAACCCCGTTTAGTACTCACATTTGGGCCATCATCAAATACACACCTTCCGGAGAACAAAAAATTGTAGCATCTAATTTCTACAATAAACCCAAACCCATCAAATTTTCTCCACAATTGAATGTAAACAAAAACGGGGAATCCACATTGATAGGTCCAAAAGTCAATTCTAAGGCTGAAAAACCTACCAAAACATTATTATGGCCAGACACAGCTGCCCCAAGGACCATATGTCGAGAAACAGAACTCTTTGTTGCACCGGTGTCCACCAAAAATTCCTTAGTTCTGACCGTGCAACTCCACAGTGACACAAGGAACATGCCGATTTACAGATATCGGACTGGTCCATCACTTTGTCCCGGCTATCATAGCTATAAGACATCCATGTCACTTCATCCATATTATACTCATCATGATAGTACTGTCCATCGCGAGGGTCGTCAAAGTAATTGTTATCAGAATGACCCTGTAAGACCACAGCATTCTGAGCTCCATCGGTCCCATGACCCCGTCTAGGGACCGCAGCTTTTTACAAAAGCACAGGAAACTCACTACACCAATGGCCCTCCTCATTCCAATATGAACACTGATTCGACCCCGAAGGTATTGCGGTCGGCTGTCTAGCATTTCTGGATGATATATAGGACAAACTTCTCGCAGCGTATACTGAGACACCCGAGTAGGACTCTTCTCATCAAAATATTCCCAAAAACGTTAGCCAGGCTCCAAACCACTAACATACACACAATCTCTAATATCAAATAGAATTTGCGGTGCATCACCCCCAAAATTTTGCTGCCAAAGACAAATCAACGTAGCTTAAGAGCATGCTGCGGTACAAAGGGATCAAAATCTCGCATAACTACCCAAACATCCTCCACACTATGAATGGGATTACAACCCCACTGCACAGCCTGATCTGCTGCTACCTTCTTCTTTTCATCCCCCACCCCAAATCGCACTAATGGGCCCATTCGCTCCTTATATTTAGTCCACTCTCTATCCTCAAATCCGCATACTGGCGTCTCAACAGTTGGAAATATCGGGGGATGAAGAATCATTGAAGGAGAAGCAACAGAAATAAAAGGTACAATCATCACTGGCTGTTGCGCTGGAGGCGAAAGAGCAGGAGGTATAGGAGTTGAGTCAGTAGGTGTGCTAACAGTGAGAGTTGCCACAGATGGCAAAGATAAAGAGGGAGCAGGGAGTGCCATGGCCAAAGCTGTCGAAGCGACAGAAGTAGACATGGAAACAGTTGGAAAATTGTAACAGGCTGCTGTGATAACAAGGGAACAGCAGGGAATATCCTCTGTGGTGCATATAGGGGAGGGGGCCGAGTGACTAACAATTGTTTAACAAAAGTATCTTTTTCCTCCTGGGCTAAATAAGATTTTTCAGTCTGTAAACTAAAACTCCAATCCTCACATTCAACTCCTGCTTCGTGCTTCTCTCTATCATACGCTACAGCTTTCTCAGTCAGTGTTTGCATTTTCCCTTTCCGTGCATCTTTTCCCATGTTAAATCGTCCCTGCCTACCTACTTTCTGCCACGTTCTGAGGGAATCAAACATAAACTGCCTAATTGGTCTTTTGAATAACTGTTCCTGTAAAAACCCAGTCTTTTGTTGTTCAAAAGTGCCTGTCAACGGCCGCTGTAACTCGGCATTGTCCCTCGTATATTTGTGCCATGATGTACTAAACATAACAGCTTCAAGACCATGCCTCACATACATATCAATATTAGGAGTGCCTTCTGGAGGCGTCGGCTGAGCTTCTTCTAGTTGAGCATCTGCAGAACAACAACAACAGCACAAAGAGAAAAACGTATTTATTCCAGGCATCTTTCAAAAAGAAAACATGTTTGTTATTTATGCCTGGCAAAACAATTGCAAAAGCTTTTATCAAAACAGTACTCAGACCGCATCAAACTCAAACCACAAAGAACCAAAACAAGCTCACCTGATATGAGTAGCACAAACAATCTGATTCTCCACTGCCGAGTCTTCAGATCAAGTGATCAGATCCAAGGGTTTTGCCGTTGAGGACTCCAGTCAGGATGACCATGGGGCAAGTCACCGTCCAACAGGATGAAAGGGGCAGCTGCGAGCAATCAATACTCCTTGTTCAGGTTTCCCTGAACCGTCAGTCTGAACCGACGATAGCCTCGACCTCTCCCTTGAAAATGGAAAGGGTATGGGCCACTCACCCGAAGGAGTCTCTGTTCAGGCGCCAACTGAAGGAAGAGGCCCGTGGAATACCTTCTACATGAGTTGTATAAGAGTCTTCCTGGCATAGGTCTTCAGCCCTCTGTCCCTGTGACAGTTCATAGAGCCCACCTCTCTGGTCAGAAGAAGTAGTCTCACCAGGGTCAGTCTTGGGGTGTCCTGATCACAGGGCTGGCAACCCTTGACCCACTGGTCCTCCCACTGTGGCCCTTTTACACCTCCTACCCCTACCTCTGGGCCTCCGCACTCTCAGTTGCGGAGTGGTACTCCTAGGAAAGAAAACTGGTAGGGTGCTTGTGGCACCCACCTCCCCAGCTCTCCTGACACTGTGGGGCTCCCATCAGTGGATGACCTCTTTATACAGACCAGGTCCCCCGCTTGTGCTCCCTGTGGGAAAATCCCACTCTCTAGTGCTAGAAATAGGACATTCTGGGCCTTTTGCCCCTCCCCACTACAGCGGGGCATGTTTGGGTTACTGTGAACCTCCCCCACCCTCAAATGGGGATAACTGAGTCAGTCCCTTTAGGATCACTTCTAAATGCCTTTTCAGCTCTCTGGTACTCACCCAGAGGACAGCCTCCTTTGCAAGTACCCTGGGGTCAGAGAACATACTCTCGACCAAGTGTTGGGATAAGCCTGGAGAACAATAACTGAAGATTTGCTCTCTGGCAATCAAATTGTACAGTCCTTCAAAAAATGTTACCATGCTACACTTTACCCAACCATCCAGTGCCTTGCAAAAGTATCCCACAGAATCCTCCCAGAACTGGTGAGTTTCTGACTGCCCCAGAATCTCAACCTACACTCTTCTGGGGTGAATTCATGGATGCATACCTCAAGTTGTCCCCCTCTTCTCGGGCTAGTAGGGTATCCCTCCAACCACTCGGAATATGACTCCATACGGCATCTTGCCAGTCCTCTTCAGGCATCCTGTACACTTCTAGCGCTACCGCATATCCCTGAAACCACTGGTGCATGTCTTCCCCTCCTTGAAGTCAGGCACCAAGTCTCTGGGTATCTGGACTGTATCTTTAGCACTAGACCCAGTAGTTTTGCTGCCACCAATATTGTTGTTGCTGAACCCTATCTGTAGGGCTCCGATTTCCAGCTCCTTGAGAGTCAGTTTATGAACCCACAAGAGCTGTTTCTCCTCCAAGGCTCTCTCAGCCTCAGCTTTTCTCTCCTTTGAGCCAGCTGGGCCAGCTGCTGATTCAGGTCCCTCTCAGCCTGTCTGTCCTTGAGCTCCTCTGGGGGCAGGGATTGAGAGGTCTCACTGCTCCAAGCATAGGATCTAGGAGGGGACTCCTCTGTGGGCTCCCGACTCTCGTTTTGAGCCTTTACCCAGTCATCTTCCTCCTCCTCCTCAACCTTCTCAGGGCCACAGCTGTCTTGCAGCCCTGATTCTGAGGTCCGGTACAAGCAGGGTTCATCATTCTCAAAAGTGCTTAAGTAGTCCTCTTACACTATTCTGGTGGTGCAGATTGCAATCTGTGGACATCCTCCCATGCTCTAAGGGTAAACTGGTACTCCAACTTTGGTTTACCCTTTTATGTTCTCAGTCCCCTCCTTGTGCACAATCTCCTTAGCTCAGCCTGGCTGTAACCCTCAATGTTCCTGATGTCCAACGCCATATGTTTCAGGCCCCTAGAATAATATGCTATACACTCACCTCAGCTCAGGTTTCTCATCCTCTGTTGTTGTTTGCAGACTCCTGACTTCCTCATAGGCTCTGAAGCTACCTGTAGGTCTGTTGTTGAAGCTATCCTGCCTACATTCAGCCCCCTCTCCTTGCAGAACTCTCCCATCTCCCTCCCAGTGTGGTGTGCTAGAGACAGTTGAGGTCCTTAGACATTGTGACAAGGTGTCACAAGTGCAACAACACAAAGGGGCATATTAACAAAGGGATTTCACCATTGCTGCATCATTTTCTTAGATGCAGTTATGGCGCGATCAGTGCTCCATAATGACAAAGTGTCTCTATAAGCCTTTATGGTGACGTTTACCACTTCTGCCTTGATTTTAGCCTGCGCTAGATCTGATGCATCAGATAATGACAATGATATGCAAGGTGTCAAGCAGAACTGACGGTTGTCCTATTTACACAGATATGGGGAAATGTTGCTACTTTGGCAAAAGACGTGCGGAGTCCCCAACCTGTCAAACTTTTATTGCTTCAGCAAACCAGACATAAAAATGGTGCATTGTCATTGGCACAAAAGCAGAACATATCTGAATCAGTTTGGCAGCTAAAAAATGCCATGGACGTACTCCTACTGCAACTCAGGGCACCAAGAAGACCACCTCCAGCATCACTCAGACTATCACCATGGATAAGGGAATATCCCAGCCATCCTTTTAGGCATCCCTCCCTTCCATTCTGGATGCCTTCCTAAGCCTCACACCCCAGTACCTCATCTTCCCCAACAAACCACAGAAACAACAAGAAAACAAGCAAGGCTTTTATGCTATTGCAGAATTTCCACATGTGCTGGGGGCAATGGACTGTACCCATGTGCAACTTGTGCCTCCAGTGGCTACATCACAAAGGAAGCGCACCTATTCGATGAATGTGCAGGCAATTGTGAACCATCTGGGCCTGTTTATCAATGTCCTGGCAAAGTACCCAGGGAGTGCTCATGAATCTTTCATCTTTTGACATTTTGTCATCAATGAGTGCTTCTAGAATGGGAGATATGTAAAGGGCCTACTGATTGGTAAGTACTTCTTAAGCACATAACTGACTACATGATGGTTATTGATGTTGGATAACATAGCCATATTAGTGTTAGGCTGAATGAGACAGTGCATACCTACCAGGTGTGGGCCTTCATACTTGCACCATACTACATGACACATGTGCAACACAATCCTACAAGTCATGCATGTCGAAATCAGCTATGCCACTATGGGCCACATGTACAAACGCACTGCGCTTCTTGAGCATCAATGTCCATGAGGCTCAGGTAAAGCAGCTCTCTCACTCACATCTGTGAGGCAATGTATATTCAGCCTACATGTCCTTGCATGGCCTGATACATGTGGAGTAAGGCAAGCCAGTGCAAATTGCAGTGTTGCCTCAGCCTACATCAAGGATGTGTTCCATGGGCCTTGTGGTGGCTTTTTCCACCCAACCCCAATGATTTTTAAAAACATTATATTAGACCTTGCATCATTAGCATGGTTTTCCCCTCTTACTTTACTTGTGTTTTTACTGTGTGTTAGACTTCATTTTTGCTGGTCTAGATGCTTTGGGCACTTTTCCACTGCTGTTCAGTGCCAAAGTGCGAGTCGTCCTTTTGTAAATTATTGTTATGGATTAGTGATTACAGTCCCCAGTACAGTGCGCTGTCTGTGCCCAGAGCATGTAAATATAATGCTGCTAGTTGGTCATATGACATATGCAAAAAGAGATGGATAGAATGCAGAACAATGCCAGACATTCACCCCGGTACATAGAGGTGGGCCTAAATCCATCGTTTTTATGCTCACCATGCCATTCCAGTTTGGAACCAGCCATATGCAAATTGGTCTTGACCCTGTGCCCAATGGGAACAGTCCAGCCCGAACTGCCAGGCCAGGTCCTCCCTGGACTGGACACAAGCATCCTAGGACCGGTTTCAGGGTTTCACCCCTCATCAGCCGGGATAGCTTGACGCTAGTGGCATGGAAAGCCCAGGACCCACGTCTGGGCATACTAGTCCCACTCAGGGTGACATATGCAAAAAGGGTGTGCCCAGTCGTGGGTCCAATGCTCACTACACCACTGGATTCAAGCTAGCTGGCAGATGAATGTTGATGCCCTGAAACCGGTCCCAGGATGCTTGTTTGCGGTCCAGGGAGAACCTGGCCTGCCAGTTCGGGCTGGACTGTTCCCATAAGGAACAGGGTCAAGACTGATTTGCATATGGGTGGGTCCAAACTAGGGTGGTGTGGTGAGCAAAAGAATGATGGATTAAACCAAGATTCTTGTGATTGGGGGTGAATGTTTGCCTTGTCCAGCATTCTGTCCATCAATTGTTTCTTTTGCTAGTGGTTCTGCAGCACTGATTGTGCCACCCACATAAGCAGCCTGTAAATGGAACTCAGATCTGCCACTGCAGTATTTGTGGCAGACTAGTACTCCCATGTCGACTTGGCAAGTGCACCCACTTGCCAGGCCCTACCCTTCCCTTTTCTTACATGTTAGTCACCCCTAAGGGAGGCCCAAGTTACCCCTGTGGGCAGGGTTAAGTGCATGTGAAAGGTAGGACATGCCCTGGTATATGTGGCATGTCCTGATAGTGAAATGCTGCCAGTTTTGTTTTTCACTATTGCAAGGCTCTCTGTTTCCATAGGATAGAATGGGGAGTTTGTGTATAACATCTTGTAAACATAACTAGCCCTGGGAACAAGGTAGGAAAATAATGTTTATTATGCCTGACCTCAGAATGTTAAAATGCATCTTTTAGTCAGGGTGATTTTTACATTCAGTGTTTAAAAATACCACTTTTAGAAAGTAGGTATTTTATTGCTTAGACATACAGTGTGCCTCTGCTAGGATGTATATTGACTGTGTGGCTTTAGAGTGACAGGGGCTGGGGATGTGAAGTGGCTCCAGAGAGTATGGATGAGTCAGGGCTCGGCCGAATAGACCTCAACTGCATTTACAGTTGGAGGAGGAAATTTCCTTTCACCTTAATGGGCCTGGTCTGCCTTCCACAATGCTGTCCCCACCTCCTGCCAGGAAGCTGCACCAGAAAGAACACAACTGGTTTTGACTTAGCACAGGGCTTCCCTGCCATTTATTTCTGTATAAATATTGAGGCCCAGACACCAGAAATGTAGATCACTTTTGGGACTTCAAGAGGAAAGTCTGCCAAGGAGAAGAGATGGAGAAATTGGAGGAGCAGTACTGTACCTTTGCTGTGTGCTGTAGGGGGTTGGCCGGCAGTGATTGTTTATGCCAACGAGATGAGCTGAGTGTGAAACTGTGCATCCTGCAACCTGTCACTGAGTCCATGGATTCCATGTCCTGAAGGCCCTGCAGAGAGCACTGTCTCACTTTGCAACTCTATCCTGGTCTCACCAACTCCGTCAACGAGCGCCTGCATGCACCATTTCCTGTGGGCACTGCACTCCACACCTTTTTGCTAAACGCTGCACAGATGTCACCGACACCATGCTGCCCGACTCAAACATCCACCAGCTCCTGTCTCCGCACCGTGACCTGCCAACAATGCATCAGGCACCGTTTCACCCTGTAACGCAAGCCTTGGTCTCACCGACTCTGTCAACGAGCCACTGCCTGCACCAAGCCATGAGGACACCGCATGCTGCAATGCTTCCATCTCACATCGCGATGGTTGCCCTGACCGACTCACATCGGCACGGTGGCCACAACAAGAAAGGTACTGTCTCCAAGTCTGTTGACGCTTTAGCTGACCGCAGCTACGCAGTTGGCTGGAATTGTTACACTCTGTCGAGTTCAGTATTGCACTATCCTCGAATAGAGCACCTGAGTCGGAGGAACTTTGTTTTCCTGTTATTCCTGCAAATTAAAGGTTATTTTGCAAAAAGTAGGGTCTGACCATTCCCAAACATTTTAGCACATGTCAGTAGTGGTGAAGTGCACAGAGTCGTAGAGCTAACAAAAATGAGATCAGGAAAAGAAGAGGAGAAAGCAAAACATTTGGGGTAATTCTGCAAAAAGGACCATGTCCAACATACCTAAACAGATTTGCACCATATAATGAAAAGTATCTGAGGAAAGTTCTTACTTTTTGCCATCTCCTGGGGCCAGTGCAATTGTTGTGTCCCAGGGAGCCAACCCCCGGGACACTATTTTCCTGCCCTCAGGAAAGAAATGTGACGAAACTTGCAGAGGCAGGGAAACAGAGATAGCCCCCTCCCAGCAGGGAAAGAAACCTGCTCCTTCTGGGCGGAAGTAAAGCCGGCTCTCACTGCACCCAGGATTCGTGCTGTGGGTGTCCTGGGTGGGACCATGGTACTCATCTTAGGCCCTGGGCATATGGTCCCAGGGGCTAGCGTTGGTTCGGGTATTGGGGGGCACATGCCCCTTTCCCTTTAAAGAAATTTGCCCGAAAATGCCCCAGATCTATTTTCAAGTAGATATTTTCTTGCTGGTGGTGCCCTTAGGACAGGCAGGGGCACCACCTAACCTTTTTTGTGATATTGTGGGGTAGTGCAGGAAGTGCAAGTCTCTTTGGTCATTAAATCCATAATCCCAGTAGAGCTTACAATATTTTCTTGCAAGCACTTTGAACTGGAGATGTATGCTCTTCAGTTCAAATGATTCCGCGTTGGGCCTTTCTTTGCTGATTACTTTCCTGCAGCTCGCGGTTTGGCAGCTTACTAAGGACTGCGCAAACTTCTTTCTATACCCTCCTCCTAGGATATTAATATATATCTTTGGGACGGTCCGCCTAAGAAATCTATATTTACTATTCAACGGCCCTATATGATATATTTCTTTATTCCTGGCTAGAAATACTTACAATAGCTCTGGGTCTTATTATATTGATCAGAGTTCCTTGACTCAACTTGACTGCATTATTGGAAGACTGACCACTTATTACATTTGCCCTGACGAAGCTCCTGCTGGAGCGAAACGCGTTGGCTGTCTTGTGCACCTTGAGAAATAAGAAAATAAAAAGAAAATATATTTTGGGAATAAAGATTTGGCTCCATTGATTCACTTCAAACTTGGTGCTGCCTCCATTTACTTTTGACATTTTACATCTGGGATTCCAGTGGGACCCAATCACAGCAGGTCCTGGAGGTTTACAGCACAATTACAAGTAAAACTTTTATGGGACTTTGGAAATCTGAGGTGCTTGCTAGTTGATCCGCTGTGGGACATTTTTCTTTGGACTCTTCAGATGGATTGTTGAGACCTCTACAAGTTGGTTCTGTGGTTGCATTTTGTGCCTTGTAAAATGGTGAAAAAAAGACTCAAAGACAATGTTAATCTATTTTTTATGCTTTATTCAAAATATGTTATGACAATCAACTTCATCTACCATTGCAATGTGTGAATCTATGAAATATACATTTGATTATAGTTATTAGTGACGTTATGACAAAGCTAACATGTTTGTTCTACTTAAAATGACTAGTGGTTTGCTGAGTTGCTGGAATTTGATTCCGCAGACATAATTATTTACATTTCGTGATATTCCATGATAAGGCATACCTCACAGCTCCCTTACATACTCTGCAATAATTACTGCGGAGTATGTAAGGGCGCCAAAAGGTATGTACTCCAGTGGTGTCTAAACAGGGCCAAAAGAGGGAATAGTCGCTCAATATATATAATACACTGTAGATTAAACTTTAATCTGCAGATATTTTCAGGCATAGAGGGAACCTCTTCCAGTCCTCTTTAGAAACAATTTACTGCAGATTAATTCCAATGGCGGAGAGGCAGAATTTATAAGTAATTCTGCATACAGGAGAAATGCAGAATTATAAACTTTAATCAGTAGTTTCTGACAAGAAACAGCTGTAAAATTCTTTCAGAAAATACTTTACATATTGTTTAAAGATTTAATCAATTGGGTAAGTTAGATTTTGAAGATAAGTAGCTGCCCACCCAGTGCTGCTTTGATAAAGTATGACATCTGTTCCCAGAGCAGGAGCAATGGCCTAGTTGTGGGGAAGGAACTTGTAAAGATGACTGCCCTTTCACAGGTAAATGTTAGATCAGACCTGGAGAATTCAGCCCTTTGTCCCACTGGTCAAGTTGTCACAAACCCCAGTGGGAGGCAGTTCACCGCATAAATCAGTTTTGTGTGACCAAACAGGAGGCAACTGCTCATTTCTCTTGCAGCACCTCTGGGTCGGGCAACAGGCTTTGCACAAGGGACTAAGGATTTCTCCATCTGGAATTTTAGGTTTAAAGTGCACTGTGGGTTTGTTGCAATACAGCGAACATGAAATGCTGCAAAAAGGGTCATTGATGTCCCTGGGAACTTTTACCCCATTGGTTAGGGAGGAGCCAGGGATCACCTGAACCCACTAACTTATGCCAACCATAATAGGAGCACCACAAGGTATACTCCTTTCAAGTATATTTTGGACCGGCAGAACTACAGAAGAGGACTGAAATCTGCTTGCTGTAAAATGGGAGTAGCCCTGAAGGACTGGACCTGCTTCCTTTTGTACCCAGGAAAAAGAACTTCAATGGTCAATGGGCTAATCTCTTATGGGGCTACAGGGACACAACAGGATAAACACTTCTACATGGAAGAACAGTTGTACAGCTCCAACTGGACCTACCCTAGACCCTGCAATACCTTGCAAACATCAAGCCATAACATTCCTAAGAGATTTCCCTGAAGTCTGGGAGCTTCAAGTAAAGACCCAAAGAGAAAATAGACAGACCCCATGCAAAATCTGGTCTTACAGACCTCTGGAGCACCAAGAGTAACCACCAGGCTTAATTTGGCAAAGGTGCGACCTGACTGGGCTAAAAAACAGGTCTGTCCCACTTGCAGCTTCTTTGCAACATCTAATTCGTTTCAGTGGGAAAACTACATTTTCCTTATTTAGTTTGAGATTTCTATTGATTGGTGTATTGACTTTAATGCTGTTTTGGTACTGCATAAATACTTTACACAGTGCTCTAAACCAATTATGTTTGCTCTGTGCTTTGTCAACCAAGGGGTTGAGTTCTGGTTAATTTGGATAATTTAGTGTTCACCTTATGTTACTGTCATTATTTCTTGAGGTGTGCACCACTCCAAATAATAATTCTCTTTCTTACACTTAGTATAGAAAAAAGGCCAGCAGGAACACACTAAAAATTCAATTGTTAATGAAGAGTTAAACCTTTGTAGAAATGAAGTCTCAAAAAATAAACCAAAGATGTTTTCCACAACGTCCCTCTAAGCTTAATTTATCTGCCAAACATGAGTTTCCTTATAAATATTCTCCAGCTTTCTCTAGAGTTCATGTCGCATAAATCTTTAAGGATCAGATTAGGAAAGCAATTAAACAAAATGAAATGGTTTTACCTTTTGAAGAAAAATAAACATCAGGAGCTGCAACTAGGGCTTTGGTAACTTGAGAATCTGGGAAGCACGAGATTTCTGTCTCCAAGCTGCTTGAATATCCCAGTGCCCAGAGAGACAAATTATGCATTACATCTTCTTGGAAGACGACTCAATGTTTTTTTCTGAGAACTCTGTAGATGATGTGTAATGACTCGTGCTCTCCATTTATTTATTTATTTGAAAGGAGAGCAACTTTAGATTTTAAATTATATTGATATTTCCAAGCCTGCCCTGTGCTACAGCTTTTGTATTATAGAATGAACTTGTGTTTAGTACTGTTAAATGTCTTCTTAGTTATTGCATGAAATTATTTTTCATGGCCTCTTCTTGTGGATAATCTTACAGCAGTGTTGTAGTGTCTGTGATTGTGACAATCCTCTGCCTGTTTTATGGAAAATGTAGCTGAGCCAAGGAAGTGAAAAGATTTTACATCTCTCGTCATTGTACAGACACGTTTTTATCAGAATAAAGCGACTGTTCTATAGTTTTATGAATAAAAGGTACTCAGTCGGGATGTGGGGGACTTTACCCCCACCATTAGATACGAACAACACCTATCAAATCTGGAGCTGTCCATCAGATCCATAGACAGCTCTTAACATTGACAGGAATTGCAGTCATGGTGGTTTTCAGGCCTGTAATTTTCTGTTTTCATTTATTTCCTGCCATAATAGCTGAGACATTTGATTTTCATGATCATTTTTTATTCTGAACCATATTTAAATAAATTGGCCTTTTCTTGGATACAACTGGTTATTTAGACCAAACTCCAGCCTTATTTGTGCTGGTGATGCATTATTAGGTAGGTGAGAAGGGGATTTTAAAGTTTTTGAGACCGCATATTTATAATCACAGCATCTTTCCCTTTTAGAGCCTGACAACCGTATGTTAAGGTAGGCAGGAGTTTTGCTAATCTAACCTTTAAAACGGGGTGATAAGTAAGATTACCTAGTGATTTCTGACAAATGCTGCTGTCATGACATTTGCTTTCCTTTGAATGTCTAATTTTTGTGGGTGAAAGTTTCCATTATCATTAAATAGTACTCCTAAGTATCTATATGATTCTACTTGTTCTATTTGGACTTTCTCCAGAAACCATTTGGATTTATGTTTCAATCTTGAGTTTTTAGTAATCACCATAACTTTAGTCTTTGTTTCATTTATCTCCCTCCTGTTTTCTTTTGAATACGAAGATATTCGATCTATTAGGCGTTGCAACCCCACTTTTGTTTGGCTTAGGAGGATCACATTATCTGCGTATAGCAAATTAGATATTTGTTTGCTAGCTAGTTTAGGTGGATTAGCATTTGTTTCATTCAGAGCATCTGTTAGATCCACAAAAAACAGATTAAAAAGTAAAGGGGCCAGTACGCACCGCTGCTTTAGGCCTGTTGTCGTTCGTATTTCCTTTGTTTATGTCTGGCCATCCCCCATCCGCACTCTGACCCATGTGTCGGTATACAAAAGTTGAATTTGTTTTAACAGTTGCACTGGTATATCTTTTTCCTGCAGTTTTCTCCATAGAAGGTGTCTGTGTACGCAATCGAAAGCTGATCTAAAATCAACAAAACACAAATACAGGGGTTGTTTCATTAAAATAGTTTTATCCATTAGTACTGATAAGTCTAATATATTTGTAGTAGTTCCAAGCCCTTTATTACATCCTGTTTGATTCAGTGGGAGAATCCTATTATCCGTTGTCCATTCTGTGATATTTGTAATACAACCCCCGCAAACAACTTGGCATCTGTATCTTGGAGAGTTATTAGTCAGTAATTTTTAGGATGTACCCAATTTCCTTTTTAAATAAATAGGGGTTATTAACAACCCTCTCCGGGATTCGGGTATTTTTGCTGGGATGTATGACGTTTCAACGCATGCTTTTACCACGTATGCCTTTACAACGCAGGTATTACAACGCAAGTCGTTACAACGACTTGCGTTGGGGGGCGCTGGATAGTGGAATAGTTTAATTTTCTATTCCAACTCCAGTCCCCGTGGATAGTAGGGAAGGTGTTGGATAGTAAATGAAACTATTCCCTATCCAACAGCGCCCTCCAGTGAAAGTCGTTGTAACGACTTTCGTTGTAATTCCTGCGTTGTAATGGTAGTGCGTGGTAATAGTTTCGTTGTAAACGATGTTCCCCTCTCGCTGTCCGTACATAAATCTGTTTTTTCCTTATAAAGGGCAAACGGAATACATTTGGGTCGTATGCCCCATTTTTTTGCGTACTTGTTAGTTTAGAGACTTGAGATTTTGTTATATCAATTTCAGTGCCAATATCATAAATTATTGTATCCAGGAATGTATCCATCCTGCTCTGATTGCCTTCCACCTTCATTATTTTCTGATCTGAGATTAAATGTTTTACCAGAAAGTTAACCCATTCTTTTTCAGTTAGTACAGATGAAACAACATATTTATTAGGTCTTACTAGACCATTTATCATTTTCAAAAATTCCCTTGAATTTGTTTAGTTGCTAGCGTAATAAAATTTGGACCACAGGTCTTGCTTAGCTTGGTTTCTTTCATTCCAAATTAGTTTTCTCAAATTCAGATTTATGGTTTTTAATATGATTTGTAATTCCTCATTACAAGGCAACTTGGTAATCTGTCTCCTTAGATTGTTACGAGACTTTCTTAGTTTCCTTATTGCATAAGGTAAATTGATATCGGTTTTCCTTTTCTCTCCTTGTATCACTTGTTTTTTCTTAACTTTAGGAGCAGAGTCATAGCATTTGACTAGTTTACGAGTAAAGTGTATCCATTGTTCAATTGGGGACTTAACCGTTTTATCTACAAAACTATTTTTAACCAATTTTTGCTCCAGTTCATTGGTGTCATCTTTGTTATGTGGCGTCCAAATAAGTCTTTTATAGTTGATAGTTCCTGTCTGGCCTTGCGTGGTCAGGTACGATTGATGTTTTTACTAGAAAAATTTGTGGTGATTAATGACTGACTATGATCACTTTCAGGAACCTTCCTCAAATGGTACGAGGTAATTTTTGTTAAAGATACTAAGTGATACAATTGTATAGTCAATATGTGACTATGAATTGTGTGAGTAAAAAGTCTGTGCAGATGGTGAGTCTAACGTGAATCTCCCATTTAATATTCGTTGACCCATTGCTTCTATGTCCTTCACAAAATGTGTTCCTACTTTGCTTTGTATGGACTTTATTTCTGTTTCTAATAAATGGTGAAGAATTTCCCATTGATGATCTTGCGATTGTGTAATATCATCTCTAATAAAAGGTACTAGAAGTTTTAAATTAAAATCCCCTGTGAGTATAAAATCTGCAAATGGGCCATCCATCGTTTGTTCCAACAAAAAACTGCTTAGGGTGTCACACATACTGGACCTTGAACTCTGTGTTGGATGTATATATACATTGATTAATATTAGGGTTTTTAATTTAACTTGATTGCATATTTTGTATAGTAGCTTTACCTTTAGGATATTAGAATTCTTCGTATCCAGTTGCTCATGTTCTACTTTCAGGTCAATGGATAGGAATGTTGCTAAAACCCCACTCGGGCGACCTTATTTATGTTGCTTTTTTGCAGGCTCAAAATAACCTTTATATCCCCGTAGCATAATAGGGTTGATTTCCCATGTTTCTCGTAGTAAGATGATCTGATATGTATTAGACATAGAGTTTAAATGGGCGTTATTTACCTTGTTGCCTACCCCGTTTATATTCCATGAGCACATCATAAATATTCCACTGTCCTTCGTTGCTTCTTTTGTTGTGCATGTTGCTGTGTTCTGTCATGGATCCTTATTACAATGTAAAGCCGATAATATCTATTTTTCATTTATTTCCTGTTTCCTTTTCTACTTTGCTTTGGGTCAATGTCGTTTCAACATCTAGCTCTGATCTTCCAAGAGCATTTTTTAGTATAGAAAAAAATACAATTTTGTTCTTTCCTTTTTTCTGTATGGAACTCTCTTTATTAATGAGAGGGGTGGGATATACTTTTGGAACTGGCTTGCTAATTATTATCCCCCAGCTATGAAAAATGTATTTTCACTTATAATTTGGTCTGCTCCGAACACTGAGTTTATAGTTATCAAAGTTACTGTCTGGCTGCCTTCAGTATTTGGTAGGAATCCGATACATTCAATATCTTTACTTGTCACATCGACTTGAAAAGGCGTAGAATATTTCCTCTATTCAGTGTGTCTTGATTACCTCTGGAGTCATATACTGGTTTAAAAATTAATTGTACTGATCCATTAATTGGAAAATCTTTTCTCCTTTCCTCTTCTAAATCTTGTGGGACATTATATTTGACTTATATGCCTCACCATGTTTGCGATAACCAGATGATCCCAATTTGTACCGGGTATCTTCAGATTGTTCTATCCTATCGCTTAGATTCACAATTATATGGTTTAGTTTCTTTATCTGCTGGTCTGGATTAAGCAAATATTGGTGGTTCTGTTTTTGAGTTATTTTCGAACTAAAACTTTGGACTATGTTATGATCCCAAACTTGAGGCCTCCGTTCTACCGGGCCAATATATAATTGTTTCTCCTCTTCTTCTTTTACCAGATCGTTGGTTTTGAGAGGAATTGATGCACTCTTCACTTGAATCTTCTCTTCAGGTGATATACTTTTATATCCTCAAGTGTCTGTTCCATAATACACCCGTTTCCCTGTAGCCTACATTTCTTTTCCTTTAGTCTCGTTTTTTCTGTCCCCATCTCTGTTTCGTTCATGGTTCGTCTCATTTTGTTTGCAGTAATGGCTATATCTGTCTGAGTATATGTTTGATCAATTGATTGTTTTCCTGTTTTAGTGAATATAGCGAAATACTTATTATTCTTGTTCTTTATTATTGAAGACTGCTCTCCGTATGATAAATTTTCTTGTTTCCCCATTATTTCCTTGCATAGATATTTTCCTTTACTGCCCCTTTCTACTGATTCTTTCTCTTTGGGCTGTGTTGCTACTATAATTTTATGCTTAGCTTTGTTTCTCGCTTTGCGTAGTTTTTTCCTATTTCTTTTTGTCATGCTAAACAATGGAGAAACTGGTTCTTTGACTTCTTGGTCATCTGTTGTTATTTCTGATTGAGGGACCGAAGGTGTTGTGCTCATTGACTTCTTATCCTTGTAATGCACAATCAGCGATTTTTTTTTCGATTTTATGAAATGACATAATTTCCTACAGACTCAAATAGACGCAGTGCTAGTTTTTAGGATTAAATTCTGTGGGTCTGCAAATGTCACATTGTATCTCACAGATAACACAAGCACACTACATTAACAGCCTTAGTTGCCTCTTGTGATATATCTTTAGTGTACATAGTTTGAACTCTGTTTAATGTTTCATGTCTCTAAAAGAGGGGTCCATATTTGAAAACCAGGTTAATGTGTGTCCTTCTGAGTAAAGTACTTAGTTGTGTGTGCCGTAAAGTGCTTTTTTAACGAAAAATATTACTTGGAATTTGATTTATTTTGTGTTATTTGCATGCATTACTCAATCCTAAATTTCTACTCAGTCAATCCCCTGACAGTCAGGTTTTACATTGCGGACTATTAGACACATTTACAGGGAATGCGGTTTATATGGTGAACTCGTAGAGTAGAGAAGTGCAAAAAAGAGGTTTTTCATATTGTAAAGTCTGTGGCACCTACAACAGGAAGAACGTCCCTTGATAAATAAATACCAGCATAGATGCACCATAGACGGGGGTTTAAATATTGTTTAACAGTAAGGCACCTTCTAACACTGATCTCTAGATAAAGGGGTGCTAGGAAGCTTGCTAGGAAGCTCACAATATCATTGTGTGCATTTGAAAATGTATGCTTGGTGTTGGACTTGGTTCTCTTGGCAGGGTCCGCCCCAAAAGTTTTGCCTCTACCCTCCACTTTTTGCGGACCTTAGGACTCTGCATTTTCCACTTCTAACCTTTGCTAAAGTGCTTACTCCTTAAAAACATGGTATAATTCGCTTATACAAAATTGGCATATTTCATTTACATGTAAGACCCTAGTAAAATGGCACTACATATGACCAGGGTCTGCAAATTAAATGCTACTTTTAGGACAGCAGTACTGAATGTGCCACCCACTTAAGGAGCCCCTTAAGCATGTCCCAGGCCTGCGACTCCATTTTACTCGACTGATATGTCAGTTCATCCAACGTTAGTGACGATGTTTGGTAAAATATATCCAAGAGAGACCCCAAGTCCTGGTTACCTATGGTTTTTGTCTTTTGGTCATTCTGGTATTCATGCACAATGTAGGTGGATCTTTCAGTAACATTTTTGAGGTTAGCCATATTAATATGTTCACTAGGATCTTTTCCACTATATTGTGTTTTACTAATATTGGTGCTATTATAGGGTACAATTTCCGTTTTTATTCCTGAGTTTTCAGTTATTCTTTGTAAGATCTCTTGTATAGTCCCTACAATTTGGTCTTTAGTGACCAATAGATTTTGCTGATTTTGTTAATTTCGACCCTCCTTTTCCTCATTTTTTATTTTTGTATTTGTTCCTCCATTGGTTACCTCCGAGGTGAGTCTAGTATTACTATCAATTCTATATTGATTATCCTGGATGACATCTACTATGCTCTCGTTGGGGTCTTGATTGACTACTTGCCTATGTGATATGCAGTCACCAGTCGTCTCTATTTTTTCCATATTTCCACCTACACCTCTATAGGTGGCATGGTTGTTGGCACCAATTTTTTCTGGTTTTAACTCTCCCTGATGTATCTCATCTCGAGGTGTTCCTGGCACATCCTTCTCTTTTTGTTCTACGTAAGTAGGTGATATTATATTTAGTAGTTCAAGGTCGGTAATTAGGCAATCATTGGCCTCAATATGGTATTTCCTATCTTGTGATTGTAGGTCCTCCTCTTGACCGAGCGTTTGTATACTTCCTCCCAAGTTGCTAATTGGCTTAATTGGGGTTTGTAGTTTACTTGTTTCTGAGTCTGTTTGCATTGTCATTAGGGCTTCAGATGGATCTTTCACAAAATCGTATTTGTGTGTAACGTTTATGGATTTTTCAAACATCCGTGCTATCGGTGATACTAAGGATTGGTTCAGTCCCTTTGTATTTGCTTTTGCCTTTTTTATTACTTTCGGTATTTGTATTTTCCTTGTTTGTCTTGTGGGGGGGGCTATTGCCCTCTCTTTTCCTGAATGCATGCTAGCTTTATTTATTTATTTATTTTTAAAGGTATTACCCGTTTATTTTATCCTATCACTTAGTTGTAGTCACCACTATTTTACTGCGTCGTTAAAAGGTGTTTTTCTGTTGGCCCTCCTGCACCTCCTGCTAAAGCTGGATGGTCAGTGCCGCTGTGAATGGACTGGGTGCAGCGAATGCAGCAGGTGCAGTGGGGGTGCAGTGGTGAGCAGGTGTAGCGGTGGGTGGGGAGCTTAGGGGCTTGAGGGGGCAATGTTTTTTTGTTTTAGAAACTGTTGCATGTAACCTAGTAGAATTACAATGATATCGGTGTTTGAATCATGGTTATGGCATATCAGCCAAAGAAAAATTAGTTCCTGTAATATGAATTATAGAGTTTGGTATATCAATTTTGCCCATTGCATTTAACATGGTATCTCTAAACTGTGTCTCCTCCTGCATAAGATTAAGTTGGGGATGTCATGTGGACGGTTTTTGTTTTAATACATGATGGATCGTTGTTATGGCTTCGCAATCGCATATATTAAAATTAGAAATGCTTTTGTTAGAGGATAGGCATCTGTGGACTTAATACAAATGCTGACATAAACAATGTAATTTCAGAGTGTAAAATAGTATGTTTTTAATTGTAAAAATATTTTGTAATAGATTGTGTTTTTATAAATTGCTTCTAGCTCTGAAGAAGTCCCAAGTGGGATGAAATGCATTGGTGGCAAGCAATCCTGTTATGTTTTAATGAATTTTGAAAAATAAAGAATGAAACAATCTACAATCAAGTCTTTGAAATTGCTTATCCTCAAGAAGCCATTTGTTGTTATATTGTGTTGCACAATGAAATTTATGATACAAATATATTGAAATATATATCTGATATAAGTACTCTGGTGCTGGGTCATCTTGTGTGTTTTAGGGGCGATGGAATGGCAGGTGGGAGCGCGAGAGCAGGGCGCGCTGGACACCGCCAGCCGTACCCAACCTAGGGGCAGATTAGGCTTGCGGTTTTTCCGCATCCTCCGGGCCGGCAGAAGCCACCGCCGGCCCGGAGGATGCGGAAAAACCGCTGTGGAGCCTCCAAAGACCCACCGCCATATTAGGATGGCTGGTGGGTCTGGAATTCCATCCGCCGCTTTTACACCGCGGTCGCATTACAACCGCAGCGGAAAAGCTCTGATATGGTGGCGGTGTCGATCAGACACCGCCAGCCATATTAGGATTGTGGGAAAGACATGCTTTTCCGCGACGGCTTTTCCGCGGTGGGAAAGCATACGGACTTTCACTTCGGGGGCCCGTTGCGGGCCCCCTGGGTGAAGGGGGGTAGGGGGTGCACACCCCTGCATTTGCGTGCACAAAGCAGCAGGCACAGCGCCGTGCCTGCCGCTTTGTGCATGCAAATGCGATGCATGCATTTTGAACCTTGCGGCGGGTGCAGCTTTAAGCTGCACCCGCCGCAATGTTAAAGATAGAGGATGTGACTGCCACCCTGGCGGTCACATCCTAATCTGCTCGGAGAGAATGCCGCAGCCCCTGCGGACGTTCCCTCCTCCTCAGGGGTCGCGGACAGACTCAAGTACGTCCGCGATCCTAATCGGGCCCCTAGTTAGGTGGCCTCTGTGGGGCTCCTGGGCACTACACTCTGCAGCCACCGCTAGTGGGGGCTGCGATCTCACGCTCATTTTAACCCCTGCCTAGCCTCTCCTCCACTCCATCACTCCTTCACAGGCTCCTGTGAATCCTCAACAGCCCCAACAGTGCGAGCAAAAAAAAAACTGCCAAACACGCTTTGTGCCACATCCACGCACTGCCCACCCTCAGTGCTCCTGGTACCTTTAACGTTGCAATTCTCTGTGCCCCCTGTTGGCTCCTCGATGCTCGCTGCTCTGCTTCTTCTCCGCAAGTCCGCAGCTCCTCGTTTCGCTCCTCGTTTCGCTCCTCGTTTTGGTTCTCGTTCCACCCGCACTCCTCGTTTCGCCCCTCGTTCTGTCCGCGCCAGCGTCTCACAGGCTCACAGCCTCACGGACCGAGTCAGATGGGCTTGGGCAGAAATTGGGAAGAGTTAAACACCAAAACCCGGGCGCTGAAAGTCGGAGTCGGCGCGGGGAATCGGAGCCGGTAGCCGGCAGCCTCTCACCTCCATAACCTCCGTGACCTTTGTTTCCGGTTGTTCCGTCTGACCTCCTTTCTAGTTGAGAAGTGTCTTCAGCCCCTCAGCATCCTGCTCATCTTTCATCATACTGTATCCTTGCATCAGTATCACTCAATTGAAGTAAATTGCTGTCTGACCATAAAGCCTAGAACTGGACTCGAGACTGCTTTGATTGCGAGGTAACTGTTCAACCAAGGTTCTTTGACTTGCTCCCTTGCATAGTTGGTTTACTAAGGTTTGCTGGAATGCCAGTTTACAACTTTACTAAAGTTTTCCAAAGTTTGCAAAGTGTGACTGCAAGCAAGGTCGATTACATTAATTTATTTGGCTCAATGATAAAACAGTGATGTATTGTTCATTAAAAGATTCATATCTCTGTAACCTTCTGAAGGAATTTTGTTGTTGAGGTGTCATTTTAAGGATAAAAATATAACATATTTTTATCAATTTGTGTCAGAGTTCTATTGAGTCTTGTATCTTTTTTATTTAACTGTTCTGGTAGGTATCAATGATTTACACTTGCTCCTTTGATAACGCCTGACTTCTTAGTGCTTACGTTTTTCAAACTAATCTGACTGGACCCATTACAAGTAGTAATTTAATTACATGGTGAGGTCTCACAACCACATCATATAATAAGCTGCTTTCCTCACATAGGACTCAAAGAATTTGGGCCATTATTTCAGGCCTCACTTCTTTCTGACTCCTTTGAAGGAATGCTTGAGCCCTTCTCCCCAAAGCATTCCCCAAGACACTCAAACATTTCAACATTTCCACCTTTGTCCTGGCTGAATCCTCTAAGTTGCCCTTTAGCCGACAGTCAACAGAAGGGATAGGAAAACTGATAACTTCGCAGAGCATGTGACAAACAAATCTTACCTGCCCAAGCTCTACTCCAGGGCAGCCCTCACTACGGGGATGGTAGTTCATCTCTAGTGGCGGCTCGCATAGGGTGTGCTGCGGGGTTGTGGGGCAGGGTGGTGTATATGCAGGGTGGGGGGTGTAGTAAACTCGGACATACGATGGAACGGAGGAAAGCAATTGCTGCGTTCCTCCGTTCCATTGTATGTCTGAGTTTACAACCCCCCACCCTGCCTCGCTCCCATCCCGGGCCACTGCCCTGCAGCACACCCTATGCAAGCCGCCACTGTTCACCTCATTGTCTGCATTCTCCCATAAAAATAAATGTATTTTCATCCTTTGCTAGGAGATAATGGGCCTCCTTCACAAATGTCAACTTACACTTTAATCTAAGATTATGATTGTTTGGTATTCACAAAGAGAATTACAAGTGAGGAGGATCCGAACATAAAAAGGTAGGACTGCCCTTAATTCCCTTAATAGCATACAATCATAAACTTACACAAAAGTGTAGGTTTATCTTTGTGAATCAGCTCCAATATGAATGTCTTAGTACAAAATTTATCAACCACTCCCATTGCATTATCCAGTATTATGTCATTACGTCGCACTCTCTACCACTGTATATGAGGTTGTGAAGCTTTTGTTTTTCTTTTTCCAATATCTATACTCTGTATTACAGCATACTATTGTCAGTCTATATTTACTAAGGCATTGTATTTTTATTTAATACAAGGGCTCTTAAAAAAGACCTTATAGGCGAGAAGCATCACAAATCAGGATTTCATTAAGATAATGTAGGAAAACAATCAAAGGTTTGTTAGAGTCTCGACCACGTTCAACAAAATGATTGTGGAGATACAAATGCTTCTTATCTGTCTTAGTGACAAGAACGACTTGACTGCTTTCCCATTCCCTTTAAGTTATGTGAGGAGCATTTATAATGATAAACAAACTAGACCCCCACACAGCTCACTGGTCCATGCAAAATCAGGTGTATTGTTCTGTAAAATCGAATCAGGAAAACAATCTCTTTTCTGAGCAAAGTACTTCACAAGTTCGCTCATACCTGGTACATCAAGTGCGGCTGACAACGATTCCAGAAAATATTTGCTAAAGATAAATGGACTAGTTTCAACGCTGTGCATTTTATTTAAAAATGTAAATCATTTCTGCCATTACGTTCATTTTTCAAAGAGGTTTACCACGCAATTTATAGCTTATATATCTTTAAACCACATATAAAAAAAACTCTGGATAAAAAGACCACAGAAATCAGCTGGTTATACAATGTGGTTAAAAGGGAAAGGCGACTTTTTGTTCATAGTGGCATTACGAATGAAAAAGTACCTCTCTGTCGAAAAATTACAGAAAACCAAGTGAATGGTTTGTCCGAACTGTCGGATCATGGCGAGGAAGGAAGAAAAGACGTGATGCACTGTTGTCACGCGGCATTTCAAACACTGTTTTACATAGCAGCTGCAAAAAGAACAAGAATAATTGGATAGTTGTGCTCTGCGACGAATGTATTAATCTGTCCCAAAGGAAATATTTAATTCGATAGGATTCCAGGAATCTCTGTCCTACTGATAATAATGAGGCAGGATTCCCTCTGCGAATCCGTGTGAACGTCTGCCATCAAAGGAACGGTCCCTGCGAGGCAGAATGTGTCACTGCAAGGGCTGGGCACTGGGATTAATACGATTAACATGATGTGAAGGGGCAGAGGGAGGGTCCAGCAGTCTCCCTAATGCTGTCCCCTCACCCGACACTCGCAGCTGGCATTTACTAAATAGGAGCTGCCACTGCCAAACAGGGTGTAGACCAGAACAGGATGGCCAGACGTACGTGCTGTACTTTTCTAAGCCTTGGGTTGGTTTGGGAGGATTGTTGAACATAGAAAACATTATTAGGCAGGATTCTAAAAACTGCTATGAGTCTCCATGAACAGCTAACAGAAGAACTGCCAGACACTAAAGTATGGAAAATTATGCGACTTTATCACTGCTGGAACTTCATGAACATAAGGGCAGTTCGAACTTTTAAAAAGTCCACATTTGCATTACCTCTCTAGAAGGCAGAGGAAATTCATAAATGTCGAGAATTCAAAGGAAGCGAGAGGTGAATCTGACAACCCACCTTTTTTGTATGGATATGAACAGGTCTTCCCTCCACACTCTCCGAAAAACAGAGAAAGCCATGATAAATGGTGCTGTGGATGCACAGTGAAAGGAGATGAAAGGCAACATCTCAGTACTCCCAGTAAATTGTAGGCTCTGTGCCTCTGGGATGTTACCTGACCATTCAGCAGGAGTAGGCACATTTTGTAAAACACATGAATATACCAAATGGGATATGGAAGTACACTTTATCAGTGTTGCATTTGTACTGGGAACTCACCAAACGCATGTTAATTGGACTTAAGGTCCTCTGAGAACAAGGTAGTGCATCTCTGATTTTATGCTCAACACATGATCAGAAAGGGCATGTATTGTATTCAAGCTCAATGTTTTGGGAGACATCTTGCTATATCCCTGGTGACGGCCACACAGAAGGGTGTTCCAGAGCTGCCTTTGAGGGTCAGCCCCTGATTGAGTGATGGAGTCTTGAAGGATGTCAAATAAAGGGGTGTTCTTGACCTCAAAGACGCCTTGCGGCAGCTTTACAAGCCCTTTGTGCCACTTTTGCGTCACTTTTAACATAGGAAAAGTGACGCAAAAGTGGTGCAAGGGTTTTGTACATCTGCCCCCTTATTTCTAAGAATGTAGACATGGCAAGCCTTAAATACAAGTCTACCCAATTTTTCAGTGGTTGTTGCCGGAAGTTCCCGATTCAAGACTATTCATACCTCTTTTCCTGTTATTTCATTTTCAGCTTGGGTCATTTAAAAGAAGTAATTGCCTTGAGATAGATGCATCACAACAGAACTTTTACATTGTTTGCTCCATGATAAACACCATAGGAAGGACTTTTATATTGGGAACTTTATTATAAATACAATCGGAATGGATATTACAGTGTGAACCCTGACAACAGAAAGTGGCTTTACGCAGTGAACTTTAACAAATTCATCAGGAAAAGGTACTACATTGTGAACTCCAGGATAAACACAATTGTACTAGAATGTACATGTTTAAATATCTGGAAATGCAAAAGTAAGATAAGTTACATTGTGAATATTCTACCAAATGCAATAAGAAGGGGCTCCATCCCTATTCCCATTTTCTTGATCTGGCAATCGAAAATTCTTGATATTTACAGAGGCAGCTCTAAGAGTCACATCAATGTATACCCTGAGTCTTCTGAAAATATCTGATGAGTCTTTCTAAGCAGGGACTAAATGTTGATGTTTATCATCTACTCTAAATCAACAGACTTGCTTTATTGATTATTAAATGTAGTGACAAAGCCCACTCATTTAATATTTTGAAATACTTGATGAGGTGTGTACGCATACATTTTTATTGTGAAATGACATAATTTCCTACAGACTCAAATAGACGCAGTGCTAGTTTTTAGGATTAAATCCTGTGGGTCTGCAAATGTCACATTGTATCTCACAGATAACACAAGCACGCTACATTTACAGCCTTAGTTGCCTCTTGTGATATATCTTTAGTGTACATAGTTTGAACTCTGTTTAATGTTTCAGGTCTCTAAAAGAGGGGTCCATATTTAAAAACCAGGTTAATATGTGTCATTCTGAGTAAAGTACTTAGTTGTGTGCGCTGTAAAGTGCTTTTTTAACGAAAAATATTACTTGGAATTTGATTTATTTTGTGTTATTTGCATGTATTACTCAATCCTGAATTTCTAGTCAGTCAATCCCCTGAAACTCAGGTTTTACATTGCGGACTATTAGACACATTTACTGGGAATGAGGTTTATATGGTGAACTCGTATAGTAGAGAAATGCTAAAAATAAGTTTTTCATATTGTAAAGTCTGTGGCACCTACAACAGGAAGAACGTCCCTTGATAAATAAATACAAGCATATATGCACCATAGAGAGTTTCAATATTGTTTAACAGTAAGGCACCTTCTAACACTGATCTCTAGTTAAAGGGGTGCTAAGAAGCTCACAATATCATTGTGTACATTTGAAAATGTATGCTTGGTGTTGGACCTGGTCCTATTGGCAGGGTCCGCCCCAAAGGTTTTGCCTTTACCCTCCACTAATTGCGGACCTTAGGACTCTGCACTTTTCCACTTCTAACCTTTGCTAAAGTGCTTTCTCCTTAAAACACGGTATAATTTGCTTATAAAAAATTGGCATATTTTATTTACATGTAAGACCCTAGTAAAATGGCACTACATATGCAAAGGGTCTGCAAATTAAATGCCTCTTGTAGGACAGCAGTACTGAATGTGCCACCCACTTAAGGAGCCCCTTAAGCATGTCCCAGGCCTGCGACTGCAGAATTTTAGGCTGTCATTTCTCCTCTAGTATGGCAAAACTGGAAATTACCACATATTACCTACAAAAAATTATTTTAAATTAATAAAAAGAATCCAAGTTTTTAGCTATTTCTCCAAAAACGAAGTAAGTCCATATTATAGAACTATATATGTTAATATTTTGGGGAGACTCTTATTACTGATAGCTAACCCTATGGTCCTCCCGGATATTAATTTTAGAACTGTTGCAATTGAGTAGACAAATGTGTCTAATCATACAAGGAGAAAATGTTACGAATTGATGTAGGGGACATAGAAACATGGATTAGATGTTTAATGTTAAATAAATGATTGTATATGTATTTCTTAAAATAAACTTTTTTGTATAATATTTTAAGTATAACTGTGTTTTGATAAAAGTTGAACAGAAATTATAATTATGTTTTGATAAAAGAGGAATAGCATGTATAAGTATAGAATAGGATAACGAAGGTACGATAATGTAGTAAATGTACTAAATACGTCAATGTACTGTAAATATCTCTGCATCTTTACATTCTTTTTATAAATTTTAAATAATTTTTTGTAGGTAATTTGTGGTAATTTCCTGAAGAAGGCATCCGATACGCCGAAACGCGCGTCGATAATTAGTGCTTTTTTATAAAAATTTCTTTTTAATGAAATGTTAATAGATGTAATTGTATATGTAAGTGTATTATTTGGATTATATGAAATGTACTGACTATGCAGATATATTGTGTGCTGTTCTGTTGAACAAGTTTTTAAAAATAGGAATCTTTATGAAACATTGAATAAAACAAATTAATTTTAGACATTTAGTTTATTGTTTCTGTTGAAACCTCCGCACATTGTTGTTTTATGACTCTTTAGTTGCCTAGGAAATGTTTATCGCACTTGTTTTTCCCTGTCCTAGGAATTGAACCACTTACAGTTCAGGGGGCCTTTGATAATTCCAATAAAGAAAGGAACAATTAAATTGATAATAACGTAACAATATTATCATTGTATTTTGTCCATTTGTTGCAGCAGTGGGCAGGGCTGCAGACCAAGGGAGGAGAGTTAGAACACTCATGTGTGCAGTGACTGTTTGGTCGGCCCTCTCCGGCTGCCCAAAACAGTCATGCGCACTTCTCTGTGCTCCATGCAGGCTGCATTACAGAATGCATGGAGAACATGCCCAACCCACCAGCCCCTGGCTGAGGGCCGTGGAGCGTGGGAGCCCTGGTGCTCCCTGCTTCCTCACAAGAAGCCAGGAAGAGGACGGGCGGGATACAAGAGAGGCAGCGGCGGCCAGCCAGACAGCTAACCAGGAGGTAAATTATGTTTTTTCCTGATTTCCCACCCCTTCGCCCCCAACTGCCCCACTGCTGCTTCTAGGTAGCAGCCTCGACTGATCATTTGGAGTATTCCTCTTACTTAAAACAGTTCTAAACGTGTTAGAAAAACAAGTACTATATATGTGCACACCCATATATATTGTAACTTTCTGGTGTAGGTATTTCTCCTATTAAAATGGCATTCTTTGGACTCTGCACATCGCATAAACCAGTAAAGGAATTAGTTACTGATGGACTAAAGTAAATGCTACCTGTGCTATCAACTTTCAGTTACCTATTGTTTTCTCTACCAGCCCAAACGCCCACTTCTGGTCGCCATTATTAGTTAAATGACCATGATTTTAGTTTTTCTTGTTAAAATGTGAGGACTTTTGGTGCAGTTTTACTAAGTTTCATAGGCTACAACGTGCACTGAAGTCCTATATGTATATGGAGTCTAAGGCTATATACAAAGGTAAAATAAAACATATAATAAATTAAAACATGCAACTGCATTTATTCGATTTTTAGGGAAAATATTATTATAGGAACCAATGAGACACATCAATAATGACTTTTGCTTTAAAAGGCCAATGTGGGCAGCACTGCTTCTATGATTCAGAATCTGTTCTTTTTGAACACGGCATGTGGTTGCCTGAGACTTACTGATGAAACCTTGGAGGTGGCAGGCTAAGATTATACTTTTCAAAGCATCTTCATTATTTATTTATTGATCTATGTCAGATGCCTTACACATATATATTTTTGAGAATAACACCTTTTGGTCTTCTAGGTCCCATGGTGAGCAATTGTACTTGGATGGGGAATTGACAGTGTCAGTCACTTAGGGCAGGTTTTCTTATCACACATTTGTACAGCAAATATATACTTGATGGCCACAAGGAAGATTTTATTTTTATTTTAAGCTAATTATTTAGCAACGTAGCCGGTACTTCCTTGGAATTCTGTGCCACTGGAAAGTATGCTAAGAATGAGTAAGGCTTGTGTGACATTACAGCAAGCAGATATGTATATAATTATTTATACATTGCAACATAACAAGAGGTGGCTATACACTATATTATTTTTGTGAATTTTCAGTAGATTCTGTGATGTAGTACATTTCTTTGATACAAACAAGATTATACAGAGCATATTTCCTTTCAAAGATACTCTGACGGTTTCAACGGAAAGTACAATATGATTACATGAGACCTAAAGGGGCCTATTCGCCAGGCTTTCTGTGGTATATAAGTAAATACTCATGTACTATCTTTCACAAACACTTACATGACTTTCCAAGTGGCCAAGGGAAGGGGAGGTGGGGTGGCAGTGGTGGTAAAGAAGACAGCTTCCTGCTCTATTCTTCCCTTGGATACAATCGCAGGATCGGAATCCCTCGCCTTCACCATTAGGTTGACCCCACAACAAGCCCTGAAAGGGTTGCTGGTATACAGACCTCCTGGACCAGTGGGTTCTTTTTTTGAGGACCTCCAGGCTGTTATCTCTGGACTGGCTTTGAGTGCGCAGCACTGTTTGCTGGCGGGTGATTTTAATTTTCACATGGATGTGGGTGAGGACTCGGACTCGAACAAATTGTTTGATATTACGGTTCCTCTCGGTCTTATCCCTTTCCTTGAGGGTCCCACACACAATAAGGGCCATACCCTGGATCAGGTCTTCTCTTCGGTCCCTTTAGCAGATATAGAGCTTCTCCCGGTGCTCTGGACCGATCACAGGCTGGCCAAGTTTTCTGTACTGGGTAGTGAGCTATTACCCAGCAGCGCCCCCAGACAGTACGGCTCTGTTTCGAGGGCATTGCACAGAGTGACGCCTGAGCTGTTAGCTCAGGCTTCTGTGGACCATCCGTGCCCCCTCTCAGGTAACTTAGAGCAGGACGTAGAGTCCATGCAGGCGTGGCTGCTGGAGAGGCTGAATGACCTAGCCCCTGCAACGGCCCCTCGGGCCACGGTTAAGCGGGTTTCTGCACCTTGGTTCACTGAGGCACTGTGCGCCACTCGTCGCCAGTGTAAGGTGGCTGAGAGGGCGTGGCGCCTCCAGTATGCCCCGGAGGCCAGACTTGCTTACAGGACAGTGGTCAAAGCTTACCATCGTGACATTCTCCATGAGAAAAAGGCCTATCTTGCCAGGAGGATAGAGGCTGCCGCTAACTCCTGCAAAGAAATCTTCACTGTGGTGAGGGAGTTCACGGCCCCTAGATCCACCTTGCCCCGTATAGTGCCATCTGAGTCGTGGGTCTGCGATCTGGCCAAGTTCTTTACGGACAAGATTAAATCTATTCAGGACTCTTTTACAGAGAGGTCTGTTGAAGTGTTTTCTAGCGTAGTGGCCGGACTTGTTCCGTTGACCACTCGGGATGCTGTTTTGGCGGAGTTTCCTTCTGTCTCCTCCGATGCGTCCCGTGCACATCTGGCCAATCTTAAATCGGGCTCACCATTAGACCCCTGTCCGGCCAAATGTTTGGCCAGGATGGCGACTGTGGTTAACCCATTGGTCAACTCTCTCCTGAACCTGTCCTTGAGTGAGGGGAGGGCCCCGCGGTCCTGGAAAAGGGCTATGGTGATTCCCCTCCTCAAGAAGCCTGGGTTAGATGCAGAGGTGCTGGCCAATTACAGGCCGATTTCTCTCCTCCCGGAGCTGGCTAAAATCACGGAGAAACATGTGCATGGCGCTCTTTCTAGCTTTCTAGAATCCAATGACCTGCTGCACCCCTCGCAATCCGGTTTCCGTCCTAATTTAAGTACGGAGACGGCACTCTTGGAGGTGTCAGAGGTCATCAGGGAGACACTGGATTCAGGAGGCAAGGCCATGCTTGTCATGCTTGATCTGTCGGCGGCCTTTGACACCGTCCCCCATGAGGCACTCCTCGCCAGACTTCATGACATCGGTCTGAGGGGGACGGTGTTCAATTGGTTTTCATCTTTTCTTGAGGGCCGCCGACAAACGGTCTGGGCCTCTGTGGAAAAGTAAATTTTGCCATGTTCTGTGTCTCTACGTGTCATCCATCATATGTTATGTGTGCATGACCAATATGCATATGTTATTCCCCATGTCCGATTAATGACGCAATTACAGTTGTGTCCACCTCTAGTATGCTAGTTTCCAGTCCTCGTGAATACTACGAATATCAGGCCTATGTAAAGTTATGTTGCCACGTTTCTCAGTGTGCACGTTATTTCATTATAAAGTCCCCGTTTCCAGGCCTCAACAGGGCCCGGACATCAGATTCAGCTCCTGTCTCCTGAAGCCTCGCTAAGGAGCGATCCAGCCCCCACCTGTATCCTCGACCTTTCACTTACTTCCTGCCTCGCAGTGCCCGGTGCAGCTTGGCTCTGCCTCTGAGTCTGCCAAAAGTATGTTATAGTTCCAGTTATCAGTTCAGTCCTCCTTCTCTGCATTCCTAAGCTACTGAACTGCATCAATAGTTTCCGTCATTGTCTAGCCTATGCGGCTCCATGTTAAGAGAAATACTGTATTTAATGGTCATTTAATATTCTTCATCACGCACTACATGTAGAATAAATGCATGCTCCAGTCTTAGAGTCAGTTAGTTTTTCCCCTCATGACTTTTAGTTTATATCAACATGTTCTCCAAACATCAGATACTAGATAGAGTTTAGGTACATGTCGCTCCGACCCTCCAGACTTTAGTCTCTGCTCCTAGCACAGAGTTCATAGCCCCCAGCTTCTCCTCGTAACACGTCATTGCCAGTTTGCGCGCACTACCAGGTTAGAGGTCCCGGCTCCTTAGGTAGCCCCCTCCTATGTTTCCGCCCCATTCATGACATATCCTGTTACGTCTGCACCACATGTCTATGTATACGCCCAGTTACACCTACTTTTACTCTTATCTTTCGCGACTGCTACGCGTCACGCCTTCTGTTCCACCCACTGCTACGCCTACTGCAATGTAATGCTATGTGTTCGCGCTATGTATATATGCTCGTGTATTGTTATCAAAAGTTAGCGCGCTCATCCCAGACCCAGCCCCAGCAGCTGCTGGGCCCTGTCATCCTATTCCTATGCAGGTTGTCCTGTTCCTGTCCTTATGCTGTATTAAACCTGCAAAACTCCTACTACCTCGAATCTTGACTCTTATTTATTGAGCTATCTGTTATGATATATGTCTAGTCAAAAATAGGGTATTATTTATTTATTTACCACATAATGGCGCCCGAATAGGGACTTGCCCTTTCCCCACGCGTCGGTGAAGCCACGCCGACCCCCTGACCCTCTGCAGCCGTGACGGAACCATACCGGCCACGTGCAGATATTTCTGCTTCAAGTATCCCTGAGGCCCACGGAGGAGACGGAGGAGACGGTCCAGCATCCAAACGAGACGGTGGAGGAACGCGGCGAGTCCCGACCAGAGCCCAAGCCAAGAGTCCAAGGTCCGAGGTATCCGGAGGCCCACCCGTAACCGAAGTCCGAAGTTCGTCGTCCGTCGTCGTAGCAGTCCAGTCCAGTCCGAAGCTTTCCGTTCTTGCTGCCCGGTGAGTACCATTACTGGGGTAGTATCTAGACAGGGTCAATCTAAATTGACTCTGGTCCGTGGGTTGGTGGTACCCAGGCCCACAAACGAAGTGTTCACCTAGGTGGATACGGGTCTTGATGCGTCCCTTTATGGGACCGGTATGTTCCGTACTGTTTCAGCAGTGCATCCAGTAACTCTAGTCTGTTCCGTTCTCGAGAAATTCTTGTGTTTCTGTTCTCAGTATTCCAGGTAATATTTCTGTCCGAACTGTAATGTTATGATGTTGTTCAATGTATTTCCAATGTCGTGGTATGCCTGAATTGTTTTCCCAATTGTTATTGTTCCTCGTCTATTGTATTGTGTTCCGATTCAAGTTTACAATGTCTCTCTTTTCGAGATTACGTCAGTTAAAAACTAGAAAGGGTTTGTTAGAGGAAGCAGTTCCTGTTCCGCCTAGGGACAGTCCAGGTCACTTTATGTATCAGAAACATGGCATAAGCGCCATATTGTATCTAGATGTATGGGTAGATTATACCAAACAGTTAGAAGAAAAGTATAGATGGCCCGTATCGGGTACATGGGATGCCGAATGCATCATGCGAGTAGAAGAAGCATTATGGAAAAAGAAAGCCAGACAGTCACAGAAAGATGCCATCGAGTTATGGCGCAAAGAAGCTCATAAAAGAACCGAAAAAGAAATCAGAAAGTCAGAACTAAGTAGAGAATCCCAAGAACGAGCCCAAGAAAGAGAATTAATCGAGATAGGTGAACGAGTTAGAACTGAGCAATCAGACAGACAGAGGCATGCCCTTAATAAGGGTATGTATCCTCTTCTTGCTGAGGGCTTGCCAAAAGCGACCCCAGAGGCATCCAGTAATTTCCCGCCACCATTAGTTCCGACCAAGCTACGTCACAAACCAACCGCAGCTGATATTTTTATTTCGTCCTATCTGGACGACACAGTCCCCGAATATGCAAATCCTGTTCACGCTCCGCCAGTCCCTGTAAATCAGGTAATTCCTGCTCTTCCAGACACCGGGGTGCCCTTAACAGCCCCCCCGGGTCAGCCCGCCATACAAGTCCAGCCCACGTTACAATTACCGACCCTGCCAGGACGAAAAGCATCAGTTGATGATTCTAGTTTAGGGGCCGCAGGGGGAGGTCTTCCTCAAACCCCGCCGCCATACAAGCGTTTATCAGCACTCGAATTACATGCTCAAGCATCACAGCGTACTCCTAAAAGTAATAAGTCTGTTGCAGAAATCAGGCAAACCCTTGGCGAATGTGTCTATGACCCAGTTCCAGGCGAATTTAATATGGTTTTATATTCCGTACGCATAAGGAGGGTGACCGAGTATCTAGTCACCTTGCCGAATATGAAAGAAGATCTAGACAGAATATATCGTTTCATCCGTACAGGGGATGATCCACAAAGTATTAGTGATGCCATGTCTCAAAGGAAAGCTGAGATCCAGCGTATGATATTAAAGTTTTTAATTAACTGTCTAATAAGAGAACAAGATTACCCGTCTAAAGATCCAGCCGAAATGAAAATCCTGACAAAGTGGAGTGATAATATAGCCGAAGGAAAGCACAATACCATTGGTGCCATGGAAAGTATGTACAAGAAAATCCGTAGAGAAATAATAAAGATACACGAACAGCGTAAAGCAGCACAAGTAAGCGAGAAAGAAAGTATCTCTGATCCTGAAGAGGAAGACGATGAGAATACTGCCAGAATAGCGTATGTAGGAAAACCTAGATTTCCAGATCGCCATTTACGTCTAGAACCCAAGTCTACTTTCCATCATTCAGCACCAGAACAAGGTTCCCTAGAACAGGTATTTCAAGCTACCGATCACATTCTGAAATCACGAATCGGTTATAGTGAGTTAAGTACTATGCATGAACAGGAATTAGTGCGATCAGCAGTCCGATGGATTACTGATTCTACCACTTTTCCAGACGAAATAGTGGCACAAATGTTTCTGAAATTGCCCCCAGCCGAGCAGCGACTGGTGGGTATGTATATGATTCAGTACCTCATTACTCTGTATGAGGGTCAGCATTCTGATCCAGGTCCGTTACACGATATCCTGAACGAGTTACTCCAGTATAAATGGAGAGGTCTAGGTACCGATTTAATTAGTGTTATTCTAGAACAGCGCCATAGATATAGAACGTTCTTGAACCCGCATTTTGTTCATGTTTCACCCCCAGAAAGTAAATCATTCTACATAGACAGACAGAATCCGTTACGAGAAGTCCACCCAGTCAGAGGAACGGGTGGCGAAATGCAACGAGTGTTTGTATACACTCCGATCACAAAGATGGAACTCCTTGAAATGAAGAAATTAATTCCCTGTCATGACAAAGATCCAGCAGGGTTCCATCGAGAATTAAAAGACATGCTCCGTATGGGAGAATACACATACCCAGATATCATTAAAATGTTAAAGGTTCTGCTACCCGCAGGGGTGTATGAAAAGCTAAAAGAAAAAGAATGGGAGGTGGGAGAGAAAAAGATAGATTGGGCAGTCCTAGAAGCAGAAGATAAGATACGTGTACCAGGTACTGGTCTAGGAGAGAAATGTAAAGAATTACCAGAATTATTAATTCAAGTTTTACCCAGATTATTAACAACGAGAAAAGAAGACTGGGATGCAATCTCAGCCTGTAAACAGAAACAAGATGAAGATATTAGTGATTTTTATTCTAGATTTGAAAAATGTTTCAGTATCAACAGTGGTCTCAAGACAAGTAGTGAGTCATACCCTCACCTTTTTGTTACTAAATTAGTCGAGAATTCAAGTCCACCAATTAAAAACCGGGTTCTGAAAGTCGAAAGCACCTGGCAAGCTAATACTCCGTCCCAGATGCTCCAGATGCTCCAGTATCACCAGAATAGAATCAGGGAAGAGCAAGAACACGAAAGAAAACGTATGAAAGACACGAAAATGAAAGTGCTAGTTGCACAATCTGTTCCTCAAGACAGCCAGAAGAGGGGTCCGAATCAAGCCAGTCATCCTGCAGCTCCCGTTAAAGGGAACTGCAATTATTGTAAACAACCAGGTCATTTTATAAATGAGTGTGCAGTTCTGAAACATAACATAGCTACTGGTAAGACTAAAGAAAGACCACGTCCGCCTAGACAAGAACAAGTTTCACAGATTCCTCAGCCACAGAATGCACCACAGACAGTTACAGCACCGCAGCCTATTGCTGCAACACAGCACGTTACATCGCAGATGTACCAGTATGCACAGTCTGAGTATCCAGAGTACCAGCCATATTCATGAAACAGCCTAGAGAGGGAGGTAGGCTTGCCTCTCATCGAGATACCTGTAGATCAAGAAGGTCCCTATGTTCACAGTCAAGTATTAGGGAAAGACAGAAAGTTTTTGATTGATACAGGGGCAAGTAGGACCACAATTAGTCACGCCGAAGTTCCAGGGGCTCCGCTCTCAGGCTCAAGAAATGTTTCCCTTGGATTTTCAGGAAAGCCTATCGTTAATGAGATTTCAAAGCCAGTCACTCTAGAAGTAGGTCCATTGTCCCGCACTACTGATCTGTTACTTACTAAGTCATGTCCAGAAAATCTATTAGGCATTAAAACACTGAAAGAGTTAGGTGCCGTTATATGTTGTTCCCCAGAGGGAATACGTCTGTTCCTACGTGACTTTAAGGGTCACTATGTATTACGAGATTTTGATTCCAGACTGTCTAATGTTCCGCAGCATTTATGGGCGCAAGGTCCAACTGATGTAGGTTACATGCAAATCACACCCTATCGTGTGACTCTCAAACCAGGTGTAGTGTTACCACGAATCAGACAGTACAGATTGCCACCTGAGGCTGTAGCAGCCTTATCCAAAATTATAGACGAGCTCATCGCTCAAGGAGTAGTTGTAGAAACTGACTCCAATGTATGTAACTCTCCGATCATTCCAGTCATGAAACGTACTGATCCAAATGCACCCCCAGTATATCGATTAGTGATTGACCTACGAGAACTTAACAAATGTATTATTCCGCAGTACCCAGTTGTCCCAGACATCTCTTCCCTATTGACAGCCATTGATTCCGAAGCCACGTTCTTCACAGTAATAGACCTCAAGAATGCATTTTTTAGTGTTCCTATTCATCCAGACAGCCAGTTTCTTTTCGGATTTTGTTTAAATGGAAGGAGCTATATGTTCACACGAGCTCCTCAAGGTTTCACAGAAAGCCCTAGTATTTACAGTCAAGCACTCAAGAGACAACTAGACAACATTCACATGCCAACTGACACTGCCCTGCTCCAGTATGTCGATGATCTACTGATCACAGCCCGTTCTGAACGTGACTGCGAGCGAGCGTCACTCACGGTTCTGTATTTCCTAGCCGAGATGGGACACAAGGTGTCCCCTTCGAAGCTTCAATTCTGTGTCCAGCAAGTGGTATACTTAGGACACTTACTGTCCAAGAGGGGTAGGCAGTTGACACCAGACCGTATCCAGTTGATAGCGAGTCTTCCCCAGCCCAGGACCCAGAAGGAGGTACGTGCCTTTATCGGCCTCACTTCTTACTGCAGACAATGGATTCCCCAGTATGCATTTCTAGCCAAGCCACTGATACAGTTAACGACACAGGAGGCAGCCGTATCGACTGTTCTCCCTTGGACATCTGAACATACACTTAGTTTCAACGAGTTAAAGAAAGCCCTATGCCAAGCTCCAGTTCTAGCTACACCGAACTACAGTAAGCCTTTTACACTTTTTGTCACTGAACGTGAAGGTACAGCATTATCTGTTCTCACACAAGATCAAGCAGGACAATACAAGCCCTGTGCTTATTTTTCGAGCACACTAGATCCAGTCGCCCAGGCGTTGCCTGCGTGCCTCAAGTCAGTTGCAGACACAGCACTAGCTATCAGACAAAGTGATTCCATAGTTTTAGGACATACTTTGACAGTACAAGTCCCACACTCCGTGGAAGTTCTTTTAAACCGAACACAAACTCAGCACTTGACAATTGCACGTTTAACAGGTTATGAATTGACACTGTTCCAGCCACACATAGTAATTAGACGCTGCAACATCCTGAATCCTGCTACACTGTTACCATCAGTTAATTCGAATCCAGCCACACATGATTGCGTGGAAGTAGTTAACATTACGACAAAGCCAAGACAAGACCTGACAGACATTCCGTTACCGGATCCTGACCTGACACTTTATGTGGATGGTTCATGTATGAGAACTAGTACAGGAGAACTAGTCGCCGCGTATGCAGTGACTACTGACACCGAAGTTATTGAAACACACCGTATTGACACTCTGTCCGCTCAAGCAGCAGAGCTAGTTGCTCTGACACAAGCCTGCATACACGCCAAGAACCTGAAAGTTAATGTTTACACAGATTCACGTTACGCATTTGGAGTTGTACACGACTTTGGAGTGCTCTGGCAGGAGAGAGGTTTCATGACTTCTCATGGAACCAAGATTCAGCATGGTCTCCTTATTCAAGCTCTGTTAGATGCCATACATTTACCGACATCCATTGCTATCATGAAATGCAAAGCACATACGAAAGTCACTGACATTATTTCTCAAGGTAATGATCTAGCAGATCGCACAGCCAAGCTTACAGCACAGACTCTAGACATTCCAGTTAACCTGACACACACTCCAGATCTGACTACATGCATGACAGTTAAGGACCCTACTCAAGATGTCATAGATATCCAGTTACATGCTACCCCCGATGAAATCAAGAAATGGTCCGAACAAGGAGGGGTCCAGACAGATCAAGGATGGTTAACGAAGGGTAGAGCCACATGGTTTCTCCCCGACTCTATGGTTCAAGTCATCATTAATACCGCACATAGTCCAGCACATTTAGGAGAAAAAGCTATGTTAGACAGTATCCAGAACATTTGGTTCAACAAACATTTACGAGCTGCAGCCAAGCAGAAAGTCCGTACCTGTATGATATGTTGTCAGTTTAATCCAGGTAAAAGTGTCCCGGTGGAACAAGGTGGTTTCCAGCCTCCTGACCACCCCTTTGAAGTCCTCCAGATGGATTATATTCAGATGGAGCGATGTCGAGGTTTCAAGTATGTCCTTGTAGTTGTATGCGCTTTGTCCAGATGGACAGAAGCATATCCAGTCCCAGATTACACAGCCGCGACCACTGCCAAGCAGTTGGTTCGTGAGTTCTTCCCTCGATATGGACTCCCTAGAGTCGTATATTCTGATAACGGTCAGCCATTCTCATCTGAGTTGATGAAGCACGTTTCCCTGTTGTTAGGGTACCAGTGGAAGTTCCATTGTGTACGCCATCCCGAAGCAGCCGGTCTAGTCGAGAGACATAATCAGACTCTGAAAATTCGAATTGCAAAAATATGTAAAGATAAGGGTGTGGACTGGCTAGTAGCTCTGCCAGTCGCTTTGTTTTATATGCGCATGGTCGCACATTCCAGATCAGGTCTGTCCCCGTATGAGGTCGTATTCGGCCGCCCCCCTAACATGTGGGGTACTCCTAGACCCCGAAGTATTACTGATGTTTCATGTAATATGCTGACAGATTACCTAGCTTCCTTGATGTCTGCCCTCAACTCATGTCGTTCACAGGTTGCTGCCGCATTTCCAGACAATACCGAGGTGGCACCGCATGAAATCGTTCCAGGTTCCATGGTGATGGTCCGGAACTTTGACAGATCAAGTCCGCTGGAGCCACGTTGGAAGGAGCCCCGTCAGGTCCTCCTCACCACCCGTACAGCCGTGAAATTGGAAGGACGCCGCGGCTGGGTACACCTTTCGCACGTCAAAAAATTCTACGGATTGAAACCGGTCTCTAAAAACATTTTCCAGGATATCAAGACTTGTCAAAACATTGTTCCTAAGGACTGTCCCGCAAATGACATTGATACAACCCCTCCCTTGGTAGAGAAAACTCCGCAGCAGGAGTATAAGCAAAAACTCCGGTCTAGTAAAATAAGTCAGTCAGTTTGATTGTATAAGTCCTCCCCTAGGTGAAACGGTTAGACTGTTTCTGACATGTATAAAATAGACCCCCATAGTGAGAGAGTTAGTAAAAACTCAATTCAATGTATCGTTTTTCTAAGTTTCATATTATTCATCAGCATTATGATTTCCTGCACCAGTTATGCCTTTTTCCTATATTTCCCAGTTCTTCATGTAAATAAGTCTGCTAATGCTACAGTAGAGCACACGTTTAGTGATCTGCCCCCTCATGAACTGTCCTACCGCCTCGCTATGCGTAATAACTCATTTATCCGCATGTTACATTACTCACACCAGACCAGCAATGCCACTAATTGTTGGGTGTGTGGTCGACTCCCCCCTTTCCAGACACCGAAGGGAGTTCTGCCACTTTTTCCTTATCCGTTCTCACATAATGGTTCGTGTGGAGCATGGTCCACGTTAACGTCATCCTCAACAGATATGTCTTTTCTTAACAGTACATGTTTCCCAGACAAGCAAGGTCTCCCCCACCGAACAGGTTTAGATCTAGAAAATGAAGTATATAATTTAGGTAATTATTCGTCGAATTTTATGGTCCTGAATGTTCAGTCTGATACTACTCCAGACTCACCTGCTATTTCAGTACTACCAGTCAAAGGCGAATTATGTGTCCGAAATAAGGGTTCCGTACACGTAGGACATAGTGATTGTACTACTATTGTCAAGTATAGTGACAGTGGGAAATCTATTTTTAAAGCTTCACGTCATTCTTATTTTGTTTGTGGTCAAACCGCATATGTTCGTCTGCCCCTCGATTGGGAGGGAACTTGTTACATTGCTTTCCTACTGCCACCAGTTTTTCTAGCCCCACCTGACTACCATAGGAATTCCTTCCTAGTACATACTAGACACAAGAGAAACCTCCCGATTGTCGATTATACTGAAACTGCTGCAGAACAATTCATTGATATTGATAAAGGTGTGTTCCCTTATTTAGGTACAGTTGTAAACAGTAAGCTAATCCGTAGGTTAACAAGAACCCTTGAAGCAGTAGTAGATGAGACTGCCTCCGCTCTAGGTAACTTAACCGAAGAGCAATCCTTTATGAGAATTGTTGTGCTCCAGAATCGTCTCGTCCTTGACGTCATACTGGCCGATAGGGGCGGGGCCTGTAGAGTCATCGGATCTAGTTGCTGCATTTTCATTCCAAATAACGCGCCGTCTGTTTATTCAGCTATAACCAGACTTCATAAAATTGCCCATCTGTTACACCAAGATCCAGGCACCTGGACATGGTCCGGTTGGTTCTGGAATATAATTTCCGCCTGGGGATGGAAAGTCCTGTCCTTTCTAGGTATCGCAGTAGCGATCATATTCAGCTGCTGCCTCTGTATACAATGTGGCCCTGCGATTTGCGGCATGTGTGCTACCTCTTGTATTCCTAGTCCCAAGCCCCGTTCTAAATCCCGTTCCAAGACAATTCGAGATGAACAAATGGTACTGTATGAAATGATAGATGGTATCATGAATATTGATGTTTCCTGATGGAAACGTAGTGACAAGGAGGGAATGTGGAAAAGTAAATTTTGCCATGTTCTGTGTCTCTACGTGTCATCCATCATATGTTATGTGTGCATGACCAATATGCATATGTTATTCCCCATGTCCGATTAATGACGCAATTACAGTTGTGTCCACCTCTAGTATGCTAGTTTCCAGTCCTCGTGAATACTACGAATATCAGGCCTATGTAAAGTTATGTTGCCACGTTTCTCAGTGTGCACGTTATTTCATTATAAAGTCCCCGTTTCCAGGCCTCAACAGGGCCCGGACATCAGATTCAGCTCCTGTCTCCTGAAGCCTCGCTAAGGAGCGATCCAGCCCCCACCTGTATCCTCGACCTTTCACTTACTTCCTGCCTCGCAGTGCCCGGTGCAGCTTGGCTCTGCCTCTGAGTCTGCCAAAAGTATGTTATAGTTCCAGTTATCAGTTCAGTCCTCCTTCTCTGCATTCCTAAGCTACTGAACTGCATCAATAGTTTCCGTCATTGTCTAGCCTATGCGGCTCCATGTTAAGAGAAATACTGTATTTAATGGTCATTTAATATTCTTCATCACGCACTACATGTAGAATAAATGCATGCTCCAGTCTTAGTTTTTCCCCTCATGACTTTTAGTTTATATCAACATGTTCTCCAAACATCAGATACTAGATAGAGTTTAGGTACATGTCGCTCCGACCCTCCAGACTTTAGTCTCTGCTCCTAGCACAGAGTTCATAGCCCCCAGCTTCTCCTCGTAACACGTCATTGCCAGTTTGCGCGCACTACCAGGTTAGAGGTCCCGGCTCCTTAGGTAGCCCCCTCCTATGTTTCCGCCCCATTCATGACATATCCTGTTACGTCTGCACCACATGTCTATGTATACGCCCAGTTACACCTACTTTTACTCTTATCTTTCGCGACTGCTACGCGTCACGCCTTCTGTTCCACCCACTGCTACGCCTACTGCAATGTAATGCTATGTGTTCGCGCTATGTATATATGCTCGTGTATTGTTATCAAAAGTTAGCGCGCTCATCCCAGACCCAGCCCCAGCAGCTGCTGGGCCCTGTCATCCTATTCCTATGCAGGTTGTCCTGTTCCTGTCCTTATGCTGTATTAAACCTGCAAAACTCCTACTACCTCGAATCTTGACTCTTATTTATTGAGCTATCTGTTATGATATATGTCTAGTCAAAAATAGGGTATTATTATTTATTATGAGCTCCGCCGAGATGCCGCCTTTGGGAGTCGGAGTTCCACAGGGCTCTGTGTTGAGCCCGACTCTTTTTAACATCTTTATGACCCCTCTGGCGGCACTGGTGGAGTCCTTTGGGGCCCAGATCGTGTCCTACGCTGATGACACTCAACTGCTCTTCACGTGTAGGAAAGATCAGGCTTTTGATGGAGAGAGCATCTGGGGCTGTTTGGGGATGGTCTTCAGCTGGTTTCAGCAGAACAGCCTCAAGGCCAATTCCAACAAATCGGAGGTACTGTTCTTTGGTTGTTCCTTGGACCCTGATTGGCTGGCCTGGTGGCCAATGGATATGTGTCCCCCTTTTCAGGCATCCCAGGTGGCAAAAAACCTGGGAGTTAAGATTGATAATAATCTGACCCTGAGATCACATATTCTTGGTTTGACGGGCACCTGCTTTGGCATTCTCAAGATGCTCCGGAAGTTCCTACCTTTGCTCACAGAAGAGCATAGAAAGATCACTGTGCAAGCCTTAATTGGCTCCAGATTGGACTATGCGAATGTCCTCTATTTAGGTCTTCCAGACTATCTTGTTCAGCGGCTGCAGGTTGTGCAGAACTCTGCGGCCCGCGCCATCTTCGGCCTTCATAGGCGAGCGAGAGCATCCGGGTTGGTACAGTCGCTTCATTGGCTGCCCATCCGGAAGCGGATCATGTTTAAAGCATTGACCCTGGCTCACAAAGCGCTTTTTGGCTCTGGAGCAAGGTATTTACAGCCCAGGCTCGTCTTTTACCGCCCGGCTCGATCACTGCGGTCGGAATCTCAGTTTTTGGCAGTGGTCCCTCGAGTGAGGAAGGCCCGTACCGGGGGTAGCTCCTTTAGTTTGAGGGCCCCTCAGTTGTGGAACACCTTGCCTTTGGCCTTGCGGCGCACACCTAATCTGCTCCTGTTCAGGAAGAGCCTTAAGACCTGGCTTTTTAACCTTTACTAGGTTTTTCTTTCCCCTGTTTGTTTCTGGTTTTATGGTGTTATGTTTTTTTACAATGAGCTGCCTAAGTAAAGCGCCGGGACACTCCTATCGAGTAGCCGTGGGCTATAGAAATAACATTTAACATAACATAACATAACATTTCTAATATGCCCCAAAACATCTAAACAGGGAAAAAATGGGAATCTGCCTGGGATACTTCACATACGGATCACTGACATAATATTAATGCATTTAGTATCGAAATACAAACATATATGACGTTAAGTATTGATAACAAAAGTATTGACTTCCTATATTTAACTAATAAAAGCACAAATATCTAGAACACAAATATCGTTTCTAAAAATAAATATTTTTACCTTATCAAAAAAAGTATACCATGTCAAACGTATCCATCCACACAAAATCTACAATATTATCGACAGCATATTTAAATATTCATTGAAAGTACAAAAAACACTTTTCACATATAAAAATGATTTCAAATGAGTCCAAAATATTTTATAGACATTTGAATTGAATATAAATATAGTGGAGGTGACCTAGGCAGCATTGAGCTCCTGGAGCCTAAGGACCGCTAGGGGTCGTGACCACCATGTGCTTTGTCGACCCAAGCTGCTGGGGCTGCGAGGCCCCCCACTCCTAACCAGCCACCTGCGAGTGGCTGGTGACTAGCTGTGGCCCGCTGGGATGTTAAGGTGAGCTGGGTTGTGTGGGGTGTGGTGATGGTGGCTTCCGGGGACATGTGACCCATGGAGGAAAAGCTAGCTGACTACTATGACGGTCTTGCTGGTCTATGGCCTTGCTAGCTGGAGTGGACAGGTCCCCCGTCTTGCAGCTGGATGATGGCTGGGATGCACCTGTTGTCTTGGGCTGACCACAGTGGGCCTGTGTGGCCTGCAAGGATGGCGATAGCTGGAGAAGTAAGGCCCCATGTGAGGAGACCGCAGAGCCTTGGCAGTGGCCCTCCTCTTTTGGCCATGCAGTGGGAGGAGGTTGCAGCACCTGCAGAGCCCAGCGACAGAGTGCATGGCTCAGTTCTGAGAGGAGCATCAACCCCCCCCCCCGCCCCCAAAAGCATTTAAAGTTGAGAGTTTGGGTAAATTGGGCCCTGGCAACCCAGAGATGTGTCTGAGGGGCCTGAGCGTTTAGGACTAGTGTTTCGACAAACTGCTGGACTTATCCCTTGAGGCCCAGGGAACTGCCACATGGGGTGTTTTTTCCTGAAAATTTTGGGTGCTAACTGAGGCATCCGGGCTCTGTCCGGCAACAGGTGCAGAAATACAGAAGGCCCCCCTCCTCCCCGGAACTTTGCTTATATGGTAGCCTTTGGTGTGCAGAGGTGCATTCAAACAGCCAGAAAGGATGGTTGGCCTGAACGCTGGCCCCAGTGCGCAGGTGGTCCTCAATAGGCAGGGGGGGCATGGTCGGGAGGGTGGTGGGGCCCAGGCTGACAGACTAGAGCTGAAAGGGACTGAATTAGACCTGCCAGCTCACACTGCCACTAGATTTGCAGCTATTCGCAATACAAAAGACTCTGTAGAGAATAACATTGAAGAGGTAACACGCGATGTGGGTTGTTTGCGTACTGAACACAAGAGGTTGGTGGATAGGACAGTCACTGCAGAATCTACACTAACGGTAATGTGCCCGATGGTTACTATTCATGCCCCCAAGCTGAGCAGAACAAAAACATTACCTTGGTGGGCATGGTGGAGCACGCGGAGGGGCCTAGTACTGAAGTCTTTGTGGAGCAATAGTTGGTTGACAATATTTTGGAGGAGACATTTTCGACCCTCTATACTATACAGTGGAGCCAGTACAGCAAGTGTCTGGGAAGCCCCCTGCGCCGGAAGCGCATCCCAGACTGATCGTGGCACATCTTTTACATTTTAGAGACAATATCCTACAGCGTGTAAACTCTCATTGCCCTGGAAGGTGAAAGGCCACCTGGTCAACATCTATCCAGACAATACAGTGGCGGTGCAGCACCAAAGTGAGACCTTCCTAGTGGTGAAGAAGCATTTGCATCAGTTCAACATTAAGTATGCTCTCCTGTCCATGGCACGCCTCAGCATTACAACACATCTCAGTTCTTACTACAGCAGGGGAGGTAAGGAATTGGTTGGTGAGCCAGGGGCACCCAATGCCCAAGACACACGGGGAGGACCTTACCTCTGAATGACAAACACAAAAGAGTAGATGTTGCCCACATAATCGGGTCGGGGACACCCACCGAGACCAAAGGGCAAATAGATTGGGACAGAGTTGTAGCAGTCCTGTGGGAGGGGCGCTTCTCACAACAGATAGGAGGCGCTGGACAGAGATTCTGATCAGTCGGACAAGGGCACAGTGGTCTATGCAGGTGATGTGAAGGAGTCTTCTGGGTCAGTGGTTACCTCAATAACTGCAGAGAAAGGCATATGATGATGTGTGTGCGTGAACAGCCCCAATGGGGAACCTCGCCAGGCAAAGTGGGGGTGGTATACTAGTGAAACTAGCTGTTTTTCAGAGACAATGGATCATGCCAGCGAAGCCTCACCTCCCCAGGACTTCACGTTTGTGCACTTTAGATAGTTGGTAATGTATACTCAAAGTTGTGAGGCAAATTGAAAATTTGGGAAGGGGGAAGTTTTAATCTGGCAGCACAAGGTGGCACGGTCGTGGGGAGGGTTGCGTAGAGTTTGGAGGTTGCATTATGGTGTGTTGATAGTATTACTTTTTGGTGTAAGAGATTTGCTGGGGGCCTATATATGACTCCCTGCAAGGATGCAGACTAGGCTCATGGATTTTATAGTTGGAGAATCACTCAAAATCTTATACTGGAATGTTTACTGACTAGGCAATAAACTGGAGTGAGGGGTAGTGATGAGGTACCTTCCGCGTCAGTCCTTGGATCTTATTCGGTTCCTGGAAATGCCTCTCATCGATAATATCTGTAGCTTTCTGGGTAGAGGGTGATATCAAACCCTGATTCATGAAGTTATTCCACTAAATCTGGGGGAGCGGAATCCTAAAATGTAGGTCCCAACCGTTCCAGGTTATCAGAACATGGACCAATCTTCAGAAGTGATGGGTGGCAGCGGAGGGTGTTTGGAATGGAAAGCGGTTGACAGTGGTATGCTGATACCTGCCTCCGGGCCTACATTGGGAAAGCTTGAAATGGTTGGTTGGCATACCTGATGCCCTGTTACAGGTGGGTGGGGACCTCAATCTCATCTTACAAGAGGACATAGACAGGGTGCTCCACGTAGAGAGGACCCCCAGGGGCAACACTTGCCTCTGCAGCTTCATGGAGACCCTGGGGCTGGTTGACTTCTGGAAGGCGGCTCATACGAGTCCAGAGCTGTCCGCTCCCTGGCACAATTGTCCTAATTTTCAGTGCCATTGCCCAACCAGGAAAGGTTTAGACATACAGTTTTTCACCCAAGGGGCATCTCAGATCAATCCCTATTGACAACTCGCTTTAAGTCCATCCAGGCCCCGTAATGAGGTGGTCAGTGGGAGTGCCTTGGGGAACAACCACAGCCTTATCTATCTTGGAATATGTCTCAAGGGACTAGAAGGCTGATACTCCTACTGAGACTTTATTTGATGCCTCTAAGAGAAGTTACTGGTATCTGGGGAAAAATACCAAGAGACAAAAGAATCTGTGAAATGTGCCATTTACAAATTCAAGATCAAAATCATGTTTAAGATCGCTATCACTCATTACTGACAAAACACTATTATCAAAACGAAGCCATGCGTGGGCAGTTATTAATTCCTACAATCGACTGACCCCTGCCACTTACTTTTCCAGTCCTTATTCACTGTAATTAAAACGCAGCTTCATCACTATTAGAATGGGTGACTGGCGATTCTTGCAAAATATACCCCCCTGGCGTCGCGTGGAGGAGGACACAACTTGCAGAGGGTGTGGAGTAGCAGCAGAAACGCTACTGCATGTGGTCTGCATCTGCCCCGCCTTCAACCACCAACGCAGGGTCAAGCTGAGGGGGGAATGGAATCGGCTAGGTGTTCGGACCTGTAGGCAAGCTAATATTGCAGCATTGAGTCCAGATAATACAGACTTAAACATAAGACTGACAAATCTGATCCAGCATGCTTACTGCAATTTTAAACAAAATCAGCCTGCCACTGCATTACCCCCACCTGTTTTAAACTAATCAATGTATTTTAAAAAACCTCAAAGTACTGGGCAAACAATGCTAATAACGGTTTAAATAGCAGCTCAGGCGCATGGAATAGACTCTATAAACAGGGGGATAAGACGAGGAAGCTATTGACCTGGTTAGGAAAAAAGGCAGAGGGCCAGATGCTCATGATCTGTACTTCGTTAAAATGGCATGGTGGTCTGGTTGAAACAGACTGGGGCATAGCCCAAACCTTTGCACATTATGTTCGTGACCTGCTCCCTCTATGTCTATCTGCGGAGAACAAGGAGACAATGCACTCACCTGGAGAGGTCTGACATGCAATCCTTAGAGCAGGACAAAGGTTTTTTGTGAAGTTCTTTATATGCATTAAGAATGGGGTGATTCCACCAATGAAAGCCTTGTTTTACACCTCTAGGAGCAAAGGCGAACTATCCCGAGACCTTTGAGAAACTCACATAGTGCTCACCCCTCAAACAGACAAGGCGCCAGAAGAGTGTGCTTCATACTGGCCTATATCTCTCCTAAACATGGAACTAAAATATTGGCCAAAGTGTTAATAACCTGTCTATTGCAGGTTAGAGACCACATGGTGGCACCAGATCAGTTGGGCTTCGTGTCCTGTAGGTCCATGAGGCATAAGCTTTGATGCTAACATGGTTGTCTGACCCATAGACATAACAGTAAGGAGCCCATAGTGCTCCTGGCGGTGACGCTAAGAAGGACTTTGACTTCTTGGAGTATCCATATTTGATGAACCTCCTTAAGGGGATGGGCTTCAGACCCTTGCTCCTATCCTGGGTAAGCCGCCTCTTCTGGAAGCCGATGACAAGATTTAGAGTTAATGGTACACCTGTGAGAGGGTTTCCACAGAGCAGGTTAACCCATCAGTGGCACCTGCTATCTCCCCTCCTATTTGCAGTGGCCATAGAACCATTGGCAAACTCGATCATGAGTGATGCACAGCTGAGGGGGCGTTGCTGGAAGGTGACTGAAAGCATGTTGTCTCTCTTTACGTGGATGGCATCTTGTTATATTTCACAGACCATAATGAGTCCCTTTCGAGGGTCCTGGAGATCCTTAGGGTCTTTGGTTCCATTTCAGGCATTTACTGGGGAAATCAATATTTTTTCCTCTCATGTCCTGGCAGCCAAAAGCAGGGTATAGAGGATCACTGATATAGGAGGAGACAGGGTTTACCTATTTAGGTATCTACATGACCTATGATTGGAATCTATTCCACAAAAATAATTTGGGTCACATACTGGCAGATTTTCGGGGGTATGTGAAGTACTACATTGCCGCCTTCTCTCATTGTTGGGTGGAGTGGCACTATTTAAAATGATTTTATCTACTTACTTTTTTATACATCCTGCAAAATGCGTTATTTGAGATTCCCAACTCCTTTTTTTAAGTCAGTGGAGGTGCTGTTCATCCTGGCCAAATGCCCGGTGGACGGGGAGATAATGCTTCCAGATCTCCACCTTTATTACTGATCAGCCAAATTGTTAACAGTTAATGATTAGTCCTTCGTGGACCTAAGGGAACCATTTATAATGGCAGATAGGAGGCAAATGACCCCCTGGAGTTCTGTGGAGTGAATATATGGGCCGTACAGACAGGGTTGTGAGCTTATAGGAGCCAACTACTGTGGTAATTTGGACTTGGAAACAGGTGCTGTGAATGAAGGGCTAGACTAATAGGTGTACTTTGGAGAGGCACTTGTGGGAATCTAGGGCCTTTGCAGAATTACGTGGGGTGGTGGGATACCATCAGTAGGATCTGTTGGGAACTATAAAGCTTGGCGACTTAGCGAAGACGTGAGATGGCTGACTTTGAAGAGCAGCAGGGGCAATTCAACCTCTCAAACAGCCGATTCCTATGTTATATGCGGGTGAGGCTAATCCTACACAGCATTGTTGTAGATGTGCACGGTATAGAGAAGGAGAACAATCTGGAATATAAACACTGCCTGCCTCTCTGTACAAGAATTCTGTATCTCAGATATATTCCACACTCTTGGTACACTGTCAACCCTCCCTACTGAGAATCTGAGAGAGAAATGGGAAGTTGACTAAGGTAGGTTGGGAGAGTACGAATGGTATGTGACATGTTAGTACCCTGGGGAGGTAGCCATCTAGTCGGGGTTCCAGCTGGTCCATATAAAGATACTGCATAGGGCCTATTACACTTTAACACCTCTGTATGCAATGGCACCCTGACCATTGTCGGAGAGGATGTGATGAACAGGGTACTCTTTTGCATACACTGTGGGAGTGCCCCAGACTATTGAGTTTTTGGATTGGAATGCAGAGATGACTCTTGGGGGTGGTGGATGAGATCTTGACATGGTGATGTTGGGGATTTGGCGAGAGTAGACCCTTGATAAATACATGCTGACTGACCCTTTGTAACACGGCCTTGGCAGTAGTGAGGTGGGATATTGTACGACAGTGGCTGAGTGAGGACAAACCTACTGTGCAGGAGTGGATATCCAACATAGAGTGGTGTAGGCAGTCTGAAGAACCCATACACCAGGTGAGGGCTGCCCTCTGAAACATGTAAAATTATGGGGACATTGGCTGGAATATTTGGAAGACAGAAAGGGGGGCTGTCCCATGACCCCATTCCATGTTGTACTTCTAGAGACTATGCTCTGCGGGAGACCTGAACAGGCTCTGGTGAAGGGGGCCCGCAAACATTGATGGGAGCGGCAGGATCCTCTTGCTATGGTGTAACTCACCGTCTATTACTTCAGACGTTATTCTGTATCAACACACCATGGCACCCAGAGGGGTGAGAATGTTGGACTTTTTTTGCTGTAGTGGTTTCAATATGCTTAATACAAATTATTTTAAAAACTATATATATAAATATTTTACATCAACAAAAAATGTACCATTCACCCCAATAATTTCTATAATCAAAAGAACAACAATGCAACCCCAAAATATATTAGCATTACCTAAATATATATATATCATGAAGCTGTAATAGAAGATCTATATAAAATAAAACACAGCAATGGTAAACATAACTTATCCAAAAAAGAGAGGGAAGCATTAAACAACCTCCAACAGGACACAAACATCGAAATGATGGTTCGGCGGATAAGGGCGGAAACATCATAGTCCTTGATAAAAGAAATTATATTGCTGAGGCAAACAGACAACTCATGGACCAAAAATGTTACCATCAATTAACCAATGATCCTACCAAGGAAGTTGGAGAGAAAGTGACGCAACACCTACACAAGTGGCTAAAGAGAGGTTTGATAAATGCAGAAGAGCAGAAATACCTCACATGTGACCATCCAACCATGACAACCTTCTACTACCTACCCAAAATACACAAAAGTAAATTAAATCCCCGGGGAGACCGATAGTTTCCGCAAATGGATCTACACTAGAACCTATTTTGAAATACATTGACCACTTCTTTGCACCATTGGTGAGAGATCTCCACTCCTACCTACGTGACACCATGGATCCTTTACAAAAATGGAAGGAGTCACATGGCAATCCACCTTTAAACTAGTAACAATGGGCGTAGTCTCATTGTACACAAACATTAAACACCCAATTGGACTCCAGGCTTGTAAATATTTCCTTTTTTTTTTTTTTTTGCTCTATAACTTTAATCAAACATCCGCGACACTCTTCTCCTAATGCAAATTCATAAATTGACGGTGAGTGACTCAGTGGAATCCGTGCCTTTTCCCCAATTACCAACGGGGTAATAAACTGTATAACAGATGCCAAATAATATTACAAAAGTGTGGTATGCCCCAGCCTCCCCTATCCTTCGGTAATATCATCTTTTTATAAGCCCTTCTCTGACGTCTATAACCCCATAACAATCTTGCTGACATCCTTTCCAATTGTTTGAAACAACTAAGAGGAAATTCAAGAGGAATAGCACAAAACATATATAAAAACGTAGGAAGTAATAGCATTTTTAAAACATTAGCCCGACCAAATATAGATAAATGAAAATGATCTATTCTCTCCAGCGATGAGTTTGCCTTTTTTAAAACCATATTTAGATTTAGTTCCGGGATAATAGACCTTGGTGATGTAATTTTAATACCCAAATATGTAGCTTCCGACACAGTTTTAATTTATTATTATTATTATTATTATTATTGGGACATTTGTAAAGCGCTGCGTTACGCACACCGGCATGTCCACGCGCTGAAAGTGAGAGAGGCAGAAAAACAGGGAGCAGAGTAACTTACTAGTCATTTACTTCGTATAGAGGTGGGTTTTTAGTTTCGCTCGAAACCTCGCTTCTTCAGGTTCCAGACGCAAGTCCACTGGGAGTTTATTCCAGTAGTTTGCCGCTAGACACCTGAAAGATCTGCCTCCCATGCGCGCTTTCTTCACCCTGGGGACCCTAAGCAGACCCCCATCGGCAGATCTGAGCGCTCGAGCGGGTATATAAGCTTCAACCAGTTTCCTAAGTGGTCGAGGAGCCCTATCATACAGAATACGGTGACACGTACAGAGGGCTTTATATTCAACTCTGCGCCTCACCGGAAGCCAATGCAGCTTCTGCAGTGCCGCCTTCGAAGGCGCCCTTTTGGGCAGCCTGAGGATGAGACGAGCTGCCGCATTTTGCAGCACTTGGAGGCGAGCCATGCTCTTATCTGGCACCCCCAAGTAAAGCAAATTCCCGTAATCCATCCTGGCGGTTACCAAAGCATGTACCAGGGCTTGGCGCGCTTCCATCGGCAATAAGTCCAGGACTTTCCTCAGTCTTTTCAGTACCCCAAAACATACGCCTACCACACGGTTGATCTGGGGCCCGAAAGTAAGCCGGAGTAAGAAATTTGAGCCGGAGGATCCTGTCTTACATATAGTATTTGGGTTTTGGAAATGTTCAACTTATATCCTAAAAAGGATCCAAACTGGGTTGCTAAATCCTCAATTATAGGCATTGCCCTTTGAATGTCTGTTGTTACCACAACAATGTGAGCCGCATATGCGAGAGCTCTATAATTCATGCGAGAGACTTGCACTGGCTTAATATCCTCTGCTTGATTTAGCTTATTTAAAAAAATATCAATATAAAGGGCAAACAATAACGGGGAGCACGGGCATCCCTGCCGAGTTCCACGCAAAATAGCCAGAGAAGCGGATTACTGGCCTGCTATTTTAACAGAAGACGTTGGGGAGACATAAAGAGCTTTTAATGCTGAGATCATCTGTGGCCCAAAACCCTTCAAATAAAGCAAATCCCATAAGTACGGCCAGGCTACCCTGTTGAATGCCTTTTCGGCATCTAACAGGGTAATACCGAGTGCCGTCTTAGTCACCTGAGGCCAATCCATCAAAGCAATTACGCGACGAATATGGTCCGTGGTATCCCGATTGGGAATAAAGCCATGTTGCAGATATGAAACAATAGATGAAATTATACCTGAAACACGGAAGCTAAAATCTTTGAATATATCTTACTGTCCGCATTAATTAAAGATATAGGTCTATAAGATGCCGGAAGAAGAGGCGACTTATCTTTCTTCAGAAAGGGCATAATTATTGAATGCCGCCAAGATTCTGGTGCATTACCTTTCTGTGCTTCTTGAAAAGTTAAGAGCACATTTTTTTTAATAGATGACGAAATATTCTAAAAAAATCCAACGGGATGCCATCCGGCCTACCAGCCTTTCCAACAGCAAGAGAAAGGATGGCGGCTTCTATTTCTTCCCATGTGATGTCTTTATCTAAAGCTGCTGCCTGTTCTAAAGTTATTTTAGATATATTTCCACTGCCACAAAAATTTAGGATACAGTCTGATGAATAGAGTGTTACTACATCATTGTACAGTTTGCTGAAATATTGTCGAAACACCTCTGGAACCTCATCCGGTTTTTCATGAATTTGTCCTATCTCATCCTGAACTCTATCAATTCAATTAATAGTTTGTTTTTGCCGTATATTTTTAGCTAAGATGCGACCTGCATTCTTGCCTAACTCATACACTTGTGTACAGAAAACTGCTATTTGTTCTGCTAACTTCTTAGCAAAGATCTCATAAAGCCTTGATTTAAGAATAGCCAAATTTGATGTTATTTGTTCCGTATCTTGAGCCAGCCTGATAGCTGTTACAAGTTTAGCTTCACATTCCTGAAATTTCCTAAAGTGAGCTGCTAATACATCACAAGATTCTCTTTGATTTTTTATTGAATAAGATAGGGTCTCTCCACGTATCCCTGCTTTAAAAGCACCCCAAATTACTTGTACTGAAGTAGATCCCCGATTAAATTCCATAAATTCGATTATCCACTTTCCCATATGTTCAATATATAACGGATCTGCCAGTAATTTACGTTTTAAATGTCCATGAGCTCCTTTTAGGCATAGCATTTCGTTCTAAATTTATCTCTACCAGAATAGGGTTATGGTCAGATATTATTTTAGGGAATATCTCAGACCTAATGTCCTTAAGCAATCGGGAAGTATCAAAAAAATAATCCAAACAAACGAATTTCTGGTGGGGAGCTGAAAAAAACGTATAGCCTGTTGCAGCACTGCGTTTAACAAATCCAACGTCCAATAACCCAAATCCCATCACTTAACCTTTTATAGCTTTATAGATCTTTTTTTTCCTGGATTTATCAAATCACTAGTTATATCAAAATGTTCCTCAAGATGAAAATTAAAGTCTCCACATAATATCAAAGGAGCGGGCCAGCTCAATGCTGAGGTAATTTAACATTTCTGGATCATCCAGTTTAGGACCGTAGTTTGAACAAATAGTCCACGAATTACCTGCAATACAAATTGCGCTTATCACCCATCTGCCACATGAATCAGTTTTAACCCGTTTACTGCTCCCCACCCCACTTTTCATCAAAATTGCTACTCCCCTTGTACTAGTCCCTTGGCGAATACACCCCACAATTTGCATACCTAAATCAATGAGCCAGCTTCTGTCATTCCACATTAAATGAGATCCTGTAGACAAAGTATGTCTATCCTCATACTCTTGAGTATCTGTGATGCTATCCCTCTTTTCTTTTTATCATTCAGCCCACAAATATTCCTTGAGCATATCCTTAATTTACCCATCTTCATACCTCAATTGGTTTCCTAACAGTGGACCAAAAAATAGAGCTTTCGCTCCACCATTGACAACTACAATTTCCACAGCACAGCAATATTTAATTAACACATTACATTATTTTCTTATATTAAAAAAACATGTTCTGTCCTTACTTGCCCCACCACCATTACACCCCCACCCCCAACCTATGTCCTCCTTCGCCCCACCCTCATCCACCCTGATTCCCACCCAAAAAAGGCAAAGGGACTGAAGAGTCCCTCTAATTGATGGATAGAGAAGCATGATGCATTCCTCTGTTCGCCTCCCACCCCCCAACGAAAACAATCCAATAGCCACAAGGTGAAAACCTGACTATAATGAGCAAAAAGAGAGAAAAGAAGTAAGATAGCATAGTCTAAACAAGAATATCTACAAAAAGCATTACATTGCTTTGACATCCTACTAAATAGAAGCCAACAACTCTTTTGCTACACTCTCTGAGGTCAGAGAGTGTGTTTTCCCCTTGTGAATTATCTTAAGCTTAGAGGGATTAAGAAGAAATGCCTGTGTACCTTTGGCCTGAAAGAGTGGTATAAGTTGGCAAAATTGCCATCGCTGTTGAACTGTGAAATGACAATAGTCGGGACGAACAAAAAATTCCACCCTTATCCCTTTTCGCTTACGGTCAGGCCAAGCCAGATCATACAAAACTTCACGTGCGATAAAATTATTCAAACAAATTAATATAGCTCTTGGCTTGGCATTTGAAGCCCCTCTCAAATTTTTCTGTTGGAAAGGGAATCGATGAGCTCTTTGTAGTTCCATGTCCCACTGCCACTGGGTTAGTTCAGGAAAGGCTTCTGTAAAGAGTTCTGTGACATATTGTCGAATATTGGATCCTTCACTCCCCTCTGGAATACCCAAGACTCGCAAATTGTTCCGTCTAGACCTGTTTTCCAAATCAACTAATTTCCAATGTATGTCTTCACGTAATGTCTCTAAAGAGGAGATCTGGGTTTTGCGTTGAGACATTTCATCTTCGATTACGGAGATCCTTCCTTCTGCCTCTACTACTCTAGCCACCATCTCGTTACAAGTCTTGACCACTCGACGAACATTGTTTTGAAGTCTTCGTACTGCTCCTTGCGTACGCAAGTTCTCAGCCTTTGTTTCTTCACGATGTTGTAGCATAACTTGATAAATAGTGCTTAATGTAATTTCCGGGATATGCTGTTTCTTTCTGTGATCCATATCACATTCAGCTGATTAGGTTAGTATTGGTGAGCCTTCATTGTCTACTCCAAGTCCATCCCCCAATGGCAGAGTGGGTCTGCCATTAACCGCCACTATTTTGCGGACTGTATTCTCTTCCGCACCCCACTCTACTCTCCTGGACGGTGAGGTATCGTCCTCCTCATCCTCTAACTGCACCGAGTTTGTTAGGCTAGTTATACTTGTATCGTCTCTCCACTCCCCCTCATGGCTCTCAGACTCTAAGGCATTGGACAGATCTGACATTGAATAAAAATTTCCGATGAATCAATCGACTCTGTATCTCTAATTCCTTCAAGCGAGTCAATATCTTCAGTCGGTACAGAGCTAGCTTGAGCGATTGCAGCTTCCCGTACCTTAGTGCCAGTAACAGTACTAGGAGTGTGTTCTAAAGGGTCCTGCCCAGCCTCAGCCTATAATAATGTTATTATACCAACTGGTTGATTTTCTGTAACCACATACATCAAATTATCAGTCACGTTTTCAGTCATGTTATCGAGCGTATTAACAATAGAGCTCTGTGCGGGAATCATAACATCAAGAGATCGTTGCCCATCTTTCACTATGTTTAAATTCTTTTTTTTTAAACATACCCGGAATTTTGGGAATGGCTCCGGTCCTACTGGTCCCAGCATTCACTGTTGGCGTTGCAACCGCTGTTGTTACAGTATTAGAAGAGCTAACCATGGCCGACTCAGCGTCGTTCTCAATACTCTCAATATTCCCAATCATATTCGTACTGCCACTTTGAATCCCTGCCGTCTCAGCGGCTCCTTCCATTGCCGCAGTTGCCGCATGCGTGTTTGGTTTCGGCCCCTTGACCAAAGTGTTTGGATTTTTCGGCACCATCTCAGTACATCGTCTGCAGCCGGCTCGTCTCTTCGTGGTCACTCTGCGGATTCACTGCACCTCCTCCAAATTCCGGAGGTCGAAATCAGCACAGCGCAGTCCACTGACCCAGCCTCCAAGTCGATCCGGTATAACGGCTGGAGAACGCCAAACAGTGTACAGCATCTGTCGTAAATAGCAGTTCACAACCAGGAGCATTCCGACCTCTGCAAAGATGCACTATCAGAAAAAATATCAGCTGCCATGCATCCTTCCCAAGCAAGTAAGGTAAGAACTAGTCGCCAGGTGATGGGAAGCGAAACGCCAGCGAGATGCTGATCGAGCTGCTCACTCAGATGCTAGTGCATCCGCCATCTTGCCTCCAAGTTCCGGCTTGTAAATATTTCCTAGGCAAAAGAAACATCCAATATTGTCAACACAACACAACACAATGCAACTGGAAATGATCACTTTATGCTTGGACAACAACATCTTCACGCTCAATAACCAAATCTTCAAGCAAACAATGGGCTTTTCATTCTCTCCCAATTATGCAAATTTGACAATGGACAAATTGAACAACAGGTGGCCTGGGCCCCAGAAAACGATGAATTCCTGGAAAAAAACATCTTATGGTTTAGTTCCATAGACGACCTCCTAATCATCTGGGATGGCACAGAACTAGAATTCAAAAGTTATTTTGAAAGATTAAACAACAACATATCAAAGTTGCAATTTACTTTCGAAATCAGTGCCAAACAAGTAACTTTCCTTGATACTAACATCTATGTGGAAAATAACACACTCCACACAACACTACATCGCAAAAAAAATTATTACATGGGGAAAGTTTTCACAAAGAACCTCTAAAATGGAGCATCCCCTATGGGGAATTCTTAAGACTTAGGAGGAACTGCTCTCCGTATAACAAATTCAATAAACATAGCCAACAAGCAAGTGACAGATTCATGAAACGGAAATACCCGAGGAAAGTAATTGAAGAAAGCTTACAGAGAGTGGTAAATCAACAACGAGTGGACATACTCAATCTGTCAATCGACAAGTAATAAGATCAATAACAACACATTGTGGAAAACAAAAATCTAATCAAGATCATAAAAAAACATTGGGGTATCTTACAACTTGACCTTACATTGGCAAATATAATGGGAGATCATCCAAATGTGATGTACCTAAGAGCAAAGAACATCGCAGATAAAATCACGCATAGCCACTTAAAAAAACACCAACAACGGCATGGCTACAAAGAGAAGGTTTCTGGCCATGCAAACAATGTAAGGTGTGCAAAATTGCGACACATATGAGAGAGTTGGACATCCAAAAGGGCACAAAATAGAAAATCAAGCAACATCTAACCTGTAAAAGCAATTACGTAAATTACATGGTGGAGTGCCCATGCCAGCTACTCTACATTGGAAGAACTATCTTTGAAGTAAAGAAAAGAATCCTTGAGCACATTCGAGCCACCAAACACACCGATCGCTCCAAAGCAATAGCAAAACACATGGAGAAAGAACAAGAAAGCTGGTGGGAATGTCTCAAGTTTTGGGCCATAGAACAAGTACTACATTCAGAAAGGGGAGGAAACCGCGAAAGAACCCTATGTCAAAAGAATCAAGACATATAGTAGCGTTCAGAACTCTAGATCAGAGAGGTCTCAACCAGGACGAAGAACTTTATGTCCATCTCTGAAGTTTTCCCCAGGTCACCAAAGAGTTAATATCAGCATGCGGAAATATAAAATAAAGGAACATGTCAATTGAGATGTCAGCAGTGATGTCATGAGTGATGTCACTGACCATGTCATGAGTGATGTAATATGTGACGTTATCAGCAGTGCATTGCTGGCGCGCAAGTTATAGTTAGCTCAACTAACTATAGCAGGCGAATTTCTCTGGTTTTATATGAGTCAAATGTCCAACTAACTATAACATCCCTGAAACCTACATTTTTTTTAAGAATTTCAAAGGTTAATTTAAATGCTAATTCCTAACCATAACGTTTGTAAAACCTATGGTTTTTTTCAGTGAATTTCGAAGGTTTTTTAAATGTTAATTTCATATTTTAATATTTATAAAACCTATATTTTTCCAAAATTTTTTACTAATATTTTGGAACGTTATTATCCTTTTTTTAACTTTAAAAATTATGTAATGTTTTATATCTTCAAAAAAAAGATGTATACATTTTTTTTTGTTGTTGAGAAAACTTGAGTCCCGTACTGGTACTCTACCAAGCTCCATCAGCACCCGTATCCTATCCGCCATATTGCTAAACTCATAAATGATGTGCATTTCGTGTCCGACGGGTTCGTGACACCGCGTCCCACATAACAACATATACGTATGAGGTTGCGCCAGCTGCTACTTTCATATGCGACGGGTACGCAGTACCAATACGCGCGTTACGTCATGTACGCATAGGGTCATGCCAGCTGCTACTTTTGTATGCAATGGGTATGCAGTACCAAGCCGCACGTTACGTCATGTACGTATAGGGTCGCGCCCGCTATGCGTTGTGTATGCGACGAGTGCATGCTTCCAGGCTCTGTGTTACATATATGTTTTTTTCACTGTCATCTGTACTGCATTTTGTTTCAATTATTGCTCTGTGATCGTTTCTGTGCCTTTGCCTTTTGCCTTCCGTTTCCCTCCTGCTTTTCCTGCCACTGCATCCCCTGCGGCCCTGCCTCCAGCCTGCCCATTGCTTGTTGGTACTTGTTCTGCTTTCTGTTCAAATTGCCTTTCTTTCTGTCACCGCCATTTACACTGTATTTTATTTCAATTGTTGCTGTGTGATCGTTTCTTTGCCCCTTGCTTTCTGTTCCCTCCCGTTTAACAGATGCTGCATCCCCTGCGACCCTGCCCCCAGCTTGCCCATTTGTCCCCTCCCCCCTCCCAGCTGCTCCCACCTCCTCTTCCTATTGCGGCTGCTGCACGGTGAAGAGAGCGACCCATGACCCTATTTCCAGGCAGGTCGCTCCCCACGCCGCGCAGCTCCATCTGTCTGTGCCCGTGCTCTGTGCCATGCTGCAGCTGCAGCTGACCAGGTTCGAGGCCCGCCTCCACCCACAGGCTACCTCCTGTGCCTCATCCCTGGTGGCCAGTGGTAGGCCGTAGGTCTGCTCTCTGGTATTAGTACTGTTTCTGTTTAAATAACTTTTCTTTTTTTTACTGTCATCTGTACTGCATTTTGTTTCAATTATTGCTCTGTGATTGTTTCTGTGCCTTTGCCTTTTGCGTTCTGTTTGGCTCACACTTTTCCCACAGCTGCGACCCCTGCGGCGCCATCCCTTGCCCCTGCCCGCCCATTGCTTGTTGGTACTTGTACTGCTTTCTGTTTAAATTGCCTTTCTTTCTGTCATTGCCATTTTTACTATATTTTGTTTCAATTGTTGCTCTGTGATCGCTTCTGTGCCTCTTGCCTTCTATTCCCTCCTGTTTTCCCGCCGCTGTGTCCCCCGTGGCCCCACCCCCCTTCTCACCCTTTCATCCGCCCCCCCTCCCAGCTGCTCCTCCCTCCCACCTCCCCTTCTTATGGTGGCTCCGCGCAGCGGGCGTGCCGCTGGCGCACCGAAGGCATGCCCAAGGCAAGCCCGTCTGAGCCCGTCCGTGCCTGGACCACGCCCAGTGCCCAGCGCCAGAATCCCTTGTCCCTGCGACCGCCACAACACCAGACACCACTACGATGCCAGCACCCTCCTCACACTTAACACTGGCCGATCACGCACCTTCTGCCAGGCCACGCTGAAGCGCACCCAAGGACCCTTCTCCTGCCAGAACTGCAGCTTCACCAATATCCGGCCCACCAACCCACCGACCAGGAAAGAGCCCAACCACCTCAGATGTATTCTACTCAACACCCACTCCACACACAAACACGCCGTTAAACTCTGGGACCTACCCGACTCAAACTCCCCAGATGTCACCTTCCTGGCGGAGTCCTGGCTGAACCCCTCCTCAGCACCCGACATCGCCATAGCCATCCCGGAAGGCTACAAGATCGCCCGCAGGGACCGCACCAAAGAAGTAGGAGGAGGAATCGCCATCATCCACAGGAACCCTAGTCTACAGACACCCTGGACCCCGACCACAGTTCAGCAACTCCATTGCCGACTCCGTCAGCACACATGCCCTCGCCTCCACGGACTACATCCTCCTCGGAGACCTGGACTTTCACCTCGAGAAAAACAATGACACCAACTCCACCACCCTGATCGACAACCTCGCAAACCTCAGACAACTCGTCACAACCCCCACTCACTCTGCCGGCCTCACGCTTGACCCCATCTTCTCCGCAAGCTCCCACGTCACCTTCAGCCGTACCACTGAACTCCACTGGACCGACCATCGCTGCATCCACGTCACCTTCCGGAAAACCACCACGCACCACCGCACCCAACAGATGCCTCGCCGTTGCTGAAGCAAAGTCACCGAAGACCAGATAACCACCATCCTTGCCCGGAGACCACCCGCCGACCCCACCGACCCCGACACTGCCACCCGCAACCTCAGACAGTGGATCGGCGACTCGCCCCGCTCAAGAAACCCTCCAACAACCACACCAGCAGGAAAGCCAGCTGATTCACTGAAGACCTCCAGGCCTCCAAGCAAACCTGCCGAAATCTAGAGAGGAACTGGCACTGCGAATGAACACCAGACAGCTACACAGCCCACAAGAATGCCACTCGCAGACACCATCACCTCATCAGATCCACCAAGAGGGCCTCCTTCAAAGACCGCTTAGACAACAACGCACACAACAGCAAAGAGCTCTTCCACATCATGAAGGAACTCTCAAACTCCAGCTCCAATTACATCTCACCTTCGCAAGACCTGTGCAACTCGCTGGCCACCTTCTTCCACCACAAGATCACAGACATTCACAACAGCTTCAACGCCACTATCGCCCCGACAACCACTGAGACCTCAGCCCCCACGACCACCATACACACCAACCGCCTGCTCTCCTGGACCAACAAAAAATGACAACAACACCATCAAGATCATGAAGACCATGCACTCCGGATCCCCGTCAGACCCATGCATCCCATCTCCGGAAAGCCATCAACATTTCCTTCAGGACAGCAACCTTCCCGGAGAGCTGGAAGCACGCCGAGATCAACGCCTTACTCAAAAAACCCAAGGCGGACCCCAAGGACCTCAAGAACTTCCAGCCCATCTCCCTGGTCCCGTTCCCAGTGAAGGTCATCGAGAAGACCGTCAACAACCAACTAACACGCTACCTCAAGGAGAACAGCATCCTGGACCTATCCCAATCCGGGTTCCAAAACAACCACAGCACCGAAACTGCCCTCATCTCCGCCACCGATGACATCAGGACCCTACTATACAACGGAGAGACCGCGGCCCTCATCCTCCTGGACCTGTTAGCCGCCTTCGACCTTACTGCCACTGCACACTATGCACACGCCTCCACGACGCCGGCATCCAAGAGAAGGTCCCGGACTGGACCATCTCCTTCCTCTCCGGCAGAACACAGAGCATCCGCCTCCCCCCTTCCGCCCTGAAGCAACAGAGATCATCTTCGGCATACCCCAGGGCTCATCCCTCAGCCCAACGCTGTTTAACATCTACATGGCACCACTCGCCCACGTCGCCCGACTGCACAACCTCAACATCATCTCTTACACCCAGCTGATCTTCTCCCTCACCAAGGACCCCCACACCGCCAAAACCAACCTCCATTAAGGAATGAAGGCCGTCACCGAATGGATGAGGAACAGCCGACTGAAGTTGAATGCATTTTGTCTACAGGACTGCGGCATCTACAATAGCGACTCGATCTGAATTGTGAACACTGCTGTCTGCAGTGTAAATTGAATGCAGTAGTCACACAGACATCCATGAATACTTTTTCTCACTTTCTCTTCACAACATACATTACAGAAAACTTCGCAATAAATACATCAAAACAATTCGATTTATGATCTCTGGTGTCCACAGTGTAGATTGTTATTCAGTGTTCTTTTCCACTACCAAGAATAATATGGTCACTGTACTAAACCAATAACTCATCTAAAAAAGCTGTTCAAGCAAGTATACTAAAAGGATATTGTGTATATTTCAATAGACGTTGTAGTTACTTGACTACTGGATCCTCTAATTAAACAACCACCACTCAATCTGAACTGTGAGCCCTGCTGACCGCAGTGTAGGCCAGAGGCAGTGGTCATTAGCGCCTCACAGCCATGTGCCGTGGTATTCGGAAGCACGGAGTTGGTTGCACCCGATTGGAGGGGGTACACAGAAATGATCACACACTTTAACTTCTGACATCCTGAATCATAGAATCAAGATCCTGTTTCACTGTTCCGACGTGCTGTACAGCGGTGTACTGCACCGACTGGTGTCAACCAAGCACAATAATCATGTGCAGCAGTTAGCTACTGAAGCACAGAGTCTGATGCACCTCAATGGAGGGAGTTGTGTAAAACCAAGCAGCAGGTAATATCGGACATCGTCCATTGTGGCATCAAGACACCGTTCCACTGTTGGGACCTAGAGTAGGTTGCACCTGGTCGAAGGGAGTCCCTTCATGTCCACTCTCAGATGCAGTTCTAACTAAGCGTGGGCGTAAAATCTGTTTTGCGGACGAATTTGCGGATTTTTGACAATTTCACGGTCCGCGAATCGCGCGAATTTGCCCAAAAATCCACAAATTTACAAGTTGGGAAATATTTTGCTTGGTCGGCTTGAAAAATACAATATCGTGCGCGCGGCGTTGACTTACAGTGATTCTGAGTCCGCCGAGTTGTTTTTCTCCCGCTTTGCGTGTGCTGCGCCATTTTAGATCTTGCTGCGTGACCGCGCGTAAGTTTTTTGACCGCAATTACGTCATCGCGGTTTGCCATCTTGCACAGCGAGAGTTTGATAACGCGAGTACGTCATGAGGGCCTACGATCACGCATCGCGGGAGTAAACAATGCCGAACACGTAGATGCGGCGCGCATCCGACATCCGGCGGTAGATTTGAACAGCTCGCTTTCCCGAAATTGCAAAAATTGCAATTCTGCACAAGAAATCCACCGCAGGCAGCATAAACCTTCTGAAAATCATGATTTTGATCAGAATAACTCCTCAGATTGAGATTTGGCTGGACTTTTTGGTGGAAGGAGTCCATTTTTGGGGAGGGGTGGGAGGAAGGAAGTGCCCCAGAGTCTCCAACTTCCTGTTCCTGTCCAGCAGGCTCCTCCCAGTGCTTTGTCCATCTCCTGGTCACTTTTCATTTGGATCTGGAGCTGGAAGGATTACTTTTTGTGGCTGCTGCTGGATATTTGTATTTGAGGACTTTTTGGACTTCACTTTTGGATTTGAGATTTTACAAGTAAGTTGGTGTTGTTTGTTTGGGGCATTGCAGTTGCTGCAACTACAATTTTAAAACTTTAAAAAAAATATATTGTGGGTAGCCACAAAATCCAGTAGGCCCAGGGTTAGTCATGGGTGCATGATACAACAGTTTCTGTGGGTTTTGTTGAACTTAAATCTCATTTATGTCATTGAATTTTAGCTCATTATATGTAGATTTTTATTTTTTATTTTGGGGTGCCTGTAAAGCCACACATGTGGTGAGGGTCAAGGGGCCATTTTGAAGCCAGGCAGCGTGCTCAGGCCTGCACCGTGTTGCCTTGCTTTCAACCATTAGGCCCAGGGGTAGTGAGTGGTGCATGGACTAAGTCTTTCTGTGGGGTGTCTTGAATTTAAACATCATTGAGGGTATGGATGGCATTGGATTGTGGTAATTTTTGTGTGTTTTTTGACTTTTTGGGGTGGTGTTGGGCCCTGGCCATGTGTGTAGGCCATTTTGAGGCCTGGTCCAGGGAGGGCCTGGCCATGTGGTGGGGGTCAAGGGACCATTTTGAAGCCAGGCAGCGTGCTCAGGCCTGCACCCACTTTGCCTTGCTTTCAACCATTAAGCCCAGGGGTAGTGAGTGGTGCATGGACCAAGTCTTTCTGTGGGGTGTCTTGACTTGAATTTAAACATCATTGAGGGTATGGATGGCATTGGATTGTGGTAATTTTTGTGTGTTTTTTGACTTTTTGGGGTGGTGTTGGGCCCTGGCCATGTGTGTAGGCCATTTTGAGGCCTGGTCCAGGGAGGGCCTGGCCATGTGGTGGGGGTCAAGGGACCATTTTGAAGCCAGGCAGCGTGCTCAGGCCTGCACCCACTTTGCCTTGCTTTCAACCATTAAGCCCAGGGGTAGTGAGTGGTGCATGGACCAAGTCTTTCTATGGGGTGTCTTGACTTGAATTTAAACATCATTGAGGGCATGGATGGCATTGGATTTTGGTGATTTTTGTGTGTTTTTCGAATTTTTGGGGTGGTGTTGGGGCCTGGCCATGTGTGTGGGGGTCATTTTGACGCCTGGTCTAGGCAGGGCCTGGCCATGTGGTGGGGGTCAAGGGGCCATTTTGAAGCCAGGCAGCGTGCTCAGGCCTGCACCCACTTTGCCTTGCTTTCAACCATTAGGCCCAGGGGTAGTGAGTGGTGCATGGACCAAGTCTTTCTGTGGGGTATCTTGAATTTAAACATCATTGAGGGCATGGATGGCATTGGATTGTGGTGATTTATGTGTGTTTTTTGACTTTTTGGGGTGGTGTTGGAGCCTGGCCATGTGTGTGGGGGCCATTTTGAGGCCTGGTCCAGGCAGGGCCTGGCCATGTGGTGGGGGTCAAGGGCCATTTTGAAGCCAGGCAGCATGCTCAGGCCTGTACCCACTTTGCCTTGCTTTCAACCATTAGGCCCAGGGGTAGTGAGTGGTGCATGGACCAAGTCTTTCTGTGGGGTGTCTTGAATTTCAACATCATTGAGGGCATGGATGGCATTAAATTGTGGTGATTTTTATGTGTTTTTCGACTTTCTGGGGTGGTGTTGAGGCGTGGCCATGTGGGTGGGGGCCATTTTGAGGCCTGGTCCAGGCAGGGCTTGGCCATGTGGTGGGGGTCAAGGAGCCCTTTTGAAGCCAGGCAGCGTGCTCAGGCGTGCACCCACTTTGCCTTGCTTTCAACAATTAGGCCCAGGGGTAGTGAGTGGTGCATGGACCAAGTCTTTTTGTGGGGTGTCTTGAATTTAACCATCATTGAGGCCATGGATGGCATTGGATTGTGGTGATTTTTGTGTGTTTTTCGACTTTTTGGGGTGGTGTTGGGCCCTAGCCATGTGTGTGGGGGCCATTTTGAGGCCTGGTCCAGGCAGGGCCTGGCCATGTGGTGGGGGTCAAGGGACCATTTTGAAGCCAGGCAGCGTGCTCAGGCCTGCACCCACTTTGCCTTGCTTTCAACCATTAGGCCCAGGGGTAGTGAGTGGTGCATGGACCAAGTCTTTCTGTGGGATGTCTTGAATTTAAACATCATTGAGGGCATGGATGGCATTGGATTGTGGTGATTCCTGTGTGTTTTTCGACTTTTTGGGGTGGTGTTGGGGCCTGGCCATGTGTGTGGGGGCCATTTTGACGCCTGGTCCAGGCAGGGCGTGGCCATGTGGTGGGGGTCAAGGGGCCATTTTGAAGCCAGGCAGCGTGCTCAGGCCTGCACCCACTTTGCCTTGCTTTCAACCATTAGGCCCAGGGGTAGTGAGTGGTGCATGGACCAAGTCTTTCTGTGGGGTGTCTTGAATTTAAACATCATTGAGGGCATGGATGGCATTGGATTGTGGTGATTTTTTGTGTGTTTTTCGACTTTTTGGGGTGTTTAACTGATGTTCCTCTGGCTTTCATTGCTTTTAAGTGCTCAAGAGAACCACCAGTGCCAGGAAGAAGTCCTGCAGCGGTGTGTGCAGCACAAAGTCACGTGACGTCACGTGTGGCCACAGACAAGACAACTCTGCAACTCGTGCAACTGCGGCCTGCTGTTCTGACATCTGAAGAAGATGGCCCCAAAGAAAGGTGGCCGTAGCGCCTCAGCGAAAAAAGTTGCCAGTGCCACTGCCAGTAAGAAGGAGCAGAAGAAGCAAGTGGCAAAACCTACCAAGGAGACTGGTGTGCCCACCGACACCTTTTTGGAGAAAAAAAACTACGCCTGCAACATCAGAGGTGTCCGCCAGGGACCAAGCTGGAAGCAGCACCACCGCTTCATTGGGCTCAGTGCCACCACGCCAAGTTAGGCCCAAGCCCATGAGTGCCGCAAAGGCAGCCACTTTGGTTGTTCAATCACCATCGACCAGTGATGTTGGCTCATCACGAGACAGTACCATCCAATCAACGCCGGGTGTAACTCAGCTGACGAGTGTTCAACAACCACAGCCGCAACGACAACCAAAAGTGCAACTAGTACAAGCGCAAGTACATGGGCAAGGAGAGGCGGAAGTACATGGGCAAGGAGAGGCGCAAGTACATGGGCAAGGAGAGGCGCAAGTACATGCACAAGGAGAGGCGCACGTAGAGGTGCATGGAGAGGTGCAACTAGAGGTCCATGGAGCGGCACAACTGCCTACAACGCTTGTTCCTCCAGAAGTAGAGGCACATCAGGAAATTGATATTCAAGTGGTGGTATCATCCGAGGAAGCCACTTCTCCTGAGGATGATCCATTGTCTTCCAGATCCCCAGCAAGAAAAAGGTCAAGGAGGGATGCTACTTCTACTACTACAAGTTCTTCTTCAAGCCCCCTTCATTCTGATGACCTTGATCGTGATTGGAACCCAGCAATGCAGTCTGACAGTGAGGCACGCCATGAGCCGACAAAGGTAGCTAAGCATAAGAGGAAGGTTCCCACAAGGCTTCGACTTATGATTGATGACGATGAACAAGAAGTGGTGTCTTCTGCTGCTGATGAACAGTCTGACGATGACCCAGTCATCACAGATGTCACTCCAGCCACAGCAGGCATGCAGCAGACAAACATTTTCACCCTATCCCGCATAGATGCTGAGCGGATTGTGGGCGGTGTGGCACTGGTACCACCACCAACGCAGATAACTACAAACCAAAACGACCTACAGCTTCCATATTTTCTCATCAGAAAGGCCGGCAAGGACCTCCATCCAGCTCGACCTCCATTACCTCAAGTAGTGGTGCTGTAAGTGAACAACAGAAACAAATTCATCCACGCCCATTCTCCACTTCATCTGGCATTGCAAGTCAAAGTAGCACCTCCACCACCATCAGACATTTCCTGTCCCCAGTTTGGGATGTCTTTACTGTTAGCCAAAAGGCGGAAAACATGGTTATTTGTTTGATTTGTAAAGTATTAGTTAGGCGGGGTAAGCTTGGTACCAACTATGGTACCGGAGGCCAGAGAGGTCATCTAAAAAAAACACCACCCTATACAGTGGTATGCGCACCTAAGTGCGATCCAGGAAGCCCAAAGTAGAACTGATCCAAATGTATCCATTGACATTGCATCTTATGCTGACGAGGGGCTGATTGTGCAGGGTGGAAGTCAGGAACCGACCGACATTTTTTCTGGTACACCTAGTACCCCTGGCAGGAGCACTGCAGTGGTAGCGCCCACACCCTCTACCCCTGAAACATGTATGAGGCACACTAAGAGTCTGGGACAGACACCAATGCAAAAAACTAAATCAATGAGCCTAACTGGTTTGAAGTCTGCATCATCATCATTATCATTACGTAAAACGGTCCAGCCCACCATTAGCAGCGTGTTTTGGTCGGATGCGTCATCTGAACGCAACCACCCAACGGTACGTCTGTATAACGCAAAGCTGGCTAAAATGCTTGCGCTGGACCTTCTCCCTTTCTCTTTCGTGGAAGGGGTGGGTTTTCTTGAATTTGTGGCAACAGTCTGCCCTAAATGGAAGGTTCCTAGCCGGTCCTATTTTGCCAGGGTTGCTGTTGTCAAGATGTGCTGGAGGTGATTGGCACAGCTATTCTGAAGAGTGCTGTTCACACTATCCACATGACAATAGACATGTGGACCAGTTGCCAAGCCCTTGATTACATGTGCATCACTGCACACTGGGTCTCTTTTGCAGGGGTCACACAACAGAAACAAGCAGGTGTTGACACAGACACAGTTTTTCAAGCTACTCGCAAACATGCAACAGTAGGCATGTTTGCCATGGAGAAATCCCACACTGCAGCTAACCTTTTGGAGGAGTTTAACAGGAAGGTCAATGAATGGCTGCATCCAATAAATCGCATAGTTGGTTATGTTTCCACGGATAATGGCAGTAATATAGTTAGGGCCATGACTGATGGTGGATATTTCAGAGTGCCGTGTTTGGCACACAGTATTAACATCGTGGTGCAAGAATTCTTGAAAAAAGAAGACCCAGTCATCAAATTACTGACCATCTGCCGAAGAATCCGCACACATTTCAGCCATTCTTTTAAGGCCCGGAAGCAGCTAAGGAGCATTTAACATGAACGTAAACTGCCAGTCAAAGAACTAATCCAAAAGGTGGCAACACGTTGGAACTCGCTTGAGCGTCTGTCTGAGCTGTGGGAGGTAATAAATGAGTGTGTCTATAAACTGGGTTCTACTCAGAAAGAGATGAGGCTAGAGTTGGAGGAATGGAAGCTAATTGCAAGCCTGACAGACATGCTTCGTCCTTTTGAGATCTTCACGTGTGAAGTCAGCAGGGAGGACTGTTCTTTGAGCAAAGCTATCCCATTGTTGCGCATGCTAGAGCACCAACTGAAGGACGTGTCTTCAACGTTCAGAGATGATGGTGAAAGCGAGAAGCATATGATTTGGCGGAGAAGGTATTAAGGCGCCTACTTCACAATGAAAGGTTTCAAAACATACATACAGAACAACATTACATCCACGGTACAAAAAGGCAGTGGCTAGCAAAGCATTCATTCCTTTTGGTGAAGCAGATGTTTCAAAGTACAAACATTGGCTAGCTGTGTCAGCCACTCAGTTCGAAAAAGAGCGGCAGAACCTTTAAGGAGGCAGCACAAGTACAACTGAATCAGCAGGCCATCCGGCGTCAAGTTCCACTTCTCAATCCGTGGCCGAAGGGAGTCACTTTCCCTCTCAGCCGTTAATGACACCAGCAACCGTATCATCATCCTCACCTGCACCAGGCCCCAAAAAAATATTGTCGGAAGCGGATAGGCTAACTCAGCAAGGGTTTGCTCGGTCCACTGCTGCAAAGGTCGCAGATGGTATGCAAAGTGGATCAACCCTGGAGAACCTTGAGTCGGTGGTGCAGGCCTATCTGGATGACCCAACAGAGGTCTGTCATAATGAGAACCCATTGGTATATTGATATAGGAAAAGCTCTGTATGGCGACTGATCACCAACCTGGCTCTAAATTATTTGTCCTGCCCACTCGCAAGCGTGTCTTCTGAACGTGTTTTCAGTGCTGCTGGTGCCATTGTAACTTCAAAAAGGACCCTCTAGCCCAAAAATGTGGAGAGGTTAACAATAATCAAGATGAATCAGCACTTCATACCACCCGATTACAAAATACGTGAATGCACGCAGGAGGAAGAGGACACCGACTTAGGTGACGCCGACGGAAGTTCTTCTCAGTCACCTGACCTACTCCCGTCTCAATTCATAGACTTTGAGGACAACCTCTACTTCCCTGACACCGAGGCCTGAAAATCACTTCCTTTTTTTTCGTCCTTATTCACTTTTATTCCTGTGTGTCTTTCTTTGTTTTGCAACTTTTACCACAACAAAAATCTAATCACCTAATCACAAGTCCATATTCAGCACTGTCTTCATCTTATTTTCCTTATTGATTTGTAGGTGCCGCAGTCTGCATTCCTGATGTTCACACGTTCACAACTCAATCATGCTCCTCTATCCTGCTCCTCCAGACTCCCCCTATCCACTTCCCTCAAGGCAGATGGATGGATTATGGAGAAAAAATAAACTTTGTCTTCGTAGACGAGTCCCCTCAAGTGGGACTGAAATAACTGACTGACTACATGCTTGCTGATTGTTGACAGACTTACTTCTGAAATTGGCAGCAGAGGCTGCCCTGTGGGCCCTCACTTTCCGAAGAAGATGCGGACAAAAAGTAGAACGGGTAATGAATAATGAGAAGATGGCATGCAGTGGACAGAAATGGCTGTCTGTCTCTGTTGAAACCAATAGCTGTTTGTTTTTTGTGTTTTTTGTGAACAGCGCAATTTGCCATGTTTCGAATATACCAGTATTGCAGGTTGTTGGGGGTTTCTTTGGGGGTGTTCTAGATTTGCGGTGCTGGGTCGGGGGGTCTTGGAGCACTGCTGGGAAGGTCTAATTTTGATTGCAAGTGGTTTGAAGAAAATCCATGGTGGAAAAGGGGAGTTATGGCCTAGCTGCAGAGAGCGTTTGGACAGAATTGAAGGAAGACCAAAAATATTCTAAGTATGAGATTTTCCATTTTTGCTTTTTGCCTCTTTGGGGGGGTTCTACTTTTTTGCGGGTGAGTTGACGGGTCTGGGGACATTGCTGGGAAGGTCTAATATCGGAATCAAGTGGTTTGGACAAAATCCAAGGTGAATTTTTTTTCAGTTTTTGCTCACTTGCCTGTTTTTGGGGGCTGTTTGGGGGGGTTCTTAGTGTTTGGGGGTGGGTTTTGGGGTCTGGGAGCACTGCTGGCACAGTCTAATTTTGATTGCATTTGTTTTTCAGGAAATCCATGGTGGAAAAGTGGAGTTATGGCCTAGCTGCAGAGCGCGCTTGGAGTGATTTTGGAATGAGGCCTAAATATTTCTAAGTTTGAGTTTTTCCGGTTTTGCTTTTTGGATGTTTGGGGGTGTTAAACTTGTTTTCGCCTGGGTTGACGGGTCTGGGGGCATTGCTGGGAAGGTCTAATACCAGATAACAGTGTTTTGGAGACAATCCATGATGAAAAAGTTTTTCACTTTTCAGAATTTTCGCTCACTTTCGTGTTTTTGGGGGCCTGCTTGGGGGGGTTTCTGGTGTTTGGGGGGGTTGGGGGGTCTGGGAGCAACACTGGGTATGGATAGTTTTAATTGCAAGTGTTTTGAAGAAAATCCATGGTGGCAAAGGGGAGTTAGGGCCTAGCTGCAGAGCGCGCATGGAGTGATTTTGGAACTGGGCCTAAATATTTCTAAGTGCCTGTTTTTGTATTTTTGCTTTTTGCCTGTTTGGGGGTCTTCTACTTGTTTTCGCCTGGGTTGACGGGTCTGGGGGCATTGCTGGGAAGGTCTAATACCGGATAAAAGTGTTTTGGAGACAATCCATGATGAAAAAGTTTTTCACTTTTCAGAGTTTTTGCTCACTTTCGTGTTTTGGGGGGCCTGCTTGGGGGGGTTCCTGGTGTTTGGCGGGGGTTGGGGGGTCTAGGAGCAACGCTGGGTATGGATAGTTTTGATTGCAAGTTGTTTGAAGAAAATCCATGGTGGCAAAGGGGAGTTAGGACCTAGCTGCAGAGCACGCATGGAGTGATTTTGGAACTGGGCCTAAATATTTCTAAGTCCCCGTTTTTGTATTTTTGCTTTTTGCCTGTTTGGGGGTCTTCTACTTTATTTCGTCTGGGTTGACGGGTCTGGGGGCATTGCTGGGAAGGTCTAATATCGGAATCAAGTGTTTTGGACAAACTCCATGGTGGATTTTTTTTCCGTTTTTGCTCACTTGCCTGTTTTTGGGGGGCTTTTAGGGGGGGTTCCTGGTGTTTGGGGGTGGGTTTTGGGGTCTGGGAGCACTGCTGGCACAGTCTAATTTTGATTGCATTTGTTTTTCATGGTGGCAAAGGGGAGTTAGGGCCTAGCTGCAGAGCGCGTTTGGACAGAATTGAAAGAAGGCCGAAAATACTCTAAGTATGAGATTTTGCATTTTTGCTTTTTGCCTGTTTGGGGGGGGTTCTGCTTTTTTGCGGGTAGGTTGGCGGGTCTTGGAGCATTGCTGGGAAGGTCTAATATCGGAATCAAGTGTTTTGGACTAAATCCATGGTGAAAAGGGGGGTTAGGGCCTAGGGTTAGGGTTAGGGTTCTAAAATCGCAGTTTACACTTTACACGTAGCTTGAGGGGAAAGATCCTCAAATTTCGCCCACACTTATTTATCTTTGAAAACGAGACTCAGAGTACGCACTTTTGAAATGATGCTTGTATGTTTTGTAATACTGTCGACTCTGAAACTGAAAGTGTTATTTTTGCACTAAACAGCGTACCTTATAGTTTTTTTAACTGGTTCACTTACTGTTTTTTCCCATCAAAAATTACAGGACGGCTTTTACTATGTGCCATGGAAAAACGCTGAACTCAGATGTAATCCTCAACTACTCATCAGGCAGCCAGTGGACAGTGTGTCTGGTCACCAATATTCATCGACAGAGCGTAAGATGGAATGGAGGAGTATATCGCGAATAAGAGGAATGGCAGGATGCATGCAACTTTACCAATTCCACAGGACAACTACAACATAAAGTTACAGTATTCTCTCTTAACTTCTCTTTATCTTTTAAATGTTGTTGTTGTAAAAAACTTGAACTTCTACGAATGTGACTAGGTGCGTTTCTTTGTTCTCTGCTTCAAAGTCATTTCTCCAGCTATTTCATACATTTCTTTGATATATATTTTTAAGCAGTAGTGCACTACCTATATGTCCCATAAAAGATTTATGGATATCTTTGAATCCAAAAATGTGTTTCTCTTCATTTGTTGTTTGTCCATGCAGTGTTTTTTTTTCTTCTCTCCACAAAACGTTTCCCAAAAAACCCCATTCCCATCCAATCTTCAAAAACCCTAATCCTCTCCCCCCGGGCTTTGTGGTTTTTCATTGAGGTATGACTGACAACAAGAAATTCCACACACTTGCAGGGGAGGATAAGGTCTAAGCAGCACCAGAAACATGTTGGAAAATGGAATTTCATGTGAGATTTCATGAACTGAGCATCAAACATCATGCTCGTACACATGACTAATCAAATGGTTAATTCTTATGTTTCCTTTGCCTTCGTAATATTTATTATAGTAGCCACGAAGATAGTAAAGTTATATTTAGAATACTTTAGCACTGCTTAGGCTACAATTTATGGCACTGTTCTGCAGCGTACTATCTATCGTACTGTTTCTAATGCTACGCTCAGCCCACTCAATGTTTCATTTCCTTTTTTTTCATATGCTACTACTGCCAGTGTGTACCACTACTACTACCAGCACAACAATGATATTTCATCCATCGTGGATACATGTCAACAACCAACCTTAATCAACATTTACCATGCAGGCAGCCCTGTGGCTACCCCTATTCTGAAACATGAATCACAGGTAAGATAAGCATTTTGGAAAGGTAGAATAATGGGCTAGGACTGGGAGGAGAGCAGAGACTGGCAGTACTACTAGTAAAGTACTAGTACGACTACTGATTTCAATAACTCGGTTACTGGCACTTTGGTACATTTCAGGACTAGATGTTTCATTCATGCTGGTAAGTTGGAAGAAACCAAACGTCCAGTAACCACCACTCACTCCCACAAAAAATAATATGAACGCGTATACTATGTTTTGGTTTGAAAAATAACTATTAAGAAATATATCTATGTAGTACAAAAATAAAATAAATTAACCCAACTCACATGGGCGTAAAACCCGTTCCGCTCGCGGATTTTGCGGATTTTCGGTAAATTCGCAATCCGCGAACTCTCGCGAACTTGCCGAAAATTCGTAAAATCCGTGCGAAGCGGATTTTTTGCTTGGTCGCACTTGCCAACTAGAATACTATACAATTTCGCGGGAGTAAACACTTGCGAACACGTAGATGCGGCGGGCAGCGACAATCTCGCAATTGCGAGATTGCAAAATTTGCAATTTCGCACAAGAAATCCACCAGCAGGCAGCATAAACCTTGAAAATTATGATTTTTATCAGAATAACTCCTCAGGTTGACATTTGCCTGCACTTTTTCTTTGCAAGGAGTCCATTTTGGTGGGTGGGCGTGGGAGGAAGGAAGTGCCCCACAGTCTCCAACTTCCTGTTCTTGTCCACCAGGCTCCTCCCAGTGCTTTCTTCATGTGCTGGTCACTTTGATTTGGCTCTTGACCTGGAAGGACTACTTTTTGTGGATGCTGCTGGATATTTGGATTTTTGCAAAACTGAAAGCACTCAGCAGGTGCAAAAGTTCAATCTTATCATTAGTAACCATTCCCTGTAGTGCTTCCTGAGGGGCCCCTCCAGAGTTCATTTGCCTACTTGCAACTATTCTATGAACCTGCTCTGACTCTCACAGCAGGCTCAGAGAATAGCTACAAGTATACAACAAAGGTCCTGTTAAAAAAATTACACTGCAACAGAAAGCAATTACAGACAAAACTGAAAGCACTCAGCAGGTGCAAAAGTTCAATCTTATCATTAGTAACCATTCCCTGTAGTGCTTCCTGAGGGGCCCCTTCAGAGTTCACAAAGGTCCTGTGAAGAAAAAAATTGCACTGCAACAGAAAGCAAATTACAGATAAGGAAGCAGGTGCCAGCCAGACTGGAAGTTTAAATACAGTGACACATTAATCAACCCCAAATTAATTCATGTCAGTTGAAGCAGGGCAGGTGTGCTTGCTTTTTTTCACCCCCATAATCTACAGTGATAAACCAACCAGAGGGTGGCAGTGATGTACCAGAGGGTGGCATGGGTGTACCAGAGGGTGGCAGTGGTGAAACAGAGGGTGCTGTGAACCTGTGATGATGAACCAGATGTAGAAACAACATAGTCGCGGCCGTTGCGAGCCGACAAGTAAGTTTGCAATTGCGAACTGGCACAGTACCCTCGCGAACTGCCAGAAATCCTTGCGAACACAAAAAAAAGAAAATCCGCAAATTCGCGAGAGTTCGTGGATTTTGCGGATTGCGAATCCGTAAATACGCAAGTTCGCGGATTGCCAATTCGCAAAATCCGCCTATGCTTACCCCCTACCTAACTCCAACCAATGTCCAAAAGTCCAAAGTCCAAAAGTCCCCTTTCCCAAACACCCAGTCCCCACCCCCAACAGTCTTTAAAAAAGGGGCAAGGGACAGTCACTTCCTCCATTGGCGTAGTGTGGACAGCTGTTGCTGCAGGTCCCGCAGCTCTTTGCGGAGGTCCCGGAGCTGGCGCTGATGTTTTTTGGCCATCCGCTCCAGGTACTCCACTCTCTTACGGAGGCGGCGCGGACGTACCATCCAGGATCTGGGGGGGCGGCTGATCGTGTTGCTGCTGTGCGGCGGAGGTGGGAGGCTGTTGGGCCACGGCTCCGTTTTACCTGGAGGCTTCTGGCTGGTGGACACGGGGGCACTAGAGGAGGATGCAGAGGTTGCTGTCTCCTCTTCCTGCTCCCGAGCCCACAGCCGCCGATATTCAGCACAAATAGCCTCCAGCTTACGGGCCCTGGCCCGGACAGCCATCTCCTTTTGGGTGAGCTTTGTTGGAGTAGCATCTATATGAAGAAAGAAAGAAAAACACTGCAGCCAATAGTCTTTAACATAAAGTCAAAATAATGTTACTGAAAGTTGACTCTCAGTAACACCAGCAAGTAGCAAATACAGTATAACATTTTGTCATGTATCTTTCCGCCGTCTTTGTAGGCCTGTGACATTACTGGGAGTTTCAGGAATTCCACTAGCAGGACTATGGATGGACTCACTAATACATTACATACATAGTCAGAGAGTACTAAAAAAAGTCTTCCTTTTTTTTCTCTTGTTTTGCAAAAGAAATTAGTGGTACGTGAACTTGTGGTAGCCGGCATGGCAGGTCACTCAGCTTGCACCCAAGAAAAACAGACACAAGGCATGATGACGCAGACTTGCAGTACTTTAAGCAGTACATGCAGGTGGGGATAGGAAGCTCTTACTTTTCTATAGGGGTGGCTCTGCCACTGGCCATACTCGGTTACATCAAGGACTACTGCTCAATGTAATGATATCTTTTGCACTGTCTCCCCGGGCCTTTACTACAACAAAAGAAGAATGGAGATTATTCAATTCTGATCATATATCATTATCCTGCCGATCACATGATCTTTGGTTATATGATGGATGCCTTTTAGGTGCTTCGTTTTGATAGATTGAGGGGGGTCCAAATTGCACCAGGGCCATACCGGCAGCTACAAGACACTTACCGGCAGTGTACCAGGGTTTCCCAGCGCCTCCGCCGCCGCAGGACACACGCGGCCGCCGAGTGAGGCGTCTCAGCAAAACTACATCTCCCAGCGTCCCCTGCTGGGCGGGGACGCCGACTGACTGCTGGGGCTCCCGTAGGGAGCCGGTGAAAAGCGAGCCCTTCCTCCGGTGGAGCGGGGGGTCCAAATTGCACCAGGGCCATACCGGCAGCTACAAGACACTTACCGGCAGTGCACCAGGGTTTCCCAGCGCCTCCGCCGCCGCAGGACACACGCGGCCGCCGAGTGAGGCGTCTCAGCAAAACTACATCTCCCAGCGTCCCCTGCTGGGCGGGGACGCCGACTGACTGCTGGGGCTCCCGTAGGGAGCCGGTGAAAAGCGAGCCCTTCCTCCGGTGGAGCGGGGGGTCCAAATTGCACCAGGGCCATACCGGCAGCAACAAGACACTTACCGGCAGTGCACCAGGGTTTCCCAGCGCCTCCGCCGCCGCAGGACACACGCGGCCGCCGAGTGAGGCGTCTCAGCAAAACTACATCTCCCAGCGTCCCCTGCTGGGCGGGGACGCCGACTGACTGCTGGGGCTCCCGTAGGGAGCCGGTGAAAAGCGAGCCCTTCCTCCCGCGTCGCGGGACGCGCGCGGGCGACGCCGGGCGGAGCCCGGGCAGAGGGCGGGCCGTCTGTGGCCGTCCGGGGCAGGAGGAGGCAGGGCAGGGCCACCCCATTTCCATCTACTGTACCGGTTTCAACTTGAGGCGCCGCATCTCAGCATGTCAACACGCTCCGGTAAGGCCTTGAGGGGTTGCGGGGAGAGTGCCCCCGGGGGTGCTATGTTTGGCTCTATGGACAAATTCCTGACAAGGGTTGCGGCTGTCATAGACAATGAACTTGCCATATCTGAACGGCGCCTTTCACTTGACTTCCCTCCTGCCAAAAGTCCATTGCCTGCAATAGTGTTGTCCCCTCTAAATCCTACTCCCCCTGCACTTTTGCTTGGGGATTTACCTGGGGATTCCCTTATTGCACCTCCAATGGGTGGTTTAGAGGGGTTAGAAAGCTCATTGACTGGTGTCCACGGTACCAGTCCATGTGCCGTGCTTATAGATCCATGCAATGAGCTCTCTCTAGTAGGTGCACCTGGCATTCAGTCCCTACACTGCCCTGAGGTTCCTGCTCCCGTCCCACAAGCGCCGACCAAAAAGCAACCCATCCAGGAGCCTATCAAAAGGAAGGGGAAAAGGGCAAATCACACTAGAAAGGGTTGCCCATCTAAGACCACTAACCATCCCAGGTACCTGCCCCTGAGGGGTCCCTCCCCCGAGAGCACCGCAGGACCGGTATCCACAGGGACAGCCATTTGCGCTCCGGCTGTTATTGATACAGTACCACCCTTCTTGTCGGCCCCACTAACGCCTGTTCAGGACAACGTGGGTCACTCTATGGAGGCGTTTGAGAAGATGGTCAAGTCTCTTGTGTTGCCACTTATAGACCAGGTCAAGAGGTTGGGGGAAAGGCTTGACTGCTTTGAGCAGGCTACTAGGGACAATTTCTTTGCCCTAAAGACCCTTCTCAAGCACCAGACAAAGCCCAGTAAGGATAGGACTGATAGGTCAGATGAGTCCAATAGGATAGAGGTCCCAGAGAGACCCCCCCTGGGAGACCAACTGATGCAGCCGCCCAAGCACGCAGCACCTGGGAATACGATCTTGGCTGCTCCTAAGGTTGGTCCTAGACAGATAAAGCCGAAGGCTCCCACTTATGTTGCCCACGTGCATGCTACCCTTCCCCCAGCAGCAATATCCCCGGTGGCTACCCAGGCCCCAAGGCAACACAAGAAGGGAGGGACGGGCCCTACTTCGCAGCCTGGGGTTGCTATATCTGATGCAACTGGTGGTGTTGCATCAACCCCTAAGGTTGCATCTATTCCCGTCCCACCTACAAATCGGCTCCCTTTGGGTCCTCCCCAGAACAGTAGACGCGTGTGCCCCCCAGTTAACCTCCCCCCTGACTGCCACCCGTATGTTGTCATCCTTACGAAAGTCCCCCCTATTGGGAGTACCCAGCGGGAAAACCATCAGTCACTAAAGAATAAGGTCATCCACTGGCTGAAAGCCAACAGGCCCTTGCCTGCGGGAGTGGATGGAATTATTCTTGGTGTACGCCGGGTGGGTTGGATTGGACACGGGAAAAAATCGCTTGAAGGGGATTGTGTGGTTGTAAATTTCCAAGATGCTAGGGTTGCCCAATTTATACGCTCTCAAGGTCAACCCACGGCTGGTTCGGGTATCGACATAGTCGATTTGACATTTTTTTACCCACGGTCTATTATGACCACCCCCTCCATCCACCTTGGACAACCCTCCTTCATTGGCAGCCCAGGGGGCCAATTTTTGGTGGAAAACACTGCCCACGGCCTTCTGACCCCGGGGGTTCTTTCCCAGCAGCTTCCCCCAGCTCCAGTGATACCAAACTGGGGACCTGGGAGTTGTTGACTCAGTCATGATCCGGGGGAGGTCGTTGTGGCCCCGGGTTTTGTCGCTGAGTTAACACCATACCCCAAATCCAATGGCTCCTCCTCCCCACCGCAGACTCCGGCTACGGCCGGGTCTGTGGAGGGGAAGGGGGAGACTGGGGCTTCCCATAATTCTCCGCCTGGTCCCCCTGATGTGGGTTCTGCGGACTTGTCACCCCCTGTCGAGGATTGTAGCATTGCAGCTGTAACGGACCCCCAGATTAGGGTTTTCAGCTGGAATGTTGCGGGCCTCGAGAGGAAGCTGGCGTTGCCGGATTGGAGCGAGCGTGTGGAGCAATACTCCATATGCCTGTTCCAGGAAACCTGGAGTCGGGTGCCCCTTCACAAGGCGGGTTATTCCACCCACTTTTTGCCGGCAGCAGAAAGTGTAACTGGTAGGGGCCGCCCCTCTGGCGGTCTGTTAATCTGGGTAGCCACCGCACTTAACTGTAGGGTGGAGGAGAAGGACACTAACTGCCCCGACCTCCTAAACATTTTGCTTAGAAATTCCCAGGGCAGAGTCATTCTAAATATTTTTAACATTTATGCCCGTGGCACTAAGGGGGGAAGAGAATCCCCAGTTATAGCTTGCTTGGAAGCGCAGCTCCGCTCATCTCCATACAGGTCTTGTACACTGTTGGCAGGTGATCTGAACTGCACTTTCGAGCCTCTGGATCTGGACATCCTAGCAGATCAAGAGGAACTTGACAATGGGTGGGGGATTCCTCACCTCGAGCTTGGCCCTGTTAAAAAATGGACAGAAGTGGCCCTCCAGATTAACTCCCTGGTTATGGAGTTTGGGCTTAGAGCTGCCAATGGCAGAACCAGGTCCGACAAAGTAGGGGCGCACACCTACAATAGGCCAGGACACACGTCACGGATTGATTATTTCCTTCTTGACATACACCTGTGGGGCATGGTGGAGGACATGGTAGTTTTACCTTCTGTGGAGAGTGACCACAATCTCCTGTCCCTCACCCGCGTCAACAGCACCGTGAGTGGTTCTCCTTGTAACCCCGCGCCAGACCTGTCAGTGGTCACGAACTGTGGGCGAAGGCTAAAGTGGGCGAAGCTGGCTCTTTCAGAGGAGAAAACCTCCGCGATTAGGCAGCTTCTGGTTTCAGCCCTGGCCAATCTTGACTGCCAAGAGGAAGGGCTGATGGAGGTGGCACCTAGGTTTTGTGTCATAACTCAGGCCATTGGCGACCTCTTTGTAGTCCCAGCCCACCCGAGCGGAAGGAAACCCAGCCTACGACCGGGTCAGGGCTGGTACAACCAAAAGTGTAGGGAGGCGAAATCACTTCTTATTGAGGCAGTCAAGTCCAAATTGCCGCTTAGGACTAGGGAGGCCAGGAGACACTACACACTCTGCCAGAAAAATGCAAGGATGGAATGGGAGGATAACTTCTGGCAGGACCTCCTGGCTGCCAGCCGAGGGAAAGATGCTAAAGGTTTTTGGGACATGGTGGGCAAAAGGAATCGTCCCGACGATTCCCGGAGGACTTGTGCGATTAATGCCCAGACTTGGTTTTCCCATTTCCAAAATCTGTACTCTGCTGTTGAAGGCCCCCTTAATGATCCCTTTAACATCCCAGCCTTTACTCTAGACCGTGACCTGGATCTGTTTTCCCCCCTTGATGTAACAAAGCAGATCAAAACCTTGGTCCCCTTGAAAGCAGCTGGCCCGGATGGCCTACCGGGGGATATCCTCCGTGCTTACCCGGAAGAATGGGGGGCTCTAATCTCTGCACTCCTCAATGCAATCATGGGGGGAGGGCTTGTGCCTGACTCCTGGAGAGGTGCAGAGGTGGTCCCCATCTTTAAAAAGGGCAGTCGGGATTTACCCGGGAACTATAGGCCTATAAGCCTAATAGACTCCAGCCAGAAATTAGCCGGGAAAACCATCTTGGGGAGAATTACTCAATGGGTGGACGACAATCACATTCTGTCCGACATGCAGGCTGGGTTCCGTTCGGGTACAGGAACTATTGAACAGGCCTTTAGGCTTTTGTTGTTACACTGGAAGGTGGTGGTGCTGGGCAAAGGCAGTCTCTATTTGGCCTTTATTGACCTTAAGACTGCCTTTGACCTGGTACCAAGGGAGGAACTTTGGAGGGTGCTTCATGGTTTAGGGATGCCCCCGTACCTACTGAACCTCCTCATTAACCTGCACACCAACACCTATGCCCAGGTTAGATGGGGGCTGAATGGGGAAAAGACCGATAAAATCAGGGTTGAGAGGGGAGTAAGACAGGGCTGTGTTTTGGCCCCCACCTTATTCTCCCTCTATATTAACGGGGTGGTAGATCATCTACTGGGCGAACCATCAGATGCTCCCAGCCTGGGTGGAGTAAAAATTCCAACTCTGTTGTTCGCCGACGACACCCTCCTCATCTCCAAAACCCCCCATGGTCTACAGTTTTTGCTGAACCGCTTCCAGGATTTCTGTACCACTAAAGGCCTCGTCATTAACATAGACAAGACCAAGTACCTAGTCATGCACCCACCCCGCAAACTTGGTCGCCCTCCAATCCTGAACTCCATACCCCTAGAAAGAGTGGCGGAATTTGATTATCTGGGGATCCGTCTGAATGATGCAATGAGCTGGACTGCCCACATCGATAAAATGACTCTGGCCCACAAAAGGGTGGGGGGCGCCCTTCTTAAAGAGTACAATAACTCCTCAAAACATTGTGTTGCACCCATACTGGAGATTTATAAAGCTCGTGCAGTCCCTGCTTCTCTCTATGGATCGGAACTGTGGGGCTTGGGCAAAGTCGACTCATTGAGTAAGGCCGAAAATAAATTTATCAAGGATCTTCTTGCTATTCCATCGAGCAGCCCGACCATCCCAATGCTCTTGGACACTGGCTGTAAAGCCATAAGGGACCAGGCTCGGCTTCGTCCCCTTCTGCTCTGGGCACGTTTGTGGAGGGTCCCGGAGCTACAATCGTATGCCAATGGTCTGGCAGAAGTGATGCATGCTGATGGTTGGAGCAGCATCAAATGGCTGAAGGACATAAAACATCTTTTAGGGGAACTGGGTTTGGCTTCTTGCTGGCATAGTCACTCTGCTCCACCAAAGAAGATTCTAAAAAAACTTTTCTGGGAGTGGGTTGACGTGAAGCGCTCTAGTAGCCAGCAGCATTGCAAAACCACCGCAGCTTTCCTGTTGTTCAAAGACGTTGTCTTGTATGAGCCATATATGGATATTATAACAGTGGCTATGGATAGGTCCTTGTACATTAAATTTCGGCTAGGAACCTTGCCCTTGGCGGATCTCTGTTCAAGGTGGAATAAAGCCCAGCCCACATCACGCTTTTGTGCCTCTTGTCCGGACAAACCTGAGACGGTGCCACACTTCCTTTTTGAATGCCAGGACTATGGTCGCCCCAGATCGCGTTGGCTTGGCCCCATTTGCAGAGAACTGGGGACTCGTAAGCACTCTGTTGCCCTTCGGATTCTTTTAACTAACACAGCCCCTCCTATTGTTTGTGCTGTTGCAAAATTTTTAAAATGGGCTTGGTTGATAAGACTTAGAAGACTGTCCATAACAATTTAATTCTTTTTTATCTAATTTATGCTGACATACTGTGTTTTAATTACCATTCCACTTGTACAGTCTTACTTATTTCGACATGCTGTTTTTATCTTTTTGTACTGCTTTTATGATATGTGCATATCGAAATAAAGCATCAATCAATCAGATAGATTGAGTGAACTACAGCGATAGTAGACCCATGACACAGCTGAAATAAAATTATTACATAGGGAGTGAGTGCGGAACCTATAATTGGCGGAGGAAGGGACTTGACTTGATATAATGTTGTCAACTATACAATACATACACAATAGATGCTGCGCTTGCAAAGTAAAGTACTGTACTGTTAGTCAAGGCAGGGAGTATTTGTGATCAATCACAAATTCTAGTATTTGGATTTCCTCCGCTTTGCTAATCTGGCACGGACATGCTGTTCAAAGTAACAATCTTTATCCACTCAGCGTCTGCTCTACTACATCAACACCTCTGCTATTGATGAGGAAAAAGAAGATAACATCCAGGCATCCAAAGTATGTCTATCATTCTTCTTAATGTCTCAAATGTCCGAAGTTTTCTTTTTCTCAACAACCAACTAATACCCTTTTCATTATATTTGGGAAACCACCGTCTTCTTCTCTTGACTTGCATTCAAAAACACCATTCTTTGCAGTCATAAATGTTAAGACTCGCTCGTCCTTCGTTTCACCCTTCTTTCACTTTTCGTTCTTCACATCCCTAAAGTACATCTGATATGACTTGGCTTCAGGATAAAAGTTTGCCAGCTGAGTTGAAGTTAAATAGAGGGGGCCATTGCTTACCCGAGAAGTACCGCCGCTAATGCTATTACAAGTCAAGGTTGACTGTCTTCTCCGTGATAGCTAAAAAAGTAGTTCTAAGTTATTAACTGTTCTTAACAGAACAGTGTACTTGTACTAGTGTACAGTACAGTACATCATACACTCCTTTGCGAGCCTACTCAAAAATGTCAATAAGTAAGGAGTATAATAACTTCACACCGTCCGCTGCCGCTGAGCCTCCCCCCATCTTGTCCTGGTGGCGCTGCCGCATCCGCCCCTAGAGTGGAGCCCTCCGCAGTGCTGGCCCCGGCACTGGTGGTCAGCTGTGCCGCATCAGATGTTGTGACGTCTAGAAAAAACATGTCATATGTTCAGAGTGCCATACACAACCCCCTATTTCATCTCGTAATGGAAGGAAATGTTACATAACACATTTTTTATTACTGGGATTGAAAAATAGTAACGGTTTAGGGGAGGGTGTTAACTTTTTATATGCTTATTCCATTAAATGCTACACTTCTTAGGACAACTGATGAATGCTTGCTTAACGTGCACCATTTTCCTAATTACAGAAAGAAGATTACATTGCCCTTCTCCCAACAGGACGATTCACCAACTACTAGTAAGTAATCACCAGCAGTACAGTTTTTCTAATAATTTCATGTGTCTTTAACTATTACGTTAAAGTAATTTGATTCATGGGAATGTTGTTTAAACTGTAACGTCATCTATCAGCAGTGCTCGCTCCGAATACTACACTATTAAAAATAAAGAAATAATTTTATCATTTCTTAATTGAAAATAAAACTTTAAAACTAACAAACACTGTGTGGTTTTTGTTCACGAGTGAGTGAGCGGAAGGGTTTGAACTACTGCACTTGGAAGTCATGTTTCAGTGACTCAGATAGGCCGGGACTCGGCGGTAGTCTTCTTCTGTTGTTCTGGGTCGTAAAATCATTGGTCAGACACACTACATAGTCGGTCAGGGGATTGGGGGTTCAACTTCTGTTCTGGGTCAGAGTTTTGTTTAACACCGTTTGCCGACTGGGCAAGCTTAGCTTCCTACACAGAAAAACTTATAATCGTAAATAACAGTAGCACAGAGAGATATGGTAGAGGCAGGATAAGAATGTAGAAAGTAGTCTAGATTAGAAGAAGATCAAAGACTGTTTTGTAAAAAATAGAATTAGGAAACAGTTTGTAATGAATAGGAGCTGTAAAAATTTGGGTAGTATAAGTATTAATATAACTATAGAACAACTTACTGGGGCCAGCAGAAGAGCCTGCAAGGGACTGCTGTGACTGTCCACCTTCTTCCACCGGAGTCTGAATGGTGCTGCTAGTCGCCTTGCCCCTGGGAGGTGCTAATGATGATCATGAAATAAAGAAAGACAACATGGATGATTGTTTTTTTGAAATATTTGATTTCTTTGACCACAATCTAAAATTATCTCGGGGAAACAAATTAGCAACAATTGCACTACATGTATTAACCTATCTGATCTGGTCAACTAGGAGGATACTACTGGTACAGAATTGCTGGATTCGCAGGCCGTCTAACTGGAAAGTTATGTAAATCACCAACTAAACCAACAACAAAAAGGTTCTACTACGACTGCCAGCACTCAGCAGCACGCGACGTGACAGACACAGTCCGTCATCATGATTGCAGAGCACTAAAAAATGTCCTACTACTACTACTAATAACAAGTCAAAATATACTCAACCTATCAATCCATCACTATCTCTTCTTCTTAGTGGCAGCAGGAGTACAAAGGAAGGACTAGACTTGAGTCTCTAGTCTCTCTAGCATTACACAGTTCGGCTCAAATGAGCACAAAGTTGCAAACAAGTAAGCATTGGAGCAACGCCACTGAGCAGGCGAGCACCTGCAATCACAGAAGCTATTTAAACATTAATTTACCTGCAATGTAATCGAATCTGCAGTATTCTTGCTCTTCGGGAAAAACATATATTAGCAATATAACACAGAGCAGAAGAATACAAATTAGTTATTAAATAGCTACTCACCAAGGCCAGGGATCTCCACACCTAGCAGGTGGAGCAGGTCCTGCTCCCGGTCGAGGACGTCGGCCCACCAGTGCGTCGCTTGGTCATAGGTGCGCCGGACCCCCGACTCCCTCCGCATGGCCCGGCACACCTTATCCCACCGCTGCTGACTCTCCCGGATGCCATACCCTTTACCGGGCCTGCCTCCTGCTCTCACGGTCTTAGGGAGGTGGCGCTGAACAGAAAATACCAGGGCGGCCACCTCCACCGCGGTGAAAACCTCCCTGGCCACTACATCAACTCCCCTCAATCTCCCGCAAGGGAGCTGGCTACGGGGTGCGGGACCCTTCCCCTTTGATTTGCCGGCTCTTTTTGCCATGGTCCTGCCCGAAAGAAGAAAAGAATAGGGGGAAGAAAGAAAAAAAAATGAACGAGAGAGCTAAACCAAAAAAGGAGTTATAAAGTAACAAAAAGTTGAAAAAAAAACAAAATATAGATCTAGACAAATAGAGAGATAGCTAATGAGCAAAAAAGAGCAAAGAAAAGTTCAAAGAAAGAAAGGATTGCAAAGATTCAAGCAGGATTCAAAAAGCATGCACAGGACCATAGCAATGAATAAAAAACAAGATTGCCGCGCCCATTGAGGACCGTGTGGGTAAGTTCGCGCGATATTTCCCCCGCGAGCACGCAAAAACACTCACAAACTTGTAATAGCGCGCCGCACACAACGCGACATTGCCAATAGCGCCCGGAAACAGAAATACGCAACGCGCACAAGATGGCCGCGCCCATGTACGACCGCATGGGCAACCTCGCGGTTGGTGCGCTGCAAGCGGTCCACGAATAAGCAAAAAACCCAGCGAACAAGCAAAAAAAATTTCGCAAATTCGCACAAATTTGCTAATTCTGCGGATCGCGAATTCGCTTTCATGCGATTTCGCAGACCGCGATTTCGCAAATTTCACCCATACTTACCCCCCACCCAGAAGCATGTGGCAGCCATTGTAGTACAACCACCAAACTCACAGGTAGGTAGCCATCTTCACAGGGAGGGGTGTTTGGGGGTGGGAGCCCTGCACTACAACTCCCACCATGCCCCTGTCCCACACCTGAGCAGGAGGGAGCACTCCCCCACCCAGGAGCAGTTGGAAGCCATTGTATCACCACAAACAAACTTACAGGTAGGTAGCCATCTTCCCTGGGAGGGCTGTTTGGGGGTGGGAGGCCTGCACAACCACTCCCACCATGCCCCCTGTCCCACACCTGAGCAGGATGGAGCACACCCAACCCAGGAACAGTTGGAAGCCATTGTATCACCATAAACAAACTTACAGGTGGGTAGCCATCTTCCCTGGGGGGCTGTTTCAGGGTGGGAGGCCTGCAATACTACTCCCACCATGCTCCCTTGTTCCCCAGCTGAACAAGATGTAGCACACTCCACCCACCCAGAAGCATGTGGGAGCCATTATAGTACAACAACCAAACTCACAGGTAGGCAGCCCTCTTCACAGGGAGGGGGGTTTGGGGGTGGGAGGCCTGAAATACTACTCCCAGCATGCTCCCTTGTTCCCCAGCTGAGCAAGATGGAGCACTCCCCTCCAACTCAGAAGGATGTGGCAGCCATTGTAGTACAACCACTAAACTCACAGGTAGGTAGCCATATTCACAGGGAGTGGGGTTTGGGGTGGGAGGCCTGCACTACAACTTCCACCATGCCCCCAGTCCCACACCCGAGCAGGAGGGAGCACTTCCCCACCCAGGAGCAGTTGGAAGCCATTGTATCACTACAAAAAAACTTACAGGTAGGTAGTCATCTTCCCTGGGAGGGCTGTTTGGGGGCGGGAGGCCTGTAAAACTACTCCCACCATGCCCCCTGTCTCAACCTGAGCAGGATGGAGCACTCCCCCACCCAGGAGCAGTTGGAAGCCATTGTATCACCACAAAAAAACTTACAGGTAGGTAGCCATCTTCCCTGGGACAGCTGTTTGGCAGTGAGAGGCCTGTAATACAACTCCCACCATGCTCCCTTGTTCCCTAGCTGAGCAAGATGGAGCACTCCCCACCCACCCAGAAGCGTGTGGCAGCCATTTGTAGTACAACAACCAAACTCACAGGTAGGTAACCATCTGCACATGAAGGTTTTTTTTGGGGTGGGAGGCCTGTAATACTACTCCCAGCATTCTCCCTTGTTCCCCAGCTGAGCAAGATGGAGCACTCCCCACCCACCTAAAAACATGTGGAGCCATTGTAGTACAGCCACCAAACTCACAGGTAGGTAGCCATCTTCACAGGGAGTGGTGTTTGGGATGGGAGGACTGAAATACTACTCCCAGCATGCCCCTTGTACCACAAATAATCCAGATGAAGCCCTCCCTCCAAACCAGATGCACATGGCATACATTGCATTGTCCACTTCAAAATAACAGGTAGCTAGACATATTATGCTCTCTTGTCCCACCCCTGAGGAGGATGGAAGCCTCCAGCGCACACACACACAGATGTGTCACAAATTCAACACAAATGTGAAAACAGAACAGGTAAGTAGCCAGTACATGCACCCTTCCATTACTCCCAAAAAGCATGGTGCCTAATGACAACACAGATCATATGCACACAGATCCTATTGCCACCCACATTGTGCAGACAGCTAAGCGAATGTAACTGTCACAGCATCCAAAGTGTGACACACCAATTCACATGTAGAAGAATGTCTGTGCACAATAATGCACAGCATTGAATGCCATGTGAAAGTGCCATGGGACCGGAGTTGCAAGGTCCACATGATGACAAAGAAAGCATTGTTGCTGGTACAAATTCAGATATACACATGACATGACAAAGGTATGCATGAGATGTCAATGGACAGTTCATGCTCAGATGTAACGTCTGCCAGGGCAGAGTAATCAACAAAGAGGCTTCACAGAAATTATCTGTTGCGCCAGTCGTTAGATAACATGTCCCTTTAATCACAAAATATTCACGTGGCCCATGGTATGTATTGATACTCCACACCACGGACAAGTAATGAATGTTCCTCAAAATCATGTCAGTAGGCACGACAGTGCGCATACCAACAGTGTGATGATTAGTCAACTGTGTGGTGTACAGTCTGTGAATAATAAACAGCTAACACAAAGCTTGCGGGGTGCACTACAATCACCATATCCCATCTGAGCCACATGTGACAAAGAACTGACTGCAGAGGACAACACCAGCAACCTGCAGAGCCAGTCTCCCCCCCACCCCCCAACATCGACTCTCGGATGTTGACTCCCGGGATTCTTTGGACGAGGAGCTCAAAGCCGGCCCATCTGGTGTTCCAGGGCACAACAGGTCCCAGGACCCCATCTTCACCCCACCACATCTTCTGCAACAAAAACCTCTCTGCAGACCCCTGCTGTTACGGCCTGTGCTTCCTCCACCACCTCCACCATTACCACCAGTGATGCCTGCACCACTCTCCCTGTCACAGAGGATGACCACCCACACACTAACAACTGAGGAGGGCACTAGAGGATGCAGGGGCACACAGTGGTAAGGCAACAGGTCTGTGGCAGCAAGGCAGGTGAGAGGGGCAGTGTCAGTCAGAGACAACCAGAGCCTGGGACCGAGGCCCTGGACAACATCAACAGAGTCCTTGGGCCTAGGAACGGGCCCAGGGACGAACGGCTCATTCAGAAGATTCCCATAAGCTCTTCCCGCTGATGAGGTCTATGGACACCCACATGGGCCAAATTGTGTACCTCTTGGGTCAGCTTGTGGTGGTACTGAGGGACAGGCCTGCGCCACAACCAACATCTCCTCCTCCCACTGGTGGTCCGCAGGATGACAGTTTAACATCCTTCCCTGCGGCCACAGAGAGGGCTGAGTCCTCAGACCCCACTGGCCCCACAGAAGAGGACCCCCCTGCCAAGCGACGAAAGGGCCATCCCAAGAAATCCCTGGGAGTAACGCGTGGCAAAGCACCTGCCAAACCTCAGTCACGGAGCCAGCCATGCTGACAACACTCTGCTGCATTAACTCTTTTGGACTGTCTTACCCACACTGCCTTGTGAATGGCATCTGTCTGTTGGTCTGGGTTACCACATCAATGTGGTGACTACTCGATTCTCTCATTTGCCATAACTGTCAACTCACTACTTCACGAATCACCTCAATGTTAATGTTCACCTCCTCACATGTCACCATTGTAAATAAATAATCCTTACACACATGCTATTGTTTCAGATCCGTGTTTATTCCAGGATGTGCAGTCTCCACCATGATTGCAATGTACCAGGAGTATTATATGTATGTAGGCAAGGAGAGGCCTGAAGGGACCTAGGAAAACACAACAGAACAATGCTCACTAGTCTGGGTGTGGCATCACAGAAATCACACAACACTAACCATCAATCCAATCCATCATGCACACATCACAATGAGCAACAGTGCCAACATACACAACCTATAGATGTACAAAACTACCCAGTCCAAAGAATATTGTCAGCCACTGCTGGGTCAACACCTGGCTGCAGTCACAAAGCTCACATACACCCTGACAACAACAGCAACATCATCATACAATAGGTCCGTTGTACATCATCACTCATCTTCAAGTGAAGTGATGAGCTGTTGACGCAGGTCGACACTTTCCTCCTCTCCACTATCCTCATCACTGGACATGGGTTGGATCTCCTTGTGAATGGCCCGGTTGTGGAGCATGCAGCATGCCACCACTATCTGACACATCTTCCTGGGCGAGTACATCAGTGCACCTCTGGTCTTGTCCAGGCAGCGAAATCGTGACTTCAGTAGATCAAAAGTACGCTCCACCACACGACGTGTTCTCCCATGGGCATCATTGTAGCGTTCTTCAGCTGGTGTCCTGGGATTCCCCAGTGGGGTCAGCAATCATGGACTGTTGGGATATGCAGAGTCACCTAGGTGTGAGAAACACAGAGAAACCTTGTAATGTTACTGTGGCAGAGGACAGCATGTCACACACAGCAGGAAGGAGATTAGCCATCAGCTGTGGTACATGCTGTTATGCATGATGTATGAGTCATGGGCCGAACCTGGAAATTTTGCACACATGTGCGAGATAATCATATCCACCTGGCACTCCACTTGTACATTTATGGAGTGGAAATGTTTAAGATTTCTGTAGATGTACTCACGTGCCTGTGGTGGAACAAGACCAAAATGTGTGCAATCAATGGCACCAACAACTTGGGGGATGGGTCCAAGGGCATAAGAATCTCCTTTTACAGCCGTTATTCACCCCCCCATGGGAAATGGATATATCTGTCCTTGTAGTTCATCATAGTGGACAGGACATCACGCAGCACCATGCTGAAGAGAGTTTGATCCAGTGGCAAAAAAAGCAGGGCCGCCATCAACTTAGATGTGGCTGCAGGTGGGGCTCCAACATAGCACATAGGTTTTGTAGGGTTGCTCTATCCAGACTGATTTACGGATGACCTCTTCATTCTCCATGTCTGCTAGCACTGTGAAGGGATGATGCAGATTTGGTCTCCTCTTGTTGAGATCAAAGTGGACACGTCAATATAATACACCATGAGATGAGTACAACATCTCACGTTTTGACTCACACAACGCCAACAATGACTGTTATCAAATTTCAGTCAGAGACCTGCTTATATGTCGGGTCACCTTCAGCTACACAACTCGTACACTTGTCCTCTTTCACACAGAAAGTACCTCAGAAACAACTTCTGACTATCAGAATGCACAAAGGGATATGGCCACATCTAGCATGAGCAGGCCTGGGTGTATTTCATTCACAATATGTGTGAAACTGCTACACCACTGTCTCATACCTAGCTGCTGTACATGCCACACATTCATGAGTAAGTTGAACATGGCACACATCAACAACACAATGAAAACAGGCTGTGCGGTAAACAACAAGTGTGTGCATTAGCCAAGAAAGGTAGTCCGTCAAATCTGCACATTGTACATTGAGACATACAGCACTCAGATTTTCCAAACACTTTCACACATTGACATGTGTACCCATTGGAGAGTCCATCACCACACTGTTCTGTGTACATGCCCATCAATATCACAAGTAACATGTAAGGGAGTACATGCCAAAGTCCCAAATCACATACACAAACATGGCATGTGTAGTCAGCTGTGGGGTAAATGTTACATAGAGAATGTGTGCACAATGATGTGACATTAATCATGTGGCCACTGTGCACTGTTGACAACTGCCCATTGGCCATTGACACAACATGATGGATCCATAGGTGCTGTCAGAGTGCTCTGCCACCCAAATTGTGGTGACTCATGTGAATGTATGGCACACGCCTGGCACCAGCGGTGTCACCACCAATCCCCAAGTGTGGTAGTGATAGCCATATAGACATGCCCAAGGGGAGGTTGGCATGCTCCGCCAGCACAAATCGTGGTAGCTATCACCTGGCACCAGCGTTGTGTCACCACTAATCCCCAAAACACGAGTGTGGGAGTGATAGCTATATAAACATGCCCAAATGGCGGTAGGCAAGCTCCGTCACCCAAATCACGAAGACTCATGTGAATGTACGGCACACAGATCGAGGTAGCTACTGCCTGGCACCAGCGGTGTGTCACCACCAATCCCCAAAACACCAGTGCGGTAGTGATAACCATATCGACATGCCCAAATGGCGGTTGGTATGCTCCGTCACCCAAATCGCGATGGCCCATGTAAATGTACAGCACACAAATCGCGGTAGCTACCGCCTGGCACCAGCTGTGTGTCACCACCAATCACCAAAACACAAGTGCGGTAGTGATAGCCATATAGACATGCGCAAATGGTGGTTGGCATGCTTTGCCAGCACAAATCGCGGTAGCTACCGCCTGGCACCAGCGGTGTCCCCACCAAGCCCCAAAACACAAGTGAGGTAGTGATAGCCATATTAACATGCCCAAATGGTGGTTGGCATGCTCCTCCACCCAAATCACGGTGACTCATGTGAATGTATGGAACACAAATAGCGGTAGCTACTGCCTGGCACCAGCGGTGTGTCACCACCATGGAGCATGCCCCCCAGGCCAATGGGAACCGCAATGGTGGTAGATTAATGCAATTTTGAAAATCTCGGTAGGTGTGTTCCGCCACCGTGGAGCAGGTCATTGGATGCAATTGAAAGATGCACCACTGCGGTACCGTTGCATGGCCTCTGTGGTGTTTCACCACTACGGAGCATGCCCTTACAGCCAATGGGAACCGCAATCGCGGTAGACTAATGCAATTTTGAAAATTACTGTAGGCGTGCTCCGCCACCGTGGAGCCGGTAATTGGATGCGTTTGAAAGATGCACCACCATAGTGGCATCCTCCTGACCCCTGCGGTGTGTCACTGCCATGGAGCATACCCTTACAGCCAATGGGAACCGCAATCGCTGTAGACTAAAGCAATTTTGAAAATCGCAGTAGGCTTGCTCCACCACCGCGGAGCCGGTCATTGGATGCATTTGAAAGATGCACCACCACGGTAGCATCTGCTTGGCCCCTGCGGTGTTTCACCGGCATGGAGCAAGCCGTTACAGCCGATGGGAACCACAATCGCAGTAGACTAATGCAATTTTGAAAATTGCGGTAGGCCTGCTCCGCCTCCGTGGAGCCGGCCATTGGATGCATTTGGAAAAGGGTGACCTAGACCACCAATTGCAGCAGCTTAGAACCACTGAAACGACCCCAGGGGGGCTATATATGTGTGGGAAAGAGCCCCACATTTCCACAGCTCACAGTGCCTACTGCCTGAGACCCCCCACCTACTGATGCCTTCAGGGACTGCTGCCTGAAACCCCTCACCTGCAGCTGCCTCCAGGGACTGCTGCCTGAGACCCCTCACCACCCACTGCTGCTGCTTCTGTCACCTGGCCAAAGTGATGTCGAGGACTGAGAAGATCCGGGCTAGTCCCTTCACCAGCGAGGAGCTGGAAGTCCTGGTGGACGAGGTGCTCACACAGTATCCAAGGCTATGTGGAGCCCCACATGTCGTGGTAAGTCTTCAGCAGTGTGAATGACAGTGCAGCAGGAGGCACACATGTAGTTGATCAGATGCAGTTTGTGCCTGAGAGTTTGGGGTTGTGTCATGCACTGCCTAACATGCTGTCTCCAGGGGTAAGGGGGGTGTACCCTATTTCACTTGTTTCCATGCCTGCACATCAAGATTGGAGGGACATGTATTGTCTTGTTAGCCACACAGTGACACCGCCAGTTTGTAATGCAGGAGTCAGGACAGTGATTGCTTGTGTGAATGGCTGTGTGGGTCCCTGTTGTCCATCTCAGTGTGAGCCCACCTGACCTGCACTGTCAATGCCCAAAATGACAAGGACACATCACTGAACGTACAGTGTGTCACATGTGTCTTTTGTCATTACTCTCCATCAATGAGCGATTTGAGCCCTGTAGATGTCACACAACAGGCCCTGTGAGAAGGGTGTGGGTTTGTGAGATCATGTCCCCCAATGAGACATCCATGACACAGAGAGCCATTCACACGGTTAAGGACATTGGGGGTTGCACACAGTGAGTCTAGCCCCAAACACATGACGATATGCAATGTATGTCTGTCTCTACCTAAAAATGGACAGTAGATGTGGGCAGACTACCCATGGCTTTCTGTGCTGGCATCCTGCATGTGTATGAGATGGGCAGGTACTGTGTCCCCCACACACCTGCATGCATTTTCGTGTGCTTCTCCCATGATGATGTTCCATGTGACATGCATTCTCTTCTCTGAAAGACATATCTGGGGATTCGGGATGAGTCTGTATCATGCTACCGTACAGAGAGAATTTGGTACGTAACACTGTGTCTCTGATTTTTCCCTATCTCTTGTCTCCCATGCCTGCAGCTCCAAGTACACCAGCCTAAGGCTGTGTGGAGGGCCATTGCATGCAAGCTGCGGCCTCTGGGTATCTCCAACCAATGTCTCACCCACTGTTACAAGAGGTGGGACAACATCTGCCGGCTGAGCAAGAACGTGGCTGAGATGACGCTGGGGCTGCTCCCTCAGACTGGCAGGTTGGCGCGGTGGAGCATGACACCACTAATGGGCCGCATCCTGGCCGTGACACAGCCTGAGCTGGATGCACATTTGAAGGAGCATCAGCAGCAAGCTAAGGGTCAGTATTCTTGGAAGGTTGACTTTGGCTGTGTGTGTCTGCATGTATTCACATCCTGTGCCAGTGCTGGGCAATGAGATGTTGGTAGTGTGATGCAGGCTCTTGCAAGTGGCCTCTGTGTTGGGTGCAGCTGTCATGCATTTGCACTACCTGTACTTCCTAATGTCCTTTGAGTAATGGAATTGACATTACATTGATAGATGTGGGCTTCAGGTCTCGTCAGCATTGGGTCAGTGTGGGAAATCCTATGTAAGGTCACGGCACTGTGCAGATTCTAAGTGTGCTTTCATCAATGCGTGCATTGCCTGACCTCAGTATGTTGATGTTTAGACATCTGACACCAATGTGCAACAGTAGTTGTGCCCCACTGAACAACATGGTGAATGGCATGAGCTCATGGCAAGTGTGGACTGTTATGTTGTCATCTGTATCTGTGTAGTCCCATTCTGCTCCACACAGATATGGCATTGACAACATGTGGGTGGGTACATCTTTGCCCCCTTCAGGCCCCTAGGTGTGCTCAGTGCTATTTGTGTGTCTGGTTGAACGCAGCCATAGAAAGGATGGTGAGCTGTGAGGGCATCACATGGCTGACTTGTTCCCTATTAGCTTGTTGAAAGGCAAAGGATCAAGGTAAAAATTAAGGTTGCACAATGTTTTTGCACAGGGTGGTGTGTAACAGGGAAATATCATCATCCTTAGTGTTGCTTTGCTTGCATATGAATGTTCGGTTGATGCCAATGAACTGAACCTATATCTCTCTCTCATGCAGCATCTCTCGTGGGCACGGAAGGACAGGGGATGGACACCAGTGGTGAGGCATCAAGCACAACTGCTGCACATGAGCACAGTGACACAGATGTGACCAGCACCTCGGAGGGGGACTGGAGTCTGCTTGAGGAATCACAGCCAGAGTCGCAGAGCTCAACCTCATCAGACGCCAGCGGTGATGCATCTATGTTGGCGGGCACAGGGAACGGGGACTCTGCCTCCTCTCCCACCAAACAGCACACAGTGCCCACCCTCCCACCTACATCCACTAGTGCTGCCCGTGTTCACACCAGTAAGAAGGGAATAGTGTCCTTCACCCCAGGCACTGCTGTCCCTGCCCCTGCCCCTGTCCCCCCTGCTGCCATCAGTACTGAATCTGTGGACCTTTTACACCAGCTGTTTGTGGGCCAGACAGCTCTCCTCAATGCCTTTGTAGACCACGACAAAAGGTTGGCACAGGTGGTTGCTTTCATGGAGGGCATTCATTCAGATGTGCGGCACAATCTCAGAGTACAGCTCCAGTCCCTTTATCCACCCCCCTGCCGGTGGCCACATCTGACGATAGTGACCATACACCACAGACATCAAGGGCTAGATACAGTACACGCAGCACACCGCAGAAGCAGCCCAAGAGGTCCAGGGCACAGACACCATCCCCACATGAAACTAAAGCCACCCCGGAGTGCAAAGACAAAAGTCCGTCAGGCGACACCAAGGGCCACAAAGGCAAGAAGCAGGCCTCTGGGTCACATGCCTCAGAGGCATCCCCATCCCAGGACCCTCCTGTCCCAAAAGTGTCTCGCAGAGACAAGCAGACAGTTTCCGTGCCCGTTGAGAAGGTGGTGTCTGCTAAGAGTACACATAGGAAGAGCTCCAAGGCAGATTCACCCACAACTTTGACTCCCATCCAAAGCCCTATGGAGCAGGGAAAGGAGGGCACTGTAGGGGGTACACCAGGTAAACAGGGGATGGAGGGGAATAGGCAAAGCCAGGCGAAGCGTCCTGCTGGATCCAGCATGTCCCCAGAGGGAGGGGCACCGTCTGCACCTGATGCAGCTTTGGTGGTGAATGTGCCTGTTGTGTCCACACCACTTTCCATTAATCCCCAGACAGGGTGGCGGTTTCGAATCCCTACAAAGTGGAAAGGCACCCCTCAACAATTTCCCACACACACTGTGTCTCACAGCAGCATGACTCCACCTCCAAGTGCCACTACACAACCTGGTCCAACCAGCCCTCCAGCTTCCCAGGCCACTGATGCCCCAGCCTCAGCTGGGACTCTCTCTCTCCCAGGTCCAGTCCTCTAACTTCCCCTGACACACAACCACCTCCCAGTCCGACCGACAGGCAAGTCTGAGTGGAAGTCCCCATCACACACCTGTCTCTCACACAGCGGTGCCTGTGCTGCCCATTGTTATCACCCTGTTGCTGTACATGGCAGGGTACAGTCTCACACATTCCCTGTGCAGGATCTCATGTAACTTCTCTGTGCATTGGACTGGCCACTGGCCTTGATGTGTGCCCCTTACCTGTGCAGCTTCTCATGGACATACTCTGCATTTTGCCCCGGACACTGGCCTTGTTGGTCCCTGCTGTTCGTCACTTGCCTGTGCGGGATTTCATGTACCTCATCTGCACTTTACCCTGGCCACTGGCTTTGTTGTTCCCTGCTGTTTGCACCTTGCCTGTGCAGGATCTCATGCAACTACTCTGTGCATTGGACTGGCCACTGGCCTTGATGTGTGCCCCTTACATGTGCAGCTTCTCATGGACATACTCTGCACCTTGCCCTGGACACTGGCCTTGTCATTCCCTGCTGTTTGCCACTTGTCTGGGCAGCTTATCATGGACATACTCTGCACTTTGCCCTGGATACTGGCTTTGTCGTTCCCTGCTGTTTGGCACTTGCCTGTGCAGGATCTCATGTACATACCCCGCACTTTACCCTGGACACTGGCCTTGTTGTTCCCTCCTGTTTAGCACCTGCCTGTGCAGGATCTCATGTACCTCAACTGCACTTGCCCTGGCCACTGTCATGGTCATTAACATCCTCACCCATGCAATACCCTTCTAGGTTCCATTAAATATATATATATTAACCCCTTCAGTGCGCCACACGTCCAGCGGACGTCGCGTGCACTACCTCGGTAGTGCTGGGCACGTCCTCTGGACGTTCCGGCCCCGCCTGCGCAATAGAACGTTCCGCATCAGCGCGGAACGTTCAGCGCAGTGGAGGGGTTAACCAAGGTAAGGTCTTCTAGTACACCTTCATTGTTGGAGATAACAATACTAATCAAAAGCCTGGCTACACCTATGTAATTAATATGCTTGAAAACTCTCTCTTGTTTTATGCGCAATAGGGTATGTATTAAAATTACTGGTTGAATGTAGGAACAAACACGTGGTTATGGCAATGTAAATAACACATGGGCACTGAACTGAGAAAAGGTCACACACGTGTAAAAAACGTCTTTCTTGACAATTAAACAATGCCTGCATACACGAGTCATCAGCCTGCATGTGTAAGAGCCAGAACGGTTGAGCATGCAGTACACGCGAGCAGTGAAGACTATTTACAACCCTCGTGTCCACCGATCTGTGCTTGATCTCGGCCTGCTGAACAGCTTACCTGCACTCCAGAATACACTTCACGTCTTCAGCCTGCCGGAACCTCCTGATCCTTGTGATCTCTCCTGGTGCTCCTCAGCAGCGTGTCTCATCTCCCGATTCGAGGAAACTCCTTCCTTCATTCCTCCCGCTTCCGGATCATCGTCTGCAAGAAAGCACAAGACACAGTAAAGTGACCCAGAATTTCCTTGAGGATAAAATGAACCTGCAATGGAAAACATCGGTGAGTTTTTAATTTTAAAAGGAAATACAATTCGACAACAAGAGCTCTTGTTCAGCTTTTAAAAAGATTTGTTTAGGAAAATAGAACTCGCTCTTGCTAGGGAGAGACCTAACAACGTTTATTGAAATACTGCAAGAAAAGACAGATTAAAGATAACAGCACAGATGCACCACAGAAATCTAACGTCAAACAAGATAAGATTTTAGTCTATATTGGAAATGAGTCAGAAGGACTCATCGTGGTCGCTGCAGGACGGACTTCTCTGTAATCTAGGATCTGGCATATAAAATCACGATCTGGACCTTATACATACGTCTCACTTTTTGACAATTGTTTTTTTTTTATTAGCAACACAAGAACCAACAGTATACAAAAATGAGTCAAATTAGAAGAAATATTCAAGACGTCTACAAGGTTAACGTTAGGTTGGCATTAGATCGTTTGACAAAATTCTTGTTAGATCCAAACAAAATATATACATGTATCTTGACACATATAAAACAGAAGACAATGATGATCTAGATTAAACAGGATTTTTTAAACTAAAATATGAGAGACCTCCAAATCTTATTGAATTTAGCTAGAGATTTAGTACCCCTAAGCCTAGCCAGCGCTAATTCCATACTATGAATTTCATTAAGGAGAGACCACCATTCCATTACGTGTGGGGGTTTAGGGGAGATCCAAGTGCGAGCAATTATAAGTTTAGCACAGGTTACCATAATAGTAAATAAGGATTTGTGTTGGATATTCCTACCATTAGTGTCTAACATTACTAACGCAGAATCTAAGGGGGGTATATTCCCTAATTTCAGTGTTATTATATTCTGAAAAGATGTCCAAAATTCTGAAAGTTTAGGGCAGGTGTAAAATATGTGCACCAAATCTGCTGCAACCAACGCACATTTGGGGCACTTAGTTCGTTCACTATATATGCTATTCGAGGCCCATTTGGTTATTCTTTCTGGGGTATGGTAAAGCATACAGGTTATTTTAAATTGCAGCAATCTTAAACTTGACGATGAGACCAAATTATTAATATTTCGTAGAGATGAGCTTATTACAGCCGGAGTAATATTGGTCCCTAACATCCTGCTCCACTTCTCTGATATTATATTGCAGTCCATGTTTCTATAAGTGTTGAGAGATTTATAACAGCCACTAATTAATGATTTAGTTTCCTGTGAATAGAAATTATCCCATATGCTCGAATCAGAAATATTCTTTAGTTTCATTTTTCGAGAAAAAAAGTCGAATAGCTACAGGTACTTGAACTTCGTAGAGTCAGGGATATTATATAATATTTTAAGTGTTTCAAAACTTAGGAGCCCTTGTGCTCCGTACAGAGCCCCTAACTTTTTTATTCCATGTGTTCCCCATATGTTAGTTAATCCATCGTTGAATATTCCCGGTAAGCCGGGGTTTCCCCACAAAATCAAATTAGGATGGAAAAAATTCAAGTTACAGGAGGCCTGGATGTTACGCCAAATTTTAACTAGATCCCTCGCTATCTTAAAACGAACTCTTTTGTAATAATTGAGGTCATTAATTCTCCATAAGAACATTTTTGCATCTAGATCAAACATAAATGTAAGGAAATAAAGTTGCTTTTCTGTACCTTCAGAGTTAATTAAGTATCGTAAGCGTCCAACAAATGCTGCCCAGAAGTACAACTTAAAGTCCGGGAAGTTCAGCCCTCCCATATCGATAGCGCCTTTTAATAGTGTCATTGATCTGCGGGCTTTGCGATATCCCCAAATGAAACTACTGAATACCCCGTCTAATTTTTTAAAAAAGGAATTGCATAATGCCAAAGGAATAGAATGAAAAAAGTACAGAAATTTAGGTAAAATTATCATACGGCTCAAGTTGATTCTGCCAATGATATTTAAAAAAAGTTTATGCCATTTTTTTAGCAAAATTATAGTATTTTTAACTAGGTCATCGTAATTTAGTTTAATTAAATCCTTAATATTTGCAGATAGTTTAACCCCTAAGTAAGTAGCTGCCGAGCACAGTCCAATAGTTAGTCCTTCTGGTTTGTAATTAGCAATTATTTGGGTTTTGTTTAGATTTAATTTATAGCCAGAGACGTCCCCAAATCTATTGGCTTCTAGTATGATGCCCTGCATCGCCTCACCGATATCGGTTGAATATATGGCGACGTCGTCAGCATAAGCTGTAAGATTCAATAAATAAGGACCGAACTTAAAAGGGATAATGAGTGGTTGTATTCGTAAAGCGTAAAGAAATGGTTCTATTGATAAGGCAAATAAGAGAGGTGATAGGGGACACCCCTGGCGGGTTCCCCGAGCAATAGTAAACAAAGCTGATAATAGACCAGCATAGCTGATCCTAGCCATAGGATTATCATACAGTGACTGTATCCAGTTAAAAAATGTGCCTACAAAACCAAGACCAGTCATAACTAGCCACAAGTAATCCCACCCCACTCGGTCAAAAGCCTTTTCTGCGTCAAGCATAATCATACCGAGTGGGGTGGATTCCTTTTCAGCTATATCAAAGGCTGTGACAGCCAGATTGATATGTGCGGTAGTATTCCTACCAATTACAAACCCATGTTGGTTTGGGCTTACTATTTTCGGTATTATAGGGGCTAATCGAGTAGCTAACACTTTAGCAAATATTTTAGCATCCGCGTTAATTAGCGAGATGGGGCGGTACGAACCGCACTGATCAGGTGATTTTCCATTTTTTTTAAAAAAAGACTAGCTTTACCTTATTCCAGGATTTCGGGGCTACCTTGTTTTCCCCAATATAATTAATAACTTGGGAGAGGAGAGGTATAAGTTCCTCGGCACACCCCTTATAAATTTCTAGTGGGATCGTATCTTCTCCGGATGCCTTTCCAGCTGGTAAGGAAGAGATGGCCTTTCTTATTTCACATGGACTAATGGGGTTAGATAGTTGTTCCAACTCAAGGGAGTCAGGTTTCTCCTGAAAATCGTCCAGATATTTCTGAATATCCACCTCTGTCGGTTGATTTTCTGGAGTGTATAGTTTTTTATAGAATGCAGCGAAGTGTTCTAAAATTTGATTGGGTTGATCAATTATATTATTATTAGGGCCCTTTAAATTCTTAATAAGAGTATTAGCTCATTCATTAGCTATTTTATAGGCTAATAACTTTCTGACTTTATAGCCGCTCTCATACTGTGTCACTTGAAATTTGTGTAGTTTAATGCTACTCTTATCCCAGAAGATGGTTTTTAGAGCAGATTTCAGTCGTCCTAATTGTAGTTCCAATTCTGTTATATTCGTGGCTTGTCGACGAAGAGCCTCCGCTAGTAACAGTTCAGTAGAAAGTATATCGTTAACCAACGCTCTGTCCTTTTTAAACCGCTCGGAATTTTGATGAAATAGAAATTGCTGGGTAAAGCCCCGAAAACTCGCCTTGCAAGAGTCCCATACCATTAAACATGTCGTGGAGTTAAGATTAATCTTGATAAAGTCTGCAATATGTAGCTTGAGTTGTGAAATAAATAAGATATTGGTGAATAAGTGCCTGGGAAATGAAAATGTTCAGGGTGTTATATAGCTCTTTTCAGTATCAAAAGTAAATAAAATAGGGTTGTGATCTTAATTAATTCTGGGGCAAAGTTTGATGGTGCTATTTCTCATTACTCTATCTGATGCCCAGACCCTATCGATGCGTGAGCAGAGCTTGTGAGAGGCAGAGTAGTATGTAAACCCAGGTGTAGTAGGAAAGGCAGCTCGCCAGACATCTTTAATGTTATGAATGCGCCCTAATTCAAGGATAGCAGCTCGTGTTTTCAGCATTCTATAATTTACATTGCCCCTTGTAGTATAAATCTTCTAGTCCATTATGCAGTTAAAATCACCCATGATGATTAATTCGCCTGCCCACTGCAATAATTCCATATTCAACTGATCAAAAATGTAAGCATCATCAACATTTGACCCATAAACTATACAAAAAACATATTTAATTTTTTCCACCATTAATTGAACGATAGCCCACCTCCCTTTTTTATCACAGACACTCTTCCCAACTTCTAGCTTAACCCGTTTATCTTTCAAAATAGCAACCCCCGTTATAGATGCATTGAATTTCTAACAAATTATCACCTCAAGCCCCAAATATCCCAAGATTTTTCTATCAGCATAGGCAACATGTGTCTCAGATAGGAAAACCAAATTAGGCTTATACAGAGCTATTTCTTCCCGGACTAAACGTCTTTTCTTTTTGCTATTCAGGCCAGCAACGTTCCAAGCCAAACATTTTATTCGAAGCATTTTAGAATAGAAAAAATTATAACTTGTATTTTGCCAGTCCTAACATTCCATGACATTACCGTATTTGATACTTAACTCCTTAAGTGCTCTAGAATTTCTGTTTCATTTTCTTGTGTTGCTTTTTTCCCCCCTATAACCTCACCACCCCTCCATCCAGACAGACATTCCTGACCCCCCACCCCTCCTACCCCTTCCCTCCTCCTGAGAATGGGTACCCCTCCCAAATATACTAACCCAACTGCCGCTGTACTGGCAGCAAAAGAGACGGAGCTGCGGCCCCGAGGGTCCAGCTGTATAATGTTACCAACTCCAGACCATGTATGTTATCTAACTGTATCTTTTATCACAATATAGTAATATATTCAGATTCAGCTTTTGATTCTCTTAATTAATGGCCACAATCCGATCAAACTAACCAATGTGTGCCTTAGTTCAGTCTAATTTTGATTGCTGATCAGAAATTATTTCATTGTTTATTTTCCGATTTCCATTGATCCACTATTTGCTCTACCTCCCTTTCTTCCAAACAGAAAATCGAACGCCCGTTCTTTAGAACCTTTAGTTTAGCTGGTTCTTGCAGGTAAGCCTGACCTCCCAACTCCTTGATGGGGTCAATGTATTGTCGAAGTTTCCATCAACCATCCATCGTGAGTTTACTCAGATCCGATCGAACGAAGAACGTGACTGAGTCACTAGTAACCGGGGTGTTTGGTCTTGCTTTTGATGAGACTGCTTTACGAAGAAGAAAATTACCCAGAAAAATCAAGATAGGGCGCGGGTACTGACTGTTTTTATTTCTTTGGGTCAGAGGGAGTCGGTGGGCACGTTGTATCTGTGAGTCCCAGTCCTAATCTGATAGCTCTGGGAAAGCTCTCTGAAACAAGTGAACGATGTATGCTCTTGGTTCAGCTCCCTCGACCCCTTCCGCAATGCCAAATACGCGTAGATTTTGTCTTCATTGCCGATTTGCTAAATCTTCAAGTTTGACTTGCATTTGGCAGATCCGAGCCTCGTGTTTGTTCACTGTTATTTCAGAGCGGATTGTTTTTTCTTCTGTTAAGACGACCCTTTGTTGTAATTCTTCCATCTCTTGAGATATAGCCCTTAATTTCTGAGACATTTCATGTAGCGTTGATTGAGTCTTATTACTGTCATCCCGCATCTGCTGGTAGTGGGATTGCGCTTCGTGTTTCTGCTCGTTGAGCAGTTGCAGGATCATTTGAAAAGACGAGGAGACCTCCTCATGAAGATTACAATCAGTGGATGCTTCATTTCGAGATATATTTAGGGGGGTATGTCATTAGTACAGTCTACCCCAGTGAAGCCATGACTAGCGGTTGTAGCTGAAGCTGGCTCAGGTATTCCGGATATTCCAGATACCAAGCTGGGCGTGGAGATCACCCCTGGTATTAACATTTTGGAGGTAGGAGGAGGAGAAGACAGAGCGCCCATTGGTTCCACCATAGCAATCACACTATCAGTTCCTTTCACCAATGCAACCACGGAAGTAATCTCATCCGCGGGGCAGTTTGTCTCCCCTGAAATAGCAGCTGCACCGGAGAGACTGTCCTCAGAAGGCTTTAATGCCAAAGATTTAGCCTGTGCCCATTTCCTTATAGCGCTACTCTCTGCGATTGCTTTTGTTGTGGTAGTTTTAGTTTTGCATGTAATCTTCTTCGTCTTATTCTTATTTTTACCTCTTCCTTTCCTTATGCCGTTCAGAAATTCCTTAGCTGAGCACGGGGGTGTGCTATTACCAAGTTCAGGGTAATCAATATAATCCTCATCGGTCTCAGTATCTTCTAAGTGTCCCGTCAGATGCTCAAACAAAAGCTCAGCCGGTGTAAGCTGTTCAGTCTCAGCTACTCTCTCCACATCTTTTTGACAATTGTATCTTCTTGCGGTGGGACCACACTCGCAATATGGATGCTTCTTAGACCTACCTTTCTGTATAGATTTACCAGTCTGTATTTCCAAATATTGGAAACATTCTCATTGTTCTTGGACACCCTCTTTGTACGTTATTATTGGATCTCCTGCTCCTAACCCGACAAGACAATCCCGTCCATCAAGAACTATGCCATCTCTTCGGATTGCTTCCTTTACCACACTGCTACTCTGAAGTCTTTTTGATCTGTGATAAGCCCTGAAGAAGTCCCTTTTAGGGACGAAACCCATCGGCTGTATGGTGTCTCAATGTTCCACTATGAAATAAAAGAAACCAAACTGAAGAACTTTGATCTTCTTCTGACTCATTTCCAATATAGACTAAAATCTTATCTTGTTTGACGATAGATGTCTGTGGTGCATCTGGGCTATTATCTTTAACTTGTTGTGATCCTTCGGGATTAAGTGCTGTTACAGTGTGTACTACTCAGTATGCACACAAACCCCTGTGAAATCTGTGGGGCATTAATCGGTATCTGGAGCTATTAGATGTTAGGTGCTGAACTCAAGAAGGATCCACTTTAAAAATGTCCTTGTAAGAAAAGACTGATTGTTAAGTTCTGGAAATCATCCTAAAAGACTATTTTAAAGAATTAAAAGGTGGTAAGAAGAATAACCACTAAATAAAGGTAATGTTTCAGTGAATTGAGAAGAACATTTTAAGGTGTAAAGTACTCAAAGCTTTTCTTATTAATGTTTATTTATTTGCACGGGACAAGAGACGTACTACAGCATTAGAACAGCACCCTATCACTGAGTAGAACGATAACGCTGTTTAGGTAAAAACTGTAGTTTGTAAAACAATTATGGTCATGTCTATTTAGTGAAAGTTTCTAAAAAGTGTCACTAATTCTTGGTTTGGTGTTCAGATAAATCATGGATGCTAAAGGGCAGAAGGAGTTCTCGGAGAAGAGAAGTCACGACAAAGCCAGAACTCCTGATGGCAATATCCAAGAAAGAATTGTCTCTTTTCTTTTTATTCCCACTTCTCCTTTCCCCTTGGAGACACCTCAGACACCAGAGTTACTTCTACTTCTGTTGGAGTCATTTTTAAGGATATAGAGGTTCCTCAATCTTTCAAAGAAGAGTCAAGAGTTCAGGGGAGTGGTTTGCATGACAGCCATTCTGCCTTGTTTTTCCTTGCTGTTTACCTGTTGCCTGTGCAGGATCTCATGTACCTCAACTGCACTTTGCCCTGGCCACTGGCCTTGCTTCTGTCTAATTTTGGTGCCCATCTGTGTCATGTGTGAATAAAAAAGAAGTTACTACAATTGTCTGCCTTGTCAGTGTCCTTGCTAAATAAAACATTATCTGTGTGGGTATGGTTTACATTGACACATGTACTATATGCCACTTCACTATTGCCTATGGCTTGTTTCCTCTGATCATGTTTTATCCACTTTGGGGTCCCAGACTTTTGCAGCTGTGGGTTTTAGGTTAGCTGTACGTATGTTTGCTGAAGGACTGCTTGACTTCCTGGGTGTGGTGTTGTCTGTCTGGTATTTTGCTTGTTTATGTGGGTGTTCATGGTGTGTCACTCATATCTGTGTGGAGCTGGTATGTTTGTTGTGCACACACTGCTTGTTGTGCATGCTGTGCTGTGTGTGTATGTAGCCTTGTCCTTGCCTGGGGCGCATCCCCTGATGTGCTGCTGTGTTTGCTATGTGATTTCTTGGTATGTGCATCTGTTGTGTGTCTGATGTGTCTGTGTGCAGTGTTTGGGCTGTGTTTTCTCTTGTAGTTGACAGGTGATCTGTGTGTGGTGTTGTATTTGCTTGCCAGTGTATGTGCTTTGTTGGGGTGTTTCATTCAGATGTGTTTTGCCAGTGTATTGTGCCATACTTGTGTGTCTGTCACATGTTCTTAGACCCATTCTAGTTCCTGTGGTTGTGTTTGGTGCATCCTTGGTGTTTCCTCCTCTCATATTTGAGCTGTCTCTTGTCATTCTTGTGCATGTGCATGCATGTGCTACACTAAGGCGCAGTGTTGACTTGATGGGTTGTGTGGTATGTATATCTGTGTGCCATTGTAGGCCCATTTCTCCCAGTTTGTGTCCATGATTGTTTTGGGTAGATGCACTTCTTGTCTGTGTTGTGGTATGTTGTCTGTGCATTATTCCTGACTGATGAGGTTTTGTACTCCTGTTGTGTCTGTGCTCCCATTGCCTTTCCACAGTTTTGCTGCACAGGTCCTATCTGGTCTTGTTGTGGTTCTGTGTGTGTTTTTATTGAGTTGTGTGCTTGGCTGTTGTTTTTGTGCACACATTGGTTCAGGCTTTCCGGTGTGTTTGTGATGTTTGTGGATCCCCCCCAATGGAGTGTGATTGTTTGTTGTGTATTGACTGGACATTATTGGCACCATTCTGTGAGTTTGACACTGGTATTGTGTGCTGCAGGTGTGAGGGGGTGAGTGTGAAGGTTCATACTTGTGTCTGACAGTCATGGAGTGTTGCAATGGGCCCTGTGTATTGTGCTGATGACATACTCCTGTAAAGTGGTTGGATACAGATGTGTGGCTGTTCACAGTTGGACTTCATTCCCTTCCTTTCATCCCTGTGCCTATACATGGGTTGCCTTGCTTTATCCCTGAGTTGTTGCACTGAGGTGACTGTTCTTTGACTGAACTCACTGTGTCAGCCATGTGTGATTTGATGGGCTGAGTGTGTTGTTATATGTTCCTTGTCTTGAATGTGATGTACACATGCTTGGTGGTGGGCTCCTTGGCCTTCCATTTGTTTGCACGTCACTTTGGCTTTCCTATTTGTTGTCCTCCATTGCTGCTGGCATGTGGTCTGTGTATGTGGCTGTGTGTCAATGTGCGGAATGTCTGTGTGACTTGGCAGGCTGTGTGTCCATTTTGGTGATTGTTCATTATCTGTGTGTGGTTTAATTTTGTACTTGGACTCAGTTTTCGTGCCATGAGTGTGGTGTTGTTGTGGTGTGTGGGTTGCCCTGGCCCTGTGTTTCAGTGCTGTGTGTTCCTCTGCAGCCAAACCTACTATGGCTGTCTCCCTAGTTGTTTGGTGTGGTGCAGGGTGTGAGCTCACCTGGCTAGTAATTGTGCATGGGGGAGCACAGGAGGGGTACATGGCATGTACCTTCATGTTGGGGGGGCTAGTGTGTGAAGGGTGGGGGTGTGGCCCTGTGGTCTTTGTGCACTGCCCATGCCTGGCCGTGGCCCTGTCTTCTGCATTGTGCGCATGTTTTCACGCGGCTTCACCGCTGCAGTGACATTATTTCAAGATCACAGTAGATGGGTGACTAGGATGCGGAGGGATGCTTTTGTGTCACATAGGGCATGTGTGGTTGCACTTGTGGATGTGTTCCTTTCCCCACCAAGGTGTCTGGTGTGTCCAGGGACACCATATCAGCCCTGGAGATGTGTGTTGTGGTTGTGTGGGGGACTGTTTGTTTGCATACCTGCGGCGGCGTCCGCGACGGTGCATGAGCTGCTGGTAATGTATCAGGTACAGCACGGGGAAGACATGAAGACCTGGGTCCATTGCGGTCAGGCCTGGGTGGAAGGGACCGGTACTCTGGTATCACGATCCGCTGTCGTGCTTCCACCATCTCTGGTTGGGCGGTTTCTCCACTGCGGTGCGACTGGGTGTTTGGGGCATCCGGATTTGTACTGCAGACAGGATGTCATTCTACATGGCGGTGGATCTCCATTGGCTCCCACCGCCGCGGTGGCGGGCGCACTTTGTTGGTGGCGCACCTCCCACCATGGCAGACAGGAAATGGGCTATGTTTGGCCAAACTAATATGGAGGACCGCTGCTGGCGTGTAGAAAAATGCATTTTCCACCACCGCCGGCACCGCGGTGGTGCCTCTGCCCACCATCATAATAGACCCTATGTTTTTATAGCCTTTTTTCCATAACATTAGTGACAGATCGGGTATTTCTACGTTTGAAACGCCCCTCACCGGCTTCCTGGTATGCCCCAACACAGGTGTGTTTTTTCACCAATTAAGGGTGGGGTCTTTGAATTCAAAGCGTTTTATCTTTTCCGGTTTGACTAAGCTCACTACTTTGTGAGGCTACAAGGGAAGTGCAGGCATCACATCAGTGCGTATTATGGTGAGATACTTGACTGCTTAAGTATATTATTTTTATAAGGATTAGGATTTCCAACTTTGTTGGTGTATTTTAAACGGTTTATATACACGTTTTCCTACAATACTATGGCTATAGCTACATTTCATGCATTGGGATCTCAGAATTGGGACTTTTTCTCCCTTTCTTTTATGCGTATATATCAAACGTGTGTTGTACATGTTTCTCTATGACCCAACAGGATACAGTTTATACGTTATAAGTTCTACCTTAATCTGGCAGACTCTTTGAGTTCTTGATGTTTCTTGCATTTCATCTAATATGCTGATCCTGGAGGTCTCATTTTTTGTACTTATGGGATTCTGTCATGTTTTTTGTTACCAGCCCTGAAGAAGTCCAATGTATTGGACAAAACACATTGGCTGTTCTTCAATGCATATGTATTCCGTATCGGAATCTATTTGAATACAAAAAATTGAAAATGCTTTTTTGAAATTGAATCATACTTTTTGATGATTCTATTGTACAAATATAATTTGGTGCACCGGTTGATTTCTGTTTAAATTTGTATATTCCTGTTACGACCGCACCTTGGCAGTGGGTGCTTGAACTGTGCACACATTGACATATACATGGCTATTGCCTCCATCACAAGGATTTTGGGGATAACAGGACAGGTGCGATCTTCGGTAGGGGTTCCACTGTTATGCTTAGTTTTTGACCTTGGTATATATATTTAACACTAATAAACTTTCTTAAAACACTCACAGTCACTGGTTAATGTAATCAGAGATGTCATCAATGATGTCATTTGAGATGTCATCAGTGATGTCACTGACCATGTCATGAGTGATGTAATATGTGATATGTGTCATAAGCAGTGCATTACGGGCAAGTTATATTTAGCTCAGCTAACTATTACTGCTGAAATATACTGGTTTTGTAAGAGTGAAATCTGAGCCTAATAATAATGTCCCTGTAACCTTTGTTTTTTTTTCAGTGAATATATACGTATATACACTGAAAAAAAGACAAAGGTTGCAGGGACGTTATAGTTGGGCTCAGATTTCACTCGTACAAAACCAAAGAAATTCAGCAGTTATAGTTACATGAGCTAACTATAACTCACCCTCAATGCATTGGTTATGAACTCACATTTTACATCACATGGTCAGTGACATCACTGATGGTATCACTGATGATATATTCCACAGTACCACTCAAACACCCACTCTTACGACCATACAAACTCTCCTATTCTCACTCATACACCCTCTCAAGCACTCACATACCCATTCACAGATCCATACCAGTATTCATATACCCACTCACTCCTTAATAGAGGCACTCACAAACCTACTCACTCACTCATACAGCCACTTATAAAACCATTCAATAACCCTTACAGCCACTCAAACAACTAGTCACTCACTCAAACAGCTAGTCTCATAGCCACAAACTCACCCATACAGCTACTCACACCCCCACGTATTTACCTATACAGTCACTCACACACGGACTCACTCACCCATACAACCTTTCAACATAGCCACTCACTCACCCATACAAGCACTTACACACTAACTCACACACCCACTTATATTTGCATTCACACATCTATACAAGCACTCACACATCTGCTCACTCACCCATGCAGCCATTCACACAGAAATGTACGCTCCAATAGTTCCACTCATGCACCAGCTCACTTAACCAAATACCCACTCAAGCAGCCATTCATACCTACAGCCACTTACACACCCAGTCACTCATTTATACTACCATTCAGTTACCCACTCACCTATACAGTCACTAAACACACACTTATCCACTGATAGAGCCACTCACACCACCACTCGCTCACCCATGGAGCCACTGGCACACCCACTCACTCACCAATACAGCTACTCACACAGCAACACACTCAGCCACAAAGCTACTCACACATCCACTTATATACCCATAAAGTCACTCGCACACCCATACACACAAGGATACATACAGTCACACAGCCTCTCACATAATATATGTTAGCAGCAGTATCACTAAGTAGTAGTGCTCCTCGTATACTAATTGACCTTTTGTAGTAGGTTAGTATGTATGTTTAAAAATCATAAACTGTTAGAAAATACTTACACTCACTGGATGATATCATCAGTGATGTAATCAGTAATGTAATTTGAGACGTCATCAATGATGTCATGAGTGATGTCACTGACCATATCATGAGTGATGTAATATGTGAGGTCATAAGTAGAGGATCTCCCCTTTCCAAAAACAGGAGAGGCCTTTTTTCCCACTGGAGCAGAAGAGAACACCTACATTAATTTTCCCGCTACTCTGGTGGGGAATCCATGATGTCAGCATGGTTCATAGCATGCTGACAATGACATCACAGATGGGCGAGAGGGGGGCAGAGACAGAAGCAATTCCGTATTTCCCACACCCTCTAGGAAAGAAACGGAATCCTCCTGTACTTGCATTGGAGGTTCCTTTTCAGTCCTTCCTAGTGTTGGCCAATGTCCAACCGATGTCTCAGGAAGGTTGTGCGGATGTGGGCTATTGGCCAACAACCACACTGATAGGGTTCATATATGGTCCTCTACTGGTCAGCTGGGATAAGAGGCTTTGCATTGGTTATACTTGTATGCGGTCTCAGCAGGTGAGACTACTGTCTAAGTCAGCTTAGTATATGCACACAGGTAGACTGTAACAGGTTGGGCCTTCAATAAATTGGTTATGGCCGGTACAGGCGCTATCATTTCATTGGATATTCAAGAAGAAACATTTTGTTGGCCTTAATTGCACTCCTTCATGTTTGGGCTTTAATTGTGTGTCTTACAGCCAGTCCTTATTAATATTCGGGTTGGATAAGTTATTCACTCTGCTGATCAGCGGGTAGATCAAAGCCTCTCACATACAATATGCCTTTCCACTGCCTGGCAAGCCTGGCATGAGACTCCTAGATACCCTGTAATGGAGCAGCCAGATATATTTGTCTATTCTCTCCTGAAGGCCCCATTGATGTTTTAGGATGAAGGAAACTGGTTGACAGATTCAGTGGAGGGTGGGTTTTCAGATCTCAGAGAGCTATGACCATTTATCAATTGAAGTTCCCATTTTGAAAAGTCAAAACAAATGCTGTGGAGGTTGCATAGGACCTTTCTGGAATGTTCCACCATCACATAATCCCCTTAAGGGGGACTTTAAGAAGCACTAAAATCTGAACAAGAGTGGGACAGATAGACACCTCATGGATCAACCCCTGTCTGGAGTGGTAAGACACTCCAGGCTTGTGCCTCCAATCTCCAATGTCAATGGCATTGGCCTTAGCACTTCCTCTTGGGTACCGTAGAGGGCATTAAAGAAATCTTTCCACTGCAACTTCTGTAGACTGGTCCTATGGGGGGGAAACTCTAAAGAGGAGTCCCATAACTCCTGCTGGATGAACAGGTGCCCTACAAGTGTCTCAGAAACCATGGGTTCTGGGAAGTGTTCAGGCAGGGTATGTATCTTGCCTCACAAGCACATAGCACTGGTGAGGAAGACTCTGAACCAAGGAGAAGCACTGAGAGACCAGAGAGAGGGTAAGCTCTTGGTGCTCTTGATGCTCTTTAGGATGAGACTGTGATGTGCCACAGGGCATGAGGGCAGACCCTGAGATTTCCCACATCAGAAGGAAATGAGTTCAAAATAAGCTCCTTGGATATTACCAGGTAGCTTACAAGTTTACAAGTTTATTTTATTTGGTTTGGTACTCCACTGAGGACCACAAAAAAAGTGTATAAAATTCAATTCTTACAGCTTTTAAAAGTTCTCATGTTAATACAGATATAAAAAAGGTTTTAAAAATTTATAAAATTTGTAACAAACTAGTTCATTAGGGGCAGTTTTGCAAACAATAATCAGTTCCTTGACAGTGGTAATACGGCATCTGAGATATATAGGAGACAGATGTTTTGCTCTCGCCGCTACTACTTTTGGATTGGGGCATATGAACAGTAGATGCTCTAAGTCCTGCTCTCCGCCGTTACATAGGCTACATATTGGTGACTCACTTAGATGCCATTTTGATGTTAAAGTTTGGGTGGGTAGAATACCCAACCGGAGTAGGACTATTAATCTCCTAGCGCCGTGAGTGAGATTAAAATCTATATAGTTCTGGGTTTTCTTAAATACTATTGATTCAGCAAAGTTTTTATAGGAAATTAATTTAGCGCAATGCGTCGAGTCAAGTTCAAAACTTAGTCTTGGGGTATAGCATTTTAAGAAGAGATTCAGTTGAGGCGGTGTCCAAGTCAGCAACAGATCAGTACTAATGTTCGCCAGTTTGAAGGCGAAAGACATGTTTTTGTAAAATACGTGCTTCATAGAATCGTTTTCAAAAGTCTCTGTTTTAAGCAGGGAGCGAAGTGAACCTTCCTTTGCATGGAGCAGGTTGTATGCCCACCTAATGATGTTTGCGATACCTCGAGAGTAAGAGCTCGTAAGCGATAGTTCAAGTCAAAGTGCTTGTACCGGATACACTGCGCTACTTTTAGCATTTTCCTCAATATTTTTCCTTCTTTTAGGTCCAGAAATGTCCACTGTTTTATAGGTATGTATTCCAGGGCATACAATAAAACTGCAGGGATCTTCACACTGTAGACTTTAAGCAGGGAGGAAAAATGTCCATTTCCCGAGGCAGCATATAACCTTAGCAGTGCTCCTGCGTGCACCTCAGATTTTCTTGTCAAGTTTAGGAACTGGGGGTTATTTTTTAGTGACTTAGTGAAGATCCTTCCCAGATAGGTATACTCCTCAACTTCTTCAATTTTTTCGTCCCCGAGTCTTCAACAATATTTACTACTTTTTTTCTTGCCTGAGAAAGAAACTATTTTTGTTTTGGCTAAATTAGGTAATAGAAAGTTTTCCTTAGTGTACTTAAACAGGGCATTCAGATTGTTTTGTAGCCCAAAAGGGGTTAGGTCCATCACTATAATATCGTCCGCATAAAGTAAGGTGTGAACTTTTTGGGCAGCAACCTTTGGTGGAAAGTTTAGTTCTTGCTGTAGATGCTGAGGCAAATCACAGAGATATAAGGAAAACAACAGCGGGGCAAGGAGGCACCCTTGGTTGAATCCATTAGGAGTTGGGATCGGGTTAGTCAGGCCCTTTTCTCTCCCCATTTGTACTTGGCACCAGGTGTCTGTATGCAGTGCCATTATGATTCGTAACAACTGCTCAGGGATTCCTAATTTCTTTAGTTTTTTCTATAGGACCTCTCTATCCACTCAGTCAAATGCTGTGGTAAAGTCAATGAATGCTGCGTACACAGGCTGGGATTTAACTACCACATATTTATCAAGGATAGTTTGTAACATCGCGATATTGTCTAAGACTGAGTGTTTTGGCCTAAAGCCTGCTTGGTAGAGCGGGATCAGTCCCTGCGTAAAAGCCCATTTTTTTAGTTGATCAAGTACCTCTGCAGCAAAGATCTTTCCCGTAGCATCCAATAGTGCTATCTGACGGTAGTTGCCAGGCTGTTGTCTCGGTCCCTTTTTATGTATCGGTATGACGATACTACCCTTCCCGGATTTCGGCAAATTCCCTGTGTTTAGGATGAAATTGAAGAGGGGAGATAGCATCTTACTCCAACCCTTTGGGTCAGTCTGAAGGACCTTAATATGTATTTGGTCTGGGCCGGTGGCTCCTGTTGATCTTGCCTTCCTTATATGCATTTCTACAGAAAAGGGGGACACAGTTCCAATGGATAAGGTAATTCCTTCGCAGTTGTTTGTGGGAGTTATAGGCCTTTCATGTTTAATGTTTAATTTATACAAGTTGGTCAAATATATCTCCCAATCTTTAGGAGGGACTGGGGTGGCTTGCAAGGCTTTTTTTGTGCCTGTTTCTTTGGCGATTAGTGACCAGTAGGTACGTTGATTGTACTGTTTTGCTGCTATTCGCAGGTCGACCCAATTTTTATCTTGTGTTATTTTTTTTGCCGTTGTTTCTCCCTCTTACGTTGGTTCTTTAATTTATTAATTTCTGCTTGTCTAGATATAGAGGGATCCAGGAACTGCGATCTTATTAATTTATTTAACCTTTTTGCACTTGTGGATGGCCTACTAATTTTATTTTTGAGTCTAGCTGGTGCAACTTGTTGCACTTTGTGTTGGAGCATTTGTTTTAATGTCTCGATTATCGTCTCAAAATTTGTTATTAGGTTGGGGGAATAGATTGCTTGAAGGAGCTGCTTTGTATTTAGTAGAATGGCAACTTTATTGAGTGTAGCAGAATTCCAGTATATCTGCCTTTGGTTTGTCTTTACCGTAACTGTACTGGATTTAAACATGATGTGGCTGGTTGGGCATATGGTCGTTGTCCATTGGGTGTGTAGGGCCTGGATGGCATGGTCGCTTCCTTGGACAAAGTAAATCTGAAGCTGAAAGACAGACCCGTACATATCCAAGCTGCAGATCATATAATCCAAAATTGATATCGTATAAGACGCGGGGATGTCACCTTCCACATTTCTGTTTAGGATAGTTCCATTTAGTAGAGGTAGTGATTGTAATAATATTTTCCCCCTTTTGTCAGCCTTGCTTTTGGTCGGGAACAAAGGCACTGAAATTTCAAAAGTTTCCTCCTTATACCAGCTTGCCCATTTCAGTATTTCTGTATTAGTTTTCCGTTAAGGTCACCCATGATTACAAAAGGGAGATAAGCTTGAGTTTCTATTATTAGCTGGATATCTTCCAAGATTTCAACAAATAGCCCGTAGTTTTTTTGTCCAGGGGGTATATATAAGTTGAAAAGCAATAAGTTTTTGTGCAGCTCTGAAGTGTCTAACCCCAACCTGATCTTGATACATTGGAAGTGGTTAGATTTTGTGGAGATGATTTCTTGGGCCCAGTTGTACTCTTCACTTAATAGGATTGCTATACCTCCCTTCGCATGCCCTCGGCCAACCTCCTGCGCTGGGATATCATAGGTAAAATACCCCTCCTGGTAAAAACTTTTTGTTGACCAAGTTTCTTGAATTGCCATTATAGCTGGTTGATTTTTCGTAAGTTCCATCATCTTTTCTGGTGTTTTCCCTGCTATGTTCCAAGATGATATCTGTAGACCACTGCTAAACTGAGCAATTCTTGTTCCGTGCTTGTTTTTTATTATTTAAAGTCTCTGCAATCCATGACCAAGACTGATCAATATTTACTGTGTCCTTATCTTTGGAGCTTTGGCTCCAGATTTCTCTCTCCCCGTCTTTTACTGAGATAATTAGATGATCTGCAGAGTCACCTATATAATTAGTTTTTTTATTTTGCTGATTAAAGGATTTTTGTGAAGATCCCTCAAGCAGATTTCTCGGTTTTCCATCTGTAGTTTTCTGTATTGAGGTTAAATCGTAGCCACATTTATGGAGAGTCTCTTTTTCTTTCAGTATAATTCCAGGAGCACTGGTGACCAAAATTCTACCACGGCGGTTTTCATTTTTTCTTTATCCGGAAAGGATACTAAATCGATGTCTTTACGTGATAAAGTTTGTAGGGGCAAAATACGTTGAATGAGGTTAATAATACGGCCTCGATTGAGAGGTGCTTCATCTGTTGGAAACAGCTCTGTTATTTGCAGCTGCGTCGATATTAACTCTTCTTGTGTTGGATTTTTTTTCTTCTTCCGGTAATCTTCGGGTCTTTTAAAATGAACTCTTAATGCAGGGCTTACTGGGTCATAAGGGAAGTCTTTTGCCCTTGGGTTTAACGGATTTTGTTGGAGAGTTTTATTATTAGATTTTTCCATCAGGTTTTGATTTGTTTTCTTTAGAGATATAGGAGATTTTATACTTTCTTTGTGAACAAAGGGGGCGTCGGGAGGGGTGGTGATCTTCTGAAATTTGAGTTTGTGCGCTTTTTTCTTTTTGAATCTTCTTAGCGGCTTTCCCCTTTTTTTCTTTCTTTCCACTTGCTTCTTTTTTATATTTTGTAAGTCCTGCGCATCCTCGCCGTTTAGGCCGGTACTATCCTTTTTTTCTTGGACCATGACGGGATTGGCCATGATAAGTTCGTTTTTGGGTTTCCTGAATATAGGATATTGGTTAGACTCGCTATTGGTGTCTTCTTTAAAGAGTTTCTTTAGGGAATATACCGTAGTTTTACACTGATTACTTGTTGGTCCCTTACCTGATTTATTACCGGTTTGTGTTCCCATTTCTCTTTTCGTCGTCGCTAAGTGGCTAGTGCTTTTGATGTCACTTGTTACTTCTTGACAGTTGTCAGGTATTCCCTTTACTTTGGTTTGCTCGGTTTTTTCTTTTTTCCTTTTTTCTTCCACTAGAAATTTTAATATTCCTATTTGCACATCAAGTGTTTGATCCGAGTTCTCCAGGATATTACCTAGATGAGCGAGGACCGATTCCAGGATTTTTTGCAGTGAAAAAAGAGAGTTCGATACTGGAGTATTGTTGTTCATTAAGCTGGTGGACTTGAACATAAAAAGGTCCGGGGAATATTCCAGGAGACTCTCTCGGTCAGCGGATTTTTGTAATGTGCTATTGTATGTAACATCGGGCTCCTCTTGTAGCCCCAGATCTGATTCTCCTTTCTTAACGGTTGGTCCACAACGCGTCGAGATATGATCGGGGCTATGTTGAATATTAGATAAGTCCAATGTTATTTGGCCAGTTGACTCTATTTCTGGGGGTGAGTCCTCGAAATCTGTTAAGGGGGTTGTTTGGACAGGCTCAGATGTAATTAGGGTGTGTTCTTTGGGGGGGGGCCTGTGCACTTCCCTCTTTGTCTTTTCCGTCCTCCATTATTTCAGCTATTATAGCTGGGTTTGACTGATTTATTGCTACTAGCCCCTCCGTGGTTAATGCTGTAAAGTACTTTTGTATTCTGGGGGTTCCTGTTATCCTTCCACTTTTCACCGCTTTGTTAGTTGTCTTCCTAATTGCCTCTTCTGTCCCCATTCTTTTCATAAAAATAGTTCGTGATCTCAGTTTCTTAAAGGCCATTTCCCTGCACCAGGACTATTGATAGTATTTTTCCGATTGTATGTTATCAATTTGATTGAGACTGTGGAATATTAATTTAGTTTTACACTGGCCCGGGGATTTGAGTGGCTTCCTCCCTCTGGCCTCTATACACTGGATTTTGGCTGGTGCTTACTACTCTGTGGTAGCACCGGCCCTTTCAGATTGAGATGATTTTCAGCTGGGAAGGGCCGTTCATGGTTGGCGTTTCAACGGTGTTATTCTTATAGCACCAAACTTAGCGGGCACACCTGGACTCCGCTTAATTCTATTGCACTCCTATTTTATATTACTGCTCCTTGCCTAACGCACTTAGACAGACCCTCCCCGAGGATTCAGCCTCAGGGGCCCGCGACGCCTCGACAATTCCGCCATCTCACTTTCCCAGGCCCGTCTACCCCTCACAAGGGGGCTGCTGCCGTCAGGGAGAGAACGAGGATAGCCTCGGGGTTTCGAAGTCACCGTTGTTACCAAACTTAATAAGGACTGCCACTGGAGGTAGTTCAAGGGGAGTTCGGGGGGAATGGCAATGCTAGCTGTTATTCGCTGCTGCCCCCTTCCCCGTAGCCCCCAGCGCCGCTCTCACCGTTATATTGCAGCTGAATGTCCAAGCTTCGGTACACGCTTCTTGCCTCTGGATTTACTTGACTTACCAGGTAGCTTAAAATTAGCATTTCTGCTCGGGTAGAGGGATAATCTACCATGAGAAAAACAAACCAAACTCAATCCAAATAGGCCCAGGCTGGCTAGATGAAACATCAGTTATGTGAACCCTTTGATTGTTTATACACTTTTTGTCTCCTAATACATCTGGGCCAAGGAAAAACTGACTGCATTGCCCTTTCTGTCTGATACTCCCAGAGAGCCCATGCATATGGCGTTCCACTTCCTTAATTTTGCTAGTGACCCCAGGGAAGGGTCATGCCCTAGACAAAGATGCCACTCATGAGCACATGAATCCTGATACCCCTGGGGATTGGCCAGTGCCCAGAGATCTTACAGGATGTTGGCACACTTTGGTGAATCATATAGAAAGGGTCAGAGTCCTGGAAGCACAGTGGTGTGGCTTCTCAGCTCTCCAAGCCTTTGTCTTGGGGATTAGAGAGCACATCACTTCACCATACCCACCTCTGTAGATGTGAGTCATTGGTAAAAAGAACAAACTAGCACCTTCACCACCTTCCAGGAGCAGGATATGGGCACTGGCGGGAACAACAAGGACGGTTGAAATCTGTTGTGGTCCAAATACGTTTTGCGTGTACCTGCTTGGAGCAGGGCACCTGGTGCAAAAAGAAACACACCAAAAGCACATTTTCAAATTATAAAAAAAGTGGGAAGCAGATCAAGGTTCCTTCAAAGGAAAGGTCTCAGTCATTGTATCACCTGAGGCAGATATTGGATTTCTTGTTGGCAGAGGTATGCATCCTGTCCAAGCAGGAACCACAATTCTGATCAAGGTAAGTCACGATAAATTAAGCTGTGCTCACCCTCTGGTAGCTTGGCACAGAGCATTCAGGCTTAACCTAAGTATGAAGTATTTGTGCAATGTTCAAATGATAACACAGTGTAAACACCATAAAAAGGCACCACACCAGTTTAGAAAAATATATTATGATTATATAAACAAAATAAGACCAAAATGACAAAAATCCAATAAGTAGAAGTAAAGATATGAATTTTTGAAAGTTAAAAGTAAAAATAGCAGAGAGAAGCAATCCCACTAGACATGGGCAAAGTAAAGAGTTCAGCCATATTGTGACGAAGCATTGGCTGGGAACAGAAGCCACACAAGGCCCTTGATCCTTGTCGCAAAAGCAAGATGTGGGGTGCAGCCGAGAGATGCGTTGGTGTCACTCCCGCAGTTGAGTAGATGCTTCCATTTTCTCAACACAATTAGGTGTTGTGCCGGTTTCAAAGATGAAGTGCCAGGTCCAAGATGCATTTGTTCCGAAGGTGATGCGCCGGGTTTCTGCACGCAATCAATGGTATGTGGCACTCGTCTCTCTGCAGTGGTTGCGATACAGTGGTTCGAATGCAACAGTTTCTCTGGCAATTTGATGCTCCGAAGTGCGAAGTGCTGGTTCTGTTACCACTGCAACAGCGATGCCTTGGTTTTGCTACTGCAGCAGAGGATGTGTCAGTTCCACTGAAGCAAGCACCTGCATCCACTTCCAATAAACGAGGCACAGGAGCAGGGGCTAGGACGTCATTATATCCCTATCTCTTGAAATAGGAGGCAACCCGGCATGCCCTTGGAGATCACTCTGGGTTCAAGTAAGTTAGTCGAGTTCATCCTCAGCAGGGCAGATGGCAGCAGAGAAGCACAGCAGAAAAGCAGTTTATCCATTAAATCAATCTAGCAGAGCGGCAGTCCCTGTAGCAGGACAGCAGTTCTTCCTCCTGGCAAAGTTTTTCACAGGTCCAGGAGTGTCTGATTTGGTGTGGTCACCAACCAAGTACTTACACGCAGCTGTGCCTTTGAAGTGGAGGTGACTTCAAAGAGGAACTCTGAAGTGCACAGTGTTCTTCTCTCCCAGATTGGACACCAGATTCACTACAGGGGGGTATGAAGCCCTTTGTGTGGGGACAGGAAACTCTCCAATCAGGTGTAAGTGTCAACTCCTCCCTTCTATCCTCCCAGGATGAGCCATCATGATGTAGCTAGACACTCAGACACACCTAACCTTCCCTTGTGTGTGGCTGTCTAAAGGGAATATACAAAGTCCAGCTGCCACCACCCTTAGATGTATATTGAAGAAAGGCTGAAGGAACACAGAGCTAAGAGCAGAGATATGCCATCTTTCTAAAAGTGCCATTTCTTAAATCGTAAATGTTCGATCTGTTGTCTTTTGGCATGGTCTTCTAGGACCTTTCTGGCTTCCGACCTCCTCATTGGACCTTGTTATGCTGGAGTAGGACTTTGAGCACTTTGACACTGCCATTCAGTGCAAAAGCACTTTGCTTGCCATATACATACTGGTGATTAGTGTATACATTATTGGCTGATTCAAGATAGCTGCAAGTCCCTTGAAAAGGAGTAAGACATATACCTATGGGATATTGCTCAAATGCTCCTCCTTGGGCCTGCAGCATTGGTTATGCCACCCACGGAGGTAGCTCTTCAAACATGCCACAGGTTTTCCAAGACGGGGCCTGTATGTGCAGGTTACTGTTACTTGGCTTGGCATTTAAAAAGCTATTGCCAAGGTTCTGCATGTCTCTTTCTATATTGGAGTACTCCCTGAGGAGAGGGTGCGGTGTTGGGAAAAGGTAGGGCATGTGTGCATGTGCTCTACATGCACTGGCAGTCAATGGTACCGGATGGTGTGTTTAGTACGGTAGGGCCTTTTTTTTGTATTAGATAGGCCTGAGGGATGTGTGTGAGTTGTATTTCCTACGTGCAGAAGAGCAGTAGTATAGTTTTTGATATTGATGAGTTAGTAATGGCGAATCTTCTCCTGTGGTGTGAGTGGATTAATCATTACTACGGTGGAAATACCACTTTGGGAAAGTGGGCATTTTTGTGCTTGTGGCTCTGTGTGCCTGTTCGCCTATCTCCAATCCACAGCTGCATGTTAGGAAGACAGCTACATCTGTGCATTTCTGAAGCCACGGCTGGCAGCTTGGAGCATCTGCAGCTTGCACCCCTACCAGAGAGGAAATATTTCTCCAAATTGGAAGCACGCCAGCTTCTGGTGTCACAGTCTTTTGCCTAAGGGGGGGTAGTGATCTAAGTGCCTGAGGGCCTAGTCTGGATGGATGAGAACACATAGCTGCTTCCTTCCACTTTAAGTTGTCCAGCCAATCTAATCAAAGGTTCTACAGCGGGTGCAACGTGTATCCTTGGCTGGTGTAGTTTGAGTGGCTGGTCACAAGGCTTAGTCAGAACCTGTGTTTCCTTGACCATTAGAACTGTATGGGGTACGTGATATTGGTAATGTCATGTTTTATACTAATATGTTAGTGGTAAAGTGAAATACCTCTGAACAGCCTGCATATATGTTTTGGTCGCTTTTGAAGTGGTAAGGATTGCTTTGATTGGGAACACCTCTGGGAAGTATGCACATGGGTTCATGCTGTCTATGAGGCTGAAGGAATAATGGAGTAATTGAATACCTATGACGTGTACGTGTATGTTCATGCTGTTGTGCTGCTAATGGAAGAGTTTGACAATTGCATGTAACCGTAAGGTATATATCCAATGTGTATGTCGTTTTGATTTCAGTATGTGTGTAATACACATATCAGTGTATTATAAATTAGGTGTGGAGTCTTTTTGTACCATACACAGTGTGTTGTGAGGGTGGGGTTTGTGTCAAAACTTTACACTTTGTCCCCAAGGATAAGCCTGACTGCTCTGTGCCAAGCTATCTTAGGCTGATCACAGGTTATTGGACAAATGTATCATACTGATTCTATCTAGGACAGTGGATTCTGCCTGGCTTCAATGCGTCCCAACCAGCCAGAAGCCACTGGTTCTAACAGTAATGATAAAATCAACTTTGCCAGCAAAGAGGTTTTATCATTACTATTCCAAAGATATGCAAAATGACAGAGTTACTCCTTCTCAATCATGAAATACAAACGCATAAGTGTAATAAGGAATTCTGAATGTTAACCTATGAACAGAGGTAGGCCTCACAGTAGTGAGAAAATAATTTGGGTGTTTATCACTATCAGGACATGCAAAACTTAACATTACATGTCCTACCTTTTAATTACACAGCACCCTGCCCTATCAGCCACCTGGGGCCTACATTAGCGGTGACATATATGTAATAAAAGTCAACATGGCAGTGTAAACTGCACACATAGGCTCTGCAGTGGCAGACCTGAGACATGTTTAAAATGGTACATGTGTGGGTGACACAATCATTGCTGTAGGCCCACTGGTACCATTTAATATGAAGACCCTGGGCACATGTAGTGCAGTCTACTAGAGAGTAATAGATACATTAAATATGGCAAGTGTGGATAAGTGAATTAACCATGTTTTAGCAGAGATGCACAGGCACTTTAGCACTGGTTTGCCATGGTAAAGTGTGCAGTGTACTAAAGCAAAACTAATACATCAAAAAGAATACATCAAAAAGGTGAAGCAAACAGGCAAAAAGTTTGGGGGAGACAATCCTAAGGCTGTCGGGTCTAACGCCTGGGCAGAGAAAGCTCACTTCAATAATCCCAGTAATGGGCAGCAAAATGTGCCTATTGGCCTGGTGGTGCCCTACTTAGAGAAGTGGCACCACTTGGAGAGTAGTGGTTAGACTTGGAATGTAGCTAGGAGTGCAACATGCACCTTCACTAAGATTCCTGCACAAATATCTTCGTTTTTGGGCACTCTCCCAAGAGAATAGAAGGGTGACATAGGGCAACAGATACCACTGAGACAAACACTTCAACAGCTAGGATCTTCAGTATTATGATTCTTTTGTGTAGTGATTTTTGTTCCTAGATGCTGTATACAAGGAAAACAGCTAATGTACTGATCAGTATTAAAGACTGAAAGCTTTATGACAGTAGTAACATTAACAGTGACTCTGCAAATATTGTTCAATGTTAGTGACAGGTGGTACAATCCTGAATTGTTTTATTATTGTCTGCACTGTATTTTGACCTTCTTATGGTGATACCCTGACAAACAGGTAGACTTGGATTTTATTAACTGTGTCAACTATGTGATAGTTAACATTTCTTTATTGCATTTTAATAACGGCAATCCCCCCAAAAAAAGTAAGCAGGAGGTGTAACCTCTGGTAGTGATAATAACAACAGTTGTTAATTGCATAACTCCCTCTCCCCCACCCCCCAAACCAAACCGGACCTGGTGTTACAAATAGGAAATGAAAAGAAAGAGCCAGACCTCCCGACCATCACCACAGTTCAATGTTTGTGTGTTAGAGCAGTGTCAGACTCCGCCAGACGGAGTAGTCGTAGGTACTTAGGGCAATCGACTTTTCGGACCTCTGTCATAAAGAGGGCTATAAAAGGCTTCCAAAGTTTGGGGAAGGATGAGCTTTGATTCGCCAGAGTAGGGGTAATCCGCTCCATACCCATTATGTGCCAGAGTCTGTGTAGCCAGCCTAAGTGGGTGAGAGTGTTTTCGAGTTCCCCAATGAGCTAGTATATTCTGAAGAGCTGCCAGCAATGCTAGGGCAATCTGCCTCCCTCTGCGTCCACTATGTTATGTAGGCAAAGCTGGGAGGGGGGTGTTCAGGGCTGGCTGGTGACTTACAGAGTTAGCGGTGCCTCCAGCATAAAAGTCACAGGTTACTGTTAGAGGGTTATCTGATCTGTGAGACCCTTCTTTAGTTTGCTCTCCCTGTTGTTTGGGGGCCCTCTAATGGGTGTCACACCTAGGCATCTGCCTCTGCCATTATGTAGATTTGTAAATGTGTATGTGGTATTAAGTAGAGTGTATCATAAAGTAAGTTTCATTTTTATAAGAAAAGCCGCTGACTGGACAGCAATTTATTACACGTTGTTTGTTGTGTTGCTCTCTGTTGAGTCTCTAGCCCACATCACCTTCCCTCAGAAAGTCTTTGACTGCTCTATCTTGCTACTCTGAGGGCATTTGATTCCCATTTACGGTCTCCGGCATACAAGGTTTCCAACAAAGGAAGCCAGTGGTGAAAGGCCCCACTAGTTACAGTTGGGGGCCAGTTTTTCCTTTCCGCTCCAAGACTCTCTTACCCAATCCCTTACCTTATCCCCAGCAGTAGCTGTAGATGAGTCTTACATGTCAGACCACCTTCCAAAATACAGTGGACTTAGCCCTCGTAAGAACCTTTTACTACAGGGACAATGGTTCTAGTATTGCAGATATCCACTGTAGGTGGAACCTGTTTTCTTACCAGGCTTCATAAATTACAGTAAAGTCCCAGTAAATTATAACATGAAATAACAGAAGACCAATATTAATTAATATCAGGCATATCTATAGGGTAGCTCAAACATATAAAAAATTTATCCGAAGTATGTGTAATGAACCACGTGCGCACTCTACATATGCATCTAACTGTATATTGACACAGAATATGTTTGAGACACATAATAAAAAATAGTATGTTTGTTGTCTTGTGAAGAATTGGGTATTTTATAGTTGTGTAAGGTGCCTTTTTACTAAAGTTGATTGTCATCAAGGAAATATGTGCTGTTATTATGAAGTGGGCTAAACTGTAGGTTTTGCATAAAAGAAATTCTGCCAAAAATAATAGCTCATGCTGAAAACAGTAATTATATGCTCAAACTTAAATCAAGATCAATACTAATCGAAGCTATGCCAGCACAAATTTAGAAGGATCCTCCCTAGCATTACTGTAGTATAGATAAAGTTGAATGAGTACTCCTGCATAAGAAACAATGGACCAGATTTATCCAGGTTCTGCGTTGCCCTTGTACCACGCAAGGGGGGACTAGGGAAACACAAAACCTAAGGGCCTTATTACAGGTCTGATGGTCCATGGACCTCCTACCGCTGGTCCGAATGCGGTGAGGCCGAGGGTCCGACCGCCGTATTACGAGTTGGGTGGATTGCATTTCCGAAGACTGTGGCTGAACCGCCAACACCGCCATCACACCGCCGGGGTCGTGGTTGGGGACTGGTAGCTGCCATGTGGTGGCACAGAGGAGCTCCACTGCCATCTGTATTATGAGTTGGCTTTCTAATGAGCCGACTGTGGTGGTCTGACCATCAGCTTCGCGATGGCAGTTTCAAAGGATTTAAGGTGCATACTCACCCCTCTCCACTTCTTCCAGGCAGAGATGGACGTGGATCCCTTTCTCAAGGTCCACTCTTGACAGCAGCATCATTCACCTAGAAGAATACAACCCTGTTTCAGGTGAACTCCAGGTAAGTCCATTTTGTACAATATACCCATTGCCTAGACGGGCTACATGTGGACCCAAATCCCGCAATGGGTAGGTGGTATTTTACCACATGGAACATGCACATACGTACATTCAACACAATTGCTGTCAAAATAAACACACAAACATCAATAAATATGGAAAACCATTGCCCATAGCTGCAAGACGACCACAGCAACACCACAGGCCCTGCAGTCAAGTCATAATGCAACAGTCTAAAAACTGCCAGTGCTGTGAGCTACTGGTAGCGCAGTCATTGTATTTGGGAGGTTGGACCACCAAACTCATAATGAGGCCCTAAATGAGATTTAACAAGCCACGCAATGCCACCTTGTGCGGCCCTGCATGGCTCAATAAATCTAGAGTGATGCAAGGCAGTGCAAATCAGTTCCTTGCATTACTCTGCGGCAGGAAAGTGTACCATGGGTGGCGCTTGGGTGTTCCCACGCATCCACTCAACGATTTTGGTGCATGTCCAGATTTACCATTAGTGGCAGACCTGGGAATGGATAAAAATGCTACTCCTCACTAGGTGAGGCGTAACGTGGAGCAATATATTTATTTCTGCTTGTTTTTCTTCTTTTTATGTGTGCTGCATTCTGCAGGCAGCACATGTAGAAAGATGAAAATGCCTCTCTGGATTGTTTTTGTGTAGGAAGATATCTCTTGCTGCACAAGCTGGAAGATATCTCTTCTTGCACAAAAGCAATCCTGCCCACACCAACACCACGAAGCAAGGGTGCCTGCATTGTTGCTAGGCAGCCAAAAGTGCTGCAGCTCTATGAAAGGGAATGCATGTGCTGTATTATGGTAAATTTGGTGCATTCCTGCCCTTTCTCTTTCATGCAGGAAAGCATGGTGGCTTTCTGCATTGCACTGCATTTAAGAATGATAACTCTGGACCAATGTTCTGCTTACTACATGTTTAGTGCACGTTGGTCCATGTACTAAGGTAGCAAGGTTGGTACTTCCAGAATTCCTTGTGGTAAAAAAAATATATATGATTTGATTTATTTAGGACAAATGGTGAAAACCAGAACAGTATTTGCAACATCATAATGAAAGGTCTGAATTCACGAAAATAAGGCTTATTGTGTGTCAATGTGACTGAGGAAGCAAGAGGAGAAAAGTTCTTTCGAAGCAATGCCTGTGTGATGGCGGGTGTGGAGCAAATAAAATGGTTTAAAAATGTTTCAAGGGTGTAAACATGTCTCCAGAAATTAAGCTGGCAGCTATCAATAGTTAAGCCTCACAGCTTCCTTGATACAAATACTGAGTGGTATGCGTGAGGTGTTTATTGAAATAATTTGAACTACGTAGTAAATTTGATTACATGCCCCAGATTCATTTTATTATTGTAATATTGCTAGGTTCCATGGTGTGTCCAAACACAGGATAGGTAAGTATATTTTGCTAAGTTCCTTTCCTCACAGCATATCACTTTAATGGCCTAATTATGAATATGGCCATCCGATGGATGACATAGTCATCATCATCATCATCATCTTCATCACTTTATTTCACCAATGAAGTAAACAATGGCATAAAAAATATGCTACATGCAATCAATGTTAAAAAACCTAACATAAGGTTACATAGAATATAATTTTGTATAAGGAGGTATCATTTACACAGTGTGATAAAATACACAGTTAAATAAAATCAAATAAAAAATTCAAAAAATCCTACACAAATCGACTCATCATAACAAAATCTGTTTCCTCCTATTTATAGCACACTGTATAAAGGAAGCCACACAGAAGCAAGTAAAAGGATCTGATAAACATTTAAAAAAAATTAGGGCTGGGAGACATTGTCTAAAATTCAGACTTCGAAGAGTGGCAATATGTACCTCTTCCTTTCATCCCTATACAGGTTACAAAAGAATAAGAAACGTAAATCACATTGGGAAGAGCTACAATCGCTAGGACAAACTGTGAAGTGCCTCTAAGGAGTAAGTGTTAGTGAGGAATCCCAACAGGAGGGAAATTAAATTCAAGCAAAACCTAACTAATTTATATCTATCTTTGGGTCTTGTCACAAAAATTCAAGTACGTAGGATCCTGTGTGCTCAACCTCGGTGTTAACAGATATAAATTTGCCCTAGACTTTGTATAGTTAAGCTCATTTCTTGATCTCCTCTCCTTCACCAACAATAGGCCGTTCAGTTTAGTTTTTGAGATAGCTCTACATGGATGGGATCATCAAATAAGTTAGCAGGTATGCAACCTTTACAACGCAACTTTTACCACGCAGTGCTGTTACAACGCATGTATTACAACGAAAACCATTACAACGCATTACACTGGTGGGCGCTCTAGGATAAGGAATAGTTTTAATTTACTATCCAACACCTTCCCTAGTGTCTACGGGGACTGGAGTTGGAATAGTAAATTAAACTATTCACTATCCAGCACCCCCAAGTGTAATGCGTTGTAAAGGTTTGCGTTGTAATACTTGCGTTGTAACAGCATGCGTGGTAAAAGCATGCGTTGTAACGTCATACATCCAGTTAGAATGACCAATAGAATAAAAATATATATATTGTAGCCATTTTACTTTAGATACACCATCAAGGTTTAATGAAGATCTTAGTATTTTGTGTGTCACCTTTAGATCTTCCCTTCTCCATACCGAATGCCACCGAAGGGGTGAAGCAATACCGATCAAATCTGATATGAAGGGTGCATCCAGTTCAAGATGACAAATATAAGCTGAACAGGCTTTAGGGAGGCCTAACAGACGCTTCCAAAAGCAATCCTCAACTTGACTGCTGCCCGTTACCCAAATAGCAGCCACATAAGTTGTAACAGATGTAGCTTTTGCTTCCTAGATATTTTTAATTACATCACCTGGCTTTGTTCCCAACCTTTTTGTAAATCTGTATAGAGCCCCTATGCGTCTTTCCATAATTAACCTCCTGTTATTCACCATGGCTTGCAAATGTTTTTACAATCAAAAAAGAATCCCTAGGTCACAAAAGGATCAACCACTTCCAATTTTCTTCCTTCAATATTCCATCTTGGGGTTTTCCTTGGTCTCTCTCCTGCAACTAGAACACATGATTTTGCTTCGGTTGCTCTAAATTCTACGTTGATCATAAACCTTGGGTATGTCTCTATCAGATAATGCAGTACATTGCTGGTCCGAGTCAACAAGACTGCATCATCTGTGTAGAGAAGTATAGGGCCTGGAGTGGAGCTAATTATTGGAACATCAATTGCAGATGTTGCCAGGACAGCTTTCACACCATTAGTGTACAGGGACAATAGAAAAGGGGCAAGTACGCACCTTTGCCTGACCCGTGGGCTATCCTAAAGGTACTGATAATTTCACCTGCTCTACCGTACCGAACACAGGCCTTAGCACTGGTATACATTCCTCGAATAAAATGATCGGTTTCTCAATGCCCATGTCTTCTGTTATCAACCATAATTTTTCGTGAGCTACTGGATCAAAAGCTGCGGACAGGTCCATAAAGGCCATATATAGTTGACCTCCTTTAACTGCAGTATATTTAGCAATGAGTAAATTTCAGTTAAGGCAATGATCAGTGGTCCCTTTTCCCTTTCTAAATCCAAACTGGGAGCATGATAAAATATTTCTTTCTTGGACCCAACACTCTAGCTTGTTTAAAATTAGGCGGCCCATTAGTTTTGTACTGCTGTCCAATAATGATGTTGGTCTATAATTTATTGCCAGTAACTTTTTCCCCTTGATAAAAAAATTAGGATGATAATTGGGTTTTTTTCCAAGAGGGGAGAGGTCCTACTTGAGCAATAGCATTAAAAGCGTTAGTAATAAGTGGGGCCCACAGCTCATTGTTGTTTAAAAAGAAATCTATTGGTACCCCATCAGGGCAAGGTGCTCTAGAGGGGCTAAATTGATTCAGAGCAGATATCACGTTCTCCAGTACAAAGTATAGATGTTCTTCAGATATGGTCATCTGTTCAACTGATGGCTCCTATATAGCTTTACCTGGCTGTCCAAACACATCTCCAAAGTGTGTGACCCAGGCCTCCTCTGTGACATATGTGTCAATGGTAGTCTCTGTATCACCGCTGAGGAAAGATGCATTATTAATATTCCAGAAATCCCTGCTATTCTTTAGGACAGCCGCCTCAGAGAGTGTATCCCATGCCTCTTCCTTCAGTGCCCTCAGCCTATTGGTTCTTGCATCTTTATACGAAAGCTGCAGGTAGTCATGGTGGCGGTTTGGGCATCACTACACTGGCAGTCTAAGCTCCCTATTACAAATTGGGCAGTCTGACCACCATGGGACCGCCGCATCTGCCAGAGATCCCTGGTGGTGTTGCAGCTGTCTTGGGGCCACCAATCATATTATGAGCTTTCTCTACACCACAGTTTTCATGAAGGTAAGCTTATCTTAAAAACTGTGACAGAGTGGAAGCAAAGGGAGCCCTACTGGGCTCCCTTTTGCCTCAGGGAGGGCCATGGGGTGCATACAGGGGGCCCATGTTGTGCCACCTGTGTTTATGTATCCCAACCCCCGCACGGCATGGACTGCGCCAGTCCATTCCATGCAAGAACTGTCTGTGACGCTCTCATTGCGGCACCGCCGTGGGACCGCCAAAGAATGGCCTGTCAGAGACTAAAAAAGATGCAATCTGCAGGCAGTGTCAGTACCACTATGATGGTCTTGGAGCTGGAATGGGGCGTGGCAGCCATCTAGGCGACCGACAAAGTCGTAATTAGGTCCTAAGTAGTTGGTAGACTTTCACCTGAGTAACTACATTCGACTCTGCTACAACCCTGTACTTTGATGTCGAAAACACCGTTCAGAAGGTGGATTTTCGCCCGTCTGTGTGCTTTAGTTTATAGTGACTTTAATTTCTGCTAGGGTCCCCCTTTGCACAGGGGAGCAACTGGTCCACTGGAAACTGCTTCAAAAAAGATAGCAACAGGATGAGACAAACTACATAAGATTAGCAATCACAATATTTACTGCAGCAGTGCTTGGGTCCACTACATTAATTACGTTTTTCAAAAAAACTGATTATGTGTTACGAATTTAATATCTTGTAACTGCTGCCATTGCAGTTAATCTCATGTTTAATAATCAATGACAGTATACTGTGACTATTGGGACTTATATAGTGACTGATTAGTATCCTGTGTTCCACCGTTCTTCATACTATGAAATATCTCTATGTCATCTCAGCACGAATATTTCGCTGCCCGACCATTAAAATAAAGAATTGTGGGACCTGAACCCTGATCGGAAAGCTCAGTAATGCCTAACAATATTACGGTGAATATTGTTCACTTATTTCTATTACTGCACCGGTCGCTGCCAATTCTGCGTACATTTCACACCAGTGGGAGGGGCTGTGGAGTCCATCTCAGAGCCCTGCGCCTTGTTGTGCGTGCTCAGTTACAGGACGTTCCATGACATCCATCAGTCTCCGACAGTGTAAAGCATTTTACTCTTTTTCGCCGCAATGAGTTATTCCTCCTTGATGAAAACTGAAAGGCATGCTCTTTTCATAACGATGCCCCGTCGTGACTGCTACGAGGCACGGGTAGCCTCGTATTCTAATGGCTCCATTTATCATAACAGACTTCCGCTGATTTGCCTTTGACGCGTGTATTCAAACACGGCCTGCCAGTGGGTGAGTCGTAACAGGAACCCTACCTCTTCAAATAGCGGGTATTCAAATTGCGTTCAGAATTTGCATAAAACCTTCCTCAATTTGCAACATTTGATTTCTTCAGGTCTTCTAAGATATATTCGCCGTACTTGCACTTGTCAAAAATGTCTATTATTTTGTCCAGATTTATATATCATTTTGCTTTCAGAGAGCACCAAACTGTTCCTTTGCCCCTATCGCTATATACGTACACAACTTTGAAATAAGTGTTGTTTTTGTTAATGCCACCAATTTGTTAATGCTTGTACTGCGTTCACAAGCTGAATAATAATTTATAAGCTGAATAATAATTTATACTTTCCACATAATCCTTTTTATATTTTCCTTTAAATCACGTATGATGCGCAGTAATGTAGCTGTTAAACACTTTATAAACACATCACTTACGTTCGACTATAAAGAAAAAAATCTGATTGCTGTAGCATTTGAGACACCTACACATTGTGTGTTAAACCGGAAAGCTGCCTGTTACACCAAAAAGATAAAGAAAATAAAAGTGCATAGGTGTTTACCTCCTCAAAACCACTTTAAAATGATTGATATTTTCAAACATGGCAACTAATCTGAAAAATCAAGATTCGGCAATGATACTCTAATATACTGAAAAAGTATAGGAAAATTGCTTCATAAAGAGGTATGTTTTTCCGTTTTGTAGAGATGACAATAATCAGGAATATATTCTGAAAATGGGATGGCCATTGCTAAAGGTAAGCACAATGCACACAATATCGTCCTGTGTTCGTCTGAAAGTAAAACCACCAACCCCATGCAATATTGAAATGGACAATTTGGCTAAAATTCAACGTTTTTACATATATGGCTGAGCAAAGTAGGTAGGAACTAGGCAGACATATGTAATTGAGGGAAATAATGTGTGCAGGATCATACAGGAAATCAAGGAGTAAATCCAATCAAGTAAATAATACTCTTCAGTTATTGTTTTTATGCTTTGACAACGTTTTCATTATTTGCAATGTATTGTTTCTCTGGCATTGGATAACATTTGTCTCCCTTACCTTTTTTGTGTTCCTGACAAGTGCTGTGCATGGACCTGATAGCGTAATTGAAACATCTAAACTTCTAGGATTAACACTGAATAATCCACGCGTTTTATTGAATTACAACCACTCGATCAGCTGCACAAATGTTGCAGAATTAGGAGAATGTGTCCGAGGAGAATGCTGGAAAAAGCACCACTGTTAATAATGCATTAGGAACAGATAAGGTCAGTCTCACCAGGGCAAGCATTCGTGTCGCTGCAAAGACCAACTCCTGTTGCATCCGTTTTTTATCACCACCTTCAACACCTGCTATATGCTTTTAACACTACCTTTAACACCAGCTACATGATTTTTTGACACCAACTTCAACACCTGTTTCATGCTTTTTAACAGCATGATCTTCTACTGTTTAGGAGAAGAAACAGCCAAGATATTGGTATCCCACACTATTTTCAGGCCGTTGCACTCCATAGACCCAGTATCTTCATATCTGATCACAGTAACAATTACTTCAATTGCTTTTGATAACTGCTGCTAGAAGTAGTACACCAAGCGTAGCAAGAAAGCACATAGTCTCCATACTGTTATCTCTTTGACTGTCAGACAGCTGTGGATGCTTCAAACCTCAGAATATGTACTTGTTTTGCTCCAACAAGCAAAATTAGAACCAAACCCTGCAGTATGACCTCTGAAAATAACTATGTTTGGAAGGTAAAGTCCTCCCTTTTAAATATTGGTAAGTTACCTCATGTAGGACGTGTAGCCCACAAGACAGAGTGCATGGTATTTAAAACAGTGACAGGTAGACCACTTAAAACACCATGTCTTTACAGTGGCAGGGTCCAAAAATGTATTTTCCCTCTTGCAGGCTTAACTGTCCCATGTAGAAAACCAGAGTACAGATTAAAATGTTAATACTGCTGACCCGGGAACAGAAAAATAATAAAACCACTATATTTAACAGTTACTAAGAATCCAATTCAGTGGTGAAGACAGATTTTTATTACTATTACAGAAAAGTAACATTTAGAATGTATATGTTACCATACCTGAATTTCCTGGAGACCAACTTACATGAACTCTTTAGCAATTCCCAGCCCGCAAATTGGCTGAATGAGGTGTGAAATTCTGAGCTATACAGTTGTTTAATTTGCTTCACATGTCGCTCTGAATTAGCCTGGAAACTCCTCTGAATGCTGTAGAATATTCAGGGTGGAAGGTGTGGATATCCTGTTTTCACAACAGTATTGAATCCTGGCTGATAGGTCTGACCGAAGCACAAGTAAAATGTTTGTGCTTTAGAGCCCAGAAACTCTGCCCTAAACTCTGCAAACCTTGTAAGTAACATCAATTGAATGAGGTACACTGCTACAGATTTACAGCTTCTTGAACACAGACCGTCCTCTCAATGTAAAACATGTGTTCTCCCAATGCATGGCTTTAAGTGGAGAAGCGTGGCTCAGTGGTTAGAGGCGGCAGACCCGGAAGCTGAGATCGGCCGTGGACCAGGGTTTGATTCCCCGTCTCGGTGGGTCTCGGGCTCAAAAATTCCACAGACTTGACAATTCTTGCTCCGGTGCCTACTCGACTCATGGGGTCACACTCTGCGACTCTGGGCAATAGCTTGCTTAATCTCCACTACGGCCCCTCGCGGCGGGATGCCTGGCTTTCACCTTGTGGATACCCTGCCGGGGTATCTCACAGGGGAATACCAGGACGGGTTCCCTAAGCAAGGGCCTTGATACCTTCGGGTGATACGTGCGCTATATAAGTCGCAATACATTTACATAAATGCTCTAGCTGTGAATTTTCGCTAGGAAGGATGCTTAATACCAAGTTAAGGTTGGAAGTAAGCCCCCAGACTAGAACAAGCTTTAAAACACTGACTCCCGCTCGCCACTGTTTCCGTTTTTGGAGCATTAATTGTAGATTCCTCCCTAAACATAAAAATCACATCTTCGATTTTCTTGACTCAGAAAAACCTGATGCTTTGTTTCTCACTGAAACTTGGCTGCATGCCAGTTCAGGACCTGACATTGCTGTGGCCCTCCCGCTGACTATGTCATGGTTAGAAAGGACAGAGACATAGGGAAAGGAGGTGGCATTGCGATATTTTTTAAGGCTATTTATAGCTGTAAACTTGAAGCTCTGCCCCTCCAGGGATGTGAAGCTTTTAAGTTCAAACTTGCAGTTAATCCCCAGTTGACCCTGTCTGGCCTTCTGATATATCGCCCCCCGGGAAATACAGGCACATGGGCTGCTTCCTTTTCCGATGCCATTGCCCCCCTCCTGCTAAAAGTCGCTAATTTTACCATTCTCGAGGATCTTAATTTACATCTTGAAAATTCTCAATGTAACATCAGCAAAGCTTTTCTGTCCTACTTTGAGACCCTCAACATTGTCCTATGCAATTCGGGACACACACATGCGGCAGGGCATCTGCTTGATCCTATTCTCTCTAATCTCCCTTTTGACTGTAGTTCTTCTGCTCTCCCTTTGGAATGATCTGACCATTTTGCCGTCCAATTCCATTTGACGATTTCGGGGGTTGAGAACAGGGTCTGTTTAGACTCGCACGAGAGTCTTAGACGTTGGAGCACACTCAACGTTGAGGCTTTTAACACTCTTCTATCAAAGAACTTGCCAGACACTAGTCTGCCATTGTCCTTACTCGATCCTGCTATCTCGGACTGGCTTACTGCTACTGTTAAGACTTCTCTACCCCTTGTGTCCAAATACTCCACGCACAACACAAGGAGGGAGGTACCCTTAATACAGTAAATCTGGCAACTTTTCACATCTTAGAATAAACATTGGTACTACCGCGTAACCTGACTTAATTGTCTCTCGAGGTAGCCAATAATAATAATTAGTAAACAGTAGAGATCGGTGAAACTTGTGTTTTAGTAAATACTAGCACATTGTCAGTAAATATGACTAGGCAAAGATGGCCGACGCGATTTTTTCACTTTGGCACTGCCGAGCCGATCAAATCTTATTATCGCTCGACATCTAACAATACACTAGACAACGTCCTAAATATAAAAATTAGGAAACAGTGATTTAAATAACGAAGACTATTAATAAGTATCACTATAAGGAGCGTTATAGATGATAAAGTGTTGATAAGAATGTCTTGCCCACCCCAATATGGCGGCTTGCTTTGTCAAAAAATAAGCGCGAGGTATATCTCATTATCGCTCAACACCTAAATATAGAAACGAGGAAACAATGATTTAAATAACGAAGACTTTCAATAAGTATCACTATAAGGAGCACCATAGAGGATAAAGTGTTTGTAAGAATGGCTTGCCCACCCTAACATGGCGGCTTGCTTTGTCAAAAAAGAAGCGCGAGGTATACACACCGGTGTTTAATTAGTGCCAATCTCGCGCGTTAAAAGTCCTATATAAGATCCCAGACACCATTGGTAAACAGCCCACGAGGAAGCTGTATCTGGAACAAGGCGACAGGGAGGCCGATACAAACAGGGAAGGTAAGATTTGTCCGCAATTTATCGATGTACTAAGAAATTAGAAAGATAGAGAGTCCTCCGGTTAAAAATAGAGATTCTGGTCGAGGGCTGGGAAACAATATGCCTGCCCCGGGTTGTTAAATAGTGCTTACTTGGCCCATAACGAAAATTGGAGGAATGAAGTAGGAAAAAGAGGGAGCGGTCTTTCGCTGCACGTAACAGTGTTAATGGGAAGGGTGTCCATCGAACTATCCCCATAGAGTGACTCCCGCCCAGTCATCCGCTAAAATGTGTAAAGAAAAAGCGCAACATAATATTCCCGAATATGAAGAAAGGGAGAAAAATGCTAAATATAACCCGAGTGTCCATTAAGGCGTTCGCTTGTTTGTAAATAGGGTTATAAGAATCACCATCACTGTTAATTGAGCGTGGCAGACAAGGGGAATCATGAATACACTGCCGACCTGCCCCCCTTTTTTCTTTCTTTGGTGTAGATATCCCAATTGGTCATCAGGAAAACCTCAAATAAGGAAAGATAAGCCGGCAGAAGGCATTTAAGAAACATTTGCCTCTATTCAAGATGGAAAGTTGAATCGGTTCTGATATAACATTATTAAAGGTACATTCATTAAAGACTGAATTTTTTGTACTGCTAACAAGGAACTCAGGATTGTATTGTTCATATACTACCTTCATCAAAAAACTCCTGTGTATTTCTGTCCTATATAGTTATAGCCGAATAAAGCCTAAAGATACACGGTGGTCGCCCCAGATACAGCGAAGACCACACATTCGAAAATATTCTTCCAGGTAACAAATCTTTACCGATAAAGAAAAAAATGGAGTTCTTTAATACCAGGGTATTTTTTGAATTTTTAAACTTATCCCACAGGTGGAATAATTAATGATAACCTTCCGCCTTTGAAGATAAAGTATACAGGAGACAGATAAAAAAATTTTAAAAAATCTGCAGCCTGTTTAAATGATATCAACTGCTCCAAATCCCTCATATAGCTTGAGGTAGGTTGCACATATTACAGTGATATACCAGATGTGTTTGTAAATGGGCTAGTATATACAAATAGACCATTAGTCTAAAGATATGGAATACACCGGAATGAAAGAGTCCTAATATGATCAAATGGTAATAATACAAATGTGTCTAACAGTAAATGAGTCCTCCCCCAGTGGGATAGAGACATTGAGAAAGTTTGTATATTGGGTAGCTAACCATTACGGGATGCCTAGTTGTAATGCATGTAAATCCCTTAAGCATGGAGGCATTAACGCAAATAAAAGTAGTCCTGTTGTTTCGAGTTAGAATCTTGAATCTGAGGAATGGAGTTATCAATTCGGAAGAGAAGGAGAAATTTGATTAAATTGTCTGTATTTTAATCATAGATACAGTAATGCAAAACCACGTATAGGCGGAATGTTTGTTCTATAATGTAAACTCTCTCACAGTAGTATTATAATGTGAGCTATGTTAATGTAATGATTAATGTAATTCTAACCAGTCAGTGTACAATAGGCCCCTATTGATTGTATGTTTTTTGTAATTTTACTTTCCAGAGATTTTTTTAACTAAAAACCCCTGTCCTGAAGAAGGTGTTGGCATCAACAAAAGACACCGAAACGCCGCGTCGACTTTTGGTTTTTTTAATATGTACTTCATTGTATAATGTATTTTCTGGTGCAATTTGATTTTGTATAATGTTTTTAATAAATTGTGGTTTTTATACTAGCAGAAATTTATGTCTCTTAAGTGTTGTGTGACGTACAGATAGGGTGCTTACACTGACTGATTATTTGTAATAGGGTGTCTTGACATATTTGTAGTCTCTGTTCGCGTAGATAACCTGCTAGCCACTGGGCCTAGGTTACCTTACGCCTTAGGATATTTTTTCCTCCAATTAGGGACTTTTTGTTGTTGTGCAAATACTCCACGCCCCACCGTCCTCCTGCCCCGTGGTTCTCGGAAAATCTAAAATCCATGAAATCTAAATGTAAAGTCCTTGAGAAGAAATGGAGGCAATCCTACTCCCCTGCCCGTAGAGCCGATTACAAAAGTTCCCTTAAAGAATATCACAAATTGTGCAAATCGGCCAGAGCCACTTATATCGCTAACACTGTCACACAGGCCAAAAATTGCTCACACACTCTCTTCTCGGTTGTAAAGAAGCTGACTGGCTCTGACACTGTCCCTGCCCCACCGATCCTTGATGAGGCTCAATGTGACAAAATTGCTGAGTTTTTTATAGAGAAGATTGAGCTCATCTATGGTTCTTTGGGTTCTCCTCCCCTCTCCACGGAATCTGCTCTGCTTCCTGACTCCATTTATAGAAGCGTGCCTGACTCGGTGGCCAATCTTGATGACTGGCTACCGTTTGACGACGCATCCTTTCTTAGTTGTCTGGCAAGTATTACATTGGGTTCTCCACGTGACCCTTTGCCTAATAAAATACTTTTTATTAAACCTTTATTTATTGCAGTCAATAGAGATACATGACATTTACATCATTACCAATCAAACAGGTCGTTACACTTATGGTACAGCAGCAGACTAACGTACAGTTCTGTGGGCTGGATCACCACATTATGGCTAGACAGCAAATCAATGAGCAATATACAGCAGGATGGGGACACCTGTAGCAAAGCACTGTGTACTTTGCAGTGAGGCATGCATTTATTGGGATAGATCATCCATCCATGTAGGCAGATCAACTACAACCTAGCTAGGTACAAGCAATGAATTTTAGAGGGGACGAGCATTAGACTATCCGAGGTGTGTGGATAAGACAGTCCCTACCAGTTGGCCAACATCACCCCCGTTAGTCCTAGTGACCCCTGCTGGCAGCAAGGAGTGTGTCCCTTCGCCACCTCCAAATGTGCATATAAGAATGTGGTACTCCGGAATGTGTTTGTCGCAAGGTGTTGCACGGTATCCAACCTTCTAGGGGCCACCCCTACATGTGCTTAGTCAGTGAGCCCAGTGTGCATGCAAATAAGAAAATCCCAACTTGATCACAGCATTAGCATATCAGGGGGGGCCTACGTCGCATGTCCCGCTCATAGCGGCATATAACCTGCAGGCATCCCATAGCCCCCTACCCCATCTCGCCGCCGAGCTGCCCGCCTCTCCACGAGCCGATAGTCTCTGTTCCCACCAACTAGGTCTGATGCAGTTGTATCCGAGCGCCCAATTGCATTAAGCCGCTCAGGACTCAGCTATCTGACCCTCATCCGCAGAGGTGTCACTGTGAGCTACCTGGGACATCCAGTAGAGCTGTATCGGGGACCATATATCTTTGGGCCTGCAACGGACAGGCATTAATTCTGCATAAACGCCATGTTGGTCCTGGCAGTATGTGAGATCATCCATCCATTCTTTGAATTTCGGCGCCCTGCCCCTCCTCCATCTGCAGGCTATTCTCCTTTTAGCTAGGAGCAACGCAATATCAACAAATCGTCGGTGCGACTTGGGTATGTCTTTGGTATACCCCAACACCATCAGCACCGGGTCTAGTGGAAGAGGGCTTGCGATCATGACCTGGATCGCTGCGTGCACCTGCGTCCAATATTCCTGTATCACGCCGCATTCCCAGGCCAGATGAAGGAAGCCCGCGCCTTCCGAGCGGCAGCGCGCCACCTGTCATCGTCTGAGAGATTAAATCGTAGCTTCCTGACTGGCGTGTAATAAAATCTCTGAATGTACTTGTAGTGGATGATTTTCAGACGACAGCTAGACGAGACGTTCGCCGTGACCGAGCAGCAATAATTCCATTGCTCCTCAGTGAGTTCGGCGTTCAATTCAGAGCTCCAATCGTCTCGCGCTTTGGACCTAGAAGGCGGGCGTTGCGCTCGGATGTTATTATATAGTTTAGAAACCATATGCCTCCCATCTGACACCAAGAGCACATGCAAGGGCAATACCACCCCTGGTTCATCCGGAAAACTGGGGAGTATGTCCCGCATACCCTGACGAAGTCTAATATAGTAAAACACCTCCATCGGAGTCGGGGGACCCGTCTGAAATATCTGATCTTTGGTACGAAATTTCCTGTCCTTGAACAAATCACCCCAAGTACGTATGCAAACGCGTTTGCACATGGATCGAAATCCATTTTCTAATAACAATGACAATCTCGGGTGGTACGCTAGGGGCAGCGCAGGTGAGTAGAGCATGGGAGCGTCGAGCATTTTAGCTACTCTTCTCCAGGCGTCGATAGTACATGTGACTGTGGTGGTAGGCGTCTCAATATCACCAATCCCTCCCATCAGCATACCGTTAAGCGGAAGAGGGCGCACAATCCATTCTTCAGCCGCAATCTGTGGCATAAAGGCAGTGGGGTTGACCAAGTGGTAGGCGTATTGCGCCTGAGCACTAAGATAATACACTGCAAAATCCGGCACATCGAACCCACCCTTATCATATGGTTGTGTCAAGACCGCCCAGCTAATCCGCGGCTGTTTACCTCCCCAAAATAAGCGAAGAAGTTCAGTTCTCAGTCTCTTAAAGAAATAGGGGCCCGGGTAGTAGGGGATATTCTGAAAAAGGTATAGGAAACGCGGGAGGATGATCATCTTGATCAGTGAGGCTCTGCCTGCCATCGAAAGCGGCAGAGCCATCCAGCGATCCACATTGTCTGTCAGTTGCGAGATAGCCACGCCATAGTTCAGCCGGATAGTGTCCTCTTTATTGAGTGATATCTCAATACCCAGGTATCTGAGTTCCGAGCTGCACCAGTCTAGGGGGTAGTCTAATTGGAAATGGCCAACCGAGGCCGTGAGGGGGAAGAATTGTGATTTCTTCCAGTTAATGTGCACTCCTGACATGCCGCCAAAGACAACAAATTCCCTCAGGATTGGGTTAAGGTTCTGCTGAGGGTGCCGCACGTACAAGGTAACGTCGTCCGCGTATAAGGAGATTCCTATCTGCCGTTGGTAGCAGTTAAAGGCGCTGGCCTTATGGAGTTGCCGGATCCTGCATGCCAATGGCTCAATTGCCAAGGCGAAGAGCAGGGGCGATAGGGGGCAGCCCTGCCTGGTCCCCATCGTGATCGGCATCAGTGGAGAAAGCACACCATTAATGATGACCCTGGCAACTGGGGCAGTGTACAGAAGCTTCACCCATGAGATGAAAATCTGAGGAAATCCCATTCTGATCAGAATAGCCATGAGGTAGCCCCATTCCACAGAATCAAACGCTTTGGAGGCGTCCAGAAACACAGTGGCCACAGGCAGCTCAGGCGCGATGGTGGGGACAAGGGAGAACAGCGTGCGAAGGTTATGCATAGCTCGCCCCGGCACGAAGCCAGACTGATCCGGTAGCACCAGAGTAGTCATGAGTAGGGACAGCCTAGTTGCCAACACTTTGGCAAGTATTTTCGCAGCACAGTTCAGAAGCGAGAGGGGTCTATAGGAGTCTGTATCTAACGGATTTTCCCCGGCTTCAGGAGCGAGGTAATCGCCACCTCCCTCATCGAACCTGGTAATATCCCCACCTCCAGCGACTCTGTGAAGACTTCTTTCAGCACCGGTGCCATAATGTCAATGTAGCACTTGTAAAATTCAGCTGGGAGGCCATCCAGCCCTGCAGCTTTACCGTTACTGAGGGACATGATAGCATCCCTAATCTCATCTAGTTCAAAAGGACACCCAAGGAAGGCCCTGTGGCTATGCCAAGCCAACATAGCGCAATATCATCAAGGAAGTCCCCGAACTCCACTTCACCCTCCTGCTGCGTGGTATATAAATGTTTGTAGTGCTGTAGGAAGGTGTCTTGTATCCTTTTTGTGTCCTGATAGGTCCCCCCTTTGCCATCAGCAATTTCCAAGATATGGGTGGCATATCGTTGGTGTTGCGTGAGTGCAGCAAGTACCTTCCCCGGCCGGTCCCCCTCGCAGAATCTCCTAACCGTCCAGTACTTGCCCCTGAACTTCACCTCCCTGGCAGCTTCCTCCTCAAAGGCTGAAAGCTTCGACCTGAATTCCTGCGCTAGGTCAGGGCTAGGGTTGTGGACCATCGCCGTCTCCAGGGCTTTAAGTTCCAATTCAAGTTTAGTCAGCGTACGCACTATGTCCCTCAGTATCCCGCAGCTCTTAGCAATCGTAATACCTCTGATAGTCACCTTGAAGGCTTCCCATATCGTCTCCACACTCTCAACTGTCCCTTTGTTTCTAGGGAAGAAAGCCTCTATCTCCTCGCCGAGTTCATGCTTGAAGACAGGGTCAAGAAGAGAGGAGGGGAACAGCCGCCACGGTGGTCTCAATTTGTGCAGGCCAGGCATCTGAAGTGTAGCCAAGACCGTGCAGTGGTCAGAGAAGGTCCGAGGCAAATGGTCTACGTTAATGACACCATTGGCTAGGCCCCGTGATATAAAGCAGTAATCAAGTCTCGCCCAGGTACGTGCGTGTGCCGTGAAATGTGTGCCCTCTCGAGTCCCTGGGTGCGTGAACCTCCAGCTATCTATTAGCCCTGCCTCAGTTAATATACCCAACAGGGTGTCACGGGCTTTTGTGTTGTATTGGCCACTTCCATCCGACCTATCAGCTGCAGGCATCAGCGATAAGTTGAAGTCCCCCCCCCAGATGATGTGCGCAGCTTCGACCTCTAACACATGACCCCACAATGTCAGGAAAAAACCAGGTGTGTCAACATTGGGCGCATAACAGTTCACAATTATGACCACCTCCGTGCCCAGTCTGCCCCATAGGATCACATACCTACCCTCAGTGTCCACCCTCGCCCCCAACTTTTGGAATGGCAGAGCTTTGTTAATCAAAATGACCGTACCCCTGGAATACGTGGAATAGGAAGAGAACTCCCTCACAAGTGCCCATCTACATGCAAATTTAGGGTCCCTTCGTGGGTCCAAGTGAGTTTCCTGAAGTAACGCTATCTTCACATGATGTCTATCTAAATACGTAAGTACATTTCTGCATTTCCTGGGATCATTAAGGCCTCGCACATTCCAGGACAATATTGAGATGTTATTCAATGCGTCATCGCCCATGTCCGCCACTGCACTTCCCGTAAAGAATCATAGCCAAGATGCCAGCCCTTATTCGCATCATACCTAGTACAAGTACCCTCACTGTCCGAAACATCCGTATCTCACATACCGTAACACTATCAGTCACAGTCGCTGCAATGCATGTATGCACGTCATGGATATCTCCCGAAACACTGCTTATGATCACAACAACCCAAACCCCAACAGGCATACTTCCCCCTCCCCCCCGCATGCAACAACCCAACTCCCTCACTCCCATACCTCCCCCCACCCACTGAAGCAACCCAATCTTGCCAGTACCGCATTCCCTCCCCCCTCCCCGAACCCCATTCTCAACAACCATCAAAGAACTGTGTGGGGAATCCCCTTCCGGGGGCAACAGAGGAACGCACCAATCCACCCTGATAATCTCCTCCCGCCCCGTACACGCCATGCGGGAACAGTCAGAGATGGGGGGGGTGGTGCCTGGTATACATTACCCCTGCAGAGTAGCACCTGTCCAGCATTCCAACTTCTCTCACGCCTTCCTCCCCAGGTGGAGAGGACCCCAGTGCATTCGAGTGAGAGTGCCCATTTATCAGCAGCAGGTCATGCCTCCACCCAGTTTGCCAACATCTCGCCCGCCTCAACTACAACCCCAATATCAGGCCACAGTTAGCGAGCCACCATCTCAATCACAGCAAGTTCACGTAGCCCTGAATCTGCAACTCGTTGCCACAACAAGGTAGTCCATCCGGGGCTTGGCCAGGTTCAAGGGGGCAAATCGAGCAACAGGTCAACAACAAAAGGTCTATCAGTCTAAATCAGAGAGGCACTGTCAATCGCCAGCATTCTCCAAATGACCCCCGTCGACTCCATCATCCTCCTCGACTCGCCTTCCTCCTCTAGTAGCCCGGATTTTTTTGATATAGTCCTCCACCTGTTGCGGAGTAGTGAAGAAATATTGTTTGGCCTGGTGGGTCACTGTGAGTCTTGCAGGGTACAGGAGTGCATAGTCCACCTGCATGTCTCTAAGCTTTTTCTTTACGTCCAGGAACTTCTTCCGCTGTTCCTGCACCATAGGGGTGAAGTCCGGGTATACTGAGAAGGTCACCCCATCACATGTCAGGTTTCGGTGCACCCGTGCCGCCCTTAGTGCCGCGTCGCGGTCGCGGTAGTTGAGCAACCGAGCGGCGGCCTCCCTGGCTCGGGCCGTGGACCTAGGGAATGGTGTGCTCTTTTGACAATAAATTGACTGGAGAAGGCCTCCCTGCCCACTGCAGTCTCAAGGATTTTTTCGACATATTCTTCCATACGCCCAGTGTTGGTGGATTCCGGCACACCTATGACGCGGATGTTATTGCGTCTACTCCTCGCCTCCAACTCCTCATTTTTTGCCGCAATCACACGCAGAATGTTGTCCATCCTGGAGAGGCGGGTATCGTGGGATGTTGATGTATCCTCCGCAGCCGATATGCGTCGCTCTGCCTCCGTCAGGCGCTCCTCGTGGACCTCCAGTTTCTGTGCGACCCCATCCATCCTCGAGGACAGCCGATCCACCTTGTCCACTATTGTGGCGAAGCCCTGCCTCATCTCCTCCATCATCATTTGCATCTCAGGGGTCCCGGAGGCGGATAAGGGCGCAGCACTCGGTGAACCACGTGTACCACCAGCCCCTGCCGTGTCTCGTAGTTGTTTCTTAGTGGCCGCGGGTTCAAAAGAAAGTTTAGGCTGCTTATTGTCATTCTTCCCCATTGTGCGTCGCTTGTAGGGGCTTGAGGTGCTCGGTGAGATACGACTGGAGCGGTTCTCACTGCCTGTCGACAAATCCTGTTGCATCTGAACCGCCAGCACAATGGTTGCGTACGTGGCAGCACCTTCGACTCGAGGAGCGGTCCAACAGCATGCAGGTCACAACCGCAACAGAGTGTGTCTTCAGCCCCAGTAACCGAAGTTACCTTCAATCGCTCATGAGGTGTCAGTGGTTCCACTAGGCTCCGATGTGCGTGCGGCCGGTGGTGTCGTACCAAGGGTGAGCGGTCTAGGTCCGAGCCGTAGTAGAGTGCCTTCTCCGAGGCCACCCTGTGGGTGTCCTACCCCCGTCAGCTCTCCACCAATGTGCGTCTCACCTCCACTGGGCAGGGAAGGCCTGTGCTCCTCCGTCACCTGCTGCCTGCATCGGTCGCTAGCAGCTCGTGGAAGGGGGCACTACAGCAGCTACAAGGATCTCCAGCGCCCAGTCGGGGGTCACTCCGTCTCCCACAGCGCCGAGCTGCCCAGACGAGTGCACAGGATCCTCCACCAGTATTCGGGTTGTAGGCCCGAGTGAGGGACGCGCACCCCTGCGGACCTCCAGACAAGCGACGCCTCCACAACCCAGTACCAGCCACACTCCTATGGGTACTGTACGTCGTCAGTAGGTGCAATGGTCCGTAATATGCCCCAGTTGTGCTCATGCAGTCCCCCCTGCCTTACAGGGACGCTCTCAGACCGTGCTGGAGAGACTCGGGGGGGGGGGGAGGTTCCACCGTGCCGCCGGCGGGCAGCAACCAGTGAAGGGTCCGGAATCCGGCCGTGTTCCACAGCAGGCTCCTGGCGCCCCTCTGCCCACCTCCACCAGCAGCGGCGGGTCCACGGAGGGTGGTCTGGCACTATCGGCAAATGTTCGCCCAGCTCGGGGCTCCTCTCACCCACCTCCCGGCCGGGCGGCAGGTCCCGTTTCCACTCCCGGTCCCAGCAAGTCTTTGTATCTCCGCTTAATATCCCTGCACGTTGATGTGGCCAGCAAAGGGGGAAGACTCACCGCCACAGCCGGTCAGCCGAACCTCGGCAGGAATAGCACTTTCCAGGCGGGCCGCCCCGCGACTGAGGCCCGCTTTCCTCGTGGCGAGCCTCTGCCTCACGTAGTCGCACTGCCAGGCTGTCGCACCGCCCCTCTGCAGCAGTGTGTCCCGGTCTGACTTCACACTCAACGAAGTCCGGCTTCCGACGTCGGATCACCACCAAATTTGGACAGGATCAGCAGGGCACGGTTCCTGACACTCGTTGAAATTTTTAGGTGGACAACTGCAGGGTAAGAGGATAAATTCAGGATAGTTCTGACCAGGCAGCCAGAGCCTCACTAAAGTGCGGCCATTAGCTCGTGCGCCCTCTAGCGCCCCCACCCGCCTATTAAAATACTTAGGCAACTTTGCCCGGACTCCCTCAATGTTTTGAAAGAGCTTCTTAACTCCTCATTGAGAGAGGCTTCTGTACCCTCTAAATTATCAAACTTTAGGCCTATTTCTCTGCTACCGGTACTTTCCAAGATCTTGGAAAGACATATTAATAACCAGCTAACTCATTATGTGGAAAGTCTGGGTTTCCTACACCCATCCCAATCCGGCTTCAGGGCCAATCACTCCACTGAAACCACTCTTCTTGGAGTCACCGAGAAACTGTATCATTGTATTGACCATGGAGAGACATCTGCACTCATATTAATTGATTTGAGTGTGACTTTTGATACTGTGTCGCATTCCATTCTTCTCGCATCTCTCCGGTCTCTGGGAGATGAGGGTCCTGCCTTGGCTTGTCTTGCCTCCTTTCAGGTCTTTTCTGCGACAGCCTCTTCCAAAATTTGTTCCTCAGCGTACGGTGTGCCTCAGAGGTCTATCTTGAGTCCCTTACTTTTTAATATCTATGTTAGACCCCTGGCCACAATTGTGGAGAAAGCGGGCCTCTCTCTATTTTCATACACTGACGATACACAAATTGTTTTCTCTCTTTCTACTGTGGAAGATTGCAGCATCGCATTTCTGAAACAAGGACTGAATAAAGTTTGGAATGCGCAATAATTTCTTGAAACTTAATAGGGACAAGACTGAGGTTGTTATCCTGGGCAAGGGGAAGAATTTATGGGGCCCCCAAAACTGGCCTCATGAAACGGGTTCTCTCCCCCAACCTGTTGCCCAGGTTCGCAACCATGGAATTCTCATTGACGAGAATCTCTCTATGCGGCAGCAAGTCGTAAAAGTGGCCTCTACATGTTTTACCATCTTAAGATGGCTTCACAAAATTCTATGGATGCTCCCTGCTTCCACACAAAGGATGGTTGTCCAGGCCTTAGTTGTTTCACGCCTGGACTACGGCAACGTTCTTTACGTGGGAGCTGACCAAGAAACTCTCAGAAAGCTTCATGTTGTGCATAATGCAGCTGCACGACTCCTCTGCCATGTTCTGCGGGAAGTCTCCATTTCCCAGTCGCTCCTAGACCTCCACTGGCTCAGGATCGCCAGCAGAATCAAGCTTAAGGCCCTCTGCTATATATTCAAGATCAAACAGGGTACTGCCCCTGTATATCTACAGGAACTGATTCATGCTTATCAACCCACTCGTTCTCTTAGATCTTCTTGTAAAGGTGATTTTGTAATTCCTCGGGTTAAGTTGGTGAAAATGGGCGGTCGCTCGTTCTCCTACTTAGGGCCTACGATCTGGAATACCCTGCCCACTGCTCTGAAAACTTAAACTCTCTATCTCAGCTTTCGCAAAGGACTTAAAACATGGCTCTTTGAGCAATGATTTGTGTTTGTTCTCTTTTCTTCCCTTAAATCTGTCCCTTGGCGCCAGGAAACCCTCTGTGGGTAGCTGTGCGCCTTAAAAGTTAAATAAATAAATAAATAAATAAAAGGGCTCAAATGGGAAAAGAGACAATTATTGTGTATCCCCTGTCTGAGCACTGATGAGCCTGGCTTCCTTTCACTTTGTTGTGGGTCCAGAAAACAACCACTTCAACTGGATTTTAGTGTTAAATGTGGGTGGACACTGATGATTTTCCTATGCCAGTCCCATACACAACCCCAGACGTCAGAGCCCAAGCTAAGGGCCTCATTATGACGTCAGTGGAACTGACACCGACTGGCTGTTGATGGTGGTCCCACTGACAGACAGACCCTTGGTCTGACTGCTGAATTATGATGCAGGCGGTCGGACCAAAACCTTCAGATGTAAGACTGCCACCTCTAACAGGACCTACAATCCTTTTTAGGCGGCAGTCAGAATTGTATCCCTTGAATGGCGGTGGTGTTGAGGCAGGCACCGCCGTCTGGATTACGTTGTCCCTTTCCGACAGCTTTTTCATGATGGTCCAACCTGGGGCACTACAACGTGACCATGGGGGAACAACGAGTATCCCCACTCACATCTATTCATGGATGTGCACTAAGTGCTCTCTAACACAGCGACTTGTGCTGCTGTCTTTTTCCTGGGCTGCCGCATAAGCCGCAGTGCAAAGGAGCACTTTCCAACCGACACCACAGCGATCAGATTGTAATTTGGTGGTTTGACCGCTGATTGCTTGTCAGATGATTTTCTGACTGTTGCAACAGGGGATGGCGGTCCACCCGCCCAATATCATAATCAGGCCCTTAGTGTGGCTGAAAGCTTTTACCACCATGAAAATGCTCTGGCACATGATTTTTGGGCCTGTTTTCAGTAAGGTAAACAGGGCCAACTTAAAAGGAGGGTACGATTGCCTCCAAGGACTTTTACCCATTAGTTAGGGAATGCCTCAGAGTCACCCTGCCCACTAGTGTCAGCCAGCAATGTGGCTCCTAAAGCTACCATCATCAGATCACTTTATGGATCTTGAAAAGTTCAGAAATGGACTGGGCCAGGTACCTGTTGCCCAATAGAACCCATGAAGGACTGTACCTGCTGCTCTTTGTACAGGTAACAAAGAAGTGGACTCCAAGGATCAGTTAACTTACCTCCACTGTGGCTATAGAGATACAAGATTCACTTCCTAAAGTGCTCAGCAGACCAGTGGCAACTGGACTGGCTTTTGATGCTGGCCTCTGCAACAATATAGTTGAAAACAATATCGTTTTACCTATTTTAGTGTGCTTTAGTTCATATATTAATTTGAAGTGAATTTGTATTTTGTATTTAATTTCTAATAGTAACTTATAATGTTGTCACAGGTTGTGGGGTTTGTAGGGGGAGAAAGTTGGAAGGTAAATAATTAATAATGAATCAAAAATGATTTTTTGAGTAAGTTTGTGATTGATATTAATTATGTATGTTATGTGATACTGATTATTTACTTATATTTTAGGTGCAGAATAATATGTTTGTTGGGTGAAGAGGGTTGAAAGTTAATTAACAATTACGTTATGATGAATTCTTTTTTGATGATTAATTTTGCAAATTATGCAATACTGATTTATTTTAGTTAAAGTTTAGTTGGGGGTGTTAGGTTGATAGGGGTATGGGGTGGGAAGTTTAATGAGTAAATAATTAAAAAATAATGATTATTAATGTATATTTAAATATGTAATTGGTTAATAATTATGTTAATTGTGTAAACATTATATTTGTGAGTTAAGTTTTAAGTGCAGACTTCTGGGATTTAAGTGCAAGGTAATTAGGTAATAATGTACTAACATTTGAATATTAATTGCTAATTAATTTTGTAGTTGATAAACAATTATGTAAATTGTGCTATTCAGTTGATGAACTGAATGCAGAACAATGTCATACATTCACCCCAGTACAGAGATCTGGCCCTAAATCTATTGTTTTTTTGCTCACCTTGCATTCCAGTTTGAAACCAGCCATATGCAAATCAGTCTTGACCCTGTGCCTTATGGGAACAGTCCAGCCCGAACTGCCAAGCCCGGGCCTCCCTGGACTAGAAACAAGCATCCTAGGATCGGTTTCGGGGTTTCACCCCTCTTCAGCCAGGATAGCTTGATTCCAGGAGCATGGAGAGCATGGGACCCACGTCTGAGCATACCCGTTCCACTCAGGGTGACAAATGAAAAAACAACAGTTGATGGACAGAATGCAAAACAATGGCATGCATTCACCCCAGTACAAAGATCTGGGCCTAAATCCTTCGTTTCTTTTGCTCTCCATGCCATTCCAGTTTGAACCCAGCCATATGCAAATCAGTCTTGACCCTGTGTCTAATGGGAACAGTCCAGCCCGAACTGCCAAGCCAGAACCTCCCTGATCTGGAAACAAGCATCCTAGGACCAGTTACGGGGTTTCACCCCTCTTCAGCAAGGATAGCTTGATGGGAAACAACCTTTACAACGCAACTTTTACATCGCACTACCATTACAACGTAGTCATTACATCGCAACAACCCTTACATCTCATGCCATTACAATGCAACCATTACATCGCATGACACTCCAACGCATACCATTACAACGCATGTCATTACAATGCAGTCATTACAACGCATGCCATTACAACGCATACCATTACAACGCATAGTACCCTTACACTATCCAACACTTACCCTACTATGGCACCCCCCTGGAGTTAGAATAGTAGATTTTACCCCTACACTATCCAAAACTTACCCTACTGTTGCACCCCCTGGAGTTAGAATAGTACATTTTTACCCCTACACTATCCAACACTTACCCTACTGTTGCACCCCCGGAGTTAGAACAGTAATTTATACCCCTATACCATCCAATACTTACCATAAATGCAATGTAATGGTATGCAATGTAATGGAATACGTTGTAAAGGTAGTTTCTTAAAATGCGATGTCGTGTCATGCGATGTAATGGAAAGCGTTGTAAAGGATGTTGCGATGTGAAAAATGCGTTGTAAAGGCATGCGTTGTAAAAGCATGTGTTGTAACTTCATACAACCTAGCATGATTCCGGGGGGCATGGAGAGCACAGGACCCACGTCTGGGCATACCCGTCCCACTGGGGTTGACAAATGCAAAAACAACAGTTGATGGACAGAATGCAAAACAATGTGATACATTAACCCAAGTACAGAGATCTGGGCCTAAATCCATCGTTTTTTTGCTCACAATGCCATTCCAATTTGAACCCACCCATATGAAAATCAGTCTTGACCCTGAGCCTCATGGGAACAGTCCAGCCCGAACTGCCAGGCCAGGTCCTCCCTGGACTGGAAACAAGCATCCTAGGACCGGTTTCGCCCCTCTTCAGCCAGGATAGCTTGATTACAGGGCATGTTGAGCACAGGACCCACACCTAGGCACACCCGTACCACTCTGGGTAACAAATGCAAAAACAACAGTTGATGGACAGAATGCAGAACAATGTCATACATTCACCCCAGTACAGAGATCTGGGCCTAAATCCATCATTGTTTTCCTCACCATGCCAATTCAGTTTGAACCCAGCCATTTGCAAATCAATCTTGACCCTGTGCCTCATGGGAACAGTCCAGCCAGAACTACCAAGCCAGGTCCTCGCTGGACTGGAAACAAGCATCCTAGGACCGGTTTGGGGGTTTCACCCCTCTTCAGCCAGGAAAGCTTGATTCCAGGAGCATGGAGAGCACGGGACCCATGTCTGGGCATACCCGTCCCACACAGGGTGACAAATGCAAAAACAACAGTTGAATGACAGAATGCAGAACAATGTCATACATTCACCCCAGTACAGAGATCTCGGCCTAAATCCATCGTTTTCTGAAGACTGTGTGGGTGGTTGGAGTGTCCCAGAGTTGGGAGAGACCAGTAGTTGTCAGGCCCCTCCTATCTCATATACTGAGTACTACGCAGCGGAGTGCGCACCTATGTCCATCAGGACCGCCCTGGACCTTGCTCGATTGATCCGTGCCAACTGAAGTTAACTAGTGAAAAAGGAAGTTACCTGTCAGCCCATGTCACCTATTAGTGCATCCTTCACTGCTCAGCCCTTGCCCCTCCTGGTCTCCCTCGCCCTGACGAAGATGCAGCCCCATTAGGCCCAGCATCGAAACGCGCGTCGGCATAACCTACTTGGATGGCACCTATGCAGCACAAGTTCCAATACCATCAACTACTGTTTGCCTCCATACCTGTATTGCAGTCTCCAGTGGTCATTGTTTAAAATCATATTTCCCCAGACTGCTATGTGTCCATGTAAGATTGGAGTATGAATGAACTGAATGCCTGAAGTGGTGAAAGTGAATGATTGCTTTGGGTGATTGAGGGAGTATGTGGGACCCGCGACCATGGTTTTTTCTGTAAACCCCTGTATCTAGGAAATGTCATGATCTCATGCCTACTTAGAATGAAACTTTTTTGTACTGTAAATAAAATATATGTATTTTTCTAGAAAGTGGCCTGAATCTTAAATTTATATACGTACCGCTCAGACAGGTGTCCCTAGTCACTTGTTATTTCTACAAAAGGATCCCCCCGCGGGACCTCCCAATTTGTCCTGGCAGGGTTTTTGTTTTTCTATTCAGTTGTAAATTTTAAGAAATGTCTGGCCAGCGATGGCGTAATTTGCTGAAGGTCTTGCCAAAGTAGGTAATTCAAGGTATTTGGGGGGCCTTTCTGACTTTGTGCCAACAGTGTATATCACCCCCTGCCATGCTAGGTGTTGTTTGCTGGGACCAAACTCCAATCTGAGCCGCAGAGGCATAAATCAGTATGTTGAACATAATTCTATATGCCCTGATTACTGTGCTGCCCAGGGTTTTGGAGCCTCTTACTCTGAGAGTTTCCCCTCCGTATGAGATGGTGGGTAGAATTTTGGATTGTGTGACCTGAAGGAGAGGGGAGAGTATATTGAATATGTGTTCTAAGATTACTGATGTGCATTACATATTTTACACAGTAGGGCCTGGCTCTTCTGAACTGGACATGAGGAGGGACATTTTAGATTTGAAGTTGCATGTGACTGTCTTGGAGAACAAAATGGACTAGGCTTTGACTCTCCTCCATGAGATCAAGCAGCCAGTAGGAGGACCCAAGTGACCATAGCTACAGGCAGCCTTTCTGCCCTTCCCCCTATATAAGGTTTTAATGTTTTACATAATGTTTTTATAGCTTAGTTTAGTTTAGTGTAGTCTTAGTGATAGTTCAGGGATAATGGTTTTGGGTTTGGGTACTTTAAGTTTTTTTGGGGCGGGATGATGTTTTTTATATGTACTAAAAATAAAAAAGGACATTTTTAAAACATACAAACAAAATATATGGTTGTTTAGGATTCTATGTGTAGATACTTGATGTTTAGGTGTAATTTCTTTTGTCCTTGTGTTAAGGACAAAAGAATGGCCTTTCGTCAACATGGTGCTGACTCCAACAGACAGAACAAAACACAAAGGTAGTTCTGAGTGCATTTATTTACATATGCATATTTTGAAGCAGCTCACACGTAAAGTTCATTGAACAACCCCAAAAGTTGTTTAGAGCCAGTGGATGTCCAGACAGATTCCATGTGAGGGACATGTCAAGGGGCAAGGAGGAGTGAAATGCTTCTGTGAGGAGGAAGACCAAAATGTCAATATAAATATTTCTCCTTGCTGAACCAATGTAATGCCTGCTTTTGCATGGCGTAAGTTTTTAGCCCTGCCTCAGTTTACAGATCCTTGTAAATCTGGGGCAGTGTCAAAAAGCAATGGGTGTTGCGGTGGAATGCCCACATCAACACCCATTGCACGCCCCTTTAAAGTAGAAGACTGTGTGAAAGGATACCATATTTACAAAGTACCGTTAATCCACCCAAAGTGGTTTAACAACACTTTGTAAATATGGTGAAGGACATTGCGCCACTGGAGCCCGGGCAAAAGTGACATTCAGGTGGTGCAATCCTTTGTTGAATATTCCCCTCCGTTCCTCATTGATGAGTAGGACACATGTTACACAAGGGTATGGATTGCAAATAACATTGTATTTGTCTTTCAGATGACTGGATCAGAGTATTTTCTCACTTCCACTGTATGCCTACTCTGAGTGGTTTGGCCCTGTCATACTAGTCAGATTCCAATTACTGACATTCAACCCATTTCATCAGGACCCAAGTTAGTTACCTGCAGGGTGTCACACATCATTTTAATCAGATTCATGCACTTGTGTGTGTATGTGTGTGCGCCTCCTTTGGCTGTTGTGATTTTGGTCCTGGCAGCCAACTTACTGCCACACAGTGATGGCACCCCAATAATACATTGACTCTCATGTGCTTATGACAACTACATCATGCATGACCATAGCCAATGGACTGACATGGCAGGCTTTTATATATTTATATGTGTGAGGCAGCCCCCCAGATAGTAGTAGTGCTGTGAATGGTGACATGTATCAACCAAGGGGCATATTCGAAAAGAAATGGCACAATACAGCGGTGCAAGAAATTTAGCTGCACCACGCTGCGTCATTTAAAAAAACACTGGGATGCACTGTATTTACAAGAATATGGCACACCTCATGTGTTTGTCTTTGTGCTGGCACACACTGACACCCTTGCACCATGGTGCATTGGTGCCTGCAGTGGCACACAGCTGTTCTTTTTGCACAAGTCCTGGGGTAGGTACTTCCCATGGCCCACAAATCCCAAACTCCTTAAAGGTGTAGTTTCTCCTCTGAGATACACATTTTATTCTATGGTTTGTAGGCTCAATTAATATGCATAGGCCCTGGAGAGACAGAGGGGCATATTTCACAGAAAAGTGGTGCAGTGCAGCACTACAAACCACCTTGCTGTGCCAAGGTGTATAATTAGGAAAGTGCAAGGTTGAGCTGTGCTTTCCTCTATGCTGGTGCACATTCACCTGGCTGGCACCATTGCAGGTACCCTTGTACCATGGTGCAAGAGTGCCTGCTTTGGCAGACATCTTCTATTTGTGAACAAGCACTGGAAAAAGGACAAGAATACACTGTATCTTTGAGAAACAGTGCATTCCTGCCTTTTCCTTTTGATGTAGGGTAGCACAGCTAGAAGCCTTGTGATTTGCCCTATGCCAATATATTATCAAAATGTCCATGACCCCAGTCATGTCAAACCATAGATGAGCCAGCATCCTTCCCTTCGGCCTGCAGATAGTGCCACAAAGCGCTGGGACATAGCTGTCTTCATTGAATGACATTCCGTAGTTCCCCACATTGCCCCTTGTTTCGACTTACCCTGTTGCTGTTATGGTTCGTCATAGCCAGCACTGTGCTGTCCCACTACTTCAACCAATGATACCTTGCAGATGACAGGGGACTCCTTCTCCTCCAAGGGATCCAACTCCTCATGGGATGCTGGACTAACACATCCCGTCTGCAATGCTGCCTTGAGATGGGTTGCCAGTTTCTCCATTTGTCTTGCGCATAGCATCTTACCAGCGCTTCTTGGTCAGTCACTATCCTCTTGACTTTGGCAACTCTGTTCACCTTGTCCACTATTGTCTGCCATATTGCCTTTTCCCTCCTCAGTGGCACTTTGTAGCTGACAAAGAGCTGGTGTTGGTCCTTAGTCACCTCAATGATCATGGTCTTATTCTCCTCCTCATCGAACTTGCACTTCCTATTTCTCTTCACTTGGGACTCTGGCTGGACATCCTGGCTGGTAGTGGGGCTTCTGGGGTTTGTGTCCTCGCCTGTGCTCCCTCCATCCTGGCTGTGCCATTGCTGCTTTAAGGTAAGTGTAACTTTTTTTTCACCTAGCTGTGTTTTTGTAGTTTTTTTTCCTGCTAGGCACGTAAAAGTGATGTTAGGACGGCTAGCGCCTGGATTTTTGCCGCAACTGCAAGTCACTTTTTCTATATTAGCGCACAATTTTTTACCCACTCGATGCACACATCAGCGTCAGTTTTTCTGATGTCGGACTCTTTCTAACGTCATGTAGTGCTGAATCATAAACACAACAGTAACATAACGTTAGGAACTGTCGTACCACGGAGGTAAAAGTTTTGATGCTCCACAAAAAAGCAGCTCACCATTTCTTGTAAATATACCCCATAGAGAGGAGCAAGCGGGAAGGAGTAGAGGGCCCATGAGCTTAGTTGCTGTGGAACCAATGTATGCGACCTAGGTTTAATACTGGGGTCATGAGGCCAAAAGAAAGGTGCACTGACTGCATGATAAAAAAAATCTCCAGTTCAGTTACGGCAAAAATAATCAAAATAACTCAGAGTTGATGGATTTTCATTTGTGAATGAATTAACAGTGGTTGAAATTATGGACAACTGTAGGTAGTTTACCTCGTGAGTATGACATACATCTTTGCCATAAACACAGGTTCATTGGCTCTATGCTAACTGAAACTCTTCTGTCAGCCAGTGGTGTCCATGGGATATGGGAGAAAGGGCTCAATAGATAAGTAGTTAGGAGAAAGGTGTCAGATTGAAAGGAATCTGCATATATTGGTTATTCACGGGTTTCTTAATCTATATGTCTTCAAATCTTCCCAGTTTGCAATTCTCTAACGGGCGCAACTTTGCAAAATGACACTGTACTTTCTGTTTTGGGAATTCTTGCTGTGCAGTGAAATTAACTATGGCATCTGGAATTATGGGATCATTTTAATAATAAAGCTGCAGCTGGCTAGAAGCAGAGGTTTCATTTCTGGTTTTTCATCATTGAGAGTAAAGCAAAAATGGCTGCTGTGATTCAGTGTTTAATCATGTAAAAGAAAGTTAAAACGATTACAGTAATGCGTACCATAGAAGCCGGGACATTGAGAAGAGAAGTGACATTCATACCACAGAACTGGAAGCTTTCCATGTTGCCACACTAACTCAGTGTTTTGCTTTAGAAGCTTTGATTGACAGAAATACAATGAAAATCTTATTTGGGCTGCAAAGAAATTAGTTTTTAATTATTTGTCATGCTAACAAATGGGTAATGCTTCTTTCAAAACTTGCCATACTGTTCATCCATTTCAAGTATTATTAACATTAGATGTGATTATATGCTCTTTCAGATTGATAATGGATGCGGGTTAATTGATGACAGAGAGATTAAAATTGAAGAATACTTTTACATAAATGGCTTTTTCAACAAACAGAATCATATATCTCATAGAGTTTTCAGATCTACCACACTGGACATCTCTGTGTTTGACGGGGGCAATGCTTTTTTTGTGGCCCTAACCAAAAATTATGTTACACCTCGCAAAGACATCTTACCTAAAACTGCACGGCTAGCCAGAGGGGCAAAGAAAGCAGATCACATTACCCCTGGCTTGAGAGGAGTACAATGGCCAGATTATAATTCTAGATATCCTGCTTAACACATAAACCCATTTACTTAAGATGCCTCCGCTACGTACAAGCCCAGTCGCTTATGTCTGGTTGGAAAGGACACGCGAGGAACATATCTCATATATTACTACAGATTCAAGAAGTAAGGCAGACAAAAAAAACACTGAACCAAGCCTTCTCGTGTATGACTCATTGGTTTAGGAAAAGCATTCCAGAATAATTCATGTCAAACGCACCTATACTTTCTATCAGGAAAAACCTTAAGAGCTACCTATGAAAATGTTTAGGTAAACCTACATTTACTTTTGTAAACCTCTCTACATCTTGAATCTCTCTCTCTCTGGGCCTCTATCTAGCTTTCCCTTTTGCTTTTCTTCATATAAATGTAGTCAGTTATCACAATGAGTTTTCTATTGTATTTTATGGTATATGTAAATTGTTTTACTGCCCATATGGCTCTGTTCCGGCTAAATAGATATCTAATTAATAAATAAAATAAAAAGTATGTATATGTTCATTTAATTATTGATTATTTTTCAAACATTATGTAATATCTGGTCCACTAAGATACTCGGTCACAAAATAGGACGGATTAAAAAGATGACTGAGAGAACAGGTGAGTGGTTAATAAATCTTTTGTTTACTACTAGATACAGGTTGCACAACCTTAAACAAATCAACTCCTGATAAATCAAATCCTCGAGTGTCTAACATTAATTCACTGTAACATTGTTGCTAACATTTGAGAGGGGTTAGATGACAGGAAAATAATGTTTAATTGGATAGGTACAGAGCAGACATTTGTATCTATTTTGCAGATTTGTAAATAATACAATAAGAAGCTATAAAAATGGGTTCTGCCTATTAAGTCCACCAGGATTTTTCACATTTGCCTCCACTTAGCTCTATAAGTTGGAGCAGCGGTGTCAGCTAGGAGCAGAGCAGAGGCTCTCAGGGAAATCCTTTCCATAGACAAGTTGAAATTGCCAAGAAATTGCCAAATTGGATTGTCCCACAAAACTGTGCAGGAGGGTTGAGATAGGGGTTAAGTGATAAGTGGCACCCTAGAATTTGCCAGGGATGTCTGGCTTCTATATCTCCCTGATCACTTAAAAACTCCTGCACAAGGGAGACAGCCGAAAAGACACTGGACCTGGCAGTGACAACTGTGAAATAATGGCCAGTTGCAAGAAGAATTCACTTGATGCCTCAGCAAGGATGGACTTTAGGACTTTGACTCCAGCTGACCCCAGGACTAGAGGGGGTCTCTCCAGCATCACTGGTGCTGACCCCCTGCTGCCCCCCAAGGAAAAGTTGGGGAAATGGGACTGCTGGGAGACTATGGATGGCTCCCCTGGGACATCCGTAGACTTGCCCTTGACTTTATTAACACACAGGTGCTCCGAAAGTATCCAAAACGCTTTGGGACCTGGGGAGTGTGGCAAGCAGGGTTGTCTGCTCAATGGCTTTAGAGGGGCTATGGAGATGCCCCCACAAGCAGGCGAAGAGCACCCGAGCCAGGCAAAAGGCAGACCAGGCGCAGGGATCCAGACAACGCAGCTCACTCAAAAAGCGCCAATTAAAGGCAGGGAGGCATGAAATAAATGCCATTGGTGATTAGGGCTGGCCACCAGGAGCAAAATGAGTCCACAAATGGTGAGATTGGCCATATGGAGCTCGAGATACTGCCGGTTCCCTGGGGACCCGGGCAGAGAACAAAGCATGTGATGCAGCACTGCAATTTTAAACGTCCACCCGGGGAAAGTCAAGCCATCAGCTGTTGTTATAGCAATAATAATCTATTTTTAATGAGGAAGAGGTGTGCTTGGGGCACCTCCCCATGCCAGCATTTGTTCCAAAGACCCTGTCTCCTAGGTTCCACCACAATAAGCAATGTCCTAGGGGACCTCATTCCTTGGTTCTAAAGACAGAGGCAGGAAGGTAACTGGGCAGACTGGTGCACTGGGAGAGTTATTGATGACCTTCTTGCTGCCCTGTGCCCCTGCCTGGGAGGGGCCTCTCAAACCTGTTCCCACTAGCACAAAGCAAGTTATCATAGAGTGTGTTAGTGGGAGGGGGTGCCAGCCAGGCAGCACAGGAGTGGGCTCCCTACAGTTGCACAAACTGCATCAAAGGCTAGGTGCCCCATAAGAGTTGAAAGGTGGTATAAAATCAAATAAAAAAAGAAGAGATCAAGCAAAGTCATTCATCACTATGCAAATCACCGAGCTGAAGGAGTGCCTCACAAGCCTGTGGAAGGAGGATTAATTTGCATATTGTGATCTGTTGTAACCCTGGAGTGGGAAGGGGCGCCACTAATGTTGTTTCAGGGTTGTGATTGAGCAGTAAGGGGTGCAGCAGACCGTCCAGAATGTTTTATTAAAAAACCTCCCCCCACCTCTCGCAAGGGATTGAATCCCTGACACAGGAGAGGATTACCTTCCTTTCAAAGAACTCCCGGAGCTGAAGCTTTTGGTCTTGTGCTCTGGAGTACATGGACCTTATTGATTGGTTCTGTGGCTCAAAACATCTGTGCCAGAAAAGTAAAAGAACATATGTTATTGAATTCAATGATTTATTAACAATCTGGAGGTTGGAAAATAAAAGGTTTTACAGTATAATGAATGATCTTAATTATTGGTACAACCCTGAACGACTTTATTGGAGGGTGGTTAATACATTGCATTGTATATTGGTATAGTGCCTATTGACTTTAGTGGGGTTGCATTGGTGACTAGTCACATGTGGCTGCTTTTACTGATATGGTCACACCCTGTCATAGCTGGTGGTTCTGCTTTATTAGTGGAGAAGTGTGGCTCAGGGGTTAGAGGCAGCAGACCCAGAAGCTGAGATCGGTCCTGGACCAGGGTTCAATTCCCCGCCTCGGCGGGTCTTGTGCTAAAAATTCCACAGACTTGATAATTCTCGCCCCGGTGCCTCCTCGTCTCACGGGTTCACACTCTGCGACTCTGGGCAATAGCTTGCTTAATCTCCACAACGGCCCCTCGCGGAGGGATGCCTGACTTTCACCTTGTGGATACTCTGATATCTCACAGGGGAATACCAGGAAGGGTTCCCTAAGCAAGCGCCGGGAAACCCACTGCGGGTAGCTGTGCGCTATATAAGCTCAACTACATTTATATTTACATTGATAATGCCCCCTAACATTGTGATGTAGCATCTAGTATAGGTGAGAGGTATTGTATTAATAGGGTTCAGGACCCACTAATGGTACAACATAATAGCAGGCTGTCACGAAAGACATTTCCATCTTGCTGATTGTATATATTTGTAATTTAATGTGTAGTATTTCATAATGAGTGTGAAATTAAAGATATTTTTACATTTTGAAAACAAAAACACTGTCTGGATAATTATATTTTGAGTGTTGTTGTACCAGCGAGCTATGATTACTAGTCCACACCTCCTCCGCTAAATGGGTCTTGGAGTCCTCTGCTTTGTTACCATGAGAAAATCAAGTGCTACAATGGGCTTCCCAGTAGACTATTGTGAACGTATTGCCAGTAAATGACTCACACCTCTCACAACTAATTACACAATTCAATCAATCAATCAAGTGTTTGTTAAGCGCGACCACTCACCTGTAAGGGTCTCAAGGCGCTGGGGGGTGGGGGTGGGTGGGATCGCAGGTTCCAGTCCATCAAGGAGGGGGTCTGTTAAAGAGCCAGGTTTTGAGGTTTCTTGCGAAGATGGGGAGCGATATTATCTGTCTGAGCTGGAATAATTCAATTTCTTACAGACTAGAGGGTTTGATTTTTTTCAGCCCTCACAACCAAAGCAACTATTTTGTATACTCTTGACTATTGAACCACTTGAGCTACATTATACACAATGCCCTGGGGGCACATCGAGCTACTGTCAGGGGTGGCTCCTTTATTAGGGCAGAGGAGCGGTGCCCCACTGCTTTCTCGCGGTGCGAGAAGAAGAAACTTAAAATGGTATTTTAAATACCATTTTATGTTTCTGCTTCTTGAACTGGGAGAAAGTAGAAGGGTATGCCTGGTTGGGGGCTGGTAGGTGGGCAGGTCAGGGAGGAGTGGCTTGCCCAATGCTGTGCGCCCTGACTTTTTGGTCGGCCCTCTGGGGCCGACCAAACCAGTCATGCACACACTGCCTTTTCTCTATGTAGTCTGCATGCAGCCTACAAATAAAAAAAATTGGCCTGCCCATAGGTGCCCGGCTGGGCGCCGTCCCCACCAATCACAATCACAAATGCGGGACCCAGCGAGGAGCTGAGGCGGAGTGGGACCCAGGGCAGGACCCGGTAAGGTAGTTTTTAAAAAGTGTAATTAAACCCCCGCCTTCCCCCACAAACCCATGTGACCCCTAACCAACTCCCACCCGCGAGTCATGCCGGCCGCGACAGGCTTCTGCGCATTCTTTTTGCACCCCATTGTTATTACAGAAGGGGCCAGAGATGTTTGTGCAGCTACTTCTTTAATATGAACTGTGCAGACACTAAATGTGGGCTGGCACTATCACTGGAGAGCATATCCTCACTTGTGTGGGTGATTGACTCAACGCAAATGAGGGAAAAATTTGGGTTTGCACCTGTGCCATAATATACACATATGCAAAATCACAGATGCAATCAGGCGGTTTAGTGTGCTTAACACAGATGTAGCACGCAGTCAAAGAGGCCCTGGTGGTACCACCTGAAGGAAGGGCATGGAAGTCTCAGTTACCCCGAGGCATCCTACTGCAAGCAGGCACGGTACTCATTGAATCAGAGCACAGGGTCTTTCTCCCCCAATTAAAACTGAAGACTATTTGCAGTCTTAATTTAAAGATGGGATCATCCAACTTTCACTAACACTCTGCTCATAGTATTTGCTTGTTTTTGTATGTTTTCTTTCTATAATATGTCACAGTATCCTAGTCTGCACCTGGCAAATCCTAATAAGGATGCACAAAGGTGCAGAGTGACACAGTGCACTCTATTAATAAAGCAGTGCCTGGTTATCCCCATGTGCTTTTTTAACTGTGGTTCTTATTGTAGCATTTGGTCTTTATTGGTGTAGAAGCACTTAACAAAATAAATGTATTAATTTTGTTAAAAAAAATGATCGCGTGTTTTCATCCACAATTCTATACATAAACACATGCATTTGCTAGACTGGAATAAAGTGTTCTTGATATGGATTTGATGTGCAAATCAAGAGAGATATGTCTAGGTCTCATGAAGTGTAACTGCTGTAGTTTACTTAGTAAACTCTTTGGCAGCTTAAGGTAGGGAATATTGCATTTATCTCAGTGGGGTTGAGTCTATTTACGAGGTATTCTTGTAATGAACTGTCTTGATACTACTCAAAGGTTTACCACAAACAGTGTGAAGTAGCACAGATTTACACATTCTATTTGAAAGTGTTTGTTTTTCATTATGAGCGGGTCAGTTATCTGCAGTAACTCTACAGGTCTGGAATGTTCCATCTTGGCACTTTTCTTGCTCTTTTGAAAATTAGGGTGGAATCACAGGTTCCTGTATGTTATTCACCAAGAAGTCATAATCGAAAGTAATTCCCTCCTCCCAGAGTTCGCAGCTGCATCGATAACCCTAGTGGGAGCAATTACCAGGTCATTGTACAGTTCACTCACATTGGCCCTATACAAGAGAACCAACATAAATTACAGATGAACCAACTAGGATATATAGGACAACTTTACAGTAGTAATATTATAATTTGCGAAACTATCACTATTGTACTGTCATAATAATTATGGATATACAACATGAATTTCGTTTAATATTCATTAAGGCTGGTTTATATTATGTTTGACATGTTACTGAGACTTATTTAATGTTTAAAGGTAGGAGGTAGGTTTTCCCTACAAAAAGGGTTACTGAGTCCGGTAGGTCTAAAGCCATATTTCCTTTATTTTTCTTTTGGATGGCACAATAAGTGCTACAGTCCAAAGGTGACATTTAAGGCTCCATGTCTCTAGTGTATTATCCTGCATCACATATTAGGGCTGTGAGAAATTGGATTGCTGGTTGACTGAGGTGTGAGCACAAGTCAAGCAACAGCCACAATCCCTTTATTGTTTTTTGTTAAAACTAGTACCTAAAATATCAAAGCACCAACCGCGGAAATTTGGCAGACCCCAAAGGAGTGTGGTTCTGATACAAGCAGTGGAGTCTGCCCAGGCAGTGCTTATCTTCTGACTTAGCAGTTCTGAGAAGGTAAACTCCAGTGCTACAAGGCTGCAGGAGGTGTCCAAGGAGGGAGTGTCGTCTTCGGGGAGCATTGGGTCGAAGCAGTAGTGATGATTTCTAATTTCAGACTTAGCTGCTTTAATGGAAGTCGAAAATCTCCAGCAGGATAGGGCAGAGGGCTGTCGCTGAAGACAATTCCATATACCCCTTTATATGAAGAACCGCTGTAAAGGATTTGCTGCTGTGGAGAAGAATAGATAGTGTTGTGCAGTTCCAAAATGTTACATAGGATCTACGTGTTTAGATAGCATACACTGACGGATTGGTGTCCTGACTGAATTCAGACCCCCCCATAGGATATGTTTGCCTTTAGACCAGTGCTACCATATGACCCCTAACCTTAAAGAGGAGCAAATATTTTCTGGAAACTATCGAACATGGCGATTCATCCTTCAGGGATCATGGAAACAGTACAGTAGCTTTCACTTAGTTAATCATGCTCTCTTAGTCTCAGAGAGGTAGACAGAATAAACTATGGGGACGTTTTCAATAAACATTCATTGAACCAGCGTCATTTTTGTATAAAACATGTTTGCTGCGACAAACATTAGGCAGAAACACATTTATAAGATCACAAGCACCAACAGAGTAAATAAAAGGTAGAATTCTAACATGGTGCTAAAACAGTAAATATATGCAGGCATATTAATACATGGTAGTAATTGAGCGTACGTCTAAGATGCAACTCCTACCTAAGTGTACCTAGCATGTATATGGGTGTAAAGCCATGAATCCCCCTAGGAAAGAGCTAACACCATTACATAATGGGAGAGAATGAAGGACCCCATCTTACCCTCGAGTTGGACACCTCACAAGGGATGTCAGACCACTGTGTGCTGGCAGTCCTGTCAAGCGTCACGCAAAAGGTGTGATGCTCACGCATTTCAGTGCGGTGATCCGCATCAGCGCACTGAAATGCATTGTCACACATTTTCCACCTGTGCCAGGGCTCTCAGCTTCTCTCTGCTGTTCTGAGAGAGGTGCTGCTCAGACCGGGCCGAGTGCCTAAACAGTTAATCAGACTGCCGCAGCTCTGTAGTGGCTGAGAGCGGTGCGCTACAATGTATCAGTCTCTGCCAGCCTGGAGCTGCCAGCTGTCCGACTCCTGTTGCCATGGAAACTAGAATGCGTAAGAATGGTGCGGTGCCCGCGGCTACTCACTCCTCATCTGCAGGGGCACCGGGCTGCCCTCTAGGAGTCGATTATTAGTGCAGCTCAGAGCTGTCAATCACCATGTGGCGCACCAGGGGGCCGGGATTAAATCCAGATATGCCGGCCGGTGTAGTGCCGTCACGTCCGGAGGAACAGGAAGAAGTGCAGAAGCAGCGGGGGGAATTAGAGAGTGCAGGCTCCAGATGCTGTCTCTCTCAACTAGGGCCACCTGCCGCGGCCACCTGCGCCCGGACTCGCTAAAACACTGCAGCTGCGGCAGGCTGCAGCCAGCTGCACCTTGTCACCTGCTGGCAGCTCAGCTGAGTCCGCGAGTCAGTCTCTGGCCACCAGGACACTGTGAGGGCGGTCGCGCCGGACCCCGGAGGCCCGGCCAGCGACGGCCGAGGAGTGCAGTCTATCGTGGGCGTGTTGACTGGAGTGGACAAAGCTGAGCAGCCTCCTGGATGAAGACAGGCAACACTGGCAGAGTGTCAGAGTCAGGGCCAGTGCACATCGTGGGCCACCAGGTCATCATAGGCAGCCGCAGCCAGCAGCAGGTCGACACTTCACTAACAAGTAAGTGTCAGTCACTGTCAGTGTCCACGCTGCACACGCGAAGCCAGACGGTGTCACTAAGTTTTAATTATGGTATGCGTCACGCCGATATTTAGCCCGGGGTGTCAGAGCTGCGCACGCGAAGCCGGCCGGTGTCACTAGGTTTTAATTATGTTATGCGTCACGCCGACAGTTACCCCGGGGTGTCAGAGCGCTTCACAATAGGAACAGACAGTACTGATACATGAGGAGAAGATTATTTATGAGACAACAAATTACAAAAAACAAACGTTAAGTTACATGAGGCAAAAGTGACAATCGTGAGCAAACAAAATACAAGAGATAGCAAACGGTGCATTACAGGAGGAAAAAGTGGCATGTGTACAAGTTATAAAGCGTACAAAGTAACAAATACAGCCTATAATACTGCAATAAATGGCAGATGCTCAAACCACAAGAACAAACGTTACGTAGGCAATGGTGGCACTGGTGCAAGTGTCTAAAGCAAACAATATGTAGGAGGTAGCAACCAGTGTGTTAGAAGAGAAAAGAGACACTCCGCAACTTAAGAGCTCAGAGCTGTTAACTTCTTATTGTAGCCGCTTGCCTTTGATGACTCAGACTCCTCGAGTCCCAGGCCAGGGGTCCCCATCTTGTTGCTAAGCAGTGACACCTGTTTTGACTTTATTCGGGCTCCTCTGCTCACACATCCTGGGGCATGGACGGTCTCAGACACCACATGAGAGAGGCCTTGGGGTCAAGTTTCTAAGCAATAGCCCAGCCGCATGATCGTTTAAAGGGAGGAGGAGAGGCCCTACCTGCCCCCTCCAGCACAACGCAGATGGCCAGCCAGGCAGGTGCGCTTTCGGTTCAGCCTGCCCGGCCTCTCTCACATCCTGTTTATGCTGGTGGGTCAACTCCCACCCCATGAGAGAGAGGCACTGAAGTGATGATGCATGACCATGCTCCAACTACAGCATCATTAGGAAGGAAGAGCCAGAGGCCTTATCCATTCCTTACAGTACAGTCATGTTACAGGAGGGAGCACAGGGTTAGTGCCCTTCCATTTCTGGTGCTTTGCAGCAGTTTCAAGAACTTCTTGGAGTTTCTTGTTGCTCATATGGCTGTAATTTCTGATATTTAGACGTTTCCCTCATCTTCATTGGATGATTTTAGCTTGCGAGAAAGTGTCACTCATAGTTGTTGAAATGTCACTCATAATTTCACTGAAATTATCAAAATGTCACACATGGCATTCTGAAACCTTGGCAGCTATGTGCTGGAGCATCTGCAGGCCGGGACCTCAGCATCTAATGTAAGCATGAAAACTACTCCTCCGGTTGCCCAGTGAAGAGGTGGTCCTTTTATACCCGAAAAGCACCCTCAGGGGTTCTACCTAGATGTATAATGGTACTGTGGGTCTGTCATTCAAGGATGACGATAGCTGTGACTTCTGTACAGCGTTATTATACTGAAGATGGTAATCCTGCTGTGCTTGTCCTAAGCAGGGGATTAAGATATGATACTAAGAATCCTCATGCATAATAAACTGGGCTAGTTTTTGAAGAAAACCACACAACATTTATTCATTTTCCTCCTAGTTCTCAGAGCAGTTTTAGTCCAAAGTCCTCAGGTTTGGGATTTTGCCATCAGGGCACCTTTAGCACCACAACCAAGGTGCCAGGACTTGTGGGACCTCACCTGTGGATTCATAACTCACCTAGGCTGGGTCCAGGTGCAGGTCCAAGATGGTGGGTGTCTTCTGTATCTCTGAGGCTCTGAACAGGAGACCAGCAAACATGCCCTTCTATGACTCTGGTTGTCCTAGGTTCAGGAACTGCAGCTCTCAACAGCCTGGCTGGACTCTGTGGGCTAAGGGCAGGCTTCAGGCAGCGCAGCAAAACAGCCCTTCCAGTTACAAACAAGCAGTCTTGCTGAATGCTCAGCAGGTCACAGAAGCTCATTTTGCATGACCTGGAGTGAACTCAATGTCCTATTTTCTTACTGTGGTGTCCTTCCTCCGGAAGGTGGGAAAGGCTTCTAGAAGGGTTCTTCAAAGTGCATGGATTTCCCTGTTTCCCCTGCTCTAGCTCCAAGCTGGCTGTAGTGACAATGTGGAGGTGACAGATCCCTTGTGTTAAGACAGAACGCAATCTTTTGATTTGCAAGTGGGGCAGTGCTCAGCTCCACACCTACATCCAGTCAGTAGATGGCCTATTAAGGCATACCTAATCTCTCTATTGTGTGACCGTCTGTCAGCTACACCCTTGCTCACTGCACCATCAGGATTCAAGCAAGCCGGGCCGAAGACGGCTGTAATGCCAGAAACCGGTCCCCGGAAGCTTGTTTCCTTTCCAGTAAAGAATTGGCTTGGTAGTTTGGTCTGCCCTGTTCCCATGATGCACTGGGCCAGGGTCAGACTAATTTGCATGTAGCCAGGTTCTGAACTGGGATGGTGCAGTGGGCTAAAAAACGGTGATGGATCAAGCCCTGATCTTTTGACTGGGTAGGAGTGTTCTGCTTAATTCAGATACTCTGTCCATCACCACCCCCTTTTGAATGGTTTTGGCCACCACAAGTGTGGAAGGGTATGCTCAGATGTGAGTCCCTTGCTCACTGCACCATCAGGATTCAAGCAAGCCAGGCCGAAGACGGCTGTAATGCCAGAAACCGGTCCCCGGAAGCTTGTTTCCTTTCCAGTAAAGAATTGGCTTGGTAGTTTGGTCTGCCCTGTTCCCATGATGCACTGGGCCAGGGTCAGACTAATTTGCATGTAGCCAGGTTCTGAACTGGGATGGTGCAGTGAGCTAAAAAACGGTGATGGATCAAGCCCTGATCTTTTGACTGGGTAGGAGTGTTCTGCTTAATTCAGATACTCTGTCCATCACCACCCCCTTTTGAAATGTTTTGGCCACCACAAGTGTGGAAGGGTATGCTCAGATGTGAGTCCCTTGCTCACTGCACCATCAGGATTCAAGCAAGCCGGGCCGAAGATGGCTGTAATGCCAGAAACCGGTCCCCGGAAGCTTGTTTCCTTTCCAGTAAAGAATTGGCTTGGTAGTTTGGTCTGCCCTGTTCCCATGATGCACTGGGCCAGGGTCAGACTAATTTCCATGTAGCCAGGTTCTGAACTGGGATGGTGCAGTGAGCTAAAAAACGGTGATGGATCAAGCCCTGATCTTTTGACTGGGTAGGAGTGTTCTGCTTAATTCAGATACTCTGTCCATCACCACCCCCTTTTGAATGGTTTTGGCCACCACAAGTGTGGAAGGGTATGCTCAGATGTGAGTCCCTTGCTCACTGCACCATCAGGATTCAAGCAAGCCGGGCCGAAGACGGCTGTAATGCCAGAAACCGGTCCCCGGAAGCTTGTTTCCTTTCCAGTAAAGAATTGGCTTGGTAGTTTGGTCTGCCCTGTTCCCATGATGCACTGGGCCAGGGTCAGACTAATTTGCATGTAGCCAGGTTCTGAACTGGGATGGTGCAGTGAGCTAAAAAACGGTGATGGATCAAGCCCTGATCTTTTGACTGGGTAGGAGTGTTCTGCTTAATTCAGATACTCTGTCCATCACCACCCCCTTTTGAATCGTGTCAGCTACACCCAGTCAGATGACCCAAGACAGGCTGCAGGCGCAAAGGGCAGAAAAATGGCAACCATCTTAAAGTTACATTTTCAAAATTGTGATTAAAAATCCGACTTTACCAAGAGGATTTTTAATTACAATTTCATAGATACCAAACATGAACTGGAAACCTGGTCCATGTCAAAAGGCAGCACTTAATAAATGAAGCCTTCAGCTGGTTCAGAATCAGGCCGCCAGACTCCTCCTGAACCTCTCGAAGAGGCAGTCTGTAAGATCCGGCCTGAAACAGCTACACTGGCTGCCTGTGGAGCAGCGTGTGGCGTTTAAAACAGGGTGCATTGTATTCAAATCTCTGCATGACTCTGGCCCCCTTTTCATCAGAGACATGTTTAAGAGATATACTCCCTCACGTAATCTCCGTTCTATTCATAAATCCCTTCTGACTGTTCCATCTTACAAGAGGAAGCGTCTTGGAGGCAGCTGCTTTGACCTTCTTGCAGCTGGTTTCTGGAACTCCCTTCCCCTCCATCTGAAACTGAATGACAACATCCTCAGTTTTAGACATTCCTTGAAAACCTGGCTTTTCACTCAGGCGCACTGTTGAGCTGCTCCCTCCCCTGTGACCTTGCGCCAGCTCCTTCCTACAGCGCCATGAAGCCCCGGGCGTACGAGCGCTTACAAATACCTATTAACATTAACATAACATTAACAAATAGGCAACCCAATGTTATCCTATGGGGCAGGTATTCCTCACAGTAGTGTAAAACTCATTTAGCAGTTTTTCACTACCAGGACATGTAAAACTTAAAAGTGCATGCTCAAACTTTTAATTGGAATTTACACTCCCATAGGGGTTCTACCTAGGGCTGCCTTAGGTGACTTATATGCAATAAATGGGGAAATTAAGTCTCGGCAAGGGGGAAATATTGCTAAGTCGAATTGGCAGATTAAACCTGAATTCAGGCTGTAGTGGCAGGCCTGGGACATGCTTTAAAGTGCCACTTAATTGAGTGGCACAATAGGTGCTGCAGGTCCACTAGTAGCATGTAATATACAAGCCCTGGGGATATGGTATACCACTCTACAGGGGACTTAGAAGTAAATGAAATACCTCTATTCAGGTATAGTAAAAGGCGAGTAAAACCACTTTTTGGTGAGTGAGCACATCCACTTTAGCACTGATTAGCAGTGGTAAATTTCCCATAGTTTTAAGGCAAACAAAAACAAATTTCAGCACAAAAAATTGAGATAAGTAGTCAAAAGGATTGAGGGAAGACCACCCTAAGGCTGACAGGTATAACAATGGCCTTACTCCAAAGTTAAAAATGACAATTGGGGATAAGAAAAATTAAAATGGATTTAGGACTCAGGTCACATACTAAACAGCAGTGCACCAGTGTGCAGAGGTCAAAAGCCAGCAATACCAGTCAGCAAAAAGAGGCATTTTCCTCCTGCTAACATGGCTTGCTTTTTGTTACAGAACCAATTTATTACAGGGATATCCTTTGTAAAGAAGAAGAAAAACTACATTTTCACAGAGTCATTGTGACAGCTAAATAAACACATACCCATTAAACAGCAGACACAAGCCCTATGTATTAATAGGGAACTGATGTGCAGCATTGTTGTATTACATGGAATGTTTTTGCCCATTTATTCTCAATTACATGGGGAATGTGGCCATCCTGCAGAAATTGAGTAACAACTTTATGAAAGTGATCTTTATGAATATTTGACATCTTGATACCAAGTACAACAATGCTGTGTTTCACAGAATCCAATGTATGGAAATATGTTGGGATAGTGCCAGTTCCTCTGTGACTGACTACACCACATGCAGGTTCATTGCACCTCGTTATTCTTAATTAGCCAGAGAAGAGACAAGATGCTTCTGTGCAACAGGAAATTAATGTGACTGTCACTATTCTCCCACACATGGAGAATACTTTCCCACCTCTCCTTTACTAGCTCCTCGGGGTCTGATCTAGAGTTTAGCAGATAGACCGTCTGTCCTCCATCATGACACACATGATCTGTTTGTTATTCTGTGTTAGAAATGGAATTTCTGGTTGGCTCAGGCTTGTGCCAAAGCCAGGCAGAAACCACCACTCTAGTCAGGGCAAGGGAGTTACACACCAAGAATAACCCCTGCTCACCCCCTTGGCAACGTGAAACGAGCAGTAAGGCTTATCCCGGAGGCAATGTGTAAAGCATTTGCGCGCACACCCACCAGCAACAACATCCCAGGTCCCCCACAAAAGGAACTCCACACAAGGTTATATCAAAAATAGCCTTTGTATTCTCAAAACACATCAGATAGTAATCACACACTATACATGGTGCCAACTGGCACGGGCAATATTTACAAGGGATTATTTACACATGACGGGGCCACATGGACCACTGTCAGCATCAGCACTTGGTAAAGAAATAGAACAATAGATAACTTGGTAAAAGTAAGATTGGCCATAAAACGTACACCCAGTAAACACTGGTAATCACTGTACTTTGCAACAGTCTGTGACATGAAATCCATCATGCACAGTATCCCACAAGTCTAACTACATTAGACCCTCACCACCTAAGTAAACATTACACTAGGGGCGTAAATCACACAGGGAAGTATAATCTCCCTAACACCAACCTAAACAGGTAGAACAACTTCCTATGCATAAACCATATCTAGAGGTATCAAAACAGGGTGCGCAAAGCATACTATACACCATACATTTCCTAGCACCCAAAAGTATTAGCAGATGAATCACATTAGCACATAAAATCACATTAGCACATAAAATCACATTAGGGCCTGGTGCCCTATCAAAGTAACCATCCACCCTAAAAAGGGTGTTCAAACGCCCTATGTCCAGAGAGTCAGGGCTGCTGCCTAAGCAGCGAAGGTCAAGGTTGTGCCACTCGCCAAAACCTAAACTTTGCAGCTACCCACTCCTTGCTGAGCTGCTGAGAACAATGAACTGGGGCCTAAACGCTGCTGCTGGCACCAAGTGCTGCGCAGCTGGGGAGGCAAAGGTAGGGCGAAGGAGTGCGTCCCACTCCTGAGTCCAAAAGCACATGTCCCCTGAAAGAAATACCTAAACGGTGCAGCTGCCCACTAGTTGCTGGGCAGCTGTAAATCAGCAAAACTATAGCATGGGCTCTCACTTGCCCTTGGGAGCAAATGCACCACACTTTGGAGCCCTCTGGCGCTGAAAACATACATGAGCCTTGGAGCACTCTGGCTCCTCAAATGATTATGCCCCCAAAAATCAGGAAGGAGAACTTGCCCCCAAACACTGTGGAGCGCACTGGCGGGCGCTAAAATAAAAGGTAGGTTAGGGCTGGAGCCGTCTAGGCTCTTTAAAACATTGTTATGCCCCCCTAGTAAAGCATGGGCCCCTCTGGGCCTGGGTAAATCAGTATGGTCACACGTTGGAGCCATCTAGGTTCTGGGAGCCATGGGGGCAAAAATACAGGAACGAACATCGGTTCCTCGGGACCCTTTAAACAATTGTGTGCCCCCTTCAGTGGAGCGAGCCCCCTATCAGGCGGGGCCCGCTCGGGAAAGGATGCGGACGTGCCCCCCTGCCCAGCCCTCACTCACCGGGCTCCTGTGCGGGCGGTGACTCCTCCGGTCTCCTCCTAGCTGGGACCGGCACGCTGCTCGTCAGGCGGGGCTCTCACTTGACTGCCTCCGGGACCGGCAACACTCCTCTTGTGGCGCGGGGCTTTCCTGTCCCTCCTGGGAGCCCCACACTGCCATTGGCGGCCGCTGCCGCCTCTTTACTTCACCCGGGCCCCCTCCTGAGACCCCAAACTTCTCAATGGAGCTGGCGAGGCTCGGGGCAGATCCAGGGTGGCGAACGGGACTTCCTGCCTTCAAGTGGAAGTCCCCCCCGCTCCAGGCATCGGCTTCCTGACTTCCGCCTCAGCTGCACAGGCCATGGCAGTGATCTTTTCTCGGCACAAAACGAGGGGTAGGCTCCCTCGTGAACAAAAGTAGACATCGGGATGGGTACCCGCAATAACTTAAATAGGACTCCGGGAAAAGTCGCGGGGTGGGCAGGGTGGGCACCCACACAATGAAAACATCAAAAACACGGGCATAATGCAGGGTAGGCACCTGCTTGTAAATATTAAATTAAGCAGGGTGAGCACCAGTGCTGCCATTATAAATGCAGCCATAAGGAGCTAGGTGCCCCCAAAACAAAGCCAACACTCACAAGGTGCTGGGGCAGCCCCCAAATGTCTCTCTGGGGCCCTGAAGGTGATGAAGCAAAGTGGAAGGGTCCCACAAAGTCTCTAGGGCATCCAGGGGCTGGGCAGCAGCAGCACGCCCCTGGTAGATTCAAGTATCAGAACAAGAACATTTTTCATGGGGTCACATCCCCTTTTTATACACACATTTCCTTTGTCTCCAAAGGTGCAGGCAAGGGGCGAACCAGATGCAACCGGTTCTGGAGCACTTTGTATTGTTCAGCCCCTCTCCCTATTCACAGGACAGGCCAGGGACATCAAACACACCACAGGGGGTGGAGCCAGCATTGTGGAGGGAAGGCCCAGCCCTATTCAGGTCCCAGGTGCAACTCCTCCCTCCCATCAACATGCAGATCTCTCCATTCACCACCGGGCAGACCATCCTGACACCTGGAGCCAGGCACACCAGTCAACTCCAGCCAATCACAAGAAAGACAGTCAATTCACATTCACTGCACAGATATGCCAACTTCTAAAAGTGGCACTTCTACACTAGACACAATAAATCTGGGCACATCATCGCGCAGCATTTAATCTCACGAGTTCGCACATATCAAACTCGCCCCTGCACTCCCCACACATTAGGAACTACCATGGACACACATATTCCCCATGCATTCCTATGGGTTGGCAGGCTAATCTCACCACACGCAATCAGAGAGCGCACGCATTTTACACTGGGCCACAGTGCTAAAGTGCGCAAAGACCAGAAATCCCTATAATTATGTAATATTAAAAGGCAAAAAGTTCAGGGGTGAACCTGCCAAAAGGGCCAAGTCCAACATACTGGAAGCTATCTGTCCTCCGTATTGAAGGTTTGGCCTAAGGAACAATATACTTCTTGAAGGAGGCCAATCCATCAGTGTCCTTCAGTCCTCGTTTGTCGGTATACTGTTGATGGACACAATTCTGTCAACATTTGCATAGTGGAATTCCGTAATTAGAGTGGGTCCCTCCGACTGATGACAGAGGACAGCAATGTCAGACATTTTTTCCAATGACAGATGTATATGTCAACACACACCTAATCAAAATCTTTTCAACAACAACACCTGTAGCTACTACTGCAAAGCACACTTCTCTAACCATACAAACCACATGAGCCACCACCTGTATGCCTGCATCTTAAAAATGTGATTAAATATCTGGAAGAATACAACCTAGATACTATGTAAATGAGATAACTGTGATGCTAGATGAGATAATGAGGGATGAGCTCCACTTGTTTGGAATAATGGCCCATACAACAACCTTAAGCCAGAAGACAGAGGGGCATATTACCAAGGAGGGCAATAGGCGAATATCGCCGCGTTAGCGGCTGTTTTGAGCCGCTAAGCGGCGATAATTCTATCGCTCTATTAACAAGCTGTCGCTAACAGCAGTTAGCGACAGCTTGTAGGCGATAGCGAGCGGATTGGGACCCGCTTTGCATGTCAGCGATATTTATCTCTAATGACATGCAAAGTGGGTGTACCCAACCCGTTAGCGTCTGACAGCAGTCGCTAACGACGCTATCGCCTATTAGCAAGGCAGGCGTAGCGATGGAAATATTCCCGCTAAGCGCGAATATCTCCAAATACTAACACCTGCCCAGACCAGTTCTTAGCCATGTTATCTAATGGGAGGTGGATAACATGGCTAAGAGCATTTTGTCGCTAATGCGTGAATATCGCTGTATTCTCAGCGATATTCACGCATTTCACTGCTATCGCCTGAATTTTTATCGCTTTTGAGATAAACCTTGCTAATAGCAAGTTATCTCAGTAATAAAAATCATGATGCGCGCCGATAAAAATATTGCCGCTGACCCTACTTAGCGATAAATATCGCTATTTGTTGGTAATATGCCCCAGAATTCTAGTATAGGAATGTGTTGTTGATCACTAAATTAACCAGTGCTTAATTTCTCCAGTAGATTGACACAAAAACAGCCAGGCTTGTAACTGTAAAGTATTAATGCAGCACGCCAACTGCAATAAAATGAATACACAACATAGAAAAATCCCACTCCAATTTCGAAAGCAGTCTTGGTCAAGGTGGGCAACGGCCCCAGCAGAGCGGGATGCCTACCAAACAGAGCAAGTCTCTCAAGGATCAGGTGGAGGCCGGAGAAGTTGGGGGAGCACGAGGAGCTCTTCTAGTTGAAATACTCAGGGTGGACAGAAGACAGTTAACACCACTTCCCCCGCAGTGAGACAAGAAGCAGAGGAGACTGCCGGCAAAGTGAAGATGAAGAAGCAGCATCAGCTTAGTATGGAAAAAGCAAGTGGGAAGCAAGTTGTAATCCCGGGGATGTTTTCTGGATGGGTTACAGCGAGCAACAAGAAAACAGCCTCCATGTTTGTTGCAGCTGAGAGTCAGCAGGCTGCTGGAGCTGGCAACGTCTCTTCATGTGCGCTTAACGGTGTGATTACCGATTCGGCTCCTTTGTTATTTATGGGCAGTCTTGTGGGAGATAGTAACACTCTGAACCCACTTCCAAGTAACCTGGGGGATTGGGGGCACATCATGCCTTACCTTTGTATCAATCTCAGCAGGGGGAACGCCTACTGACCCCGGGGAGCCTGATTTAGAGGCCAATAGTTAACTCCAGTAGGTTACATCCAAAGATGGTGGGACTCCAGAAGGAGGTGAGAATTATTTTAACCTCAGTGATGAATCTGAATTATCTAATGTAAGTGATATGCATTCAGATGGGGATTCAGAATTGGATTACTCTGGAGGCAACCCAGATAGCTCTTTGGCTAAACCAGTTAACCAAAAGCGTGTGGCCCTACAAAAAAGGAAGAAGAGTACGGGGAAAAGGAGGACTTGTGAAGTGTCTGAGCCCAATATTGGCTAGTCAGCTGAAATTGGACTATTCAGCCACTAATTTTATGCAGGAAGATGGAGGGTCAGCAGCTGATTGAGTACTACAAGAGATATCAAAGTTGTTGCCCGAGACGGAGATAGAGTCTGACCTCCCTTCTCCATGGGTCTAATTTATTCCACATTAAAGCAAATGCAAAGTGAAGCTCGTTCAGAGAATAAGAGGGCTCACCTAGTTACAAAAAATCTTCCAGGGGCTCTGCGCAAGGTGAATAAAATCTGCACCAATATATCAGAGCACACAGCTGTGATGGAAGAAGACAGTTGCATTAGAGGCCGGGGTTGAGGTAATGGGGCAGCAAGTATACTCGCTCGAGGCTGGGATGACAAATGTAACATGGAAACTTGAAGATTTTGAGAACCGTTAGCGTCAGAATAATCTGAGACTACTGGGCATAGCGTAGAACGCAGAGGAGGACAATATATGGGCCTTCATGCTGAGTTTTTTTAAGTGGGCATTTCCGGAATAGGCTCGCTGGGACTGGGAGGCAGAGATGCAGAGAGTGCATTGGTTCCTCTCATGCTTAAAAAAAGGGGTCAATCTGATCCGAATGAGAAGCCCAGGGCCATATTGATTTTTTGGGGGAACTTCCTCTTGCACCAGGTCATGTTTGAGAAAGCAAGACCTGAGGCCAGGTGCTCAGCTGATAAACATACAAGATTTTGCCATGTGACAGTGGAGAGAATATGAAGATTGTCGCAATTGATTGCGCCTTTTCAGAAACTTGGGTGTGAAGTGTACTTATTGAGTCCTGCCCGCTGTAAGGTTATTTTTAAGGGAAATCCTAGGGTATTCTGGTCAGAAATTCAGGCTCAGGAGTTCTTTAAGGAAATCTCGAGTGGCAAAATTAGGGGATAACAAGGGTAATAGAAATGGTGGGGTTTGAAGATATGGCCTATGCAGAATGGATATTCTTTTTTTTATTTTTCCCCTGTTTCTTTTCCGTAGATTGCTTTAGCACCAGAGTTGTAGAGTTGCAGTTACACTATGGCTGGAGGGGTTACGTGGGGGGGCAGCGGGGTTACTGGAGGCATCACAAGGGTCTTTGGACCTATGTTGCTCGTGAAGGAGGGAGGTGTGGGTGGGGTTAAGAGGGTTCAGTGAGGGTTGGGGGATGCTGATCCAAATATGTCTTTTTTGGGAGAAGGTGAGGTCTGAGATGCCCGACATGTATAGATGGGTATTGACTTTGTGTAGATGGGTAAGCTAAGGAATGCCTCTATTAATATTTGTTGATTGAATAACCCCCTGAAGAAACACAGGATAAATGAGGATGTACAATGTTTAAAAGCAGACATAGTTTGCCTCCAGGAGTCTCACATAGAAGCGAGCAGACGGGTAGTGCCAGAACTAGCTGAGTATCAATTGGTGTCCAGTACTTCACAAGGGACAGGTACTATTATGGCTCGTAATGGTAGAGCCAGGTTCCCACACTGCAGCACTGACAAACTGGGTAAATGGGTGATTACACACTGCTGCATCGACAATAACTAATTTACGCTGTGTTCAGAGTATGAATCAGTGGTCGATGACCCAGCTTTGCTTGATTGGCTCAATAATGAGTTTGCCGGGTGGCTGCTCCCCCTAATAATTTGTGGAGATTTTAATATAAGCATCAACTCTAAAGGGAATGGGGCAAGGGAGAGGAAAAATTGTATCAAGGCGGCAAATCAAAAGTTTTTAGGTCTCTGACACACTTATGCACGACGCATGGGTTGTCAGATGTCTGGTCTGAAAAAGAACAACAGGATCCTGGGTATACATTATTTTCAGCCCCACATTGGGTGCATGCCAGGTTAGACTGCTTTTTATATCCCACAAGTTTGTTCGGCTAAGTCGAATATATACATTCCCCAGAGTCATGGGAAAAATTGGGTCAGGCGTGCACCATCCTGAATTTCAATAACAAAACAGTGGTGTAATAGTCACAATACTCTTAAACATATGCCATACAGCACATTTGAATAGAAGCAATGTCTATTTGTTGGAGACAGGAAAATCAAATAAATTTTCATATATTTGGAAATCGTTGTTCCGTTTATTCACAAGTTCCTTATAACATCAACATGGAAACAGCTGACACGTGTTTAGTTTAGTACTGATAAGTACCACAACTTCCTCAAGGCTGATAAGGATACTGGAGTGTAGTGAGGAGATAAGAATAGGGAAAAGTAGATGTCCTATTTCAGTGTGGCCACAGGACCCGAGTGTCTCAAGGTCGCAAACTTTAAATCGAACTTATCACAGTTTAGGTCACCATCACCTGATGAGTTGCGTGTTGCAGTGGCAGGACAGTGGTGCAATGGTGGAAAAGACACTCCAACCAAATTCACCACAGGTAAACTATGTATGGTGAGCAGCAACAATAAGGACAACGTCTTTAAAATTGTAAGCTGTTCAGTGTTCGCGGTGTCCAAGACAACAAGTAATCCTGGTAGTATTCAGAACTACATGCTACATAATAAATATCATGGAACTTATGTCAGGAAAGATACCTCCATGTAGTGGCGTGGCTGAGATGTATCGGACAGCGCCCCAGAGTCATGTTGGACCACAATCCCTTGGTTTTGAAATTTGAAATAGAGGTATTTTCACTTCAATTTCCCACTGGACATTTGAAAGAACTCTGTTGTAGGATTAGGAATTCATTTAACATATGAATATTTGGATCCCGATATTTATAGCAGAGAATAAAGGAAATGCCTGGCTTGATGTGGTTTGAGATGTCTTTAAGACTGGGATACGGGGGAGACATCAAGATATAGCTGGGCATCCTGGAAAAGGGGGAAAAAAGTGTTGCAGGACTTATATGAGAAGCTTCTGAATGCAGAATTGTGCTTGGATCATACATCCAATTATGTTGTTAATAGTGATGCAAGAACTAGGCTAACATTTTAGCTATGCGAATGGCGGGGGTAATCAAGAAGCTTGTCTCCCCGGTTCAGTATGGGTTTGTACCAGGCGCAGCACAATTGATCAAATTCGCCGGGCAATTACCCTGTTTGACGCTGCAAAGATCGCCAGAGACCCTGCAGCTTTAGTTCCGCTTGGCGCAAAGAAAGCCTCTGATAGGGTCTCATGGCCTTTCTTATGGGCAATAATGGATAAAAAATGCTTGGGTTGGGGTTTCATTAAAGCTATCCAGGTGCTATATCGCAATCCACCATACAGGATTTCTGTTATGGGAGGAGTGTTGTACGATGTGGTTCAAGATAGGGATGTCACTGCTAACCCTTATTGTTTGCCTTGTATATTGATCCCCTAATCAGGAAGATACTCGCAGGTAAGGGGGACACAAAGATTTTAGCATACACCTATGACCTGCCAGTCACTACTCCTAACCCAGAAGGTGCGCTAAGAGAAATTGAGAGAGAGACGGCAAAGTTTGGGCAGATCTCAGGGTATTTGCTAAATCAAAATAAGACACAGATCATCGCTAACAGTTCGGCACATTTGAATGATAATCGGGCAGTTCCGCATGCAGTGTATCTCAGGGTGGATATTATGGCTGATGTCAGGAAAATTGTTGATATTAATCTGAATCCACTGATTCAGAGAACTAAATTAGATTTTGCCAGAATGAACAACCAAAGCTCACATTGATCAGGAGGAGTAACATGGTTAAAATGTTGTTTTTACCTAAGATCTTGTACTTCTTCGGGACTATTCCAATGGAGATAAATGGCCAGAATAAATGTGGGCCAGGCCGTGTCAATGCTTATACCCCCATGAATAACAATGACATGCTTCTAGATATTTTTAAGGATTGTTTTGTGAAGAGATGGAAAGAGCACGGTTTGATGAATTTTGGGGATCTCATGGATGATGGGGGATTCTCTCTTTTAAAGTGATTAGGAACAAGTTTGGACTAGAGAACAGTTCGTTTTTTCAGTATTTGTAAATAAGGGATTTTCTGTTACAAAAGGAGGGGGCGTGGCTTTGTAATGGTCAAATTGATAGATTTGCTTCTTAAATCTGAGCCCCCATTGGGTACTCCTTATAGGTTGGAGAATGATAAAATGGTAGATGATCTAGATAAGCAAGTTGGTAGGTGGAAAGATTTGCTGTAGGTAGGGACGGGGGAATGTGAGGATTCTCTGCATCTAGCTCAAACCTCTTTTATAGCTGCCAATTTGCAAATGCAATGTCTCAAGACTTGGTTTAATCTGTATATTATCTATGCTAAGTTAACAAAGTGGGGGGGGGGGTAGCCAGTAAACACTGCCCTTATTGTGCATGCTATGCGGTAAATATTAGTCATTTGTTTGCTTCTAGCCCCGGCCTTGATACCCTTAAAAGAGATATTGGTAGCATGCTTAAGATACAGCTGGTGCTCCGGACAGCAATTACCCGCCAGCTACTTGTGTTAGGGGTTGGCAATGCAGAAGTTCCGCAGCATACTCAGGCATTCTTATTCATAGCCATGATGGTGCCAAGACTCTGCTTGCCCACTGGCTGGCTGGATCCGGTTCCACCTACAAGCCAACAGTGGATGGCCAGACTTTTGATAGTATATCGGTTGGAATCAGCAGTGTGTGCCTGGAGAGCGTTGCGGGTAAGGAAGAGAGGGTTAGAAATCTGGGCACCCTTGAGAACCTGGATTAGAGAGTTGGATGGATATGTTATGCTGGGCATTGGGAACATAAATGACACAAGGGAGCAATGATGGGAGAGTGCCAGGATGGGGCGGGGAGGCATGTTTTTTTCATGGGGACTCGGCTAGGGGTATTTAGCTCTGGGCTAATTTAGGATTTTTTTGTACAGACGGACGGTATGAAGAATACTTTTGGGAATTTGTATTACTTTGTATAGATGCATGTAATCTCTCCAAGGAGTACATTGTAATTCATTTCTTTGGGGCTTGGATCGGGAAGGGTGGTGAGTGGACGAAGAAGGGGTTTGTTTTAAAAAACTGTGCAATAAAGAAAGTTTAAAATAAAAAGAGTACAGGAGGCCATCATCTAGCTGTTGGAGTCACTCTGGTCGGTCTGGGCTCAAGGAAGGAGGTCTAGTTTCCTTCTTCAGACAGCAGGGCAGCAGGGAAGTACATCTTGCAGCAGGACAGTACTTCCAGCAGCAGGGCAGCAGAGCAGCCCTTCTGAGTCTTCTACAGGTCAGAGGTTATTAGAAGAATTGGGTCTGATGTTCCAATATTTATAGCTGGTGTCAGTTTTTAAAGGGGAGAAGCTACTGGTGTTTCCCCCTACAGAGGTATCTTCAATTCCTGCCTCACTGTCCTTGCCCCAGTCTGTCTGGGGGTACAATAGGCTAGTGTGAAGTCCTTTGTGTGTCAGCTAAGCCATTGCCTTGAAGTGAAAATGTGGTAGGTCAAAGCTGAACCCTGATCAAGTCATAGACAGCCCATTATGCCAAAAACAAATTCGTTGGACCACTGCCTACTCCCAAAAATGTTTTGATGACGGTTATAAAGAGGGAAGAGTCACCTGGGGACCCCTTCTCATTTGCTAATGGCTTACCACCTCATTTTAAGAGGTGGGAAAAAAAGGAATGTTTTAAAACCAGATTTTGGTTTCAAAATATTAATACATACCACTACAAATTCTGAATTTGGAAGGGACGTCCTAAACACAGTATTGTGTCAAAAATCCGAATTTATATCTGGTAACTTGCTACTGAATCTCAATATGAGGGTTGAACATAAGAAAAACAATGTTTTAATCCCACAGGGCCGGATTGTGTACATCAGGCTATTTACAATTGCATAAATGCTTAGTACAGTTGGCTCTAAATTCTCTCTTTATTCATAATCTACCATTTACTTACTCCAGAACAACACGCTCCTTAACACAACTCATATAGGAACCACAGCCAAACTCGTGTGATCCTACATTTTGACAAAATACAACACTCCCCTTCCCACGTAAACAACAGTTATCAAGTTGTTCATGAAAATTTAAGTTCTACATATTTAAATCATATTCACATCATGCATACTATCTCTCTTGATCCGATAAAATATAAAATGAAAAATCTGTGGTAGTGTAAATGGAGCAGATGAATCCAGGTCACCTAACTAAGTGCACATTATTCAAATGAGACATAGAAGCTAAGGAATGAAAAGTGGAGTCTTAGTGAAGTTGACCCATTTTCTCTACTAAGTAATACTGCTCTTGACCTCATTGACCCTTTAATTGAATTATCCTACCGGAGTTTAACACCTCAGTTCCCTGGTTCACAACCACTATAAAAAAAGAAAGATCACACTATAAGCACCTCAAACGCAGGTGGAGGAAATCTTGCAACTCAGAAGCTAAAGCAATTTATAAAAAAGCACTAAATACCTTTGTAGAGTGACTCGCAAGGCACATAAAGAGTTTATTTTGTCCTCTATTGCCGCTTTTAATAAACCTTGCAAACTTTTTTTGGTAGTGAACTCTTTTCAGTAATCTAAGGCCTCTCAAAACAACTTGATCTTCTTTTGCTATCATGTGTGAGGAGCTCTCAGACTTCTTTTTAATAAAATTCAAGTGGTTTATGATAAATCCTCCCCCCAAGTGCAATCATTTCATGATAAAGCTTTCACCTGAATTATCAAGTTGCTAGCTGATTCATGGTAGATGATTCATGGGATTTCTTTTCTAATTTGGAGGAAGGATGGTTAGAACAAATATATTGGAGATGAATGTATAATAACTAAGGATTCATTTTGACATAAATAGCTAATAAATATCATCATACTTTTTAAAAAGAATTAAGAACATTGTGAGCCTTGACAATCTTGATCTATACTTCATACAGACTACCATCTGGGACCCTTTCATAAACAACGCAAGGCAAACTTAGAGAAGATACACCAAGTTTTGACCACTAACTTACAACTGAGTTCTAAGGTGGAATGACAGCACTATCACAGCTATGCCAATTGATCGACTACCGCCTGGTCCTGCTCATGGTATTATAAATATGGTATTTGTTTTTATTTGAAATAAATGATCCACTTATAGTCTCAGTTTTTGAATATTGTTGACAATTAAGGAGTTGGAAAGATAGTTTATTGTTGACTCATATACTTAGCTAATTGGTTATTAATTACCAAAAAAGAAAAACAAACCTGAATGCAATTTGTTAATTTAAGTGACACTTCTGATGTGTATCAATTTTATGAGAAGTTGTTTTTAAACTTTCGTGTAACAAAATCCATTCATATTATATTTTTGATAAGCACATATCTTCCTTAGAATTGTTTAGTGTAGGCACTTAACCATGTACAGATGTATATAGGACTTAGGCATGTAGGTGGGGTTGCCTTTTTTTATACAATGACAAAAGACCACATGAAAAGCCATAACATATGTTTTAATGTCTGAAATCAAAGTCAATTTTGTCTAATGTTCCAAGTGAAAAATAATGTAAATCCACCAAGTCAGCCAGGGTTACACCATTTGTGTCTTTGATTAGGGCTGGAACTTCTATCTAACTTCTAACTCAAAGGAGACAGTCACCTCTATCACCTGCACGGACATGGGCATAGTGGTAGGCTTCACCTCCTGAGTATTTGGACTCAGTGGGTGATTCGATTGGCCAGTGTTTGAAGGTGAAAAGGGGCTGATAATTATAGCAGGTTGGAAAGAGTGGGTTGGGCGGGAGAATACAGAGAGAGAGTCTATGAGGACTGCAAGCACATCCTTTTGTATTGCTGGAGTGCCTGGGCTTCTTGCAGAACATTTAGCCCAGTGACGATTTTAACACCACCCTTCCTAATCCTCTAAAAAATGTATTTCTGCCTAGCATGCACCTTCTTAATAGTCTCTTAGTATTGCCCCATAGCCAAATATGCTCCTAAGATAAATATAAATGAGACTGGGTAGATAGAACATGTAAGGGACTCGGTGCTGTTGGGTGTAGAATGTATCCCCAACACCTGCTCTTCAAGTCAGGGTGTGTTTGTGGGAAGAGGTGTGAAGGGTGATGGAAGAGGCAGTTTTAGGCGCTGGTGTTGGTAGGGTCTACCCATGGTCACAGGCCCTGATGGTAGAGGAGCCTCCTCTTTGACATTGCAGGTTCTTCCTTCAAAGAACTTACAACTCTAACTCTAACTCTTCCTAACTTGGAGTATACCGGCTTATCATCCCCTCTGTACTAGCTGAGGTGTCAAGCCTACGTCTTTTGGATCAGTAGCATTTCTGCATCCTAGCGGACACCAGTGCTTAAGCTCTCCCTTGTCTGCCATTTTGTTACCCTACCAGTCCTATTTGCATCTGTGATCTATCATCTGATTCTGCCCCGGCCTTGTTTCTCTCTGCCTTGGTCTTGGCTGCCCATGGCAGAAAAATGGGGAGGAAAGGGAAAACTCATGAGTATATTTGTTTGCAACTTCATGTGACCCAAAGATCACTACTTAGTTTTACATTAATTCCTAATAGACTCTCGTTGGCATCTTCTATACGCATCTGCTACCTCTAATAGTATATATTTCACATGCATCAATCTAGTTGATTACTTTTGTCAGCAGATGAGCAGACATAATAGATATTGTTTGCCAACCCTACATAACTATGAATGAAACCGTTTTCAAAGTAATGTTGCCAAATGAGATGATTTAACTTATCTAACACAGGTCACACACTGATGGCACCCCTGAATGAAAGCCTTACTCGGAGGTATGCATAATTCAGCATTAAAGAGTTGTTTGCCAAATAGTTATCTTCACATGTAACAGTTGATTACTCCAGGTGTACATGTTTTCCACATGAGATTTACATAAATTATGTATGATTTCCTCATTATCAAGGTTGTGCACTGAGCATGGATCATCAGCTTCTTAACTAATTTCCCAAAACATAGGCATTCTCTTTATGGTATTCTAGTACAGCACAAACTGACATAATGTAGTTCAAACACAAATAGTGGCTACATTTTACGCTAAGTAGTTATACAGTTACATAATAAAGCATTTCAAGCTGCTCAAATGATAATAAAAGATGACCCAATGTTTCCCTTATTTAGAGACAGTGGTCCCCAAAAATGTTCAAACAAGTAACGTTTTATCCTGAGCAATTCTGCAGTTAGAACATGTTCACAAATGTGATGTTGTAGAAATCATCTTTACTCTTCAACTTGTATTCTTCCAAATTCAACTTTATTATAGCCTGTCCAAAAAGCAGAATTGTAGCCAACATGTGTTTTGTCTTGTGGAAAATATCCTACCAACTTCCTCAGGGCTGCAGAAAAACAAGTAAAACCAATAATTATCTAAACACTACCTCCCACCAAGGTTAGTATGGTGTCAGTTCAAACATGGTAAAGAAGAAAAAAAGGAAAAGCTAAAGAAAAATTGGTGATCATAAGTAAAAATCAAATAACTGAAAAATGAAATCAACAAAGAAGAAGATGACCCAAACATAGTACAGAGTTTCAACCTATACCCACAGTACACCTCAAGTGTCATCCCTATTGTGTCACTCAAGCGATATAAGAGAAATGGGGGTGGGAAGGTCACTTTGGTCCTGTTGGATTTATCAGCGGCCTTCGATACAGTGCCCCATGTTAAACTTATGGACCGAATCTAGGTGCTCGGTATCAGAGGTGCAGTTTTAAAGTGGCTTACCTCTTATTTGAAATACAGGAATCAGGAGTTCTGGACGGCTCCCTTTGCAGCTGAAATCCCGGAAATGGATGTGGGAGTCCCTCAGGGCTCTATTTTAAGCCCTACATTATTTATGTGGAAGAGGTGTGGCGCAGCGGCCAGTGTTCCTGACTCTGGCCACAGGGTTCAAGGTTCAATCCCCGACTTCGGTGGCAGGTTAACCCAGCACCATGTGACTCTGGGCAATCGCTTGCTTAATCTTCCCGACGGCCCCCAGTGCCTGGGCACCTCCGTTGGAGGTAGCTGTGCGCTTTACAAATGCTGGCAATCTCCATATGTCACCTTTAGTGGTCCTGGCGGAGACATATGGAGCGAAAGTGATTTCATATGCTGATGATACTCAGCTCCTCTTCTTGTTTTGAGGGATCTAAAAAGTTGCCTCTCAAAAGTATTTCAATGGCTTAGATCTAACCAGCTCAAATGTAATGCGGAAAAGTCGGAAATCATCTTCTTTGGTACTCAACCGCCAGATGACTGGAGACTCTGGTGGCCAGAAGATATGGCACCTTCTCCCGCTGCACAACAAAAAGTAAAGAATTTGGGCGTCCTGATAGATGATCAATTATGAAAGCCCAAGGTCAATCTGTGGTAGGATCGTGCTTTGGTCTCCTCAGGATTCTAAAGAAATTCCTACCACTCCCATCTTTAGATCACAGGAGATGTGTGGTCCAGGCACTTATCACTTCAAGACTGGACTATGCGAATGTTCTGTAGCTCGGCCTTCCGAAATATCTGCTCAAGCATCTGCAGGTGGCACAGAATGCCGCCGCTAGATCCATTCTCAGGCTTAAAGCGAGTACTCATATGTCCCCTCACATCAAAGCACTCCAATGGCTTTCGGTAAAGAAGAGAATCAGATTTAAAGTGCCGGAGCTTTTCTTTAAAGCTTTATATGCAAAGGGGGCCAAATACCTCTGCAGAAGGATTTCCCACTATGTTACTTCTAGAACTCTGAGATTATCCTTGATGAACCTGGCCGGGGTCCCTAGAATGTTTCGTGTTCGAGCCGGGGGTGCCTCGGTTGGGCTCCTTAGGGCTCAGACTTGGAATGCGCTCCCCGCTTCACTTAGAGCGGTGACAGACACTAGTCACTTTTAGGAAACACCTCAAAACTTTGCTTTTTAACTATTAATTGTGAGTAATTTACCCACGCCCTTTGGTTTTCCCTTCTTTCCCTCCCTTTTTGCATGTGTAGTTAATGGGGGGTCTGCCCCAGTGGCATATTGATGCACTGGGACACTCTTTTTGAGTAGCTGTGTGCTAGATAAGTTCCTTTATATTCGTATTCCTATTCAATAGAAACTACAGAGAAAACTTCCCACAAGTGATTAAGAAGGAGGTTAACACTCCCACAGCACCAATAAACTCCATTGCAAATGTAATGGCAACTCACTAAAAAAAAGAATAAGAAGGACAAAGATTCAGACATCAATAAATGCAAACAGAAATCCTCCCCAACTCCCAAACATTAATGTATTTCATGAGACTTTATAACATAGTGAAAATAATCAAAGCTATATCAAAGAAATATATACATATCATACCTAAAATTTCATAGCCATTGTCTCACTCAGTGCTTCCAGTAGTAAGGAAGTAATACACTTCCTGTAATAAATAAGCACTCAAATCACCTTATGCCTCACTTTAAGAGATAGCCATTTTCTGCAATTATAGTAATACCAACAAACGTGAGCAACAAACTTGATTTCTTTGAGTAAACAGCAATACTGTCCAAATTAGTAGATCCATACCTCAGAGTTTCCAAGGAGAGTCCTCCCTGTAAATCGATGGAGTTTCCCATACACGCCATATTGGAATATTTATTTATACCCACAACAGCACGATGGCTGAAAATCAGAAAACGGACTATAGTTATTATATTCCAAGTGCACGCCTAATTGAAAACGAGATGCTAGTTTCGATACAGCTAGTAACAGGCCAAAGGAATGCGCTAACAAATAAGATCCAGTACCGAACCTTTTATAATCAAGGTACTAGGAAAAATGCTTGAAACTCAAACGATGGCATGTCTTTTGCATGTCAAGTAAAAACACATGGTGGCTAATGCTCAAAGTGGACTACAATTACTACTAGTGTTATACTCCAAGAACGCAGCATCTTGAGGTGAAAAGCTGGGTGTGATAAAACACAATTGCATTCATTGTGACTCACAATTCCTCGCGTTGTCTGCTACAGAAAATCTTCAAGTTTCTTCCACAGAACACCAGGTGAACCGTCATGCAAGCACTCTTCACAAGCCAACTCAACTACAGCAACGCACTGTATGCCAGAATTTCCAAGCAATTCCTGAACAGACTTCAAGCAATCCAGAGCGTTCCTGCAGGATTCACACTCAACCTTCCTCACCGCACTCACATCTCGTCTCATATCTGGGCATATCTGGGAGCTCCACTGGCTCCCCATTCACAAGCGCAGTAAATTCACACTCCTCACGCATACCTGCAAAGCCCTATAGAACACGGGACCTACATATCTCAACGGCTTCATACACTTTCATAACCCATCAAGACACCTATGTTCAGCCTCATGCTCACTTGCACACACCACCGCTTTCACAAAAGCAGAGCAGGGGGTCGCTCATTCTCATACATAGCACCCAAAACATGGAGCAAAATCCAACAAAACATCTAAGCCTCCTCTTTGCTACTTAAGTTATGCAAGAAGCTGAGGACTTGTCTCTATGAAGTAGTTCAGCAGGGACTCCCCGCCTATACACCTTCTCAAGTACCTAGATATTCTCACAGGTGATTAATGCACTCTAAAAAGTGACATGACATATCATTACATAATATAACATAGCATGAAGGACCTACTTTCTAATCACCTGACCTCTGCCCAGGATATGGGCACTCTTGCCTTTGTTTTCAGCTTTTTTGGGGCACTGGATAACAATTCAGCAGCAGGAAGGGGTGGATTGTGAGTCATTCAAGAATGGCTCAGTAATGGCTGTTTCTAATCTAATGTTATGTAACATTCTGTCAACATAAATACTTTCAAAAAGTGGGAGGCTAGGGCAATGATAAACCTGGACTAACGAATGCCATCCTGTGATCCCACACATCATAGATTTAAAGGCCCACCTGGAAAGGGTTTTTTTGTGTGGAGTGCAATTCTAAAGCAGATAAGTATATATTTATGTATGGGTAGTGTTGTTAGACAAACACATCTAATGGGGGATGATGTTAAGCATGAAGACAGAAAGCATTACTACTGTAATTGTTGTGTATCTTACCGTTGTTTTTATTAGTGTGTAAATTAATGCATAAAATACTTATCTTAATGTGTGATGGTTATGTTGTGTTGTTTGTGTTTATGCATATTTAATTATTGTGCCATAATAAATGTGTGTGTGTGTTTGTGTGCGTTTGTGTGTGTATGTATTTCTATGTATTTTCGGACTCTTCATGAATGTTCATATTTTTCTTGGCATTTTCAATGTATTGTGTACACTGGTGTCTGTGGTTTGTAAAGATATGGGGCCAATTATTTTAAATTACAGTGAATTTTAATGTGATTTCTTTGGGTATCTGCAATGTATGCATTTGATTTTGTCTGGATGTAGCTGTTTGTACTAGTCGTTTTATTCCCTATCTCTTTTGAAATATTTTGTGATTCTGAGGTTCTGTAAATTACGCATTCGTTCGTGCTCAGCCTCCATTTTGTACGTCGCCGCCATTTTGTGTTGCCCTCACTCAGGCAGCGTGGCGAGCGCGATGTTTTTGTCGTTTCTGCATTCACGTGTCAGGTGGCTTCTTTGCTTATGTTTACTAACGAGTGTCAGGGCCTGGCCGAGTACACTAATACCTGTCTGAGCTGATTAATCCCTGTCCGGACTATTTGTTGGCTCACACCATTCTTTCCTCCAGGTTATCTTATCTGCTGTCCTTCGCTATATGTCTCATGTATTCTCCTGTTTCACGATTGTCCTTCTACAACATGCAGCTGTGTTTTCTCTACTTGTAAATCGAATTGTGTGGATTCACTCGTAATTTACTCAAGGGGTCGAATAACAAACATACCCGGAAACTTGAGTTGCTTTTAGACTTAAAGTATTGTCTATAAACGTTTGCTTATGTCGCATGCTCTTGTGTAATTGTATTTTGCATTGTATTGTACCGTATATAAACCTGTGCGCCACGGAGTTAAGTGGCAGTCTCTTTTGAACCTCGTTATACTGACGACTTCTAAGACCACTGTACTAGCTACAGCTAATAAATACCATCTTCTACGCCAGACGAAGAGTCCGTGTCTCTGTATTTGACAAGGCAGGTGAATCCCTCGGATTTCAGGCGTACCCTGCACCACCGGGCCTTAAGGCTACGGTTCCCCAACTGGCGCCCAACGTGGGCGACTTCAGAGGTAGCGGTTAAGCCTGAGGGTCGTGAGGAGCCCCGCAAGAAAATTCTGGAGGATGCACACCACGTGATCGACCCCTGTATGTCGAAGTGGACCGAAGGTCTTTGACAGCGCCGCTACTCCTTTCCGATGGCTACTGAAGACTGCTGCCCTGACTGTCGCCCTGCCTTGGACCCTTCTGATGATGTTTGGTAAAGCGAGACGATAGACGGACCTTTGCTGGTGTAGGACGATCCTTAGTTAAGTATTTGGTGGGTCGCTCCCATGATCCTTTGTTTTGTTTTTGTTTTTGGGTTTTATTCAGGTATTGCAATACCCGAAGCCAAAGGGTAATTACGTTTGTACTGTTTCAGTGATTTATACCCCTTGTTGTTTGTAAACAGTCTAGAGAAGTAACGATGCCTGGATTGAGTAAATTCAAAAGAATTTGTTGTTTGGGTTGTACAAGGGATTCCCAGTTGGAAGATTCATGTCCGATTCCTCCAGTTGGAACTCCCACTTATGAGCTCTATTCCAAGCATGGTATTGGTCCCATTACATTTAACGAGACATGGGTCCGATACACAAAAAATAGTGGAGTTTTGAGTTGGCCCCAAAATGGTAGTTTAGATTCCGCCATACTAGATAATTTGGAAACAATTCTGTTTAGAAGAAAAGCCCGGCCGGCAATGTTTGACTCTTTTCACCTTTGGCGTAAGGAAGCCAAACAGAAAAAAATTAAGCAAGTAAAAAAGGATAAGAAAGCTCAAAATATGTCAATTATAGAGGCTGCTCAACAATTTAAAAATAATGAAGTAGATGGTACAAATGAGGTATTAGAAAGACAGCATCGCATGGCTATGGATAGATGCTATCCGGTGTTGCCTACTTCCTCTTCAGATAAAAATAAGGAATTAGAAGAAGATTCCCTAATGTCTTGTTTATTGAATTCACGCCCTATGCTCAAAATGCTAACGCACCTCCGTTACCTTCTCCTATCGCTCAACCACTGGTTGCTCAATTGCCGATTATTCAGCAGCCGGCTCAGCCCATTAATGCTTCCCTGCCTATTTCTGCTCCGTCTTTACAGCCTGCAATTCAGCCCCCACCTCTACCAATTCCCACTCTAGTTCCTCAGTTGGCTACATTTCAGTCTCTGTTACCTTCTGCATCTGTATTGCCTCCCATTCTCTCGAGGGATTCCCCTGCATCACACAGGAGACTGGCTGAGGCTGTCTCGAATTACTTTTCTCCTCTTCCCGGGTCCTTAAATCTGTCTCTAGCTTTCTCTAGACGACAATCCCGTTGTCAGCTTCCTCTTTCGGACGAGAAGGTAGTTTTGGGTTCCCTCGCTCGTAAATGGATCGAGAGAGGACTAGATTATAGTACAGAAGATATTATGAGTTCTTTTCACCAATGGGTAGAGCCCACACAGAGATATGTTTTTAATGTCATGTGTCAGACTCTTATTAAAGGTTGGGAAGATATGGGGTTGGATATAGTTCCTTCAGAGCTGTTGAAATTACAAGCCGATTTTGACCAAGGTTTTATTGTAGGGCCACGAGTTGAAGACGCAGTCACTAAACTTATTGCGTTTCGAACAATGTTCTTGTCTTTATCCCTTTCCAAGATTGATTCTGCCAAAAACACAGGCATTAAGAATTATCCGATGCGTGAAGTTCCTCCCGTATGGAGGGACGCGATAATTGGTCCACCTGCTGTTCCTGCTCATTTCCAGCGTATATGGGTCCATGAACCCTGGAAAAGGTCTGAAGTGTTGGCGCTTAAGCAAACTCTTCCGGACCCTCCTAAAAATCCGGCTGGATATTATAAGGAATTATCTCAAACAGTTGATGCTTGTATTATGAATTTGGCCGATATAGATATGTTGTTTGGGAATGTTGTTCCACAAGCCTTGTGGGCACGAATTCGTAGGGAAAATCATAATGCTGAATTAGGTGGTGATTGGGCTGCTATTAGAGCCGCTGATGCAGGTCAAGTGGGTGGTGCAAAACCCGATGACCTCATTACGGCCCTACCAGGCAGAATAATAGAATTAATGAAAACTATGATGCCCGCGGTGTGAGTTAATTGGGATAAGCTGGCCGCATGCAAGCAAAAGAAAGACGAAAGTGTTTCGGATTTCTTCACCCGTTTTGAAGAGACGTTTATTGATCACAGTGGTCAGGATTTGAGTGTAGAGGGTGGACAACGGTTGTTTGTGGATAAGTTCGTATACAACTTGCTTCCTGAATTATCGAATAAACTAAAAAGTTCTGAAATTGCATGGGCTGTTTCTTCCCCTGCTAAAATACTGGCTACTGCGCAGTATTATGAGAATAGAGATAAGGAGGAGAAAGAGAAAAAAGAGAAGAAAAATAAAGATTTAAAAATGAAGGTACTTTTGCAGCAAGCTTATCCTCTGCTATCTGCACAGCCTCAGTTTTCTCAACCCCCACAGTTTCAGAAAGTGTTTCAGAAACCTGAGTATTTCGCTCCACGTCTTCCGTTTGGTCATAATCAATGTGCGTATTGTAGAGAAGAGGGACATTTTAAGAATAGTTATCCAGTTTTATTACAGCGTAATAATGGGATGTCTGCTCCATGAGGTCGTGGTAATTCCCAGTCAGGATCTAGAGGTAGAGGACGAGGTGTGTCCTCTCAGGAGCAGCGTTCTATTCCTCCATCTACTACGAACTATTTTGATCAGCAGAGAGTCCAGTCCACACAGTATTATAATGATGATTATTGTGAAGAAAAGGCTGACAATTTTCAGATTGAATAGGACAGACAAAGACGAAGTGAGGGAGTTGTGTCGATTCCAGTAGATCAAAATGGGCCATATGTCACGATCAATACTATGGGTGTTTCAGAACCGTTTCTTTTGGATACTGGCTCTATGAGAAGTTCTATTATGCATGCTAAACTCCCTGGGGCACCTTTGTCTTGCTTAATAAATACTTCTGTAGGATTTTCTGGCGCCCCAGTTCGTAATCCGGTTTCTTGTCCCTTGCCTGTTTCGATTGGTCCTTATGACTTGAAAGCTCCGCTTATTCTAACAACTGGTTGCGGCGAAAACTTGCTGGGTCTGGATTTGTTGAAAAGATTAAATGCAACATTGTATTGTTCCCCTTCGGGTGTGCATCTTACGTTGGGGAAGAAAATGACATCTTCCATGTATCTGTCACGGGACGAGTTTCCACCCGAGTTGCTTTCTCTTCCTGAAAGTCTTTGGGCTACGGGCCCAAATGATGTGGGTTGTCTTGCAATTCCACCATATGTTGTCACAGTTAAGGAGAATGTGAGCATGCCATGCATTCCCCAGTATCGTATCTCTAGTGATGGAGAAAGAGCAGTTTTGGCTATTGTGATGATTTTATACGGAAATGCGTAGTTGAGGAAACGAGAGGTAATGTTTGTAACAGTCCTGTTCTTCCGATTCTTAAGAGAACTGATCCTTCACAACCTCCTGTTTACAGATTTGTTATTGACCTTAGAGAGGTCAATAAAATTGTGGTGCCGCAGTTTCCTGTTGTTCCGGATATTACTGCTTTGTTGACAATGATTCCTGCTTCGGCAGCTTGATTTTCAGTTATAGACCTCAAGAATGCTTTCTTTAGTATTCCTATTGCTGAAGAAAGTAGAGATATTTTTGGTTTCTCTCTCGATGGCTGAAGTTTTAGATTTAAGAGAGCTCCTAAAGGCTATTGCGAAAGTCCCTCTATCTATAGCAAGGCTCTTAAGTCACAACTTGATGCTCTTCCTTTGCCACCTGGCGCTACACTTATTCAGTATGTGGATGATTTGTTGGTGGCTGCTGATACGGAAGATGTGTGTAAGGAAGTGAGTGTTGCGTTATTGCACCATTTGTCTGCACTACAACATAAGGTGTCTCCCTCTAAGTTGCAATATGCCCGCCAAGAGGTTATCTATCTAGGTCATCTCTTGTCGAAGGAGGGAAGACGATTCGCCCCAGAACGTATTCACGCTATTTCACAGATGTCTGTACCTACCACACAGAGAGAAGTGCGTGCCTTTTTGGGTATCACTTCCTACTGTAGACAATGGATTCCCAATTTTTCACTTTTGGCTAGACCACTGTTGGACCTAACGTTGAAAGATACGCCACATCCGCTCCCATGGACAGATGAATGTCAGAAAAGCTTTGTTGACCTACATACTGCTTTGTGTTCTGCTCCGGTGTTGGGTACCCCAGACTACAGTAAGCCTTTTACACTGTACGTTCACGAGAGAGAGGGTTGCGCATTGTCAGTTTTGACGCAGAAATTTAGAGATAAGCAGAGGCCATGTGCCTATTTCTCCGCTACATTAGACCCAGTAGCTAAAGCTTTGCCCAGTTGTCTAAGAGCCACAGTAGCTGCGGTGATTTCTATCAGAAAATAGGCTGGATTAGTATTGGATAACACACTCATTGTTATGGTTCCACATGCAGTGGATACTTTGTTGAATAGAACCAGAACACAACATCTTACGAGTGCTCGTTTGTCTGGATATGAGCTGACACTTTTGGCGAGCCATGTGCACATCAAAAGATGTAACACGTTAAATCCAGCTGCACTGTTGCCATTACCGGATGAGAAAGATGTTCAGGAGAAACATGATTGTTTTCTTCGAACGGAAGAAGAAACGAAGGGTAGAATTGATTTGAAGGACACTCCGCTCAAGGACCCGGATGGGATCCTATGGGTAGATGGTTCCTGTTTTAAGCTTCCAAATGGGGAGACTACTTCTGCCTATGCTGTTACCACCTTATGTACAATTGTCGAGGCGGCACGTATTGGACATAATTCAGCCAAGCAGCTGAGTTAATAGCCTTGACTAGAGCATGTGTTTTGTCAAAAGGAAAGAGAGTGAATGTCTACACCGACAGCCAGTATGCTTTTGGCGTTGCACATAGCTTTGGTAGATTATGGAGGGAGAGAGGATTCTTTACCTCCCACGGGACAAAGATCCAGCATGGTCAGTTAGTGACTGATCTTCTTGAGTCACTTACCTTACCTGCACAGATAGCAATCATAAAGTGCAGCGCACATAAGAAAGTCACAGATGATGTGGGTCATGAAAATGCGTTTGCAGACGAAGTAGCAAAAACTACAGCTAGAAATACAGCTAGTCGAATGTACGTGGCAGGTCCTGCAAATTGGGTTAGGGAAATTGGAATGTGTGAAGACACGATTGAGAGTGTGAAAACAATTCAGGGAGAAGCGAATGAGAAGGAATTAAGAACGTGGAAAGAAAGTACGGGAATGTTAGACTCGACGGGTTGTTGGACGGAATTGTCGGAACATCAGCGATGGTTATTACCGGATGCTTATGTATTGCGGGTTGTAACTATGGCTCCTGGTCCAGCCCACATTAATGCAAAAGGCATTTGTAAGCTCTTGGCTCCTGTATGGCAGAATGAAGGAATTCCGAAATGTGCAGAGAACGTGGTTAAGCATTGTATTGTTTGTCTAATGCATAACCCAGGAAAAGGTACCCCAACTCCGGCAGGTCATTTTTCTCCCCCGTCATATCCTTTTGAAGTGCTGCAGATCGATTACATTCATATGGATCGATGCAACAATCTTAAGTATGTTCTGGTGGTGGTATGTGCCTTTTCCCGTTGGATAGAGGCCTACCCCTTGAAAGATAACACTGCTTTGTCAACTGCTAAAGTGTTACTTAAAGAGTTCTTTCCCAGATTTGGTTTGCCGCGAATTGTCTGGAGTGACAATGGGAGTGAATTTGTGGGTCAAATTATGCAGAAAGTATGTTCTGGTCTTGGGATTAGACAAAAATTCCATGCGGCAAACCATCCACAGTCAGCAGGTTTGGTTGAGTGTTATAATGGTATGCTCAAACTTAAACTAGCTAAGATTCAAGCCAGTACAGATCTTGCCTGGCCAGATGCCTTGCCCCTAGCTCTTTTGTCAACCAGAACTACTTAGCCCATATGAAGTGGTATTTGGACGCCCAGCTAATGTTTGGGGTGTCCCTCGCCCCAAGAGATATTCCGATATACCATATCCTTTGTTAATTGACTATTTGCATGATTTGACTACTAAATTAAGTGTTATTCGTCAACAGGTACAAAGTGCTTTGCCAGAGGCCTCCACGGACCCAGGTCACACCATTTTGCCTGGTGACTGGGTCTGCATTAAAAATTTTCAGCGGACGAAGAATCTGGAACCTCGTTGGTCTACGCCTACGCAAGTTTTGCTCGGCACCCGCACGGCTGTGAAAGTGGTTGGCAAACGAAACTGGGTGCATGGCGTGCACTGTAAAAAAAGTGCCATTGCCATTACCCTTTGACCAGTGTATTCGCAGTGGTGTAAAAGAATCGGATACTGCAGCGGTTCCTTGTTTTGTGCCCTTCAGTGATGCCCAAATTTATGGAACTCAGTCTGAGAAAGCAGATGGCGACATTCTTCAAGCCGCCGTGCCTGCGCATCTTCGAATAGACACTACAAATCCAACCAAAAGTTCTATTTCAAGACCAGACCGTGCTGAGCAAAACACGCTATAACTTGAGGTCGAGAGTTGACCAGAGAACTGAATACTTTGAACACATTTTTTCCTTCTTTCTCATACCATTTAAAGACACTTTTTGGTTGCTTTGTCCTTTTGTTGTCCTTTTGTTTTTGTGAGGTATTAGTATTAGAAGTGCCATCCGTCTCCGTCGCAGGGTCACGGTAGGAGGCTCAGACTGTAACCTGATTTTCTGTTCTTTTAGTAAGCGGCTAGCGCCTCAGGATATACAGAGGTATATAGCTGAGTGATCAAAGAAGATTGCCGTGAGCGACTTTTTTTAGATAAAGATGGATGGTACAATAAATGTAGGTAGGGATAATAGGAAGCAAGAAATTAGATTGAAATATTGTAAATTATTGCGTAGTCGATTTGGCGTGACTTTGTGTATTTTCATGTTTTTGTGTATTTTATTAGCTTGTATTGGTTGGTTTGTCCATGTTCTACATCCGAGAAGTGTTGCTAATTCCACAACTTCTTTGCCCTCTCGTCTTTCTGTCTTTTTGCATAAAATGCATACTCTACCCCCTCATGAACAGATAAGGAGAGCTGAATATATGAATAATACGTTTATCCAGTTATTGCACCAACGCCAGTTGGCCATTAATATGACTGACTGTTGGGTGTGCGGTCTTATGCCACACAATACACAAAAGGGAATGCCGTATCTGGTTCTCCCTTTTTCATATGAAGGTACAGCTTGGACCTACTTGACTATGTTTTCGGCCTCATACCACAACAGACTTAGAAATCCTGTAAAGACTTCTGGGACTGGATTGGATTTCAGTCACAGCTCTTTGATCAAAGGTATAGTAGTGATGGCTAAAATTGTAGAAAGGGGAAAAATTCCATTGGAAGAGAAGAAAGCTTATGAAGGATGGAATGTTACCCACTATGTTTCTAGTCTTGGTGACAAAAATAAAAGGGGTGAGTCTTCTCCAGTATGGACTGTACCCCATCAAGGTAATTTTGGTCTCCAAGTCAACAGTAAGAGAACTGACAATAAACAGAGTTGTTTACACACCTATATTTTCTCGTCCCCTGATTTCCCCCCATTGGTTCCGTCACAGGGAACTTATTTTGTTTGTAAAGATAGAGCTTACACCTGGCTCCCTTCCAACTTTTCTGGAACGTCTTATATATCTTTCCTTCTTCCCCCTACATATTCAGCTCCGTCAGACCACTACAGAACTAGATATAGCCGAGGTATATTCAATGCCAAGGACACGGCAGAACAAGAGGGAGGAGATTTCCTTAAAGGATTCCTTCCCTTGGGGGCCCGATGGCCAACAGCAGAAATATCAGACAATTGGTTTGTGTGGTTGAGACCACTATTAATGTTACTGCAGGTGCGATAGGTAACATTACAGCCGAGCTACAGGCTAATCGTCTTATGACGTTGCAAAATCGAATTGCGTTAGATGTGATCCTAGCAGACCGAGGAGGTGTCTGTAGATTGATCCGATCTAGCTGTTGCATTTATATTCCAGACGATGCTCCGGCAGTATATCAAGCCATTTCCAAATTGCATACCATCTCCGAGTCGATCCATCAGGACGAAGTGGATTGGTCTTTTATGGGATGGTTTTGGAGAATATTGTCAACCTGGGGATGGAAGATCCTGACGTTCCTAGGAGCAATTTTGGCCATTATATTCTCTTGTTGTTTGTGCGTTCAATGTGGTCCCGCAGTATGTGGCCTGTTGCCTACTTTATGCATTCCACGTTCTGAAAATCCGAGGACAGAGCATATTAGGATGATGGTGCAACAGCAGCTCGAGGACTTTATGAACATCGATGCTGAGTCCGACTCAGATTAGCATGAGTTGGTTTGTCTTTGCCTGAGTAATGGCAAAAGGAGGGTCTGAGGTTCTGTAAATTACTAATTTGTTTGTGCTCAGCCTCCATTTTGTATGTCGCCGCCATTTTGTGTTGCCCTCACTCAGGCAGCGTGGCGAGCGCGATGTTTTTGTCATTTCTGCATTCACGTGTCAGGTGGCTTCTTTGCTTATGTTTACTAACGAGTGTCAGGGCCTGGCCGAGTACACTAATTCCTGTCTGAGCTGATTGATCCCTGTCAGGACTATTTGTTGGCTCACACCATTCTTTCCTCCAGGTTATCTTATCTGCTGTCCTTCGCTATATGTCTCATGTATTCTCCTGTTTCACGATTGTCCTTCTACAACATGCAGCTGTGTTTTCTCTACTTGTAAATCGAATTGTGTGGATTCACTCGTAATTTACTCAATGGGTCGAATAACAAAAATACCTGGAAACTTTTGCTTTTAGACTTAAAGTATTGTCTATAAACGTTTGCTTATGTCGCATGCTCTTGTGTAATTGTATTTTGCATTGTATTGTACCGTATATAAACCTGTGCGCCACGGAGTTAAGTGGCAGTCTCTTTTGAACCTCGTTATACTGACGACTTCTAAGACCACTGTACTAGCTGCAGCTAATAAATACCATCTTCTACGCCAGACGAAGAGTCCGTGTCTCTGTATTTGACAAGGCAGGTGAATCCCGGGGATTTCAGGCGTACCCTGCGCCACCGGGCCATAAGGCTACGGTTTTCCAATTCCCCTGCACTACGTGTGAGTTGACTTGTAGGGTCTGTGAATTTGAGGCTTGACTGGGATAGATTCTAGAATTTTTGGGCTCTAGCAAACCTTAAGTAGATGTTGGTGTACCATTTTGAATTGCCTTTTAATGATGGAAGACTCATTATATGATATCTGGGAAGCGGCAGGCATAGATTTCAAAACAACATAAATTGGTTTTATGAGCATGCGAAGTGGTATGGCTGCCGTACTACTTCAGGTTTTCCTAAAAACCGTTTGTGATAGCTTCTTACTTGTCAGTTGAAAACATTTTGGACAATAATGCATGACTTATTTTTTCAGTGAAGTGCAGTTCATTACGGCACAGATCAGTGTATGCGTGTTCCATTATAATGTGTTTCCCTTAGCTAGAGAAGAGCATGTATTTACTATTTACAAATGCACAAGTGTTGATTTCCACCACAAAAAATGATTGCATTGTATCTAAGACTACTAAAGGCTTACTTATTTTATTGATCATTGCCCTCCGCTAAATGTGCTTTTCATAATATAGAGTTGTAAACTATTGGCAACACAGCAGAGCATGTTGCAATTTATTGCACACTCTGGGTAAACAGAAGCTGGAAAGGAATAGGAAAAAGAGAAAAACAAGTGTTCACAACATGGGAAATGCTCTTTTTCTATATATTCCAATAGTTATTGTTAGACTTGTCAGTCTTAAGGAGGTCTTCTTCCAAACTTTTTGCTTTCACCCTGCTATTTTTCTGAATTTGTTTTTGCTGGCCTTAGGACTCTGTGCTCTTTACCACTGCTAACCAGTGCTAAAGTGCATGTGCTCACTACCCAAAATGGCACATTTAATTAACATATACGTCCCAAGTAGATTGGTATATCATATACTCTGGGCCTGTAAATTGGATGCTACTAGAGGGCCTGCAGCACTTATTTGCCACTCACTTAAGTAGCCCCTTAAAACATTTCCCAGGTCTGCCATTGCAGTCTGGATGCTGTTTTAATCTGCCAGTTCGATTTGGCAAAATAAACCCTTTGCCAAGCCTTAAAATCCCCTTTTATTACATATGTTACCCCTAAGGTAGTCCCTAGGTAGACCATAATGTGTGGTGCATTTTAGTAAAAGGTTGTACACACACTGTGAAGTTTAAACATGTCATGGTAGTGGAAATCTCACAAATGTATTATTTTAACTACTGTGAGGCCTACCTATCCTATATGATAACATTTGGTTGCCTTATTAGTGCTGACTTTTGATTAAGAACAGATAGAGCTGTCATGTTGGCTGTCTGAGAAATGTTAATTTAAAATTATCTTTAGGGATAAAGTTGGATTTTAAGTTGAAATTTAAAATTGCCACTTTTAGAAAGTTGGCCTCTTCCTGCTTTAGCTATTCTCTGCCTGTTCCTGGGTCACATAACGGGGTGTAGTTGGCAGTTGGACTTTGTTTATTCCTCCCTTACAGCTACACAATAGAGGAATTCAGTCTGCCTAGATGAGCCATCACTGGCAGAATGGGGGCGGGGCTATACACAGCCAAACTTGCAACTCAATAGGCTGTGCACTGCTTTCATACAAACGTCTTCACAAAGGACTTCACACTAGTGTGTTATACCTGTGCCTGGAATGGAGTCAGGGCAGGAGAGGAATGGAACTCTCAGCGCTTCAAAGAGAAACTCCAGAAGAAACTTCCCCGTACTTTAGAGAAGGCACCAGGTATAAAAATCAGACCCTCAGATCCACCTTTCAGTTCACTTTCTGTACCTGTGGAAGGACTCCCAGAAGACTGCCTGCTGCAGTGACATGTTGTGTACTTTAGAAGACTGCGTTGCTGCACCTGGATGGACTGCTTTGCTGCCCGAGGCCTGCCTTGAACCACCAGAGGTCTGCCCTGCTGGTTGAGCCCTGTTCCACCTCTTGAACCCAGGAATGCCAAAGTGATGCCAAGGGCTTTTTGACTGGCCTTCTGATCAGACTCTCAGGGATCAAAAAGGCTGTAACCAACTTGAAACCACACTAGGAGCGAGCCTGGGTGAGTCCTGACACTCCAAGTGGTACTTGCCTATCCTGGACTCTTAGAAGTCATGCTAAAGGTGCCAGAAAGTCACAGTCCCAAATGTTTTGGGCTAAAAACTGCTCTGAGAACGGGCAGTAGGCCAGGACTAACCTGCTCATCTATCCTCCCAAGGTGCATTGCTGGTCAGCCTGACATTGCGACAGCTCCTGCTATATTCTTCTCCACAGCAGAAAATCCTGTTCAGCAGTACTTCGCAGAAGGGGTAACCGGACTTGTGGATCACTTGTGGGCTATAGCCTCCAGCCTCATACCACTAAAAAAAGTTGGAATGCGGAAACCTTCACTGCAACTTCAACCAGCAGCTCCCCAAAGAAGACACCTCCTTAGGCACAACCTGCCATCTGGCTCCGCTGAACTTTACCTTCTCAGACATGTTTCCTCAAACTTTCCTGCAGCAGAAAAACACCATGGTTCACCGACGAACTCAAGAGCTCCAAGAAGAACTGTCGAGCCCTCGAGAAAGTCTGGAGAAGGGAACCAACTACGGACAACATGACCACCCTCAAGCTCGCCACCCGGAAACACCACCAACTGATCCGCGCCACCAAGAAAAATACATACAAGGACCGACTGGACAACAACGCACACAACTGCAAGGAACTCTTCAACATCGTGAAAGAGCTCTCCAACCCCAACGCCGGAAACAATGACATCACCCCGTCGCAAGACCTCTGCAACTCCCTCGCGTCCTACTTCCACAACAAGATCACGGACATACACAACAGCTTCAGCAACCAACCAACGCAAGCCACAACCGCAACAACGCCACCCACCACCACCCTCCGCACCTGGACTCCCATCAGCACCGAAGACACCATCCGCACAATGAACTCCATCCATTCCGGATCTCCGACTGACCCCTGCCCTCACCACGTCTTCAACAAGGCCGACGCTGTCATCGCACCCCACCTGCGGGGCATCATCAACACCTCCTTCGACACCGCCACCTTCCCTGAGAGCTGGAAGCACGCCGAACTCAGCGCTCTCCTCAAGAAACCCACAGCAGACCCCACCGACCTCAAGAACTACCGTCCCATCTCGCTCCTCCCGTTCCCGGCCAAAGTCATCGAGAAGACCGTCAACAAACAGCTGGCCGCCTTCCTCGAGACGAATGGATCCCTCGACCCCTCACAGTCGGGCTTCCGAGCGAACCACAGCACCGAGACCGCCCTCATCGCTGCCACCGATGACCTTCGAACCCTGATGGACAACGGAGAAACAGCGGCCCTCATCCTCCTGGACCTCTCCGCGGCTTTCGACACTGTCTGCCACCGCACCCTAGTACAGCGCCTCGGCAACATCGGAATCCAGGACAAGGCACTGGAATGGATCACCTCCTTCCTCGACGGAAGAACACAGAGAGTCCGCCTACCACCGTACAAGTCAGAGGCCACCAGAGTCATCTGCGGCGTCCCTCAAGGATCCTCACTGAGCCCCACCCTCTTCAACGTCTACATGAGCCCCCTCGCGGCCATCGTACGCCAACACAACCTCAACATAATCTCCTACGCCGACGACACCCAGCTGATCCTCTCCCTGACCAACGACCCCGCCGCCGCCAGAGCCAACCTGCACGAAGGGATGAGAGATGTAGCCGAATGGATGACGACCAGCCGCCTGAAACTGAACTCGGACAAGACGGAGGTCCTCATCCTGGGCTCCTCGCCCTCCGCCTGGGACGACTCCTGGTGGCCCCCCGCCCTAGGCACCGCACCCAAACCAACGGACCACGCACGCAACCTGGGCTTCATCCTGGACTCCTCCCTCTCCATGACCAGACAAGTAAACGCCGTCTCCTCGTCTTGCTTCAACATCCTGCGCATGCTACGTAAGATCTTCCGGTGGATCCCCACCGAGACAAGGCAGACGGTCACCCAGGCCCTCGTCACCAGCCGACTGGACTACGGCAACGCCCTCTACGCCGGAACCACCGCCAAGCTCCAGAAGAGACTCCAGCGGATCCAGAACGCCTCAGCCAGACTCATCCTCGACATCCCCCGACGCAGCCACATCTCCGGACACCTGAGAGATCTGCACTGGCTCCCGATCAACAAGAGAATCACCTTCCGTCTCCTCACCCACGCGCACAAAGCCCTACACGACCAAGGCCCGAGCTACCTCAACAACCGGATCAACTTCTACACTCCCAAGCGCCTCCTCAGATCAACCAACCACGCCCTCGCCGCCGTCCCCCGCATCCGAAGAGCAACAACAGGAGGCAGGTCCTTCTCCTACCTGGCCGCCAAGACCTGGAACTCACTCCCGACCGACCTGCGCCTGACCCAAGACCACCTCTCCTTCAGGAAGAAGCTCAAGACCTGGCTGTTCGAGCAGTAACGGCACCCCCCCCCCCCCCACCCAGCGCCTTGAGACCCTACGGGTGAGTAGTGCGCTCTATAAATGACCTGATTGATTGATTGATTGATTGATTGATTCTAAGTCTCAAAGTAAATACTGACCACGTCCAATCCACTTATTGCCTCTGACCCACACCCCATCCCGGTCTGACGATTTTTCGACTTTTACCCAGTTTTGTGTGACCAGGTGTCGGTGGATGGCACTTTGATATTTTAGGCCACAGTTTTTACCTTACATTTTGAAAAGTCATAACTCCGGCTCAACTCATTGGATTTTTGTAATTTTTATGTCACACAATTTATTATAATTGACTCTATATTTCTATTTGGGTGTGTGATTTTTCTTGTGTTGTGTTTTACATTATTACTATTTGTGTGATGCATAAATACTAAACACATTGCCTCTAAATTAAGCCTGAATGTGTTTGTGCTAAGCTACCCGAGGGTTAAGCACAGCTTAATTGAGTGATTTTTGTATTTCACCTTGACAGGGATAGTGGCTGTTTCTTGAGCAGGGTGTAAACCCAGCTCAACGAACAATCCATTTTCTCATTGTTATAGCATACTTTTCCAGGTCAATTTTGAAACTGCGTGGGGCATCTTATTCAGTTAATTGTATTGCCTGTGAACTTTATGTGGCATAATACACGGTTCATTGCAATTTCTGCATTATAGCCTGTCTCTAATTTCCTTTTTAGAAGGCAACTTGTGTTTCTAGTCACACGTAAAAAAGACTGCTCATCTGTGATGGCTTATTAGTGTTGAGTTCTGACCTCACAGTGTCTGCCTGCACAGCCAGCATCTGCAAGTCGTCAGAAAAAAAAAACACGTGTTTCAGCCACCCTCTCATAATGAATGTTTATTTTGACAGTAATGAACAGCCTAACCCTGTTTATTAACATGACATACAGCAATGGGTTGTATGTACAATGGCCCCAAAGTGAACTTTTTTAAATCTTATTTCTCAACTGAGCACTTTCGTGCACAGATGTTCTCAACAGTAGGCATTTTTGTGATTGATCCGCGTGTAATGATAGCTAGGAAAGCCTTTTGTGACCATGTTTTATTTATTTCCATTATAAATTAAGTAGACAATGTCGAACTAATGACCCTTTGTTTTTCCGAATACTATGCTATTTATCTTTTACTTCCGGATCTGACTGTGAGTGGTTGTCTTTAAGAAAATGACTAGCGTGCAAGAAGAAGAATCATATTTAGGAGAAAAGTGGTGCATTCAGTATATTGTTGAATTTAGACTTTCTGTAATGAGCAACTTTTCACAAAGACAAGAACAGTAAGGAACCAATGACCTTTTACCTTTCACCTTTTGAAGACTAATGCATTGTATTTTACTCATTAACAGGCAGCGTCCATATGGAGACGCACAGCAAAACGGCAGTGTCAAATGTAAAATGTGTCTATATGGTCCTGTGATGATAAGCAATATTCCTGGTCTTGGGTGAAATTTTTAAAGGCCATTAGCTCTCTTACCAAAATTATTTCATGTTTACTCACTTCCTTGAGGAATTCCTGTTAGGACAGCAATTGGACGTCCCAAGCATAGAAGATAAACGGGTCCCATTGCTGTATTATGCAGATGATACAGTGTTGATGTCCTTAACGGCCAATAGCCTCCAAAAGAGTCTGAACGCATTTACTGAATTCATGTTGGAATTGGATTTAAAGGTACATTTTAGTAAATCATTTGTTAACGCGGGATTACTGGTTACTAGTTACCTTACCAAATCCCAAACCAAGTCGACTGAATCGTTGGTACCTGTCATTGAGTAAAAGGTAATCTAACAATAAGTCAATCAATTTAAGAACTTACACCACTCTAAATGACCACTGACCAAATTTAAGTTTCAAAGATTTAATATAAAGTCAAAGATAACTGAAGATACAAACTTCTCAAAATGAGATTCAGAAGATAAATTGGTATCACTATGAACATGAACTTTTTGAATAGTCTGAGTCTGAAAAACAGAATAATGAGTACAACTTCAAATAACATAAGCGTTGCCAAAATGGATACAAGTTGCAACCTCAAAGTCATTACAGAAAGGAAAATTAAGGTTAGTCTGTCCCTACACTATACTAAGTGACATCCCTACTTAACAAGATCTTTACCCCTCTAGGTGTCAGCCGTGGTGACTTCCTTAGAAGATCACGCACTTCTCTTTGTCTCTTCTCTGATAATGGGTCTCTCCTGATCAGCCTATCTGCCTACCCATCCGCTTCCTTAGGTTCCCAAAATCATCTGCTCTGCTCTCCTCCCGGGTCGCTTCCCCTAATACCAAATCACATTTCCAATAGAAACGCCCCTTGGGACGCCCCTCACGTGGTACATCTTTGCGCGGTAAACTCCATGATGGTACTCTTCAAGACCCTCGTTATAGTTGACCTTGGTTCCCAGGCTTCTTCTCCAGTGCGCTGATACCCCCTGAAATTCCTGGAAACTCCTACAGGCCTGCGCCAAGCGCCACTGAACAAAGCCCCTTTCATTCTAGCTGATTAAGACCCTCGCACCTGCATACAGTCCGTCCTGCAGTGGGCCTCAAATTCCAGACTCCACCATATCTATAGGTCGTAAAGCACGCTCGAAGCTCTGAGCTGGACACCTCTCGACTTCTCCTCTAACGAGCACATGGCACATCAAAGGAGATGACATTATCAGCACAGGCCTCCTTGATTTACATGAAGCGAGTCCCTGCACTCTAAAACATTAACTTGATTTAAACAACATTCTTAACTAGCATACGTTTCTAAAACAACACATCTATAAAACATATATTTCAAACTTAATTCGATAATACATTTGTGGAAGAACCAGGTTAACCCCATCTCACATTATTTTAGCAGCACGTTTAGATTTGCTGTGAATTGCCCTAAGGCCTACACAATATACTGGATTTTCAGAGTTCTATTCAACTCTAACATGATTCCTTTAACATGAGAACATGAGGTTTTCATATTCATTCCAACATTTCTACATTAATCTCACACAGTTATGATTATTGTTACTCTACTTAAACATTCTATACACTTCACTACTGAATATAAGACACTCTGTATATTTCACTTCTAAATATAAAACACTCGTGTGCAAAAGCATGTTTAAACTAACTACGTGCTTGTAAATATGGTGCACTTATACATTTTTCAGACTTGTGCTCTCTCAATCCCCCCTTTGATGACCTTCTGGGGTCATCACCATCAAGACACCATCACAAAATGTAGAATCCTTCAAAGTGAAGTCGTGGCAGTGCCACCTCTTTTCATTGTCTCTAATGCCTTTAGACTCCTGTATTGGGTGTCCTGCATCGCTGTCAACTTTTCCTCCTGTTTCCTCATAGTTCTCTGCAACCTATTTGCTCTATACCACTGATACAAACGCACCAATCCCCACAAAGTGATTACACAAATCACAATTATGATGATGGGTTTCAGTATGTACCAAACGATACCCTTTCCTAAGTTGGCAAACCAACCTCCAACTTTACCCATTCCATGACCTACTTTTTCCCACACGTTTATCTTTGTCAGATCCTCAATTTCGTAGTGTATGGCAGTGATGTTTCGTGTATACTTCTCTAGAGGTTTTGAATTGTCTGGAATGTAAGTGCAACACTCCTGGACCTTCAAAGCCTTACAGACTCCTCCCTCTTTAGCTAACAGAACATCTAAAGCAAGTCGGTTCTGAAGAACCATTGCCCTAATCGATTGCATCTCACCTTCCACCAGCATCAATGATCTAGCAGTACTGGCGGAAAGCCTATCAACGACTGTAGCTAACCTCCTAATCTTAATGTCATTCAGTATCACTCCTAGGATAGGGAATGCAGCACCGAATACATCTCCAATTACTTCTGCTGCACCCAGCCCTCTCTTCCCTCTAGTTGGAATTTCTTTCTTCGTCGTTTCTAAATTCTCAACATGATATATTTTAGGGAAGACAATAGCCAGATAGCATGATCCGTACCAATTATCTGGTAGCTTAACATAGGCATTTCTTCCACATACAAAATATACATTTGGAATTGCTTGCATCTCTTTCAGAAAATCCTTAGAGTAATACTCCAGTTGAAAAGCATGTTCACAACTGACCTGACCTACATACAAATTCTCATAATAGGAGTAACTCCTGTGAATGCACAGTTTCCCCCATTTCTCCTTGTCTAAAGCAATTGGACCAAAGCTACCCTTTCTCTGATGTATCCTTTCCTCCTTGGTCCAATCTGTTTCCCATTGTCCTGAGGCCTTCAGAATCTTCTGCCTCCTGTATCTAGTATCTACCTGCCCTATAAACTTTTTCTCAATTTCTGACACTTGACAAGTCAGATTATTTCTTCGAGCATGTGAAGTATCTAACGTTTTCCATGGAATAAACCATTTGTGTAATCTGTCTTCGCTCTTGTAATAGTCCCATTTGTTCAAATGCTTGTAATTTGGGACCTCTGGCAATGTCGAGTCGAAATTCGAGAAATAATACTCAAATCCTTCTCGTCCATAAAATATGCTCAACAACAAACTGCATGTGATTCCATATGTCAATGGAAGATGATGGTATCTGATACCCTCCTCTACCGAAGCTGGTAATTGCATACAAACGTAGCAATTCTTCGCCTCCATGACATCAATGTACTCCTAAAGCAATTTAGCATAAACATTTGACCTGAAATTTCCCTGTGACTCATCTGTGTGTAACCTTTTTATTTCTGCATCTAACAACGCTTTGTCTTTATCATTGATGTTTCCCTTATCATTAACAATAGTGGTTCTCGGTGTTGACACTCCTTTGACCTCCTTGACTGCTGTTGCATCCCTCTCATGTCCCACTATGTATGAGACAGTAACCACTAAAATTATCAGGGAAATCACCACTCCCAACAATGTGCCAACTATACATTTTGCCCTGCGGTTCGGGTTGCCAGCCTCCATGTTCTCAAACAGTGTAGTTCTTGACTTTCTTCCAGCATTCGCTTCTTCTTCTCTCTGTACAAAGTCTTTCTTTTACATATTGTCCCTCTTTGGAACCCTTGGAAGCCGACAATTTACTCCGCAAAACAGTTTAAAGTCCTGTAGAGAACAGACAACCCTAGCCCTTCTCCATCCGCTAAAAGGAAACCCCTACCAATTTTCTTCTTCCACTCGGCGCTAGGTTATCTTGCAGTAATTTTTCAAAGTCCTTTCAAAAAGTCTTTTTACAACAAAGTGTTAGTCCAAAACAATGAGCATTCCAAGAACTTCCACTACTCGCTCAAGCATTTCTAACCGAAGGAGCGTTCCCTCCAACACTGGATATCGTGAACAGCAAACTGGAAATTTAACTATTTCTAAGATCAATTTTCTTATTCCGCTTAGGAGAGGAGGATAGACGATGTTGAGTGTCAGCAACCTTTCAGTCTCCGCCCCCGGTAGCAGGAACAGAATTTGTACAGTGATGATTGGGTCAGTTCTGATCAGGTTCACTTCCCTGACCCTCCCGGTTCTGTGCCCCACCGACATCTGCAACGAGGTAGGTCCAATCAGGAGTAGAGTATCTTCTACTAGGCACTCGCACCCTCCTTGATCTTCTAGGGCCCTCCTCGGTTCCCTCCTGGGTATCTTCCTCCTGATCCGAGTCTTCGGATATAGGAACAAGTGTTTCTTCCTGGGCCGACCTCAAACTTAGCCTCCTGTCTCTTCCCGGCCAAGTGGCAGCCTCACACCTTGTTCTCCTATATCTCGTCCTCACACTCGGTTCTTGATCACTTTGGTACTGATCTGTGTCTGTTTCGTATTCACTGCTGCTCTCTCCTTCAGTTGCGTCTTCAGTCTCACTGCCGTCCTGCCTTCGCTCTTCTTCTGAATCCGATGCGTTCCCAACTTCTTCCGACACCCCCTCAGCTGCTTCAATCCCTTCTTGCGACTCTTCTTCCACTTCCGGGCTTTCGTCTGGGATAGGAGCTGTTTCTTCTAGAGGTGCTGGAACTCTTCGAGTATGGGATGCATGGATCCAATTTGGTAGCCCCCCGCACTTCACCGCGGTGTTCGTGATCAGGATTACCTGAAAGGGCCCACGCCAGCGAACATCTAGGCAGTTCTTCCGGACGTGTTTTTTAACCAACACCCAGTCCCCTGGGTTCAGGTCATGACACAGGTTCCTCGATGCTGGAACTTCAGCCGCATGCACCTGAAGGGACACAGAATGGATGGCGTCAGACAATCCTTTACAATAATCCAAGATCAGATCATCTGTAATATTCAATAGGGCAGCAGTTGGAACTGTGGGAAGTCTCATGGCCCTCCCCATCAGAATCTCGTGTGGAGAGAGACCTGTCCTCCTGTCAGGGGTGCTGCGCATGCTCATAAGCACTAAAGGAAGAGCATCTGGCCAACTCAAAGATGTGGATGCCACTACTTTAGCCAATCTATTCTTCAAAGTGCCGTTCACTTGTTCCACAATTCCTGAAGCTTCTGGTCGATAACTACAATGCAGTTTTTGATCGATATTCAGTGTGGAGCACAACATCTTCACTATTTCGCTGTTAAAATGTTTTCCTCTGTCCGATTCCAGAGAGGCAGGCACCCCGAAGCGCGGTATCAACTCCCTGAGCAACAATTTTGCCACTGTGAGTGTATCGCACCTACGTGTAGGGTACGCTTCAACCCATCTAGAAAATACGCATACTATCACCAACACATACCGAAGGCGATTAACTCTTGGCATTTCGAGGAAATCTAGTTGCATTCTATTGAAAGGCCCCCCCCGACCTCCCAATGTGACTCAGTGTGACTGGTGTTCGTTTGCCTACGTTCAGTTGTTGGCAGGTAACACATCGCTTACATACTGATTCTGCTGCTATTCTAAATTTAGGGCAATACCAAGTTTGCCTAAACACTCTCATCATAGCATCCCTTCCTAGATGTACTGGACCATGTATTTCTCTCGCCATGGGATTTGCTAATTCTTCAGGTAACACAGCCCTCCCATCTGCTGAAACCCAAAAATCCATTTCGCTTCGCACGCAACCTGCTATTTCCCATGCCTTTTTCTCTGTTTCAGGTGCGTTCTCCTGCATCATTCTTAAATCCTCCCAAGTGTCTACAGTTTCTAACATCATGCTTAATTCAGTCTTTTCTTCAGCACCATCTATTTCCACTTTTGAAAATGAATAATCTTGTTCCGCACAATAACGTGCGACTTCATCAGCGTATCTGTTGCCTTGTGACACAAAATCTGTATTCTTAGTATGTGCTACACACTTTACTATTGCGATGTCAACTGGACCTTGTAATGCTTCTAACAACAGTCTCACAAATTCTCCATTTCGAATGGGCGAACCAGAGGAGGTCATGTAACCTCTCTGAGACCACAACTGCCCGAAATCATGAACCACACCGAAACCATATTGGCTGTCAGTGTATATGGTGACTCTCTTTCCGTTTCCTGCTATGCAGGCACGAGTTAGGGCAATAATTTCTGCTACCTGTGCGGAATGTACTCCTTCCAGGCAAGCGGCTTCCACAACTCCAGTAATGGTACAAACAGCATAAGCTGCTCTCAATCGACCAGTATCGTCTCTTAAACATGAGCCATCAACAAAATATATTTCATCGGGGTCAGACAACGGCTCATCCACAATATCTGGTCTGGGTTTCGTGCATAGTTCAGTCACATCAAGGCAATCGTGGTCTTCACATCCTTCGCCTTCTATTACAGTAGGTAATGGCATTAAAGTAGCAGGATTCAAGACAGAGCATCTCCTGAGAGTCACGTTCTCCGCGGCAAGAATAACTTGCTCGTAGCGCGTGAGCCTACTATTGGTCAGATGCTGCGTCTTCGTCCTGGTCATTAGCAATTCAACTGAATGTGGTACATACACCACCACTGGATGTCCCATCACAATACTCTCGCTCCTTTCAATGCTGACACCCGTTGCAGCAACGGATTTGAGACATCCGGGCAACGCTGCGGCTACTGGATCTAATGTAGCCGAAAAATATGCAACTGGTCTACGGGCATTTCCGTGGGTCTGTGCCAAGACTGACAAAGCACATACCTCTCTCTCACAGCAATAGAGTGAAAATGATTTCTCGTAATCGGGCATTCCCAGAGCCGGAGCACGACATAAATCGTCCCTCAGCTGCAAGAACGCCACCAAGCATTCTTCGTCCCATGGTACCGGATCACTCACCTCCTTGTGCGTCAGTTTCTGTAAGGGCTTTGCTTTCAGTGAAAAGTTAACTATCCACTGTCGGCAGTAACCCACCATTCCTAGGAACATTCTAACTTCCCTCTGTGTTGTAGGCGCATTCATCTTCATTATCGCCTCAATCCTCTCTGGTGACACCTTACGTTTCCCTTTTTCTAACCGGTGCCCTAAATACTGTACTTCTGTCAGACAATACTGCAACTTGCTCGGAGATACCTTATGTCCATTTTCGGCTAAATGGTTCAGTAAGGCAATTGAGTCTGCTTTACAGGCTTCCTCTGTCTCTGACGCAACAAGTAGGTCATCTATGTACTGTACCAGAACCGAGTTCTGCGGCAGTACTAGATTTTCGAGATTCTTCTTCAACAACTGGTTGAAGATGGATGGACTGTCTGTGAATCCTTGTGGGATTCGACACCATGTTAAAACTCGATCTTCCATTTTAAAAGCAAAAAGATACCTACTCTCTTCATCCAATGGGATTGAAAAGAAGGCCTGGCAAAGATCTATCACTGTGAACCATTCTGCTTGACATGGTATTTGAAACAGTATCACTGAAGGATTCGGTACCACGGGACAACATGAAACGACTATGTTGTTAATCTTTCGTAAATCCTGCACTATCCTGAATTTCCCGCTAGGTTTCTGCAAACCCATAATCGGACCGTTACAAGGACTACCCACGATTTCTTTCAGTATTCCCTGTTGTATCATTGACTCGATCACAGGTTTTATCCCCGCAATCGTTTCCTGGGACAATTTGTATTGAGGCGTTCTTGGAAACTCGGCCTTATGGTTTTACCAGTATTTTTACCGGTTCTACCCCTTTAATCAATCCTATTTCTTCTCCTGTGAAATCCCATACCTCTGACGCCACTGCATCTCTTAAATCTTGGGGAAGATCTTCAACTGTCAGAGTAGGATATAGTTCTACACAGGATTTTGAATTGGCCACCTTAAAGGTAGCATCATCGTCAGTAGTCTGTACCTCCACTCCTTGCGGGGTGCAGTATATGGTGCAGTTCAATTTGCACAACAAATCCCTTCCTAACAGACATACCGGACTCGAGTCACAAACCACAAACTGATGCTCGTTCATATGGTTTCCTATCTTCACAGACACTGGTTCTGTCAAGGGACTAGTCAGCCTTTTGTTCGCGACTCCTACCACTTGAATTGTTTCCCCTGACATCGGCAAGTCTGGAACCACCGCCGATCTCAGAGTTGATCGGGTAGCCCCAGTATCCACCAAGAACGTAGTGGGACACCCTGCCACCTCTGCCTCAACAAATGGCCCTCTCTGATCCACCTCTAGGACAGCCCCGAGGGTACAGTCCTCTTCACTGCTCACACGTTGTCCTGTCAATGGATCAATGTAATAACACTTTTCTTCCTCAATGAAGAGAGGCATCTGTTTAAAGACCTTTCCCCCTGTCGCTACCTTCGGTGGCTGTGGGAACTGGGCCCGTGGAGCCGAAGTCCCCCCTTTGGCCACCTTGCTGCCTGGAACTGTCACCTTTGGAGTTGGGACTTCTTGAACCTGCTCTTCTACTTCTAGCTCTCCATTTTCAGGGTTAAAGGGACACTCGCGTCGCCAATGCCCCACCTGGTGACACTGATGGCACTTCGTCGTTTTCTTTAAAGTGGCAAAGTCTATCCTAGGTCTCTGCCCTTCTTCATTATCTTTGTTCTGACCGTTTGGTTTTCGTCCCATCCCCTGCTTCTGCTGGCCCCCCTTCCCAGCGGACTGCATTTGCACCACCATTAATTTCTCCTTTAAATTCTTAGCTTTAGAATCTATTTCGTCACTACAGTATCTCGCATAACGTAGAATCTCATCTAGTGGTTTGTTCTGCCAACAGATTAAATGTTGCTGTATCATCAAACAAATATCAGGTCTCAACCCCAAGACAAACTTTGACACAAACTGCCCTATATCTTTGGGATCCATTACATCTAGTCCACCGTATTGCTTGAATGTTTTCAATAATCTTTCATAAAACTCGTGAACTGTCTCCTTGGGTTCCTGCCTCGTTCGGTCTATTTTCACCCAATCTATATCCTGTGGTGGTACCTTATCTTTCAACCAAGCTATTACCCTTTCATACTTTCGCATGACAATCTCGGACGGTCCATTAGTCCGAGCATCCCTCACTGGTTCAGTATTTGGCCATTCAACACTAGTCTTGCACGGGGTCCACAAATCAGATGGGACCACGATGTCAAACAACGTGTTCAAATCAATCCACAATACTTTCGAGATCTTGACAAACCTTTCTACCTGCTTATACCACTCAACTGGATTGTCCCTTAACTTCGGAAATGAGTTGGTAAATGCAGCTAAGTCTCCTCTACTCCAGGGCACATGTACATAATTTCCGTTTGATATTTCTCGCAAAGGGAATGCCTCCATATGCATTACCCTTCCCTCGGGGGTCATCACATTTGCACTTCGTCTAACTGTGCCCTTTTTCGACCACCTTTCTTCCCATTTGTCCAATTCTCTCCACACTCTTATCCCTGATACCAGCTCTCTTATGTGTGTTTTTAGTCCAGTAGTTCTCTTCTCATCTAGATCTTGGTCTGCGTACTGTAATCTGTGGTTACTCTGCAATGCCCTTGTCCTAGACAAATCCACGGCATATCTATCTGCCAAATCAGTCAGTTTCTCATGAAACGCTCTAGCTTTCCTAGTAATATCCTTTGCCATGAACAATAACTCATCCTGTTCATACAATTCTATCCTTTCCAAAGGCAATGTTCCATCTATTATCTCATCAACATCTGATTTTAAACTAGTAACATCGAGCCTCTTTGCCTTAATTTCAGCTTTCAAGACACTCAATTTAGCTCCTCCATCCACATCTCTCCCATCCCAGCTCCGAGATCTACGTTTAGGTACTGGTGAGTTATAGGGAGTCCTCCCCTGTTCCCATCTCTCTAGGTCCCATGCCTTTCCATCTTCTCGGGGTGGGTGGTGAAACACTCCTTCACGCCTCATAGCCCCTCTCTCCCCATCCTGGCTAGTTTCACGGGATGCAGGGTAAGATGTTCCATTACTCCCTCTTTCTTCACTACTTCCCTGTGATTCCTGATTATTCGAGGCGTGGCGGGACCTATCGCTGTTCTCCTTTCTCCAATGTTGAACATCTTCCCCGAGTACATGATGAAGGCACCTAAATCTATTCTGAAAAGCTCGTACCATCTCATCTCCCCCTTTCTCCCAGAGACGGGACATTTCCTCACACTCTACACTCCTACTATTTTGTTCCTGCTGTTCTCTCTGATCTGTAGGACGTGTATCCCCTCTATTCTCTTGACTTTGGCCTTCCCGCCCCTGACTACTTTCGCTGGCCCCACAATGAGATACAGTCCCGTTACCTCTGCTTTCCCATTCTGGTTCCGTTCTTGACCTATTACTCGGGGCTACTGCGGACCCATCCCATTCCCTCAAATCAGCTCTTAATTCTGTATAGGACTTTGGCCGCGGTCCCCTTAGGTCCATCGGTCCTCTCTGACCTCCCTGTCCTATGTTGGGACCTACAGATGTATCTAATGGGGTGTTCCACGTTACCGAACCTGGCAATTGCTTCCATGCATTTGTCACGTTATTCCTCCTTTCCATCTCAATCCTTTCTCTATCCAACTGTCTCTGTTCTTCCTCTCTATCTCTCTCTGGGTTATAGATTGATACTATAGGTCCTATGGTAACAGGCACTTGAAGAGCATCTGGCAATCCAAAGGACTCAACCCTTTCGGTGGCTGGCGTTTTCTGCACCACAAACCTTCCCACTACACTCTGTACTGTGCTGGGTTGAGGTGTCTCCCCACCTTTGGTAGGTGTCCATTCCGATATAGGGAGTGGTGTATACCCCTCAATGGCATTCCCATCTTCCCTTGCGAGCCCCCTATCTTCTATCACCCCCACTCTCGGAGGTGGTCTATCCATTAACAATCTGTTTATCAGATTGTCCTCCGACTCGCTTTCCTCGTCTTCTTCCATGAGGTTTCCTCCTCCTCCTGCCACCTCCCTCATCGGATACATTTTTTCCACCTCAATAACCTGTACCCTCCACCGCTTTGCTTCCTCATCCCATTTAGAATCTCGCACTGCTCTTACCGATCGCGTCAGTCTTTGTTGACGCCTGTTCAAATTTCTGTCGTGTGCAGCCCTAATCCATGCGTTAAGGGCCTCAAACTGTGTTGGTCTGGGCGAGGGTTTCAATGAGGACATGGTTGCTTTTAGCCGATGTAACACCTCTAACTTAAACGTCCCGTACTTCGGGAACTGCATTTCCTCATTCCCTTCCGTAAGCTTATTCCAAGCCCCAATCCATAATATGGTATGCAGCCCAACATTCGTTGCCATATAATGAGCTGGCGTACCCTCCGGCGGAGCCTCTTCCCCATAATAATGTTCACTTCGTTTACGTTTAAAAATCCCTTTCAAACACTTAAAACACTTCATGATTTCGCTCTTTCTCAGCGTTTGTTTACTTCCTGATGATATTCCACCAATCTCAGCCCCGTTCTCACTAACTGGCCTATCCGTACGCGACTTTCCTCCGACGTCACTCTAGCCGCCCAACCAGAGCGCGGCTCTAGCTAACGTCACACCAACCGCTCAATCACAGCGCGGCTCTAGCCGACGTCACCCGTCCCCCTTCGCAGCAGTTCCCCTCCTTTCTCAGCTCGTCTCCTCGGTCATGCACGCGTCCCATTCATACTCTGAAAAATGATTACTTCCGTCCAAGCGATCACCTTTCTTGACTGTACGCCCACAGTCTTTCTGTAGTTGTCACCTTAACTTGACGAAATGTCTTTCCGTTTACTTCCAGACAATCGCCTTCTCCGATAGGTTACTCACACACACAGTAACTTTCGACCAGCGTCCGTTACTCATACACTCACTCTTACACTCCCCCTATCTTGTATCCACGGCGGTCAATGGTACCTCGTGACCTCCGTACTATGGTCGACAACTACCCTGGATGTTCGATACACCCAAAACCACTTAAGCTCTGGCCTGAACTTAAGATTTCACCAGTTCACCCGTTTACCAGGTTACCAGTTTACCAGGTTGCGCGCGCTCACAACCTTCTCTCATTCACACTACAGGCATTCAACTCCGCAAGACATTACAATACAAATACAACACAAAACCCCGCAATCTGTTCACGCATGACCCTTTTTATACTCACTCTCCTCCGATACTGCTGCTTTTCTCGCACCGTCTGCACCTTTCGGCACACGATTCTTCCGCTGCTCGTCTCTCGACGTCTCGGGGCCTTGGGGTAAACTAACCTCTCTAGATTACCTTCCTCAAGAAGATAACCATCCTCTGCTACCAACTGTTAACGCGGGATTACTGGTTACTAGTTACCTTACCAAATCCCAAACCAAGTCGACTGAATCGTTGGTACCTGTCATTGAGTAAAAGGTAATCTAACAATAAGTCAATCAATTTAAGAACTTACACCACTCTAAATGACCACTGACCAAATTTAAGTTTCAAAGATTTAATATAAAGTCAAAGATAACTGAAGATACAAACTTCTCAAAATGAGATTCAGAAGATAAATTGGTATCACTATGAACATGAACTTTTTGAATAGTCTGAGTCTGAAAAACAGAATAATGAGTACAACTTCAAATAATATAAGCGTTGCCAAAATGGATACAAGTTGCAACCTCAAAGTCATTACAGAAAGGAAAATTAAGGTTAGTCTGTCCCTACACTATACTAAGTGACATCCCTACTTAACAAGATCTTTACCCCTCTAGGTGTCAGCCGTGGTGACTTCCTTAGAAGATCACGCACTTCTCTTTGTCTCTTCTCTGATAATGGGTCTCTCCTGATCAGCCTATCTGCCTACCCATCCGCTTCCTTAGGTTCCCAAAATCATCTGCTCTGCTCTCCTCCCGGGTCGCTTCCCCTAATACCAAATCACATTTCCAGTAGAAACGCCCCTTGGGACGCCCCTCACGTGGTACATCTTTGCGCGGTAAACTCCATGATGGTACTCTTCAAGACCCTCGTTATAGTTGACCTTGGTTCCCAGGCTTCTTCTCCAGTGCGCTGATACCCCCTGAAATTCCTGGAAACTCCTACAGGCCTGCGCCAAGCGCCACTGAACAAAGCCCCTTTCATTCTAGCTGATTAAGACCCTCGCACCTGCATACAGTCCGTCCTGCAGTGGGCCTCAAATTCCAGACTCCACCATATCTATAGGTCGTAAAGCACGCTCGAAGCTCTGAGCTGGACACCTCTCGACTTCTCCTCTAACGAGCACATGGCACATCAAAGGAGATGACATTATCAGCACAGGCCTCCTTGATTTACATGAAGCGAGTCCCTGCACTCTAAAACATTAACTTGATTTAAACAACATTCTTAACTAGCATACGTTTCTAAAACAACACATCTATAAAACATATATTTCAAACTTAATTCGATAATACATTTGTGGAAGAACCAGGTTAACCCCATCTCACATTATTTTAGCAGCACGTTTAGATTTGCTGTGAATTGCCCTAAGGCCTACACAATATACTGGATTTTCAGAGTTCTATTCAACTCTAACATGATTCCTTTAACATGAGAACATGAGGTTTTCATATTCATTCCAACATTTCTACATTAATCTCACACAGTTATGATTATTGTTACTCTACTTAAACATTCTATACACTTCACTACTGAATATAAGACACTCTGTGTATTTCACTTCTAAATATAAAACACTCGTGTGCAAAAGCATGTTTAAACTAACTACGTGCTTGTAAATATGGTGCACTTATACATTTTTCAGACTTGTGCTCTCTCACATTTATTATGGTATGCAGTCCCAATTCAACTAAACAAGGACATTTACTGTAAAGGAAAAAACTATTGATAAGGTGCCAAATTTAACCTACTTGGGGAATGTTGATAATAATAAATTAAATTGGGATAATCTAATTGTGGCTAGGAGTCAATATACCAGCAGAATATTAGAGGGGCTTTTTTGCTTTGCTGGTAAACTCGGACATAAACCTGTAGCAGAAATGTTAACATTATACAAATTGAAATGTCTGTCACTAGCCACCTTTGGCGCAGGAGTATGGGGCTACCATAAAAGTTTCCACATTCAGATTCTGGAAAACACATTTTTTAAACGTTTACTGATGACTCCTAGCAGTTCTTCAATGTTTTTTGTCACTCTGAAGTGGGTCTGGATTATGTAAAAGATAGGATAAACACTGCCTCATTGATTCTATGGGGGAAAATCTGGACCTCAGAGGCCTTATTGTTTTCAAGATGTATTCTAAGAGATTGTATGAATCTTGATAACGCAATGTCAATTGCTTGGCTACATTATATAAAAGATACTTTTATGAAATTGGCTGGGAAAATTACTTTGATAACTCTGAGGAAATCCAACAAAACATGAACAAGGTTATGAAAAAAGCTTTTCGGACTGAAATATGTATGTCGAGACCGAATCATGGTTTACTAGATTGTCTGTTTCCAAGCCAACCGCAATTTTGTTCTTGTCTTTTACCATGCAGGTTCAATCACGTTTCCTAATGACCAGATTATGTCTCTGCACATTGCACTTTCTTGTGGCTTTCCCCAATCGGGCAGTTTGGTGTGAGAGACTAACCCCCTGTCCTTGTAATAATTCAGCCCAGCAGACCACAATGTACTTTATGCTGTTTTGCACACTTTATAAAGACCCAAGGGCATGCTTTATCAAGCCCATTTTGAAGGAAATCTGTCCCTGCTCCTATCAGGAGGGTTTTAATTATTTGCAGTCATTATCTACTGCAGTCATCTGCAGTGCTGTATTCAACTTCATTAGAACTGCACTTTTAATCAGGAAACGTTATGAATTGTAAAATGAACTTACATTTGAGTGATTTTAGGGGTTTTTAATATCGTATCAAAATATGTTGTAGAATCGTAGGAGACTTCCTTTCAACTCTTAGAATTTGTGCTGGGATAAGATGATCTAGGAGAAGAAAATAGGTGTCCCGCATATTTAATCTTTGCACAGAAATGTTTCCAAATGCATATTAAGTCATGTTTTTTTAAATGTTTTTAATGTATGAATATAAATGTCAGTGATTTCAGGGGTTTTTAATATCTTGCATAAATATATATCGTAGAACGTTAGTAGGTTTTCTTGAACTATCTAGATTCAGTGCTGGCATAATATGACCTAGGAATAGGAAATAGATTTATTTATTTTATTTATTTATTTTATATATTTTGAAAGTTTTATAGAGCGCAAACAAGATCCTGGCGGATATCAGAGCGCTATACAATCAATAAATGTTACTTATACATAAAAAAAAAGAAGAGCAGATCAAAACAAAACATATGTACAAGGGCGTATTATAAAACAACGCACAAAGTAAGAAGCGATATACAGTCTGTCTCGTAGTGTGAGACCGCGGGTTGGTATAATGCAAAGATTGCTTACGAGGGTCTTTATCCCGTATAGGTTGAGGATTTCTATGTACCATATTGATGTGAATTTGGCCATGAGTATGGCTTTTACTTCCTTTTTAAATGAGGCAGTGGAAGGGTTGAGTCTGGTTTCTGGAGGTAAGGCATTCCAAATTCTGGGTGCCATCACAGAGAAGGATCGGTTATATGTTTTTTCTTATTGAATTGTTGAGGTTTCAGAAGTAGTTTTTCAGCATTTCTTGAGGGTCTGATCCCACCCGAGATCGTCAGCTTCTGTGCCAAGTAGCTGGGGGCATTGTGATGCATGGCTTTGTGCGTCATGCATGCTATTTTAAGATGAATTTGGGCTTCCAAGGGTAGCCAGTTCAGAGATTGCAGATCAAGGGAAATATGGGAGCTTCGTTTGGAACCAGTTATGAGTCTTGCTGCTGCATTGATTGAGGCTCCTAGTGGAGCCGTCGAAGCTTTGGGTAGGCCGCACAGAGAGACACATCCATATTCTACTTTAGGGATAATTAGAGCTTGTACTGCTTGCTTGAAGTCGTTTCCGCAGTGTGTGTATCTGGAAGTTTGCTCCTCTTGTAGCACTGCTGATATGTTTTTGCATGTTAAGGTTGCTGTCCAATGTTATTCCCAGTGACTTTGCTGAGTCCACAAAGGTGGGTTGAATGTTAAGTGCCGTAATGTGTTTGAGCCAATCTTGCATTTTGGGGATTTGTGCAGGTGGAGCTATTAGAAGGAATTCAGTCTTTTGGGCATTCAGTTTGAGATGATTTTCTGCTAGCCAGGCTTGGGTATTTCTGAGCGCTGTGTTAAGCAATTAGATGTACTCTAGGGTGTGGATCTTAAGGTATAGTTGAGTATCGTCTGCGTACATTGTATATTGCACGTTGGAGACTTGTAGAATTTCAGTGAGTGGTTCCAAGCAGAGAATAAACAGTGTAGGGGATAGTGAGGAACCTTGTGGGACTCCCAAAGTCACTGGGACTGGTTTGGGCAGGGATTCATTGACTTTGAATTGTTGTATCCGATTTTGGAGAAATTAGGTAAACCGACTTAGTACTGCCCCTCATAGACCCATTCTGTGTTTCAGGAGGTTTAACAGGTTCTCATGTTTGACCGTATCGAAGGCTGAGGAGAGGTCTAGAAGGATTAGTAAACAGGAACCATTCTGATCGAGGATTTGCAGTGCGTCGTCAATTATGTGTGTCATGGCTGATTCGGTGCTATGACCAGCCCGGAAGCCTGATTGGTGTTTGTTAAGGAGGTCGAAGTGATCAATATGCTTTGTTAGTTGTAGATGCACACATTTTTCCAGGAGCTTGGCCAAGGTGGGATTATTGGAAATAGGGTGGTAGTTGTTTAGGTCCGTAGGGTCGGCCATGGGCTTCTTTAGTATGGGTGATACTTGGCCTACTTTGAGGCAGTCTGGGATGCAACCTTGTTGAAGTGAACTGTTTATGATCTTGGACCAGAGAGGTAGAAGCAGAGGAGTTAGGTCTTTGACTGCATTTGCAGGAAGCGGGTCAACAAAGTGATTGGCCGGGTTCAGGGCACTGAGGATTTTGCCAATGTTTTCTTCTGAGTAGGTGGTAAATAAAGACCAGGCTGCATCGTTTTTTCGGTTAGGCTTTGAAGTGAGTTGGCATGATGCAGTAGGGAGTGCTGGGGGTTTGTGGGTGCGGTCTCGCATGTATGGCTAGATCAATTAGGAGGTCATTCTTGATGGTGTCGGTCTTCCGAGTGAAGAAGCTGGAGAACTCTTCGCAGTTTGGCTGTGGGCACGTTATGTCTTGTGGATGATGAGGTGCCTCCTTGGATTGGTTTTTGATAAGTTAAAAAAGTTTTCTGGGACGATTTCTTGCCTGGTCAAGTTGTAGGCTGAAAAAGTTGGCTTTAGTGTGCTTGATCTTACGGAAATATGCATTTCTTCTTGTTCTGAGGATTTTGAGGTGATTGGCGGATGGCTCCGTTCTCCAAGCACGTTCAGAAGTTCTGAGTGAACGCCTGTCCTCATTGAGTATTCCGTTGTACCAGGGTTTGGAATCTTTTATAGAGGGTCTTTTTAATTGAAGAGGAGCGACCTCATCTATTATCGAGGACATGGCAGAGAGATAATGATTGGTGACAACATCTACATCGGAAGATCCGGTAAGGGGTAAAAGTCGGTTGTAACAGGAGGATGGCAGGGTGTTGGGGTTGATATTTTTCAGGTCTCTTTTCCACACTTTTCGTCTTGTGGATTGAGCTGAGTTTAGTTTCACAGTTTCCTTAATGGCGAATGTATTGCATATTTAATTTTTGCACAAAATTTCCCTATGTATATTCTGTCTTTCTTTTTTTAATGTATGCATGTAAACGTTTATGATGCAATTGAATCGAATAAAGAATATAAACCTGCGTTCATCATAGGGACGACACTGAAAATACGGAAGCGGTTTGCTGCATTCTCTGTGCAGACATAGCGATGTCATGAAAAATTTAAGTGTGTTTTCCTGGCATCTTAAAACCTGGAAACCATACCACCATGCAGTTGTACAAAAATATGTTCACATGGTTTAATAACCTAATTTGAAGAGGATAAAAAGCCAACAGGTGCAAACTCTGCTGATTAAGTTCAGCATCTGCAAGTCATTAGAAAAAAAATATGTGTTCCAGCCACCCTCTAATACTGAATGTTTATTTTGAAAGCAATGAACAGCATAATACTGTTAATTTAACATGACATACAGCAATGGCTTGTGTGTACAATGGACCCAAAGTGAACTTTTTGAAATCTTATTCTGAACCGAGCAATTTCTTGCACAGATGTTCTAAACTACAAGTATTTTTATGATTGATCCGCGTGTAATGATAACTAGGAAAGCCTTTTGTGAACATGTTTTATTTATTTCGATTATAAATAAAATAGACAATGTAAAATTAATGACCCTTTGTTTTTACGAATACTAGGCTATTTATCTTTTACTTCCTGATAGCCTGAATTGACTGTGAGTGGTGTTTTTAAGAAAATGACTAGCATGCAAGAAGAAGAATCATATGTAGGAGAAAAGTGGTGCATTCAGTATGTTGTTGAATTAAGACTTTCTGTAATGAGTAACTTTTCACAAAGAAAAGAACAGTAAGGAAGCAATGACCTTTTATCTTTCACCTTTTGAAGACTAATCCATTGTATTTCACTCATTAACAGGCAGTGTCCATATGGAGACACCAAGCAAAACGACAGTGTCAAATGTAAAATGTGTCTATATGGTCCTGTGATGAAAAGCAATATTCCAAAAAGTGCTATTTCACTCATGTTAGAGTGTCTCAATTAAACCTGGTCTTGGTGAAATTCTTACAGGTCATTAGCTCTCTTACCAAAATTATTTCATGTTTACTCACTTCCTTGAGGAATTCCTGTGTAGAAAGGGTGGGTATGTTCTTAGTAATGCTGGTTCCTTGGAATGCTACTAGTGGGCAAAAAATCGTCAATTAAAAGCATGCTTTTTTAACAATAGAAACATTCTGGAAATATGAGACTTGTCAAGAAACACTTCCTTTAAAATTAATCTACATTTAAGGCTGGAAAGCTGGGTGTGGGTCAAGAAATGTTATATTTTGGCAGAGTGGGAGCCCTGCTGTGAGCAAAGAGAGGGACGAACAGGTTGGTGAAGTACCAGGCTCCTAATGTCAGAGCCTCAGCTCAGCTAACTCTGCCATCAGAAAGTTGAATGACTGCTCCTCCATCATAGAGCCGTGGGGCAATTTCCATCAGAATTCATGCACTTTTCCTGTTCGGGACCATCAGGAAAAGCAATGCAAATGAATTCACATGTCAGAACCATTTGTTTCTGAAAACAATAAAGTTTGCAAAGTGGGGCAAAAGCCAAAACAACTTGCCACTTGCTCGGTAAACATCTCAGCCTTCACAGAAGCTGCCTCACTGGTAATAGCTCTGAAGGTCATGTGATTCATGCTAAGCACATATTTATCTCATAATATTGTTATTGGTCCTCCACGAAGAGACGGTCGATACCAATATCAGTTAGAGAGGCTGTTTGGTGAGCCAAAAAACATTTGGTAACCGGGGCATACTTACTAGAAAATGGCTCAGTGTGGTGCCGCAATCAATTTTCCTGTGCCAAGTTGCATCATTTTCTAAATACAGGAATGCGCAGTATGGAAAATACTACTGTGCATTCCTGGACTCACCCCTGCACCGGTGCAAAAAAGCATCCTGACACCATCGCAGGCTCCCTTGCACCATGTTGCGCGGGTGCCTGCATTAAAAAAGTAACTTTTTTTTAAACACGTCCCATTTTCCTTAAAGGAAAATGGGATGTGTTTGAAAAAACGAAAAGGAAAATATTTTTTTCATTTTTTAAAGACTAGGCAGTGGTCCATAGGACTACTGCTTGCTCATAAAAAAACGTTTGTACAACCATTCACAAAGGAAAAGGGGTCCCTTTGGGACCCCTTTCCATTTGCAAAAAGGCAACCACTTACTTTAAGTCAAGTCAAGTCAAAAAGGCTTTATTTCGATAAAAAATTATCATAAAAGCAGCACAAAAATCACAATAGAACAATTTTAAAAACGAGCGTGAACATACAATAAAGATTTAACCTATTTAGAAAGGGTTGACAAACAAAACAAAAACAGTGCATTAGGCAATCAATTTTAAAAAGTTTGAGCAAACGATACTAGCCTTTTAGTTCATTAAGTTTTTACAAATTTACAAGGCAGTTCATAAAGCAGTTCATTTGAGCAATACATTTAAAATCGAATTAAACAGTCAATTTTAGCCTTTTGGCTCGAATGGACCAAGCCCATAATAAAAATTTGGCTAGGGCACAAACGTAGGTCGCACGGCTGTCAGATATTAGTATCCTGATTGCTACCGCATGGCTCCTAGTGCCCAGCTGCCGACATAAGTTTTTGAGCCAAGCCCTCCTGGGTATTGTGTACTCTCTGCACTCAAACATAAAATGTGCCAATGTCTCCGATTTATCAAGGCATGCTGGGCAAAGCTCTGTAGTTTGCACGCGACATTTCCAACGTGAAGTGAAAGAATTGAGGGGAAGGGTTCCTGTTCTAAATCTGAAGTACAAAGCCCTGTCAAAAGGTTTTTCAATAATGTCAAGGTACAATTCCCGTTTGGGTTGGTCTTTGAACTTCAGGAAGTCCTCCGTGAGTCTACCCATGGTGGTACTAGTCTTCCTCTGAGAAAGGATCCAATCCCAATAGAGCTTCTTAAGAGTTAACTTCGGGGGTGAGGTTCTATTCGTCCATGCTTCAATCAAGCCCAAGTTTGTTAGCAGGATCTTCATATCCCTCAGCCATTTGATTTTATGCCACCCTGGTAGTGACATGATTTCTGCTAGGACTTGGGCATATCTGCTGAGTTCCTCCACACGCCACATACGTGCCCATAACAATAATGGACGAAGTTTTGCAACATCATCAATTGGGCGGCAGCCTAAATCCAACATTAGCGGGACTGTAGGGGTGCCCTGCGGGAGAGACATAATCGCTCTGCAGAATTTATTCTCTGATCTTGGCAAAGCGTCGGTAATGGATGAGCCCCAAAGTTCTGCCCCATAGAGAGCAGAACTAACACCTTTGGCTGAATAAATCTCAAGGACTGTAGCTATTGGTCCTATTATACAGGAGCGTTGTTCTTTCAAAAGGGCTCCTGTGATCCTCTTATGAGTTAACAGCATTTTGTCCAAGTGTGGGGTCCATTCCATTTTATGTGAAAGACGTATCCCAAGATAGTCAAAGACCTCTACCCTCTCCAGGAGTTCAGCATTCAGGGTAGGGGAGCGGGCTTGTTTTTTGGGAGGATTCAGCACAAGGTATTTAGTTTTACTTGTGTTAATTACCAGACCTCGTTTAGTGCAAAAAGATTGAAAGTTGTCCAAGAGCCTTTGGAGGCCCATGGGGGTTTTAGAAATTAAAAGCGTATCATCCGCGAAGAGGAGGGTTGGTATATGTTCGCCAGCCAGGGATGGTTCGTCTGAAGGATGTTTCCGAAGGTGCTCAACCACCCCATTGATGTAAAGGGAAAAGAGGGTGGGAGCTAGGACACATCCCTGGCGGACACCTCTCTCAACCGGGATACTATTTGTTTTTTCCCCCCCGGGGCCCCACCTAACCTGGGCAAAGCTATTGTGATGTAGCCTGACAAGTAGGGATAGCAAGTAGTGGGGTAACCCCATGTCAGCCAATACACTCCATAGAGACTCCCTGGGTACGAGGTCAAAGGCAGTCTTTAAATCGATGAACGCGAGATAAAGACTGCCCTTGCCTATGACCACAACCTTCCAATACACCATCATGAGTCTAAAAGCTTGCTCAATTGTCCCGGTACCCACTCTAAAGCCTGCCTGATAGTCAGAAAGAATTTTGTTTTCTTCTATCCAGTTTAAAATTCTGACCAGCAGGACCTTACCGACTACTTTTTGACTAATATCTAACAGGCTAATGGGCCTATAGTTAGATGGGTCATCTCTAGAACCTTTTTTATGGATAGGGACCATCTCAGCCCCTGTCCACGAAGAGGGGATAGGGGCGCCCTTACAAATAGCAACAAGTAGGGAATGGATGAGTTTCCCCCACTTCAAGATATCAGATTTTAAAAGGTCACCAGGGATGCCGTCCGGACCAGCCGCTTTTTGGGGAATAATAGTGCTTATTGCGTATTCCACTTCCTTAATTGTAAAATCAAAGTCGTTAGGCTGAATGTCACAAATTTGAGGAAGCAATGGTGGGGCCACCTCCCCCCCATCAGGACCGTCGTGACGGGTATAAAGCTTTGAAAAATGTTTGACCCACGCCTGACTTGGGATATTACAGGTTATCAGGTCACTATCTGGCCTATTGCGAGCTCTTATGGTGTCCCAAAACCATTTCGAGTCTTTCTTAGAGCTAGCTTCTTTAAGAGTAGACCAATAGGCCTCTTCCCAATCCCTTTTTGCTAACCCCAGTGTTCTCTTGTGTTCTTTCCTGGCTATCTGTATTAGGGGTTGGGATTTGCCCTTGACGGCCTAAATTAGCCTTGTCTTAGCTTTCCTGCATGCTGCAGTGTACCAATCATGTATCCCTTTAGATTTATTCTGGGACATAGTCTTCCCTGTGGTACCCTTTACCCAAAAAACTTCCCCTATAGCTTTTACAGCTGCTTCAAAAATGGATGTTGCCTTGTCTGCTGCCGTGAGTAGATCAATAGTACTGATCTCTACTTGTGAGGCTATTAGGACCTCTTCTATGGTAGAGAGTTTGTCAGCATTGCAGGAAACTTTGTTCCACTTTAAGCGTCTTCCGCAGGAGGAAACAATAACCCCATGCGTGCATTTAGGTGGTGCTAATAGTGCTCCATTAGACCAGGGGTTCATGATAGTTAGGGAAAGTGAATTATGGTCGCTCTCCATGGTCGGTATAATTACCATATCTATGGCCAAACTCCAGAGCCCAAAGTCCAACAGAATGTAGTCAATCCTCGAGGTGTGACCAACCCTGTTGAACGTTGGAGCACCCATCCGGTCAGAAGATGTACGGCCATTGGTGGCTCTTAACCCAAACTCCAGAGTCAGTGCATTTAACTGCACTGCACTGCGAGTCCAGCGTTTAATAGGAGGGATAGAGAGTGTGGGAATACCCCATCTGCTATCTTCTTCACCTAGATCAGGTATTCCATCCAGGGGAAGTGGCTCGTATGTGCAATTAAAATCGCCTGCTACTAAGATGTGGTCAGCTTCTTTATAATCCCTAAGTTGCACCTCGAGATCAGATATTACAGATGAGGTGCACCCCTTTTTAGTGCCTCTAGCATAGACATTGTAAAGATCTAAAGTCAAACCTCTACGATGATTAGACAGAGAGATGCCAAGAATATCTGGGTTATCTATCTGCTTAGGGGTTATTCGGCAGTTGAGGGAGATGCTTACCCAAATAATGAGCCCCCCTGAGGGGCGCCCCTTCCCTTGCCTGGGTTTTTCTGCTGGAACAAAATAGGTGACAAGCCCAACTCGGTAGAGTGGCTCAGTGCTCCAGGTCTCCTGAAATACACAGATCTTATGTGCTTCAACCAAATCGCTCCACTCGGGCAGACCTAATTTCCTATTGATCCCCGCAAGATTCCAGCTGAGAATTTTTATTTCATCCTTGATGGTTTCTCCTCTAGTGACGATAATATCTCTAGAGTTAGGGGAATCTACACAGTCCCTGTCTAGGGTATGCGGTATTAGCTTAGTAACCGCCACAGTTGGAAGATTAGGGCAAAAGGGATGAGATATGACTGGGGAAACCTCCTCCTCACCCCTATTAATATCAAGATGTATGGAGGAAGCTTCATCAGAATTGAGTCAGTCAACCTCATTCAACGCACAGAATCTATTCCAGTGGGCAAACTGAGAAACAAAGGGGTCAAATGGAGGAGGCAATCCTTGCCATGGTTGCTGCCACTGGTGAGTAATGTGTTGTGGAGCATGTGTATACCCTCTATTAATTGGGAAGCTGAACCTAGGGGGATTTTGTCTTGGGGGCATGGGTAGGAAGTAAGACAAGGAAAGTGGATTAATTTGAGTAGCAGGTCCACTACTGGGTGTATTACATATATAATTCACTGCCCCTGTATCCCTGAAATTAACAGTAATAACATCTCCTGCTATGGTCTTGGTGTTCCTGCCCACCCAGTCTCCTCTACGTACAGAAAGAATTTCACCGCTCATGTGGATGGGTAGGGGTTTGTGCAACTGAAGCCACTGGGCACATTTGTTTCTCAATTCAGCGAAGGTTTCTCTTCTTCCCTCCTTCAGTGGTGGTACACCCGTCAGAACAACCACAAAGGGAGAGACTTCCGGCGGCAAGTTGATTGTCTTAAAACGGGCCTGCCTTGTCTTTGGTTCCTGAGTTTTATTTAAGGAAGAAGTTGTGGTCGAATTGGTGACCAAACCATTGCAACCCTTTGCTGGTTGATTAATCACTTTGTTTGGGCCAGATGGTGTTTGTATAGTCGGGGTGGGACCAATCACACTAGGGGTTGGGGGAGATACAACAGATTTACCCCCTGTTTGGGTTGAGTGCTGTGTTGCTGTTCCCTTGCTATCTAGTAACGCATTGGCCTTAGTGGGGGGATCTTTCAAGGGCCTGGTACTAGGTGCATTTTCCAGAGGCACTTCTTTTGTTGCCCCGTGCGTCTGTATAGGCACATTCCCACTTGCCTTATTAGCCCATTTCGAGTTGATTAGCGACGTCAGTCTGTCAATTTTAGATATTAAGGGCTTAATTTGAGCCGCTATTGTAGCTTCAAGATCCGATTTTAAGTCTATTACCATATTTTCAACCCAGCAGGGTATGCCTGATGCAGAGTTAGGGGTAGGTGAGACAAGGTTGTGATTCCTAATTTTAGTTTTAGGCTTTTCCTTAGTCTTAAACGCATTCTTAGTAGTACCTCTGTTCCCTGGATCAGGCAATACAGGGATAGCTCCTACACTTGATACATGGGGATGTTTGTCTACACTCAACTCTGGCTTTTCAGATGGTTGGCAAGCTTCTAAGTCTGGAGTGGCCTCAAGATCAACATATGACGGGTCAGAATCAGATTGAGTTACTGATAGGTCGACAGCATTTGGAACTGTATATGTACCAGCAGCAGTTGAAGGTAAAGGGAGGGAACAATTAGTTAACGGTTGCTGGACAGGTGAACTTGCAGTTGCCAAAAGGCCCAAGGACGAGCGTTTGGCATTCATAAGGTCCAAGGATACTCTTTTTTCCAACAGGATGATGCTATGATCGATTGTTTCATTAACCCGTGAAATAAAGTGGTCTATAGGCCCAGTAACTTGTGCTATGGCCATTGCTTTTTTAGTATTACTTCTGGTTCTACTGCGCATGGTGGACATTTGTTATATGGAGCCCTATACACTAGATGGTATCAGAAGTAACTGTCAAAACCAAGGGGGGTGGCCCGGTCCGGTCTCTACCGGGCACTAACGGGCAACAACGGGCCCACCCTTTGCCCGGGCTTCGCCCCGGGCTGCGACCCGCGCACGTACCGCGATGCGCGTTGAAGGCCTTGGTTAAATCCCTGTAGAATATGAGGGGGCGTGGCACTGGGAGGGGGCGCGGCTCACACGGGAAGAGGCAACAGCTGATGGAATTAAACGCTGAGCCTCGCAGTCCTGGGGCCGCGCCTCACGTCTCCTCTGCGGCCTCGCCGGTGGTTTTCCTCCTCTTCTGCAAGGGCTGGGACGCTGGAAGGTTAACGGCTACTCCTGTAGCAGCAGGCAAAGGTTCGTGAATGACACCTCAGCGCGAGCGGCTCCCGCGAAGCGGGGGCCGCGAGAGGTTATCAGCAGTTCAATGGGGGCGGGCACTGGGAGGGGGCGCGGCTCACACGGGAAGAGGCAACAGCTGATGGAATTAAACGCTGAGCCTCGCAGTCCCGGGGCCGCGCCTCACGTCTCCTCTGCGGCCTCGCCGGTGGTTTTCCTCCTCTTCTGCAAGGGCTGGGACGCTGGAAGGTTAACGGCTACTCCTGTAGCAGCAGGCAAAGGTTCGTGAATGACACCTCAGCGCGAGCGGCTCCCGCGAAGCGGGGGCCGCGAGAGGTTATCAGCAGTTCAATGGGGGCGGGCACTGGGAGGGGGCGTGGCTCACACGGGAAGAGGCAACAGCTGATGGAATTAAACGCTGAGCCTCGCAGTCCCGGGGCCGCGCCTCACGTCTCCTCTGCGGCCTCGCCGGTGGTTTTCCTCCTCTTCTGCAAGGGCTGGGACACTGGAAGGTTAACAGCTACTCCTGTAGCAGCAGGCAAAGGTTTGTGAATGACACCTCAGCGCGAGCGGCCTTACTTTAAGTAGGCAGTAACATGAAAATATTTTATGACCATATTTCCATCACTGTGACATGCTATTAGGAAAAGACGCCCTTAACAAGCCCCTTCCTAATACCGAATTGTAAAGCCATTCAACCATTTGTTAATAAGTTACCAAATCACAAAAGTGGGTTTGGTACATGGAAAAAAGCTTTTTGGCCATCGCAAATGGGCAAAATTTGCAAATGGAATGGAATGCAATTCACTACCTGGTTACGTTAGACAGGAAACATATCACTCTGCCGCCAGAAACTTTCTGAAGCCCTTGCTTTTTTCTTAACTGTATTCTCATTGTAAATATCGATATGTCTTTTTTTCTGATTTCAATCTTTTTCAGAACAAGAACGATTAATAGTTCTGCTATTCAAAATAATTACAAAACACAATATGACATAACAGTAGTGGGTCCTCTGCTAAGTGCCGCCCCACTGCTTTCAGCAGTAGAAACAAAGGAAAAATAAAATGATAGTAATGTTTTATTTTATCCTGCTGCTGGTGCTTTTTTTGGGTGAGGTGGGCTGCTCTGCTCTCAGAGCAGGGGGGGGGGGAGTGGTGGACACACTAGAAGTGCACAGTGACTGATTGGCCGTCCCTCTCAGGCGGGCCAAACAGTCATGCGTACTTTGCAAGTTCTCCACCCAGGTTGCATTACAGCCTGGTTGGAGAACATCCCCAGGCTCCCATTTTTTGGCTGAATGCGGCACTCAGACTATTCACAAAGCTGCATTGCCATGTTGTGATTGGTCTGGGGAGCTTGGATGTGCTCCCTGTTCCTGGCTGGGAAGACGGAGGAGAGATGCAGAGACGACGGAGAGATGCGGTGAAGAGGTACGTTTTTGGAAAATATTTTGACAACCCTCTCCCCTTACCCACCACCTACTTCCCCACCCGCGATCTGTGCCAGCCGTCACTGTAACATAAGGGATTGCTTTTATTCCTCAATAGCTACATGCCGCATAGAATGTTCTATGTGCTGCTTGTTGTGTTTGAGCGCTCCGGCACATGATTTTGCATTTGTTCCAGGATTACTAAATAGTGACTATGATCAAATAAATATTGTTTACTTCCAGCACTTCATTTTTTGGTCTTGGCTAGATAGTGCATGCACTGTCTCGAAGAGATTGTTGTAGTCAATATGTGAGCTTCACCCCACAACATAGGCTTCTCATTTGCTGGCTTGAATGCCGCTCTCACATTCTTTCCTTGCATTTGTCCATGGCATGCATGTATCATTCCTTTTCCTGTGTTTAGCCCTCGCCAAGGGCATGGATCAATTGCTGCTATCCAAGCACTGCTCCTGTTTTAGGTACTGTTTTAGGAAGTTTTTTGTCTTTCTTTCAGATCACGTCATACAAGCGCTGATGTTTTTACTCGCTTCTATATCCTGTTTCTGTAAACAGGCCTGTACATCTTGTTCTTATCTCGTCACATTTGCTGTGCATTCAAAGACTGACTTCAAATGTCAGATGCTATTGTCCGAGGGCTTCTGTTTACTTTTCTTTCTCTGACTTCAAAGTGAGAGCATTTTTTAAAAGGAATGTCCCGGTGTTGCTTGCCTATCCCCCAACTTCCTCCCTCTTTGCTGCATGACTGATCCCCAAACCTCCTCCCTCATCTCTGCTTGTTTTTAAACACATTGAAGAGCATGGGCTGCAGTGCTACATAGTTTTTTTTACACATATTACATGCTGAACGCTGGAAGTACTATGATGCTTTTTCACTTTAACCAATCTTGTTTGCTCTTATATAGCAGGAACTCAGTCGTAGGGACAATGGAGCGCTTTACATTTCGCAGCAATTACATTGCACAAGGTCACATACATTTGCAAGTATGTGTGCAGCATCATAGGATGTTGGGCAACATCAGACTCAAAACTAATTATAGCAGAAATCGGCCCCAATGGAGTACTTTAAATTCACCATCTGTCACATTACACATCGGCGTGTGTTTTTTTAGGATGTGCCAAGAATCACAAGTTGTTAGGCTGATGCCGGTTCTCCAGTTCCAAAGTTGGTAGGCTGGGCCATAAGGCCACATCCTCTGCTCTCCACCGCTCCCCTAACCTTCATCTTGTCCTGTGCTTCTCCTCACCCTCTTGTTTCTTCAACTCCACCCAGACCCTCTTTCTAGTGTATACTGCATTTGTGCCTCTGTTAGAACTGGGATTTCTGGTTGGCTAAGGCTTGCGCCAAAGCCAGGCAGAAACCACCACTCTAGTCAGGGCAAGGGAGTTACATGCCAAAGATAACCCCTGCTCACCCCCTTGGTAGCATGGCACGAGCAGTCAGGCTTATCCCGCAGGCAATGTGTAAAGCATTTGCGCAAGCACACAGCAACAACATCCCAGGCACATCACAAAAGGAACTCCAAACAAGGTTATATAAAAATAGCCTTTGTATTCCCAAAACACATCAGATAGTAATCACACAATATACATTGTGCCAACTGGCACGGGCAATATTCACAAGGGATTATTTACACAGGACAGGGCCACGAGGGCCACTGTCAGGATCAACACTTAGCAAAAATTGGCACAAGTAAAAATAGATAAAAAACCTACAACCAGTAGCCACTGGTAATCACTGTACTCCACCTCAACCTGTAACATAACTTTACATTGTGCACAGTCACATCAGGCGCAAATTACATCCTACTCCAGCCTCACCTGCATAAACACATTATGCAAACTCCTCACTAGTCTAAACACATTAGACCCTACCTCCTAAGTATAACTCACATTAGGGGCGTAAATCACAGAGTGAAGTACAATCTCACTAACACAAACCTAAATAGGTAAAACAACCTCATAAGCCTAAACCATATCTAGAGGTATCAAACACAGAGTGCGTAAAACATACTAAATGCATTACATTTCCTAGCACCACAATCACTTCAGCAGATAAATCACATTAGGGCCTTGCGCCCTATACATCTACCATTCCCCTTGGCCATCTCCAAAATGGGGGCTCAAATGCCCTGTGTCCAGAATGTCAGGGCGCGCTGCCAACATAGCGCCAGTCAGGGGTGGGCCATCTGTGCCAACCTTAAATGTTGCAGCTGGCCACTACTTGCTGGGCAGCTAAGAACAATCACTGGGAGGCCTAAACGCTGCAGCTGGCACTAAGTGCTGTGCAGCTGTGGAAGGCCTGGTACTACTGTGCCAATTCTGTCCCTCTCAGGGACTCTCTGAAGGATTGCGTATAAACGGTGCAGCTGCCCCTACTTGCTGGGCAGCTGGGAAATAAGAAACTGGGGCTCTTAGTAGCCCTTAAAGCAAATTGCGCCACCTGTTGGAGTCACTTAGGCTCTACAACTAACCATATCTCCTGGAGCACACTGGTTCCTGAAATAACTAGGCGCCAACTAGGAGGAGAACTGGACCCTAAGCATTGGGCAGCGTGCTGATGCATTAAACAAATGTGCCCATGGTGGAGCCATAGCCTCTGAAATAATGAGGCCAATATAGAGAAAAACACTTGCCCCCAGCGTTGCAGTGGTAACCAAATGATACCCCCAATCCTCCCCACACAGGGACTTTAAATCAATGGTGGGCTCGTTGCAGCCATGTGGCTCTTAGCATGATTAGCTAAACGGTGGATAGGCTCCCAAGCAAGCGGGCCCGCTCAGGGGACCAAAGCACTGTCATGGGTCCAGGGGGTGGCACCGACCATGTGCCTGACACTAACTCCCCTAAACAAGGTAGGCATCAGCCCGCACTCACCGGGTTCTCGTCAGGGGAGGCTCCTCCGTCTCGTGGCCTCCTCTCACCGGGACTCCTCTTACTAGGATGGGGCACGTAGGTGCCTCTTTATCCGCTCCTCCTCAGGCGGCAACAGGGCTTCTCTCGGCGAGGCAGCAGCGGGCAGGACTCTCTGGGGACAACTCCTAGATGTTGCAGGGCTCCCTCCGCTCATGGGAGTCCTGCCGAGCCACCATGCTCCTTCTCTTCCTACCCGGTAGATCCACGGCTTCCCCCCTGGCAAAGGGGGAAGTGGAAATGACGAACGCCGGCCCCGCCCACAACCAGGCGGCAGGCCGGTCTTTAGCTTCCGGTGCTCCTCCCGGGCTGCGGCGGTGATTCCTTTCGCAATGAGGGGTAGGCTCCCTCGATATTGGAAGCACACTGCGGGGTGGGCACCCGCTCTGCTCTGGTTAACAGGTTGGGCACCCGTAGCGATTCAAAATCAAGAGGCAGCCATAATCGGGGTGGGCACCCAAATTTAACCACTGGCAAAGTAATTAAAGAAGAAGGGTGGCACTCGCAACAAGCCCACAGCACGGGGGACTCCCTATGAGAGGGGTCCCCTCATCAGAGGCTGCAGCCTAGCACTGCACGGCGCCCAGGCTCTCCCTCACTGGAAGGAAATCCAAGGAAGAAAGTAAAGCGCTCCAGGGCGGTAGGGCAGCCAAAAATCCCTAAGGCTAGCAGAATGGAAACACAAAAAGGATCCAAGAAGTCCTCCAGCATCCAGGGGCTGGGCAGGGCCCAGGGAGGCAAGCCTTGCCCTGGGCCCCAGCAGCAGCACGCCCCTGGTAGTTTCAAGTTGAGCATAAGAACATTTTTTAAGCTGTCACAGCCCCTTTTTATACACAGACATCCTTTGTTTAACAAGGTGCAGGCAATGGGAGAACCAGCTACAGCTGGTTCAGGGGAACTCCTGAGCACATTGTTTTGCTCAGCCCCTCTCTCCCTTTCACTGGCAAGGCTAGGGACATCAGACGCACCACAGGGGGTGGAGCCAGCATTGTGTAGAGAAGGCACAGGCCTATTCAGTTCCCAGGTGCAACTCCTCCCTTCCATCAACATGCAGATCTCCCCATTCACCATCCGGCAGACCCATCCTGACTCTTGGAGCCAAGCACACCAGCCAGCTCCTGTCAATCACAAGCCAGACAGTCCAATTCACATTCACTGCACACAGAAATGCCAACTTCTAAAAGTGGCACTTCTACACTAGACACAATAAATCCGCGCACATCATCGCGCAGCATTTAATCTCACGAGTTAGCACATACCAAACTCGACCATGCACTCCCCACACATCAGGAACTTCCATGGACACTCATATCCCCATGCATTCCTATGGGAGGGCAGGCCACTCACCACACATACACAGAGAGTGCACACACTTTACCGTGTACCACAGTGAAAAAGTGCGCAGAGGCCTAAAATCACCAACACCAGGTGTCCTAAACAAGCTAGGAAAATGCAAAAAGTTTTGGGGTGAACCTGCCAAAAGGGCCAAGTTCAACAGTCTCTCATTGCTTCCTCTGACCCTGCCCTCACGCTAGGTCTCCCCCACACCGCTGCTGCCTGCTGCTGCCCACTGTCTGCCTCAGCCCTGATCCAGCGCTCGCTCTCTCCCCCTGCCGCTCCTCCCGCCCTCCCGCACTTTCCCGCCACTGCCTCCCTGCAGCCCCCCCCCTCCAAGCCCATTTGCCGCCCCGCTCCCGCCACCCAGCTGCTCCTCCCTCCCGGTTTCCCTCTTAAGGGGACCACGCGGTGACGCAGGGAGCGACCTCTGACCCTGCCCTCAGGCTAGGTCTGCTGCCTGCTGCTGCCTGCTGCTGCCCACTGCCTGTCTCAGTGCTGATCCAACGCTCGCTCTCTCCCCCTGCCGCTCCACCCGCCCTCCCGCACTTTCCCGCCGCTGCCTCTCTGCGGCCCCGCCCCCTCCAAGCCCATTTGCCGCTCCGCTCCCGCCACCCAGCTGCTCCTCCCTCCCAATCTCCCTCTTATGGACACCGCAAAGCGGCCGCGCAGAGGGTGCGCCGCTGGCGTGCCAAAGGCAAGCCCGTCTACGCCTGTCCGCACCTAGACTGCGCCCAGCGCCAGGACCCCTGGCCCTCAACGTTACCGACTGACTTACGACGCCGCCACCCTCCATGCACTCAACACCGGCTGTAACCCCGCCTGCCACCGAGCCAGCCCGAAACGCACCCACGGACCCTTCTCCTGCCAAGCCTGCAAATTCACCTGCCTCGGAACCTGCACCGCACCCGCCAGACCAGGCACCAGCAACAATCACCTCAAGTGCATCCTGCTCAACACCCGCTCCGTCCATAGGCACGCCGTCGAACTCTGGAATCTCCTCGACACAACATCACCAGACGTCGCCTTCCTCACAGAAACATGGATGAACGCCTCCTCAGCCCCTGACATCGCCATAGCCATCCCGGAAGGCTACAAGATCACCCGGAGGGACCGCATCAACCAAACCGGAGGAGGCATCGCCATCGTCCACAGAAACACCATCCGCTTCACGACCAACTCCGAAGACACCCTCACCGCCGCCGAGCACCTTCCCTTCCAGATACACACCGACCCCAAGACCACCCTCAGAGGCACTCTCATCTACAGACCCCCGGGACCACGCACACAATTCAGCGAGGCCATCGCAGACTTCATCAGCCTGCATGCCCTCACCTCCTCAGACTACATCCTCCTAGGGGACCTCAACTTCCACCTGGAAAACAACAACAACAACAACAACACCACCACCCTGCTGGACAACCTCGCCAACCTCGGACTCAAGCAACTGGTGAACACCCCCACCCACTACAGCGGCCACACGCTTGACCCCGTCTTCTCCTCCAGCAAGCACATCTCCTTCAGCCATTCCACCGGACTACCCTGGACAGATCACAGCTGCGTCCATTTCAACTTCAGGAGAACCATGACCCACCACCACCCGCAACAGGCTCCCCGAAGAAGCTGGAACAAGATAACCGCCGACCAGCTCACCACCTCCCTTAGCGAGAACCCGCCCACCAACATGACGGACCCCAACGAAGCAGCCCGCAACCTCACACAGTGGCTCACCAACTGCGCCAATGACCTTGCACCACTGAAGAAACCTCCCAGCAGACTCGGCAGCAAGAAAGCCTCATGGTTCACCAACGACCTCAAAAACTCCAAGCAATCCTGCCGTACCCTCGAGAAAAACTGGCGCCACGACCAGTCAACAGAAAACATGACAGCCCTCAAGAACGCCATCCGCAAACACCACCAGCTGATCCGAACCACCAAAAGGACAACATTCAGAGAACGACTAGACAACAACACCCACAACAGCAAGGAACTCTTCAGCATCGTTAAAGAGCTCTCCAACCCTAGAGTCTGCAACAACGATATCGAACCCTCGCAAGACCTCTGCGACTCACTCTCCTCGTTCTTCCACCGCAAGATCGCCGACCTACACAACAGCTTTGGCGCACAGACCACGCACCCAACCACCGAACCAGCGCCCCCCACCACCACCCTCTGCACCTGGACCCCGGTCAGCACTGAAGACACCACCTGCATGATGAACACCATCCACTCCGGCTCCCCAACCGACCCCTGTCCACACCACATCTTTAACAAAGCCGACTCCATCATCGCACCCCAACTCCGGGACATCATTAACAGCTCCTTCGCATCCGCCACCTTCCCGGAGAGCTGGAAACATGCCAAGCTCAGCGCCCGGCTAAAGAAACCCACCGCGGACCCCACGGACCTCAAGAACTTCCGCCCCATCTCGCTCCTCCCTTTTCCTGCCAAAGTCATCGAGAAGACCGTCAACAAACAACTCTCCGCCTTCCTCGAGACAAACGGATCTCTTGACCCCTCGCAGTCCGGTTTCCGAGCAAACAACAGCACCGAGACCGCCCTCATCGCAGCCACCGACGGCTTCAGGTCCCTGCTCGACAACGGGGAAACAGCTGCCCTCATCCTCCTGGACCTCTCAGCAGCCTTCGACACCATATGCCACCACACACTAATACAGCACCTCAGCAACACCGGAATCCTAGGGAAGGCTCTGGAGTGGATCATCTCGTTCCTCTCCGGAAGAACCCAGAAATTCCGCCTCCTCCCCTTCCGATCCGCGGCCACCGAAGTCATCTGCGGTGGTCCTCAAGGATCCTCGCTCAGCCCCACCCTCTTCAACGTCTACATGAGCCCCCTCACAGCCATTGCACGCAAACACAACCTAAACCTCATCACCTAGGCTGACGACACCCAGCTGATCCTCTCCCTCACCAACGACCCCGCCACTGACGGAGCCAGCCTCCAGGATGGAATGAAAGACATCGCAGAATGGATGAAGCTCAGCCGTCTGAAACTGAACTCAGACAAGACGGAAGTCCTCATCCTGAGACCATCCCCCTCTGCCTGGGGTGACTCCTGGTGGCCCCCTGCACTGGGCACCGCCCCCAAGCCCACGGACCATACACGCAACCTGGGCTTCATCCTGGACACCTCCCTCACGATGACCAAACAAGTCAACGCCTTCTCGTCATCTTGTTTCAACACCCTGCGCATGCTCCGAAAGATCTTCCGGTGGATCCTCACCAAAACCAGGAAGACGGTCACCCAGGCCCTCGTCACCAGCCGACTGGACTTTAGGAACACCCTCTACGCTGGAACCATAGCCAAACTACAGAAAAGACTCCAGCGCATACAGAACGCTTCTGCACACAGCCACATCTCTGCCCATCTGAGAGACCTGCACTGGCTCCCGGTCAGCAAGAGGATCACGTTCAGACTCCTCACCCACGCACACAAGGCTCTCCACGACATGGGCCCCAAATACCTCAACAGCCGCCTCACATTCTACACACCACCCACCACCTCCGTTCCGCCAGCCTCGCCCTCGCCACTGTCTCACGAATTCGCAGAGCCACCGCCGGAGGAAGATCCTTCTCTTACCTGGCGGACAAGACGTGGAACTCCCTCCCCACCCACCTACGGCTGACCCAGGACCATCTCTCCTTCAGGAAACAACTCAAGACCTGGCTATTCGAGCAGTAGGGCCCCCCCAGCACCTTGAGACCCTAGCGGGTGAGTAACGTGCTCTACAAATATGTTGATTGATTGATTGATTTGTGCTCCTAGAACACACTGTGGAGGAGACTGTGGTAAAGTTGATTAACATCTTGTAGTCCATTTGTTTACTTGTTTGTCCTCAGCGATCTGTCTGCCTTTGAAGTTGCAATTAAATTAACCTGTAATGCAGAGCTTGTGCACAGTGAGTGCTAACAGTGTATAATGGTTCAGGAGCTACACTCTGTCCCCTTGTGACTGCCCCAATTTTTTCTTGTGTTGCTTCATCGCTTTATTATAATCATTGTTTTAGTTTAATGTTTAGTTTGTGGTGTTTCTTATAGCGGATTGCTGTGCCATTCTCAACCAACGAAAGCAGACGGTAAACTGTCTATATTACCTGAGCACTACCACAAATGTGGCTGGGTCTGTGTACCGAAGGTAACTAATTGAGTTGCTGGCAGTTTTTGCTGACAATGATAATGGGAGCTGCACAGTTGTGATAAGTGTACTATGTTGAAAGCTGAGACCTCCGGCTCAAATGAGTGCATATGGGCAGTGCTGCACTGAGACTTCCCTCTGTATTTATGACAGGGCGCCCAGAGCAGGGACCTGCTGCCTGCAGTTCCACACTTATATGGCGTGTACTTTACAGCGCTGTGATTCTGCTGACAAAGGGCTTTAATTGAATCTCTGATTTAACGAGTTTTATTACTTAAAGTATTGTCACCCCTGTTAGCTGCACTTCATGAGGGGATTACTGCTTGGATAATTCGTGGAAATAGACACCTGGGTCATATTTATAAGACGAGTCGTGTCTGTTTTGCACCGCACAGGGTTGTGCAAGAGTGACGCAAGTCCTAAAAGACATTTATGACAGACGAAAGAAAGCATCTTTGCTTTATTGAACAAAGTTAGTACAACTTGCTATCCAAAACGGAATGCGCACATGCAGTTCCACCACACGTGAAGCTAATGTCAGTACTGAATTTGCAGGCATATGGGTCATTCCAAACACCAGTGGTAGGGTGGATCGTATTACAGCTCTATATATTAATTATCTAATTACTGTTGAAGAGAAAATTAAGACCAAGCAACATTTGTATCAGCTTGTCCATTTTCCAAATGTTTTGGAGGAATAGACTGTATTCACGTTCATTTAGTGCCACCAGCTGTAACTATGTGCATGTATAGGATCCAAAGGCACACTTGCTTCATCGATGTGTAAGCAATTGTGGAATAAAATCGTTGTTATCAAACAATTATAGCAATATATTTAGGAAGTGCGCATGATTAACGTTTCTAGACTGAAGTATATGGAAATTCCCTTTTAGTCAGTAAGAAGTTTGAATTATTCCTAAATTGCAGTTTATAGTAATATGTTCCCTCGATCGATTCTCATTTTTTAAGATAATATTCTATGCGAATACATTTAAATTTAGTATTATATACCTCTACTTTTACCATGTTATTTTATCATTAGTTTATCTTGACGTATCGATGCAACCATTTTTATGTATGTAGTCAATTAATTGCCAATTATACATTGCTGAAGTGAAGGTCCTCCTTTTTAAACTTCCCGAAGAGTTATTCCATCACAACATGACTGATATCCTACCTATTTTGTTGCATATGTGTTAGCATATAATCTACTTGTAGTAAGATGGATGGGATATTAGTTACTTTATGATGTAATATATATTTCCGCAAATCTCGTAATCAAGCCCAAAGAAAGTACAACAGTAAAACATGATTGTACATCCAAATCAGTGTACAGAGTTTGTGACATGCTTTTTTGCTGACAGACATGGGGCGGCTCCTCCGCTAAGGTGGATGAGTGTCACCCCACTGCACTCAGAGCAGGAAAAATAAAATAAAACCTTGTTATTACCATTTAATTTTTTGTAGGCCCGGAGCTGGCCTGGCCAGGCCAAACAGGCGTGCACACTTAGCATGCACACAGGCAATGCAGTGTGGTGATTGGCTTAGTGGAGCCTGGGCGCTTCCTCCTTCTGGGTCAAAGCAACAGAGGAGAGACAGCGGTCGGCAGCTGTGAGGTCGGAGGCAAGTGTTTTTATTTTTTATATTTTGTTCCCCCGCCACACTTGTTCCCTGCCAGCCGCTACTGCGACTGACCTTTCACCTGCACTGCAGCATGTAATTAAATAGAACTGCAGTAGAATGTTATGTTATGTTAAAGGCACTTTTATAGCGCACAGATGCCCCAGCCAAGGGGCATCCTGGCGCTTCAGAGAATAACAAACATAACACAGCACCTACGGATAAAAATGCACAGAAAGGAGGCTAAGCTGAATGAGGGAAGAGATGAGTTTTAATAGCTCTCCTAAACTTCAGGAGCTCATCCATTTCACTGATATGGAGCGGAAAGGAATTCCACAATTTTGCGGGCAATACCCTGAAGGACCGACCGCCAGCTCTACATAGCCTGAACCGAGGAACAGCTACCAGCTTCTGTCCCAAGGATCTCAAGGTTCGGGCAGGCACATACGGCACCAAAAGATTGTGAAGATTCTGGGGGGAGGCCAACTTGAGGATCTTAAAAGAAAGGCACAGGGCCTTAAAATGAATCCTCTGTGCCATAGGCAACCAGTGCAGCGAACAGATTGTACTTTCCGCAGAGCAGAATCTAAGTAAGCCCACCAGGGCTCTGGCTGCGGCGTTCTGGACACATTGCAACCGAGCAATCTCTGCCTGATTGGCTCTCAATAGGAGCGAGCTGGCATAATCAAGCCGTGATAAAATGGAAGCCTGTATACCCAGCTGCCTGGTGGAAGGATCAAAGAACCTCAGAATAGGTCTTAACCCTCGTAAGATGCCAAAACAAGTGGCCACCACTTTTTTAGTGTGACCGCAAAAACTAAGGGCAGGATCAAGCCATACCCCCAAGTTTTTTAGCTCCAGAACAGGGATGGGAGTCACACCCAACTCAGGGGGCCACCATATATCACCCCAGAGGTCAGTCCGCTTGCCCACAATCATGACCTCAGTTTTTTTGGCGTTTAACTGGAGACAGTTGGTATTCATCCAGCTGGCCACTGCAGAGAGTCCATTCCGGAATCTGGGGGCGTCAAGGTCAGAGTCACCACTCAGGACGACCGCCAGCTGAGTGTCGTCAGCATACGAGACCATAGTGATGCCCCATTGCTTGACGACACCCGCCAGCGGTCTCACATAAAGATTGAATAATGTGGGACTCAACGACGAACCCTGCGGCACACCCAGCTGCTACGGATGGGACTTGGACTCAAAAGGTGGGGCGACTACTTTAAAGGTCCGGTCAGCAAGAATGTATTTGAGCTTGTAAAGCGCACTGCTACCCGTCCATAGGTTTCCTGGCGCTGTATAACTCTGGGGAACCCGTCCTGGCTTTCCCTGTGGGATGGTCCCTGCTGGGAGTCCCCAAGGTGGAGCCAGGCATCCCCGGAATTGATGGGGCCGTTGTGGAGATTAGGCAAGCTAATGCCCAGAGTTGCCGAGTGGAACCCCTGATTAGAGTAAGCACCGAAGCGAGAATTATCGAGTCCGCTGACCCAAGTCCACGACCCTGCCGTGTCGGGAATTGAACCCTGGTCCCGGGCCGACTTCTGCTCCCGGGTCTGCCACCTCTAACCAGTGAGCCACACTACTCCACAAGAAAGGATCTGAACCAGTCGAATGCGGTGCCCGATACACCTGCCTCACCTAGACGTTGAAGTAAAATCCTATGTGAGACCATGTCGAACGCGGCACTGAGATCCAGTAGGATCAGTGCCGCAGTCTGACCCGAATCAAGCACGGAACGAAGGTGTTCTGTCATAGAGAGCAGTGCAGTCTCAGTGCTGTGACCAGCACGGAAACGATTCTGGGATGGGTCCAGAATACCTGCCCTGGTGAGATGTTCAGACAGCACCCCGTTCACAAAGGCCTCAGTGATTTTAGCAGCCAAGGGAAGGAGTGAAATCGGGCGGTAGCTCTCAAGTTTGAGAGGGTCCAAGGTGGCCTTCTTCAGTATAGGTGTCACCACAGACTGTTTCCATTTAGTTGGAATGACACCAGAAGAAAGAGAAAGATTTATAAGGTGGCGCAAAGGAGGAAGACAGAGATCCGCAGAGTCTTTAAACTGAGCTGGACGCAGAGGATCAATAGGCGAGCCAGATTTTACCTTGCTGACCAGCATAAGAAATGTCTCAGAGGATAGATTAGGAAGGGAGACTAGGGCATGACCTATGGTCGGTAAAAGGTTAGTGGGCTCAGCAAGAATGAGGCAAAATGCCTGTGTGCAGGATAAGGATGGGAGCATGGGTAAGGTAAATATCGATATGGAGTTGAACACACCTGTACACTTAAAACTGCCTACTCACTCCTGATTAAATATGTTGGCTTTTTTTTTTTAAATTAAATTCATCTTTTACTGGTTTCAATGTTTGGACCAATCAGGCGGCAGATGATTATAAACTCATCTACCTCCTGATGGGTGTTGGAATGTGTTCCTTTGCATAATATTGCTTTCAGAACTTCAATTAATTTCGATTACCATTTGTCTGCGGATAATGAAGAGTCGTGATATTCAAGAATTACAAACTAAAATGGATTCTCAGGAGGGATGTGTGCAAAGCAAAGACCGAGTTATAATCTTTTTTGTACAAGATAAAACAAATGTGGCCTCATTCTTTTTGCACCTTAATGAGTACAGATTTAAAGTTTCAACAAAGGAATAATTAATTAAATATATTCTATCTTGTCATGTGTTATATTATGTTGCATGCAAAATATAATATTTGTGCAAGGTGCATTTAATGTGTGACGTATACTTTACACAATGACTTAAGGAATTTGTTTGCATCCATCTGGGTTAACTGTTCAGAGCTCTGGAGTATCCTATCAGACAGGGTACATGGTTACATGGTAGACTTCCGTACATTCCGTGTCTAGGCATCAGTAAGGTATGGCACTGAGGGGAATGCAGAGAGCCTCTTTTGCTGGAACAAGGGGTAAGCCATGTTTGGGTTTTGGCTACTCTTCAGTTTCATTTATAAATGAACTGCCTAAACACCTTCTTCTTCTCAACAGGGGAATCACTGACATAATATCGAATTCACAAATATAGAATTACCAAAATATCGAAGAAATAATATAGAATGCAAAAATATAGAATTTCTATCTACAAACGGGTAAGTACAAAATATCGAATAAAAAATATAGTTTTAAAAAATAAAGTTAGTCAAAATATCGATTTTTTTTAAATGTCTTAAAAGTAATTTAAATTTAATAAAATAATAAATATAACATTTACTATTACCACTCCTGTGAGTGCAACAGTAGGGAAAGCGTTGGATAACATAGGGGAAGAAATTACTATTCCCACTCCAGAGAGTGCAACATTAGGGAAAGCGTTGGATAGCGTAGGGGTAAAAATTACTATTCCCACTCCAGAGAGTGCAACAGTAGTGAAAGAGTTGGATAGCGTAGGGGTAAAAATAACTATTCGATATTAAATTATTTACCTTCAATTCGATATTTTTCACCACTATATTCTGTCCATTCGATATTTTGTCCATTCTATATTTTGACTTCGATATTTCGGTAATTCTATATTTTGAATACGATAATTTGTCTTGTTACCCAACAGGGAGGGATATGATGAAGGTCAGCTCAACACCAGTTCTGGCCTAACTATATGCTGATAACACCATTTAATTGCCACGAACCCCAAACGGCCTAAAGATCTGTGTAAATAATTCTGTGAAATTCATGGATAATCTAGTCCTTGAAACTATTTCCAATACCCATTATATGATATGTGGCCCAAAATCATGCAAGATAAAGCCAACTTCCATCAACAGTAAATGTATACAGAAGGTCAATTACTTCCCACACTTAGGGTCAGACTTTATCCACATTATTCTTGGGCACCCTGTCTCTCAAATACGAGCCTATGATTTAACCATCCTGTTGGGGTTTTGCTTAATTTTGTGCATTGGCAATAAATGAATCTTGGTCCTATTTCAAAAATGTAAGGGACACCTTATATCCATTTTGATCAATGGGGTGGCAATTTTGGGATGCTGAGACACCAAAAGGTTACAACTGCAGCGGTGCTTGGGAGCATTTATGGGGACAGAGATAGGCTCAGAGACAGAGCCCACGAACACATGTGACTGTGGCTGCTGGGATCACATGGCCATATGCAAATCAGCTTTGACCCTGTGCCTTATGGGAACAGTCCAGCCCAAACTGCCAATCCATGTTTTCGCTGGACCGGAATCAAGCATCCTAGAACCGGTTTCTGGCTATCAGCCGTCATCAGCCAAGATAGCTTGACTCCAGTGGCGTAGTGAGCAAAGGACCCACGTCTGGGCATACCCTTCCTACATAGGCTGAACAGCAAAACACACATGGTGATGGACGAAATGTTGCACAGTGGAAAAACATTCACCCCCAATCACAGATCTGGGTTTAATCCATTGTTATTTTGCTCACCACGCCACCCCAGTTCAGACATGGCCATATGCAAATCAGTCTTGACCCTGTGCCTTATGGAAACAGTCCAGCCCGAACTGCCAAGCCATGTCTTCCCTGGACCAGAATCAAGCATCCTAGGACCGGTTTCTGGCTATCAGCCGTCATCAGCCAAGATAGCTTGATTCCAGTGGTGTAGTGAGCACGGGACCCACATCTAGGCATACCCTTCCCACATAGGGCAAACAGCAAAACACACAAGGTGATGGACGGAATGTTGCATAGTGGAAAAACATTCACCCCAGTCTCAGATCTGGGTTTAATCCATCGTTATTTTGCTCACCACGCCACCCCAGTTCAGACATGGCCATATGCAAATCAGGCTTGACCTTGTGCCTAATGGAAACAGTCCAGCCCGAACTGCCAAGCCATGTCTTCCCTGGACCAGAATCAATCATCCTAGGACCGGTTTCTGGCTATCACCTGGCATCAGCCAGGATAGCGTTACTCCAGTGGTGTAGTGAGCACGGGACCCACGTCTGGGCATACCCTTCCCACATAGGGCAAACAGCAAAACACACAACGTGATGGACGGAATGTTGCACATTGGCAAAACATTTACATCCTAGTCACAGATCTAGGTTTAATCCATCATTATTTTGCTCACCACCCCAGTTCAGACATGGCCATATGCAAATCAGTCTTGACCCTGTGCTTCATGGGAACAGTCCAGCCCGAACTGCCAAGCCATGTCTTTCCTGGACCGGAATCAAGCATCCTAGGACCAGTTTCTGGCTATCAGCCATCATCAGCCAGGATAGCTTGACTCCAGTGGCGTAGTGAGCATGGGACCCACGTCTGGGCATACCCTTCCCACATAGGGCGAACAGCAAAACACACAAGGTGATGGACGGAGTGTTGCACAGTGGAAAAACATTCACCCCCTGTCACAAATCTGGGTTTATTCCATCATTATTTTGCTCACCATGCCACCCCAGTTCAGACATGGCCATATGCAAATCAGTCTTGATACTGTACCTCATGGGAACAGTCCAGCCCGAACTGCCAAGCCATGTATTCCCTGGATCGGAATCAAGCATCCTAGGACCGGTTTCTGGCTATCATCCGTCATCAGCCAGGATAGCTTGACTCCAGCGGCGTAGTGAGCATGGGACCCACGTCAAACCATACCCTTCCCACATAGGGCGAACAGCAAAACACACAAAGTGATGGACGGAATGTTGCACATTGCCAAAACAATTCACCCCCAGTCACAGATCTGGGTTTAATCCATCGTTATTTTGTTCGCCACCCCACCCCAGTTCAGACATGGCCATATGCAAATCGGTCTTGCCCCTGTGCCTCATGGGAACAGTCCAGCCCGAACTGCCAATCCATGTCTACCCTGCACCAGAATCAAGCATCCTAGGACCGGTTTCTGGCTATCAGCCTTCATCAGCCAGGATAGCTTGACTCCAGTGGCGTAGTGAGCACGGGCCTACGTTTGGACTTTCCCTTCCCACATAGGGCGAACAGCAAAACACATAAGGTGATGGACGGAATGTTGCACATTGGCAAAAATGTCACCCCCAGTCACAGATCTGGGTTTAATCCATCGTTATTTTGATCACCACGCCACCCCAGTTCAGACATGGCCATATGCAAATCAGTCTTGATCCTGTGCCTCATGGGAACAGTCCAGCCTGAACTGCCAAGCCATGTCTTGCCTGGACCGGAATCAAGCATTCTAGGACTGGTTTCTGGCTATCAGCCGCCATCAGCCGGGATAGCTTGACTCCAGTGGCGTAGTGAGCACAGGCATTCGACTCCCTGATTTGGACCTACCTCTTCAAACTTCTGAATGCCATAAACCTGGGACCACAGTTCATAGCATATACTCGACAGTTATATACTGATCTCTACGCCTCTGTCCGTGTGGCAGGATATCGTTCAGCCCCCTTTTCCATCCGCCGGGGTACACAACAGTGATGCCCCCTGACCCCACTCCTGTTTGCCCTAGCCAGAGAGCCTCTAGCGGTGTGGGTGTGTCAGGACCCTCCGATCCGGGGGATAGACTTGACACAGGAATATCTGGACAGAATCACGCTTTATGCCAATGATGTTCTTTTCTTTATGATGGACCCGTGGTTCTCCGAGCCTCGTGTCCTCCAGGTACTATGAATTTTCAGCGAAACCACTGGGTTGAGCACCAACCCACCCAAATCCATACTCCTCCCTGTATGTGGAGATCAGAGGAGTCAGGCTTGAACTTCACAACTATCTATTGCTACCACAGGATTTAAGTACTTAGGGTCTTTATATCGCAGTGCCCTACGATCTCATGGGTGCACAGTAGCGCCCCACTTCTCCCGGCTGTCAGCAATGAGACAACAGTTTGGTCACAGCTGCCTTTATCTTTATATAGACCATCCGCTATCTTTAAGACGGTGTCCTTACCGCCTCTGCTATATAGACTTCAGGACTTTCCATATAATATTCATGTAATATTCCTGCTTTAAACGAATCAATGCGATCTAGAATCGATTCTTATGGCAGGGGGAGCAATCCGGGTTGCAATCCGTACATGCACACAATATTCATACTGTGGTTGTATCGCAGAAGCTAACGTCCATGCATATTAGTCCACCTCTCAACTTTTGATGATTAATGAATGGTGGTGTGGGTCTAGGTCAGATCTGGCTTATGCAGTTGAACAGGCAGCCATGGCTGGCACCCCCTTGTTGCACCTCCTGTACAGCAACACATTCCTTAAAACGCTACCTCCAACCAGCCGGACAGTTATACAAATTTGGAGACGCACAGTCAGATCCATGGGTTGCTGAGCAAGGTTGACAGGCTCCACTACCCTCTGGCAAGGCTCATATCTACAACCCGTTTCCGCCCTGGGCCGATGCCGTAAATGGGACCTTATTGGGATCTCTACGCTTGGGGATGTTATGCAGGGAACTACCCTTAAGTCCTTTCAGCGGTTGCAAACCGACTTCACCTTACATAAATCTCATTTCATCGATATTTGCAACTTTGGCATGCCTTAGACCCCAATATTTGTCATTTGGAGGCTCTACCAGAATTCCAACCGCTAGAAGGCCGCTTGCTGATGGGGGACATTGGGGCTCACAAAATCAGACAAATCTATCAGACACTCAACACTCATACTAAGACCACCATACACAAAACTAGAGTGGCATGGGAGGCCGATCTGCTGACCCTCACAAACGATGATTGGATGGAAGCCTTGACTAGTCCTCGGTATGCAGCGGTTTCTTCACGCTACCGACTCATTCAGTTCAAGTACCTCCATCGAGTATATTACACTCGTTGTAGGTTGTGGAAAATGGGTGTTATTCAGACTCCTCAATGTCTCTGCTGACATAGTGATGAAGGTTCCTTACTCCAGACTGTGTGGAGTTGTACAGGGATCCAGCCATTCTGGACACGAGTGACGTCTTGCCTAGGTCAGGTATTTGCATGGACCTTCCCGCACGACTCCAGATTGTTGCTGCTACATAGCACAGATGACATTGGGGAGAATTGCTACAAGCAGCACCTCTTGTTTCTGGGTCTCACCCTAGGCAAGAGGGATATCCCACAACATTTGAAAGCTACTTCCCCACCCAGTGTTGCAGGATGGAAAAAGGCAATGGACAGGTGTATGACTGCAGAAATTGTAGTTTTTCAGGCAAGAGGGTTCCCACAAAACCACAGGAAGATGTGGGCCCGTTCTGCCACATACAGTAGTATTGATTTGCCCCCCTGCCTCATTCAGTCTCCCACGATCCTATTCGACTCACCTGTATAGGGATGACTTTGACTTTTTATGGTTGAGTATTTGTTAATAATCTGCATTTAAATTTCTCCGGGTGTGTTCGGTGTTGTATGTCATACTTTTGATCTGCTGTACCACAGCTCATATGGTACTTGTATAATCTAACTAGGTACTGTATGCCAAATGCAATCCGTACATGCACACAATATGCAAATGCAATATACGTACTGTCTCGGCTGGGCTTTTGTCCATTTTGTACCTTGGAAAATGAATAAAAATGTAAGTAACAAAAACACAACACAAAGTGCTAGTAAATATAAATGTGAATTCAAATGCACAGACAACCTTTAGAGCATGCAACAATTGCGTTGTTTTGTATAAACGTAGTAAAATAAAAATAAATTGAAAAAGTATCATTACATACTTCACTTAAGTGCTCACCAAGAGTGGATGAATTATTAAAAAAAAAAAATTCAGGCTCTTCACAAGATGGAGGTCCAACTGAAAGAAGAATAGCATATCACCAGTATGTCATAACAACTACAAAAAACAAAATAACTGTGAAAAATTGGATTTGTAAGTGAGTGGCGTGTTAACTCTGCTCAAGAAACAACCACCATCTGTGTTCCCTCTAAAGATATGCCTAGGCGACCACACAAATCCTGTTCAACTACTGTGCATCTCAATTCATTGAGCGCATACACACATCTAATAAGCCTGTTGAAAATCAGTGTGACATCGTCCTTATCCTGTTTTCCCTTTCAAGTGTTGGTGAAACTAGTGTTTCCCTCCCTCCTCTGATGTAGCATGAGGGCAAGGGAACACAAAGGGCAGAGTTGGCTGTCTTTCAGATTGTTGGCTCTGTCATTATCCACAGTAGACAAGGCCTTCAAATATATACAATGCTTTTCACCTTCTATATTGAGAATCAAAATGCTCACTCAGGAGTGCGTGTTTAAATGTACACACTGGTTTTGGGAAGCAGAGAGTCTAGACGGGAAAGTGGGCCAAGGAATGCAAGAAAGAAACAGTTAGTTTTGCTTTTTACATGATATGTGAACGAATGTTTCCACACCTGTATCTGGGTCTCATTCTACTTCAATATCATCAGAAAAGGGGTAGAGGTTAGGTTTGCTCACTTTCCCAGGAAAAAAAAACAGCCACCTGTTCACTTTTTAAGTATCTGCCCTCACACGATTCCTAAGTTTAACCTTATGTGAAATAATCTATATATTTTTAGCATGGCCTTTCAGTATTTCTTTACCCTAATTGTTATTATTTAGAGATCACTAGACCAGCTGTAAAACACATTTGAAATTGTTTTCTTTTTACATTTACTCTTTAAAGTATGTACTAATAAGTGGGAAAATTACCGATTTATTTTGCGGCTAGAAGCCTGTAAAAAGTGTGATATACATCGTTGTATATGGTTTTAATAACTGTAATCATAGCTAATTTATAATCAATTGTTATTTTCACAGGAGCTTTTAGACTGGTTGTCTCTTTCAGCCAAGCCCTGAGACTGATGGTGGCTCTTTACTGCGCTGCATCTGGCCATACTTTTGCACCTGTGCCTGTGGTCTCTCAGGAGAGATGGACGATTCCCGATATTGCGCTTGCCCTAGGGACCAACCCTGCTAATCCGCCGGACCGGCCTACCATGCAGCCAACTAAGAGAAAGTGGCCCGCACCTGCTTCTCTCACACTCCTGAGAGACTGCCTTCAGACCAGCTCCCCAGCACATCCAGTGACCCTTCATCTGAAGCAGCAGGCTGCTGCTCTGTTCTCGATTTCACTCAACGCTTGTCTGTGCATCAGAAGCCTCAAGGTGTTGGTGCCAATGGGCGAGCCACCACCTAAATAAACCACCTATTGGCCTCCTCATACTTCCTGTCACATGCTCTGTGGGTGCTTCATGACAACCCTCATTGACCTTGGTGGCCCTTTTGAATTGGGAAAAACCATCCCTAGTTACAGACCATTACTCATTGGACCCACAGTCCCTTTCTTTCTGCTACCATATGGGAGGCCTGCCTATGGACCAACCAGTGCGTGCCTGCAACTACTAGAGACATGCCTAATTTTTGGATGTATGACGTTACAACACACACTTTTACAATGCATACCTTTACAACGCATTTTTTACACCGCAACATCCATTACAACGCACACTTTTACAACGCATACCATTACAACGAATTCTTAAAAAATACCTTTACAACGCATTCCACTACAACGCATACTACATTTACAACGCATACCATTACAACCCATTACATTACATTACAAATAAGGTAAGTGTTGGATAGTGTAGGGTTAAAATTACTATTCTAACTCCAGGGGGTGCAACAGTAGGGAAAATATTGGATAGTGTAGGGGTTAAAATTACTATTCTAACTCCAGGGGGTGCAACAGTAGGGTAAGTATTGGATGGTAAGTTTTGCGTTGTAATGGTATGCGTTGTAATGACTGCGTTGTAATGGTATGCGTTGTAGTGGTATGCGTTGTAGTGTCATGCGTTGTAATGACTGCGTTGTAAATGTATGCGTTGTAATGGATGTTGCGTTGTAAACGTTTCGTTGTAATGGTAGTGCTTTGTAAAAGTTGCGTTGTAAACGTTACATACCCTAATTTTCATTCTACAGGGAGACCGCTTTCTTTATGTCTCTTCAGACTTGGAGCTAATGCTTGGAATTTTGTAGTGAACTGCCTGATACACTAGGCCTTCTTCTCATCTCCACCCTACTCACCCTCCTGAGTTGTAGTGTACATCAATGCACCTTTAGTTGTACCCTTGCCACTTTTTTCCCCTCCCTGAGTATTAGGGCGATGTCTAATCCCATGGCTAAACCCCTACAATAGCTTCTCTTCGCAGAGACAGTTATGGGTCTTCGCCCCTCAGTGGAGACTCCCCCTCTATTGCCATGAACTCAACAGCACTTGCTACTATTTTGGCAGAACTAAAGTGTATTAAGTATTTCAATGGCAGCCATGAAACAGACTCCTATGGCCGTTGCTCTGGACCGTAAAATCTTTTACACAGATTTCACCTCTTTCCAGGTTCAACAAGCCCACACTGTTGTGAGGGTGTCAGATTTGGAGGCAAGGCTGGACCAAACTCCTGTGCTCTGACTCTGGAACAGAGGGTGATAATCCTGGAAACTCACAGCCAGCTGACAATATCTACATTTTTAGGGTACTGGAAATGTCAGAATGACCCGGAAATAGGCAGGTTCTACAGGGTCCATCGCTTAAAAACATGTCGTAAATGCACCTTGGATGACACTTGCGCACATACAGCCATGACCAATCATGCAGCATTCTTTAACTGTTCCATCGCAATCGACCCTCTCTTCACCAAGGACGATGGATCATGGCAGGTGCTGACTGCTCTCCTGAAACTACACTTCTCCGCAGACAGCTCCTGGTGCTTCGACTACAACTGGAGGCCAAAGGCATTTGTTATGGCCTTCTCAAACCAGCAATTATGCGTATTATACACAATGATGTTACCCGAAAGTATGGTGACCCTACCCTCCTAGAGCAGTTTCTGGAGTCCATTGATGACTTAGCAATGGACTTGGCTGGAACGTCTACCTCTATACTGCAAATAGAACCCAATGATCCTCAGCTCCCCTGGGCTCAGCACAGGATCCCCACGCCTACCAGCAACAACCAAGCTCTGCTAAACCCCATTTGCACAGCGACCATTTCCCCATGACAGGCAAATCCAGTACCCACTGAAACTGAATAAAGATACTCATGATTCCTTCTGATCCTTGACTGTTCTGGTGCATCCTTAGCACATCACTTTCCTTCTCAGGCATATACAGTCACTACTCCCTCACTACAATTCACTCAACTTCATCTTCTACCACTGTAATATACTACCATCTGTACTCACTTTTTCTCTCGACCTCTTTTTATAGTAGGACACAAACTCCCAACACAAACACCCCCCTTTGAGACATCCTTGTTTCCACTCAGCCTACTGCCTGGCAGTTGTTTCCCTTAATGTTCAGGTACTGAATCACTATATAATTTGCAAAAAGGTGCTGTCCTTTTTGGCTGCTCGCAATCCTAAAATATACTTGATTCAGCAAACCCACCTGTTGGACTTTGAATCCCATAAGCTCAACAGAGATTAGGGGAGACTGCACTATTTGACAGTTGCCGCCTTCCCTACCCCCCTCAATAAAAAGGTGGAACAGCTATACTGCTAGAAAAGCAGCTGGCTGCTCTCGTCGTTACCACATGGTCAGCCAAGGATAACCGCTATGCAATAGACAAAGCGGCCGCAAAATCATCCTATTTTATTTTGGGGAGCAGCTAAGCACACAATGATGTAAAACTTGTGCTCTTTTCCTGCCTGCATCGCTTGCTTACAGACCCTGGATGTACAGGATTCCTTTTGTGCGTGGACAGGAATATCGGTCTAGACTCCATCCTTGACTGCTTAGAACCTCAAGATGTTAGACCCATCAGGGATAGGATGGCACTATTGGACCTTCTTGCTGATCACTCCCTTTTTTTCCTTTCAGACTTCTGCACCCAAGGAATGTGACTATACCTATTATTCCCAACTGCATTCCCGGAATCAAGGATTACCTTTTTTTCTGCTCATGAGTGTGCTTGTCCTGCAATGCTATACTTGTGTAATGTCTGCCTGCCCTGTTGCCCTTGGAAGATGCCAACATGAAAGTGCAAAGATCCAGTTTGTAGCCACAAAGCAACAAATGCAACAGATGATACTTTATCAACAGGTATCTTGAAGCTCATGGTTTGTGACAGTTACACACCTGTCTCATTGATCAATGCCGATATGAAAATCCTGACACAGGTGCTCACCATCTGCCTCCCAAAGATCATTCCTTACCTGGTTCACAAATCACAGTGGGCTTTGAGCCTCAGAGGGCTTAACCAACCATATGTGGGTGTTCTGTCAATTGGCTGGTAAGCGCACAAGATCAAAGAGCAGCAAGACGCAATCTCCATTTGCGCTAAGAAGGCCAATGACTGTATTGAATGTTATGTTATGTTAATTAGATTTATAAAGCGCATAGCTGCCCTGCAACGGGGTGTAAGAGTGCTAAAACCAGAAATAGCATTGCAGGGTGGAGAAAAGTGAGAGCCATTTGTGGCCCAAGAAAAGCCCGTATTTTGGGGGGCTTTTCTAAAAGCCACATGATTCTGGATACTCCTGATGGTCACAGAGGGCTGATGCCAGTGCTTTAAAAGACAGTGCCTGGGCACTAGCTCTTTGGACTTGAGGGACCCAAGCCAGATACAGCTCCAAGGAATGCAGTGTGCTGCGTGGTATATAAGGTGAGAGCAGATCTGATAGAATATGAGGTGCTTGGTGGATGAACATTTTGTGGGCAATGCAAACGGTCTTGAAATGAATTCTCTTGTCCAGCAGCAACCAGTGTAATTTGGGGATCAGTTTTGATACTGAACAATACTTAGGGAGCACAAAGAGAGTGTGTGCTGCTGCATTGTGTACCCTCTGCAAACGCTGTATCCCAGATTTTTTGCACCTAGGTACATGGAACTGCAGTAATCTAATCTGGACAGGATTGTGGCTTGCATTATGATCTGAAGTGGGTCACAAACTCTAACAAAGGCTTGAGTCTGTGTTTAAGCCCAAAACAAACCCCTGCCATCGCTTTAATTTGGGCTTCAAAGGACAATGCGCTGTCAACCCATACTCCCAGGTGTTTTACCGCCTCCTTAGGCAGGGGCACAGATCTCATCACTTCTGGCCACCACAGGTCTGTCCATAGATGTTTGTCTCTTCCCAACAAAAATGTTTCGATCTTGCTGGCATTGAGTTGTAGACAGTTGGCAGACATTCATTCTGCTATAGCCAGCATATATTGCTGAAAAGTAATTAGGTTGTGGTTGAATTTGTTGAAAATGGAAATAACCAGCTGAGTGTCATCAGCATAAGATACTAATGACAGTCCTCTGCATTTTGCCGACACCGCAAGAGGTTGGATGTAAATATTAAAGAGCTTGGGACTCAGTGTTGATCCCTGTGGAACACCATGCTGAGGTACTGGGTTTTTCAGAACCGGTACCGAACCGGTAACCCAGTGGTGTCAGGGTACACCCTAAGACCTCGAGTACTTTCCTGATTCAGACCACAGAAACTCAGAGTCTTCTAGGTGAAGTCAAAGATCGAATTTATTGGCTGCAGCCAAGTAACAGGCGTCCTAGAAGTACAACAACACGGTGTGTATATTCCCAGGAGACTGCTCAATCTTACAAAGCCAGGCTCCTCTTTTTATACAAAATATTATGCTTCAGGCAAACATTCTTAAATTTACAGTAGACCATTCACATATTTTCACTACAAAGAAAAAGCAGAGTCATGATGACAATCCCACATTTCAGTTCGTCCAGCCCACAACAAATTACCCGGCAAGGCCCAACATTTTCATCAGATATCGGTGGACCCCCAATAAAAACGGGCACCTCCTCATCATAAAGCAAGACATATGTAAAGAAACAGGGACAGGTGTGAGCAAGATTAGGCAGGGTGTGTGTGCGATGAAAAGGGTTTATGGCATGTTGTGCCTTGATGCTATCTCGTTCGGCCACTGGGAGAGGAACTGACCAAACAGGTTCGGCCTGGGGCAATGGTTTCAGCTTGCCCAGGTCAGAGAGAAGTCAATTAAGGTGTACGAGTCTTTAGGAATCGAATTTAGCTGTATTATAAGCCTATGTGAGGGCAACCCAAAAAATGGCTGCCGTACACAAAATGGAAGCCAAGGGTTTCAGGACGAAAATGACGATTTTGAGGTGAAATCGTTACTGGAATATGACGAAAATGCTTGTACATAGTGTACTAGCCATTCTCGGTCTTTTGATAAAAAAATCGTCATGCTACGACAAAGTTTTATTCACGAGTTCAGAATTTTCAGAACTACAAACCCATCTTTTGCCCTTACATAGGCAATTAACCTATCCTCATGCTAATCTGAGTCCAGGTCTATATTCCTAAAGTCATTGAGATGTTGCTGTACCATCATCCTAGTACTTAGCTCGTCTCTTGATACAGGTTTCCTTACACATGATGTAGCACAGAGGCCACATATTGCAGGAGCACACTGCACGCACAGACAGAACAGGAAAAGAATGGCTAAGACCATCCCAATGACCATCAGAATTTTCCATCCCCAGGCGGATATCAGTTCCCAGAACCATCCCATTAACGACCAATCTCCTTTATCCACATGAACAGATTCGGAAATCTTATGTAGTTTGGAGATGGCCTGGTACACTGTTGGAGCGTTATCTGGAATGAAAACACAGCAACTCGATTGGATCAATTTACATACCCCACCTCGGTCTGCAAGTATGACATCTAATGCGACCCTGTTCTGAAGGGTCATAAGACGATCCGACTGGAGCTCAGCAGTCAAGTTACTAAGGGCACCGGCAGTTTCAACCACGGTGGATTCAACCACCCTTGTCATTTGCCTTATGTTCCTGCTGTTACCCATGGGTCCCCAGAACGGCAGAAAACCCTTTACGAAGTCCCCAAATTCTTGTCCTGCAGTGTCTTTTTCGCTGAAGACACCTCTAACTATTCTTGTCCTGTGGTAATCTGCCGCCGCTGTGTAGGTGGGAGGCAGCAGGAACGAAACAAAACATGTGCCCGAAAAGTCAGGGGGCAACCATGTATAGGCTCTATCATGGCAGATGAAATAGGTACCCTTAGCTGCTAAGAACGGAGGGGAAGTCTGAGATGCAAAGACATATGTTTCAGTGCAGATGCTTTTCCCTAGCTGAGCTCTGGGATTCTTGCCAGTACCTTGCAGACACAGGTGACCCTGATGAGGTACAATCCAAATCGGGGAAGATCTCTTAGCTTGCTGTTTCTCACTCACAGTAGCTCCATATCCGGTCACATTCCATCCTATGTATACTAGTGTCTCATCTCTAGGGATAGTTTCGTAGGAGATATCTTCCTTAATCATGTCTACTATACCCTTAACTAGAGCACTATTCTTAGGATTGTCTTCCACAGAACGTAGGGGGTAGACTTCATGTGCATAGATGAACATTGTTCTGTATGCCCACACAGAACCATTGTGGCTGAATGGCAGGACTAGATAAGGGATACCTTTATCCGTTGTGTGAGGCATAAGACCACACACCCAACAGTTAGTCGTGTTCATTACAAGTTGGTGTTGGTGCAAGAGCTGAACAAAGGAGTTATTAATAAACTCTAATCTCCTTGCTGATTCGTGTTCAGGAAGTGGTTGAAAAGAATGTGAGGAAACAGTGGAAGGAGGAGGTAAAGGCGATGTAGTGGGTGCAAATGTTACTCGAAAAGAGAATAAAACATAACCTATTAAAAATATCATCACACTGAATAACATGAAAATGCACAATATCAAAAAGCTTTTCTTTGTCATCATTTTACATATTCGGTTTTTAACCACTTCGACGCTAATGACAAAGCCAGCTCGTCATGGGCGTTACCTGCCCTGCGCTCATGACGAGCTGGCTTTGTCACAAACAAGCCATTTACTCCTTTCTCAGCGCACAGCAGGTAAACGCGGTAGCGCTGAAGCAGTTAAAGTTCACAGTTTTGGCAGATCTCTCCATCTCGAAAAACTCCATCCTCTCTAAAATGCTGCCCGCGATGGGAGGTTGTTTCTGCTAAGGAATGCGTCTGTCAGTCTAGGGCAACTCCGTTAGACCAACCAGAACTGTCGACCTAACGTCGTCAGCTGCACCCCAAAGACTTTGGGCAATCGCAGCCCTAGCAGCGGAACGAGGATGGCGGTTCGAAAAACAAAAATAAGCAAGTTTCTCAGATGGGAGAGCTGCGCTTTCAAAAATAGCAAAAAGGGAAATTCTGTTTATTTGTCCATAGGTCTCGGCCTCAAATTATAACGATTTCTCCCAGGTACTGTTTGGTCTTGGAAAAGGAGTTCAGGCTCTGTAGTGTCCAATCGAATTGATGGTGATACAGCTGGTTGCAAAATGTTGTCACTCTCCTTTTCAGTAAGTGTTCCTTTTACACGTGCATCACTGAAAGGCAGAAAACGTGGCACGGTTTCAGTCTCTGAGTCGGCGACACCCTCCTGGACCCACCGGTCGTACGGCAGAGGTAAAGGCACCCTCTTGCAGTGGACGCCGTGGATCCAGTGCTTCTTCCCTTCTACACGAACAGCTGATCTCGTTGAAAGAAGGACGAGGTGTGGGCCGGTCCACCTGGGCTGGTCGTTCTTTGTTCGCTGAAAGTTCTTCACCAGAACCCAGGATCCAGGATCGATCTGGTGACCTGGAGCTTCAGAGGCTTGAGGCAGTATATCATGCACCTGTTGATGTAAAACACGCAATTTAGCCGTCAATTCGTACAAGTAGTCAAGCAAAACAGGGTGTTCAATTTCACTGAATTTGGTGGGCCTTGGCACTCCCCATATGTTGGCCGGGCGGCCAAAAACTATCTCATAAGGACTAAGTCCCACTCGCGAATGCACAGTCATTCTGGTGGATAGGAGTGCTTAGGGGTAGAGCGTCAGGCCATTTAAGACCAGAGCTCGCTTGAATTTTGGCCAATTTAAGTTTCAATGTGCCGTTGTAGCATTCTACTTGTCCAGCTGATTGGGGGTGATTTGCAGCGTGGAATTTCTGCTGGATGCCTAGCCCTTCACATACTTTCTTCATCAATCGACCCACAAATTCACTTCCATTGTCACTCCAGACCATTCTAGGCATTCCGAATCTGGGGAAGAACTCTTTCACAAGGGCTTTAGCTGTGGATAAGGCAGTGTTGTCTTTTAGGGGGTAGGCTTCCACCCATCTTGAAAAGGCACAAACAATAACGCGTACGTATTTTAAATTGTTGCACCTTTCCATGTGGATGAAATCTAGCTGCAAAACCTCGAACGGATACGTAGGAGGTGCAAAATGACCAGCTGGAGTTGGGGTTCCCCTACCAGGATTGTGTTTCAGACACACCATGCAATTCTTGGCCACATTCTCTGCACACTTGGGAATTCCAGCATTTTGCCATACTGGAGCCAACAACTTGCAAATCCCTTTCACACTGATGTGAGCCATTCCATCAGCCATTGTAACCACTGCAAGCACATACGCATCGGGTAGCAACCATCTCTGATGCTCTGACAATTCAATCCAACAACCATTGGCATCCATTTTACCCGTACTTTCTCTCCACACACTCAACTCTTTCTCTGTAGCTTCAGCTTGAATCGATTTCACACTCTCTATCGTGTCTTCACACATTCCAACGTCACCAACCCATCTTGCAGGGCCTGCAACATACATTCGGCTCATCACATTCCTTGCTGTTTCTTTCGCGATTTTGTCAGCAAATGCATTTCCACGACCAACATCATCAGTCTCCTTCTTGTGTGCGCTACATTTCACAATCGCAACTTGCAACGGCAAAGTCAGTGACTCAAGAAGCTCATTCACCAACTGACCATGCTGAATCTTAGCTCCATGCGAAGTCAGGAACCCACGTTCTTTCCACAATCGTCCAAAACTGTGAGCCACACCAAATGCATACTGGCTGTCGGTATAGATAGTCACTTTCATTCCTTTCGACAACACACATGCTCTCGTAAGTGCAATTAATTCTGCTGCTTGAGCTGAATTATGTGGGATACGTATTGTATGTAAAGTCGTGACAGCATATGCTGCAGTCGTATCACCATTCGGAAGCTTGAAGCATGAACCATCCACTCATAAGGTACCATCACACTTTGCAAGGGGAGTATCCTGGAGGTCTATTCTCCCTTTCGTTTCTTCTTCTGATCTAAGAAAACAATCATGCTCTTCTGAATCATCTAATTCCTCTACAATCGGCAACAACGTAGCTGGGTTAAGTGTGTTGCATCTTTTTATATGCACATGGCTCGCTAACAATGTCAACTCGTAACCTGACAATCGAGCACTAGTTAAGTGCTGTGTCTTGGTTCTGTTTAACAATGTGTCCACTGCATGTGGAACCATCACAATTAACGTGTTATTCATCACTAAACCAGCAGACTGTCGAATAGAAACAGCTGCTGCCGCTGTGGCTCTCAAGCAACTTGCCAATGCTTTAGCTACCGGGTCCAAAGTCGACGAAAAATACGCGCATGGACGCTGCTTGTCTCCAAACAACTGTGTCAACACTGATAATGCACAACCTTCTTTCTCATGGACATACAATGTAAAGGGCTTACTGTAGTTGGGGGTGCCCAACATAGGAGCCGAACATAATGCTGTGAGCAATTCGGAAAAACTTTTCTGACAATCTTCAGACCATGGAACGGGATTCGGTGTATCTTTACAAGTTAATGCCACCAAAGGTTTGGCTAATAACGAAAAATTTGGTATCCATTGCCTGCAATATGATGTGATGCCCAAGAAAGCACGTACTTCTCTCTGTGTTCTTGGCACACTCAATTTCGCTATTGCCTGAATTCTTTCTGGGGTCAGTTTCCTTCCCTCCTTCGATAAGAGATGACCTAAGTAGGTCACTTCTTGTCGACAATGTTGCAATTTGGAAAGTGACACCTTGTGATGCAAATCACACAGATGACGCAACAATTACAATGTGGCTTCTTTACAGATTTCCTTAGTATCTGCAGCAACCAGCAAATCATCTACATACTGAATGAGGGTAGCGCCATCAGGTAAAACAATCGTATCAAGCTGTGTTTTTAGAGCTTGACTATATGTTGATGGACTTTCACAGTAGCCCTGGGGAGCGCGTTTAAAGCGGAAGCTTCGACCTCCTAAACTGAAGCCAAAAATATCCCTACTCTCCTCAGCAATGGGGATGCTGAAGAAAGCATTCTTCAAGTCAATCACCGAAAGCCAGGTGGCAGAAGCTGGAATCATAGTCAATAGGGCAGTAATGTCAGGAACAACTGGAAATTGTGGCACAACTATTTTATTCACCTCTCTAAGATCAATTACAAATCTGTAAACAGGTGGCTGTGAAGGATCAGTTCGTTTCAAAACAGGGAGAGAACAGGACTATTGCAAACGTTGCCTCTTGTCTCTTCAATCACATCTTTTTCAATCAAATCATAAATGATCGCTAGCAAAGCTTTCTCACCTTCACTAGAAATTTTGTATTGGGGAATGCGTGGCTTCTTAACATTGGCTTTCAATGTTACAACATATGGCGGTATTTCCAAAAGACCTACATCATTAGGACCAGTAGCCCAAAGAATTTTAGGAAGAGATGACAATTCTGTCGGAAGTTTATCCCTTGACAAATACATTGGAGAAACCACTTTCTTACCCAGTGTAAGTTGTACTCCCGAAGGAGAACAGTACAAAGTAGCATACAATCTTTTTAACAGATCCAATCCTAGCAAGTTTTCACCACAACCTGTTGTTAAAATAAGGGGTGCTTCGAATTCACATGGTCCAACAGAAAGGGACAAAGGGTCAGAAATCGGGTTTCCAACTGGGGCGCCAGAAAAACCTACTGATACATTCGTTTCGCCAGACAAAGGTGTGCCAGGGAGTTTAGAGTGCATAATAGAACTCTTTGTAGCACCAGTATCCAACAGAAAAGGCTCTGACACACCTGATGTAAATCACCTCAACATAAGGTCCACTCTGATCTACTGGAACTGAAACAACTCCCTCTCTTTGTCTACGGCTGTCCTAGCAGTCATTACCTGCCATGTGCTCATCTTCTGCATAGTAGTCATCAGCATAGTACTGAGTCGTCCTACCGGACGCGTTATTCTGCTGATCAAAACTATTCATTGAATTTTGAGGCGGAAAGGAACGCGCGTTCTGGGGAAAATTTCCACGTCCTCTACCTCTAGGAGCTTGTTGAACACCTCGACCTCATGCGTCAGAAACACCATTTCCACGCTGTAACAAAATAGGGCAACTATACTTAAAATGACCCTCTTCCTTACAATATGAACACTGATTGGGACCTACAGGGACAAGTGGTTGAGTATACTCGACTCTTTGCGAGTTCCTCTGAAACTCTTGAGGTTGCTGATAGTTATTCTGATAGTTACTCTGACCACCACTATTTTGACCACCACGTGGCGGATACGCTTGCTGTAACAGAACCTTCGTTTTTAACTCTTTAGTTTTCTTCTCTGCTCTATCTTTCTCATCTTTATCTCTATTTTCGTAGTACTGTGCAGTAGCCAATATCTGCGCCGAAGAGGAAACTGCCCAAGAACTCTCTGAATCTTTTAACTTTTTACACAACTCGGGAAGTAAATTATGCACAAATTTATCGACGAACAACCGTTGTCCACCTTCTGGACTCATATCTTGACAACTGTGGTCGACAAACGTTTCTTCAAACCTGGTGAAGAAATCTGATACCGTTTCATCTTTCTTCTGCTTACACGCAGACAATTTATCCCAATTCACACGCATCGCGGGCATTAAAGTTTTCATATAATTAATGATCCTACCAGGGAGATCTGCTACTAAAGGCTCGGGTTTAGCACCACCAACTTGTCGGGCATCTGCAGCAGTAATATTAGCCCATGAGTCACCTAACTCTTGATCATGATCTGCATGACGAATCTTTCCCCATAAAGGCTGTGGAACAACATTCCCAAACAACAAGTCTATGTCAGCTAAATTCATGATGCATGAACCTGCAGTCTGTGACAATTCCTTGTAATACCCTGCAGGATTCTTACGGAGATCAGGCAATGTCTGCTTAAGGGCCAATACTTCAGCTCGCTTCCAAGGAACATGTACCCAAACACGCTGAAAATGTGGTGGAATGATCGGATTAGCATTCGCGTCCCCATCTCTCCAAACGGGGGGAACTTCTCTCATGGGATACTGTCTCACCTTCTTTTTAACAGAGGAATCAGACTCAAACAATGACCTAGAAACACCTTCAGTCCTTAATGACAACAATGTCGCAACTGCTTTCTTAACATCTGAACCCACAATTGCGCCTTTTCCAAATTCGAACCGTACACGACACAACTCAGGCGGATTGGGCTCCAAATCATTTTCCTCTCTATCCTCACAAAGGAAAGTACACATTTTGTCAAAAACGTACCTCTGCTTTGATGCTTCCCACTGATGGAAGACATCCATAACAGACTCTAGCCCATACCTCGTTGGTTCAGTAACCCATTTATGCGCCAAATAATTCAATGTCTCCTTCTCCCTAGAATAAGGCAGTTGGCTATGCCACTGCTTACGCTCTGGGACAGGGGTAGCACTTGTTGCTCCAAAGAGAGGATATAGAAGGCTAGCAACAGTGCTAGCCATTCTCTGGCGAACAGAGGGAGAAGTCGATGAAAGGACAGGCAGAAAAGCAGGGTGAGGCAAGGCAGACGCAGAGGCAGTGTCAGGAGGAGTACCAGGAGTGGTAGTCGTTATAGTAGTCAAAGTTGTAGGAAGTAGAGGAAGAGCAGATGTCAAAGCCGGCGGCCCTTGAGGAGGCTGCACCGGAGGAATAGGAGCCAACTGTAAGGCAGCTGGTGGTTGTGGAGGAACAGGAGGCAATACAACCAAAGGTTGCGCAACTAAAGGCTGCGGAGGTGCCGTAGCATTCTGTGCATAAGGGGGTGGGGAACTTAACAAATGCGACATTAGGGGGTCTTTTTCAAGGTCTTTTGCTGCATCTTGCTGAAGAGGCGGCAAAACTGGATAACATTTATCGGTTATCATTTTACGTTGCCTATGCAACTGCTCGCTCATCTGTTCCTCTTCGTTATCTTTATACTGCATAGCAGCTTGCATTATCGAGATACCCCTTTCTCTCTTATTTTTCTTCTCTAATTTAATTTCCTTCTGTTTGGCTTCCTTACGCCATAGGCGGAAAGAGTCAAACATCGCCGGCCGGGCTTTCTTCTTAAAAAGTTTAACTTCTAGATTATCTAGCATTTCCGTGTCAAAGCTACCATATTGGGGCCATTTTAGAACACCATCTTTTCTGGTGAGGCGGATCCACACTTCATTATATGTGATGGGGCCTACTCCATGTTTCACATACAATTCATAAGTTGGAGTTCCAATCGGAGGAACCGGACACGAGTCCTCCAATCGGGAATCCCTATTACTACCACAACAAAACAAGTTTCCAAGTCTGCTAAGACCAGGCATCTTCGCTCTCTAGTCTAGCTTCAAACTTCAAAGGATTATCGATTATGATAGTCTCGTGAATACACGAGTCCTTCGGCTTTGGTACTTGCAAGTTCCAAATCAAAGATCCCAAGGGGATACCAAACTAAGAACCAACTAAGGACTGGGAGACGCTCCACTTATACTTAACTGAGATATTGATGACGTCACCAGAAGACTCCTCTATCATTTCGCTCTACCAAACATCAAGGGTCCAAATCAGGGCGATAGCCAGGGCAGCAGTCCATCGTAGCCGTCGGGAAGCGGGGAACCTCGCAGCAAAGATTTTCGGACCACGTCGACATGCAGGGGTCGATGAAGTGGTGGCCTTCCTCCAGAATTTTCACACAAAGCTCCTCACGAACCTCTGGCTTGGGCCGGTACCGTTGGTATCGCCCCACGTTGGGCGCCAGCTGAGGTACTGGGTTTTTCAGAACCGGTACCCAACCGGTAACCCAGTGGTGTCAGGGTACACCCTAAGACCTCGAGTACTTTCCTGATTCAGACCACAGAAACTCAGAGTCTTCTAGGTGAAGTCAAAGATCGAATTTATTGGCTGCAACCAAGTAACAGGCGTCCTAGAAGTACAACAACACGGTGTGTATATTCTCAGGAGACTGCTCAATCTTACAAAGCCAGGCTCCTCTTTTTATACAAAATATTATGCTTCAGGCAAACATTCTTAAATTTACAGTAGACCATTCACATATTTTCACTACAAAGAAAAAGCAGAGTCATGATGACAATCCCACATTTCAGTTTGTCCAGCCCACAACAAATTACCCGGCAAGGCCCAACATTTTCATCAGATATCGGTGGACCCCCAATAAAAACGGGCACCTCCTCATCATAAAGCAAGACATATGTAAAGAAACAGGGACAGGTGTGAGCAAGATTAGGCAGGGTGTGTGTGCGATGAAAAGGGTTTATGGCATGTTGTGCCTTGATGCTATCTCGTTCGGACACTGGGAGAGGAACTGACCAAACAGGTTCGGCCTGGGGCAATGGTTTCAGCTTGCCCAGGTCAGAGAGAAGTCAATTAAGGTGTACGTGTCCTTAGGAATCGAATTTAGCTGTATTATAAGCCTATGTGAGGGAAACCCACAAAATGGCTGCCGTACACAAAATAGAAGCCATGGGTTTCAGGACGAAAATGACGATTTCGAGGTGAAATCGTTACTGGAATATGACGAAAATGCTTGTACATAGTGTACTAGCCATTCTCGGTCTTTTGATATAAAAATCGCCATGCTACGACAAAGTTTTATTCACGAGTTAAGAATTTTCAGAACTACAATGATGGGCCACGAACTCCTGAGAGCACTAGGGGGTACAGTCACTTGAAATGATCTGCCATCTAAAAATAATGCGATCCAGGCAAATACAATGCTACCAACCCCTATCACATGCAAGCGGCGTAGCACGATCTCATGCGATACCGCGTTGAACGCAGCACTAAGGTTGCGAAGAATTAAGGCCTTGAAATTTCCCTCATCTAAAGAGTTCTGTAGATGTTCTGTAACTGCCAATAAGGCTTTTTTGGTGCTATGAAGTGATATAAAAACCATTCTGAGAGGAGTCCAATATCTCATTAGACTTTATGAATTTCGTCAGAGTGTAATTTTCTGGTTTGGATACATCAAAGAAGGTTTCTTCAGCAGCGGCGCAACTTTGGCATGTTTCCATGTAGCCGGTACTGTTGCCATAGCCATTGATTGATTAATCAGTTAACCACATGTCGGAAGGAGATGTTTTTGATATTTCCAAATTTGATCAGCTTTCATTGGGTCAGCTGGGGAACCAGATTAAATTTTGTTTGCATACGATCTCTGTCTCTGACTGGGATAGTAACAGGAAAGAGAGCAATGAGGGAGCGAAGGAGCTAATCCCTTCCTCACAGTTCACAATGTCCTTCAACCTTTCATTGTCCTTTGTTTCACCCCTTATTTTTGATTTTATTAAATAAATATTCTTTACCTTGTTAATGAAATAGATAGTCAACTCATCACACCTGGTGTTTTGTAGTGATGAGAGGTTTATCTCCTGAGTTATGCTTCTTCATGTCTTTAAGAAGGGAGAACATTGTCTTTAAGGGGTATTACTAATCATTATTTTAGAATTAAAATAATGAGCCAGTCTTCCGTATTCGCCTATGATAGGCTTTAATGGATGCACAGTATTGTCTGTTTGCCTCTGGATCACAAGAGTGTCTCCATGTGTGTTCTAACTGCTTACATGTTCTCCTCGCAAGGGTCAAGGACTCATTATACCAAGGATTTGTCTGAGTTTTTTTCCTGTCAGTAAGCTTCACAGGGATACAGCTATCAAGGGCATGTGTAAGCCAGTATTGAAAAAGATCATTCTCTGCCTCTAGTTTGGGGGTCAGTTGGGGCTTCTGTGCTAACAAAAGGTCATTAAAATGGTCCGCATCTAGTTTGTGCGAATGGTCCTACCTGTTTTGCTTTCTGGAGAAGGTTGGCTTCTGGGATTCCTTTTTAAACAGTTTGAAGTCCTGTACATCTCTCCTTCTACTCTGATCAATTGCAATAGCTTCCTCTCAGAACGTTTTGCTATCACCAGGGGAATGAGACAGGGCTGTCCTCTATCACTACTCCTTTTTTGACTGTGTTTAGAGCCCCGAACAATCAGGATCTGATCTACTGTAGAGATCTATAGCATTTCTACACTGGTGGGCAAGCTTAAATTGCTGCTCTACTCTGACGCTATCCTCATGCTGTTGTCAAAAGCTGATTCAGAAAAGGGGGTGGTGATGAACAGAGTGCCTGAATTAAGCTGATCACTCTTACCCAGTCCAAAGATAAGGGCTTGATCCATCACCGTTTTTTAGCTCACTGCACCATCCCAGCTCAGAACTTGGCTATATGCAAATTAGTCTATTCCTGTCCCAGTGCATGATGGGAACAGGGCAAACCAAACTGCCAAGCCAATTCTTGTACTGGGAAGGAAACAAGCTTCCGGGGACCGGTTTCTGCCATTTCAGGCGTCGTCGGCCCGGCTTGCTTGAATCCTGATGGTGCAATGAGCAAGGGACTCACATCTGAGTATACCCTTCCACGCTTATGGTGGACAAAATGATTCAGAAAAGGGGGTGGTGATGAACAGAGTGCCTGAATTAAGCAGACCACTCTTACCCAGTCCAAAGATCAGGGCTTGATCCATCACCGTTTTTTAGCTCACTGCACCATCCCAGCTCAGAACTTGGCTATATGCAGATTAGTCTGTTCCTGTCCCAGTGCATGATGGGAACAGGGCAAACCAAACTGCCAAGCCAATTCTTGTACTGGGAAGGAAACAAGCTTCCGGGGACCGGTTCCTGCCATTTCAGTTGTCAAAAGCTGGCATCTCCTTTCCAGTGCTTATGGAGCTGATAGCTGCCTTTGTACATTTCTCAGGATACAAGACTACATGGAGGAAAATTGAGGCCTTTCCGCTGAACCAGCACATACCCTCACTTTTGTTGGCTGGCTCCCAGTGTCAATTGACTTACCTGGGAATTTGTACTAGAAATGATTTTTCTGGTGCAGCCAGCAAACATATAATCCTTCTCCTGGATGCCACAGCTATGGGGTTTTAGAAATGATACCACTTGCACATAATCTTTTGGTGTCAAATCCAGATGATCAAGATGGTCACAGTTCGATGATTCAATGATTTAATCAGCATGATCCCCATGGGTATCCTGAGATATCTACTTTTAGGATTTACCAAGATGATCCTAATATGTCATCTTGTTAAATTCTAAAAGTCTGGGGCAGGCAGAAACCACACCTTTGACTCTTTAAATTTGAAGCTGACATGGCACCAGGAGGACTTCCTCTACCAGACTTGGCCCTCTACTATAAAGCCCACCACTTGGCACACCTCACCTATTTTTTCTTGAGAGACTTGGAAGTCCCATATTGGGTCCCAATTGAACAAGGTCACATGGATGGCCCAATCATCCCAGACCTTGTGTACCAGGGCTTAGCTCTGGGTGAATGTGGCTCAATCCTCTACTAGAGATGCCAGACCTGGGTCTCACCAGAGTTTAACACGAGACTCTAAAATTGCAATAATTTTTTAATTCACTACGTGGCCTATTCTGCCAATGCGTCTTAAAGCCAAGTAGCCCGGTACTAGTGATGGGTGCATGAAACAACTATGGTGTCTGTTAAATTCAAACATCATTTAGAAAATGGATGACTTTGGATTACATTTTAAAAAATGTGGTAGTTCATGTTTTTTTCTTGCAAACGGTGTATAGGTGAGGTGATGCTGTTGGAGGATGGATTGCTGTAAACTCTTTTTAGCCCAATTAATTTTCTTTTTTGGCATTGCTGAATTAATGCTGTGTTCTCTGTGTTACCATGCCTCCTTTGTCCACTGTGTGTGTGTGTCTTTGCTATAGGCCACCATTTCCTTTGATCCATGTGCCATGTGGAAGGGGGCAATTTTGTATTTTCAGTGACCATAGGCATGCATGTGTTCTTTGTTTTCCAGGCCTCCTGCTTGTTCCCAATGCCTTTTTGCTCAGTTTTGTTGATGACCATATGGCATTGGCTGGCAGCCATTTTATGCATCCAGCCATTGTGGCCCTTTGCAATAAACCTGCATGGATCATTGAGAAATGAGATAGCAGTTTAATAAATGAAATGTTTGAGGATAATTTCACTTAACTATCATTTCTTTGTTTTTGTAATTTTGTATGATTTAAAATGTTTTAATTTAGTTGTTTTAATTAATTGCTTTAATTTATATTCCTATATTTATTTTAATTATATTTTTTATTTAATAAAAAAATCTTACTTTTTTATTATATTTTTTCCATTTTATAACATCTGGCATCAATCAACCCCATGTCTGCTATAGGTGCACAACAGCATTTATTGTCTAAGGATTATTCCATTGTCATTAGTCAGATGAACCTCCCTGAGTGCCACATCAGACATGATGCACATACAGCAGAGTTACATCTGGATTTTGCTTTTGTTGCTCTTTCTTACTCTTCCTGAGTGTACACCATGAAAGTTTATGTTAGTGTGGTATTATGAATAGATACACTGTATTGGTTATTATTTATAATAACTTAAGTCACCAGTGAGTGACCACACTAAATGATATTGTTTGTTAGTACTACAACAATGCTACATTTCACTGATGTTCTTCCTGCTTGTTTGCTTTTAGGTGCACAAAACACCCCCATGGTACTCCAGACAGAAGACCTGTACATGATGTGATGCATGACTGACCAAACATCACGGACATCACTTCAGCTTCTGGAGCTAAGTGCCACTGCCATCTGACAGCTTGTCCCCAAAGAACGGTGCTATCAAAAAAGTGGGCAGTGATAAGAAGGAGCTTACCACCACTGGTATGTTAATCCAGATTTTTTGGGGGGAAACAAACATGTGCCTACCACACCGGCCTCCAGAAAGCAAGCTGGATTCAGCACTCCACATCAGCAGACCTACCCTAACCTAGGCCCAAGCCCATGTCTGTCACTGAGGCAGCCAGTCTAATCACGGCAATGCTGATAAACAGTGACTAGCAGTGATATTGGATTGGACTTATCTCCTTCGCAAGTATTACCTAACCAGTGCAGGAAACTTAGATAAGTGGACAAAAACATCTGCAGGCAGCAATAGTAGTTCCTCCTGAAATAGGAGCTGTTCAGGAGATTGAGCTTCATGCTGAGGAAGTAAAAGATGCCACTCTTTCAGAAGAACCATAGTATTCCAGATCGACAGCAAGAAAAAAGAGGGATAGTTCACCATCTTCTTCTCCAAGCCCCCTTCTGATGATCAAGTATCCATAAGGATCCCGTCTCAGTCTGAGAGTGACACATGCCACGAGAGGCTAGGGAAAAGGAAGGTTTGTGAAAGCCTTAGACTTATGGATGTAGAAGAGGAAGATGACAACAAGCATAAAGGATACCACTACTGCCACTGTCAGCTGCCAAATTTTTCTAAAACCCCAGCAGCAACCTACAACCACCACAGTAGAAATAGGTACTACAGAGAGGCAAATGTCACAACATTGTAAGTGCCAGTGCCAGTGGCACCAGCATCAGAAAGTGGACCCCCCCAATTTGGGACTTCGTTGTGGTTAGCAAGAAGGAGCCGAACATTGCCATATGCTCCATTTGCAAAGCAAGTGTTAGTCGGGGTAAGCTTGGTAGAGACTATGGTACGGTAGGCCAAACAATCCATTTAAGAAAACACCAAACAATCCAGTGGGAGGAGCACATTGGAGGGCAAAAAACTACAGGTGGTGCTGGTAAAGAGGGTGAAATGCTGAGACGGGTGTCCAATCCGATCATGGTAGAAGGTGAAAAAGAAAAAAGATATTTTTATTAGGCAAATCAGCCTTGTCCCCAGCAGTGCAGTAGTATCACCCACATCAGCAACATGCAATGGCACAAGGCTCAGAGCGAGACACCAATTCAAGAGTGTACAGTGACTGCCCTACCAAGACGCACATGTAGACTACCACTGTCGGCTCTCAAGAGGTCACTAGCATCAGTGGCACAAGAAAAGAAAAAGATCCAGGCAACTATTCCTGGCATGTTAAGGCAGAAGGGTCAGTAAGAATTCAAACACAAAATGGCACACTTTTACAACACGAAGCTGGCTAAAATGTTAGCGCTGGACCTCCTCCCTTTATCTTTTGTAGAATAGGTGGGGCTTCTAGAAGTAGTGGCAGCCATCTGCCCAAAATGGAAGGTTCCCAGTGGTCCTATTTTGCCAGAGTTGTTGTTCCAGTGCTACATCACGATGTTCTGGAATTGCTTGGACAAGCTGTGCATCAGAGTACTGTTCACACTATCCCTCTGACAACAGACATGTGAACCAGTTGCCAAGTCACTGATTACATGTGCATCACTGCACACTGGATATCTTTTGTGGAGGTTAGAGAAATTATATCTGCATACGTTGACACTGCTGCAATTTTTAATGTAGCCCGTAAGCATGTGACAGTAGTGTTTGCCAGGGAAAAATCCCATACTGCAGCAAACATCTTGCAAGACTTTAACGTCAAGTTCTTTGAATGGCTGTGACAAAGAGGGCTTAGCATTGGATTTGTTGCCACCGACAATGGCAGAAACATAGTTAAGTCCATGGCAGATGCTAGCTATTTCAGGGTCCTGTGTTTGGCCCACTGGCATCATTGTACAAGACTTTCTAAAAAAAAGACTGAGTCGGCAACTTACTGTCTACCTGCAGAAGAAAATGCACTAACGTCAGCCATTCGTTTAAACCATGAGTAATCATTATTTCCTGAAGGTGATTTTTTCCTTCCCTTTGACACTTGGGGAATTTTTTTTTGCTGGGTCCACACTGCCTTGTTTTCTGCTTCACACTCCTTACAGACACGACCAGTCCCTTTAGCTAACAAACACAAATCTAGTCTACACCAAAAATGACTCAATGTATTTCTCTTGTTGACCATCAACAGCATTGTACTACAAGTCTATCTATCGCATTTGAGTCTGGACTCAGTTGGTACAGAGTTAGACACATTACTTAGAGTCAGGAGGATAATGGAAGGACTTACGGGGTGATGACTACTTCAACAAGTGCCACCAGAAAAAAAGAGGTTATCAATTTCCCAACTTATTTGGTGATTACTTTAAAGAGGCCTATCTAACTAACTCCACTAATCTGGAGTGGTGTTGAAGTGAGAGAGGTGTGTTGATTTTATTTTATTGTAAAATACAATGTTGCTGGGTGTGTGTGCTGGCTGCCTCAAATTTGAAACTGTGGTGGTTGGGTGGGAGGGCCTGTTGTTGTAGGTAACTGGAGACAGACAAAGGGTAAAGATCATCACATTATGCATGTGCTGTTATGCTACATATTATTATTATTATTATGACGATGAATTGATGATCATGACAGTTGCGAGTTTGATCTGCCCAATACATGTAGGCGCTTTAGTGTGAATATTGGTTGTTGTATTGCTCTCACCGTATTCATTGTTCACACATCAGTCCTAAAATGATTGATTGTAAAAAGGAATATTCTTCTATCTTGTGCTGCCTCTGAGGCTTCTTGGTGAGCTCCTTATGACGTTTAACGTCTGTCCTTCTCCATAATTCTACAATATCACTTTTGTATTACAATCCACATGCCTTCTCTTCTGCACAAAAGGCAAAAGCATCATAGCAGTAATGCTTACCTTATCAGACTGTATCAGCCAAGCACTCAAGATTGACGGATAGTCCAAGAAGCATGCAGGTGCTTCTCCCCATTTGGCAATACAGTATGATTTTATCTTTTAATAATCATTTGTTAGAACTGTGTGCATTCTGGCGCTTCACTTCCACATAATTTGTAATGTATTTGCTATCTTTCAAACCTAGGTGACAGAACATTTAGATATATAATAATGAAACTTAGGTCTCTGTGTGGCAGACATGCTGTTTGATTTGCATTGCATTTAAGTTACCTTACCTGTACTTATTCCTTCGCATCCTTTTCCTCTGAAAACAGATTGATGATGGTTGGCTGCTCATTGTCCAGATAATTATTTTCTTTGTGTATTGTTTGTCTTTGTCACACTTTTTAAAAAAAAAACTTTCCCATCCATTCATCAAATCTCTAATCCTCTTCCCCCGAGCTGTATGATTTATTGAGGTGTGACTTAATAATTTACACCATTAATTGATCACAAACATGGTGGGGTGGATGTGGAGAATGCAAGACCAACTCAGTGCAGGATCTACAGTTTTACTCCTATTACTGAAACATTGGTCCACTGGGGCTTCATTTCCACACCCCAACATAACAGTGATTTTTTTACTTATAGGAAAACATAATTCATCAGTGTCATCATTCAGGCATTGTGTGTTGCGTTAAATGCTTAACCAATAAACATGCCTACTCCAGACCTCTTAACAAATCACAATTTGAGTTTCACTCAAATACTAGTTCACCATTACTCTGAATAATTTAGTATTGTTTCTTGTTGGTTATTCAGCATCAGCTATTCCTTGTTGTGTAGTAGTCTGATCTCACATGTTTGTAAATCTACGATATAATATATACACCAACTCAGCTTTTATTTCCATTTAGTTGCCTGTGAAGAATAATCCTTCTGATTAAAATTCTACAGCTGGAATTCACCTAGGTGGGAGTGGGACCTGACTTCTGATTGCAGACTGCAGAAACTAGGAGAGTAGTAGGACATGGGTAGTGCCACATAAGCATAGCACATACCTAATTCGTATAGCACTATCAGCAAATTTTAAACATAGGTTGCGCTACAAGGCAGCAGTGAAAAATAGATCACCCCCAAAAACCTACATTGGAGGCATAAATAAGGAAACTATAATATTTATTATTCAGCCCAAACAAAAAAAACATCACTTCCACCCATTTCCAACAATGAACTGGCCAAACCCGCTCCTAAAACAAATTAAATCTCCCCATCCCCAACCATTGTCCAACAAAAATCAAAAAGCCCATTGTCCCTGGAAAAGTCCAAACTTTTGAAAGTAATGGAACACCAATCCCAACTCCCACATACTCACCCTTCAAGTATACAACAACAAACAAGTCCCACCTATGAAAAAAAGAAAATGGAGCTGCGGGAAGAAGGCACGGTGGGCCAGACTCAGGAGCTCATCAAGGTGGTGGTTCATTCGTCTCGGTTGGGCTACAATCCACGCCAGCCTTGAAAGGACATAGCGTATATGGGTGCGATCTGAGAGGGGGGTATACATGTGTACTGTTTGGCAGGCAGCTGCCTGCAGGCTGCGACACTGGTGTTGTGCATGGGAAGCTGAAGGTGGTGGTGCTGGGGCACTGGACAGCTGCATCCTCCTCCTGGTCCACCAGCTGCTGGTACTTGGCCGGGATTGCGTCCAGCTTCTGCTAACACATCCGCGCTGCTGCATCCAGGCTAGATGAGCCCTGGTGACCAGGAGCAGCTGCAGAGAAAACATAGACATATTGTAAAAAATTATCGGTGCCAAAATCTTTTTGTACTTGGTGGCACAGAAGCAGTGCATTCGATTTAATGTGATTAGAGTCACAGCCACCATAACCCACTCTCATAAAACTAAAGGCAAATGGCAAATGCTCTAACTTTCTGAAAGGAATCGAGGCAGAATCAAGACAGCAACACACCAGTTTGAAAAGAAATCTATTCTCTAGTATCGTGCTTAGATGGTTTGGAGCTTCACAAATTAGTTCCAATTAACAATAAATGGTCTAGTTTTAGCTACAATAATGATTCTGATATGATCAGACAACTTGAATTTTCTTTCAACATCTCTAGTCTGACCTTTTCATTTGCATATTTTTCATAGGAGATCAGTCCACCACAAACTGTACAAAGTGATCGGACCTTTGTTTCTGTGAGGTTTAGGAAGTCACTGTATTTTGAATTTCTCTAACATAGCTGGGCATATAAGCTGTCAATAGAGTTTTCCAAACAAGAATCCTGTGTTCATGTTAATTCTGTCATTACCTCAGGCCTATTTAGCCTTTACCATCCTCAGCTATAACCTACATCGTTTTGAGCAAGTAGATGGTGGAAAAAGTGAAGTACTGCAGTATAGTTAGTGAAATGATTAAGGACCAGAATATAGCTTTCACACGTTTACAGGCTATCAAATTACATTATTCATTCAGCATTGCATTGTTCTTCTAGTACTCTTAATCCTCACCCACGGCTTTGATATGCACCATTTAAGCTTTACGTTGTCTCATCCACTCTTTCACCATAGAACCACAGTAATCATTATCCAATCAATCTATTCATCCAAACATAGCTCCAAGCAAACCTTTAACCAACATTCATTTACCCACCCATGCATCTCTGCTTTCATCCATTCCATTCACCCATCTTGCTTTGCCTTAACCCACACAAACATTCCTTTCAACCATGCACCCATCCAGGCAGGCATCCTTGCACTTTCATCCATATTCTTCACCCAGCCATGCAATTTAATTCCTATAATCATTACCCACCCATATGCAGTGTTTCACCCACACATCCTTTCACTCATATATTACATACATTTTACCCATCCTGTTTTGCCTTTTCCATCCCCTTGTCATTCTTTAGGTTCATTTATGAACCTTTTTCTGATGAGTTGTGGATAGAAGAGGACATAACTTCTAAACTCCCACTGTATCTTCTAGAGCGGGTTTTCACAACAAGTCAGTGAACATCCTTGCAGTGAGTATATTACTATTTGTCAATAAGTAACAAATGTGACTTACCACTGCCTGCCCCTGCTGCCTGTGATACTCCCCCCTCGGTGGTGATAGCTGCAGCTGAGTCCCCTCCGCTGGCGACGTCCTAGCACTGGTGTTTTGTGCAGCTAGATTAAACAGTCTGCATTTATAATTTTAGATGCCAGATATACCTTCCCTTATTTTTTTTAAGCAAAATGCAACCACGCTCAAAAAACATCAGTACAATTTGGTTACAGTGTCTTTATCTTCTAGCAAAAATTCAAAACATCACGTTGGGTGTTTTATTGGTTGCCAATCATTAAAAAGCTAGGTAGTCAAGCCAAACAAAAACATTTTGTAATGGAGGGGCAGAGCTATAATGAATCTGAGTTATTGAAGCGGAATTAAGTGGAACAATGATTGCTCAATGAAGGACATATGGTCTTAGTTTGCAAATGCAATGGGGACGTCCTCCTAATTATACTTCCAACCATGCTGCCCGGCCACTCTCTCGTTTTACTGTTTGAGCATGGGCAGGAAAAAGAAAGTCTTCTCAACAAACATGAGTAGAATACCTTAACTGGGCATGCAATCTTCACCGTAGAGTACCTGGTCTATAATGGGAGAAGGAAAGCTTCCTGACAAAATAGAAGAAAAAGGAAGCTACAGATTAGTACAGATAGTTTTGAAATCTAGCATAGTAATAAATATGATATGGAATGTAGGAATAAGAAGAACTTATAAAACAGATTCAAGTGAAGTTTCGAAAAAAAATATGAGACAGGCACAGTAAAAAGGAATAAAAATAATTTTAAACATAGTGCGATAAAAGAATCATATAGGTAAATAATAATGATATTACCAGGAAGACTTACTGGGCCCAGCAAAGCCATCAACACTTGTGGAGGCACATCCAGTCCCTCACCCTTCAGCACCTTGGTGGTGTAAGAAATAAACAAAATAAAATAAAATAAAAGATTAGTGGTACAATTAAACTCCCCGCAAATATTTTGACTGGGAGAGGGATACGCGTAACATTTGATTTAACTTCTATACATTAGATAGCCTTTCTTATTAGTATTGTGGACTTATCCCTTAATTTCCTAACCCTATTCCAAAAATCATAAGCTACATTTGGAACCACTAATAAATTGTTTCTCATCTCATTCTCGATCTCTCACCCTATGATGGGTCAATTCAGTCTGCATTTTTTTTCAATGGACACATACAGATTTATGCATAGTTACTAGTTACTTACTGCACATCATTGGGAAATTGCTAGGGTTGGGAATTGGGACTGTACAAGCTTAAAAAAATAAAGACACAGAGAAGTGAGAGAACATGATAGCTAGTGAGCTATCGTGTTCTCTCACTTCTCTGTGTCTTTATTTATACCAATAACTACAACTATCTCAATGACAGGACAGAGAAATATCTGCATGACTCCTTAAATAAATAGTCAAAGCGAGCGCCAATGATTAGGATTAGGTAGCACCACCGAGCACCTGTGTATTGTAGAATAATCACAAAGTATTTGTAACATAAACTTAACTTACCTGAGTGTGAGCAACATGCTTGCATTTGGGAAACAATTATTAGCATAGATAGAACACAACAAATAAATAATTATTACTCACCAAGCCCTGCAACTTCCACACCAAACAGGTCGAGCAGGTCCTGGTCCACATCCATGATGCCCACCCACCAATGTGTATGCTGCTGTTGTGTGCACTAGATCCAAGAGGTTCCCGGCGCACCCTCTTCCACTGCTGCTTATGCTCCCAGAGGGCTAACCTGCTACCAGGCCTGCAGCCAGCTGCCAGAGTGAAGGTGAGGTGACGCTGTACATAAAAAACGAGTGCAACCACCTGCACCTCCATGAATAACGAGCTGGGCTGCACCCCTTCGCGGTGCAGCCTAATTCAAGGTAGACGGCTGCTGTTTGGGGGGGCCTGGCGCTCCAACTCCCCTGCTCTGCCATGGCGCTGGATGGGGGCTGGGGAATGGAAGACAGTAGAAGAAATAAGAAGGAAAAAGAAGGAAGGGGGGAAAAAAGTAAGAAAGTAAAGCGAAAAAAAGGAACAAAAGTCAGGCAAAAACACAAAACATATTAGAAATAACTTAAAATACAAAAACACAAAGAGACAGGGTAAGGTATAGATAAAAAATGAGGGGAGATAAGTTTCACAGGGATAGGATTAAGAAAATTAGGCAGGGATTGAAAAAAACAGGCCCAGCACTATAAACAGAGCAAAAACCAAGATGGCAGCGCTCATGCAAACTGCAAGGTGCCATTTGTGTGGATTTTCTGGTGTGAGAACGCACTTTGAGTTACGTCCGATAGAAAACGTCATGCAAATGGGCATGACAAGGAACTCCCCCTACTCGCGGAACTCCGTGTAGCACTGCAAATGTTATTTATCACTTCGAAGAGTTCCTCATGGCATGGTTGAATAGCATGGTTGAATAGCATTGTCATCTCGCATCCCAAAACTACACGTGGCCTCACAATGCAGTCAATACAACAGTGTTGTTACCATGAGTTCCATTACAATACAAGTCATTTCAACGACTTGCTGTAGGGAAGCGCTGGACTTTGGAATAGTTTAAATTACTATTCCAACTCCAGTTGGTGTATCAGTAGGAAAGTTTTTGGACTTAAAATCCAACACAAGTCCAACAGCACATTCCCTAAAGCAAATTGTCATAATGACTTGAGTTGTAATGGAACTTGTGGTAACATCGTAGTCGTGGCACTAACTGCGTTGTAAAGGCAGTACCATGTAAGGATTGCGTTGTAATAGATGTTTCCCAGCCAGCTACAAATATTCCACCCGGGTCTAAAATTAACCTGTGCTTTAACTCTGTGTAGCTTGGCACAAAAAGCAGCGAGGCCTAAATTAGATGCAATGTGTAAAGTAGTTATGCAACACACAAACGGTACCAAAGTTTAAATATGATAAAAGAAATATCGCACACCAATATTAAAAGAAATAAATAAAATTAATACATTATTTGACACCAAACAACAAGGAGACCCAGAGTTATGAATTGTTAAAGAGTTTAGTAAAAACTAGCTGCTAAAAGATCAAACCCCGAACTGCGGACATCTAGTCGCTTGAGACTGAGCCAAAACTGAAACCTGGCCAGAAGCAAACGATCGTGGTTCAGATAAAGAAGTGAATTGGGCTCAGACGACGCTTACCCTCATTAGCAGTTTCAAGAAAAATGTTCCTCACATTAGGCAACAACAAACTTTGGAGTTTTTCCCTACCAGGACATGTAAAACTTAAAGGTTCATGTCTAATCTTTTAATTGCAATGTACCCTGCTCAAATGAATACCTAGGGCCTAATTTAGGGGTGAGGGATGTAGTAAAAGGAGAGTTTATGCCTTGACAAGGGGTTGTACTACCAAACCGAATTTACAGTTTAAAACTGCATTTAGGCTGCAATGGCATGCCTAACACATGTTTTAGGTTACTACATAAGTGGTTGGCACAATATGTGCTGCAAGCCCACGAGTAGAATTTGATTTATAGGCTATGAGTTTATGGTATACCACTCTACAAGGGACTTAAAAGTAAATTAAATTTGCCAATTCATTTGTAAACCAGTTTAACTATGCTCAGATGAGTGAGCACAAGCACTGTAGCAATTTAGCACTGGTTAGCAGTGGTAAAGTGCACAGAGACCTAAGGCCAACAAAAGTGAATTTCAGAAACAACTAAAAACAAATGATAACAGGCACAGCATTTGGGGGCGAAGACGACCACAAGACTGACAGCTTCAGCTCCCCCATATACTTTGTGTTCTCTCTCACCTCATAGTCTACATTGCTTTTCTACACTGGACTGTGATGATTTACATTATTTATCCATCCTCTCCATATTACTAGCTCAACCATATGGATAATCTCATACATTCTAGAAGCATAGAATAAGAAAACATTTATTTTCAATTAGTCATATCTATCTTACCTCAAAATCTAAGTCAGCATTTACAATGTTTGTAGTCTTTTTTATTTCATTCTTACTTCACCCCCTCCCTGAATTCCCACTTATTGTCTTCACTGAATATGGTTTTCACTCATTGTTATTTTGCATTCAAAGTGGTATGTAGTAAACAAAAAATGACTCCCACTAGAAAATTAACCGAGAGGTTTGATATACTTGCATTTTAAGTCCTCAGAGTTTGATGTGATTTGTCAGAAATTTTGCAGTATTTACTTACATTTAATATGCTGCTAAATTGAACATACAACTCAAAGTTTTAGTTCTTGACATTTATATCTATATAAACCGAGACTCAAATCGGTGTGAGAGCTCACTGAAGGTAGGCAACGTTTTCCACGTATATCATTGTAATTACTGGAATGAAATCAACTCTAGTAAATAAGGTTCAAGGATGGGTTTTTTTCTCTGCGGGCAGATGCATATTTTTATAAACATGCATTTTATTGCCGTAATTACACAAAAGACCAAAAAGGCAAACACAAACTGTGCTCTGGAATTAGTTTTTGTTCAGGAAAATACAAAACAATGACCAATTCTTCATCTAGCGTTCCAATTTGCAATTATAGTGCTGACAGACAAAATGCTATGTAAATGTTGAACTTTAAGAAAGCAGATTGTGATTGATTGTGTAGGAGGATCACTGAATATTGACTAGAATTTAAAAATGCTAAGTCTTTTCCTTTCTAAGTTAAAGCTTAGAAATACATAATGCATGAAAAGTGAAAACGAATGCAAAGAGCAACAGAGGAGAGAAGTTATAAAAAGCTCTGAAACAGGGAAGGATAATGTGTGCATTTATCTGAATTGTCCCAAAAGGCACCATATTGCAGAAAAAAACTACGAAGTAGTAGAAAGGTGAGAATACTCCATGTGACCGAACATTTAAAAGCAGTACAATATTCTGCAATACAATTAGATTCATGTACTAGATAGTCAACTGGAATAAAATATTGAAAAATAATGTCTTACTTAGTTAAGGTTTGATCTGAGACTCCTGACAGGTGTCATTATGTAACCATGAGGATATGTTCAACAAAGGTATACCATGCTTCTTTTGGAAATCACATATACAATCAAAGTCCAGCAGTTTCAAAATAGCAGCATTTTATTGTGTATTCATGGCCAGATTTTAAAAGAACAGAGGTGTTTGAAAATTGATTATTAGTAGTGATAAGTAGTGACTCTCCACGAGTAATATGGCCACAAACACAATAAAGGTTCAGTTAGGGTCTCAAATTATTCCCTTGTTCATGCCTTGGTAGCTGGCAAAGGAGCAGGCAGTCTTAACCGAGGAGACCGGTTGTGTAAAGTACTTAAAAACACTAAAACATTAAGTAAGTAAGTCACAAAACACAATACAAATCCAACTCCAAAACATAAAATAGATTATATTTTTATGAGCAAATAGACAAAGAAAATGGCAAACATTCAATGAAGGGAACCAGAGATTTGAATTTTTACAGAATAAATGCTTTCTAGTAAATTTTAAATCATATAGCTCCACTTTCGGACATCTGGTCACGCTTGACCTGACCACAGTCACAGTCAAAGTCAAAGAAATCTTTATTCGATTGCTATATCAAACAATCATGAAAGCACAATTAAAACAAATAAATCCTTACATAAAATACCAACTAGTCAAAAAAATGCATCCACAATTAATTATAAAGTTTTAGACATAATAAAAATTATCACAGATTCCATTTTTCCAAAACAGGAAGTTAAAAAAGCATATGTTTCCATTGACTCAATACTCGTTTTAAAAAAGTGACAATCCTAAAAACCCAGTGCTCATTATCCAAGAGTTGTAATGCAATGAGGGCATGTCGACATTGACAAAGCCCTAACAATTTTAAAACTGATAATATAGAAGCTATCCTCAGAGAACAACATGTATAGTAGACTTTGCAGTATAGTAATCGCACTGACACATTTGAAGTTCTTGAGCCCAATCATTCATATTCGGAAAAGTAACAAGTCTTTGAAAGACCCCCAGCCTAAATCTGGTCAATAAAAACCTGTAAGTAGGGTTGAATATTAAAAGAGTGTAAAATCAGCTGATTGTGTAAACAGTTGGTTTTATAACCTCTGATGACATTCTAATAGTGTCCAATAACAACAGGCCCACCTTTTTTAACTCATTTGTCGTTATCATTTATCAGATCCTGGATTGGTAAAATATTCTAAACGACCTAGATCTTGAAAAAACTCTCAAACATATCTTACCCATGGGATATTTAGGGCCCCTGTCAATTTCAGACTATATCGCTATTTAACTTTGTTTCTTCTCTAGTCCAAAGCCTATGCCATAAGAGAATAGGCTCAAGCTTTATTGAGTCAGAAATGAAAGGTAGACCCAGCTCAGCAAGACATATGTATGACAAGGTGCTATTGGGTACAGATCGGATATGTCTTAAAAAAGAGTTTTCCACCCGTTGTATAGGAAGCAAATCAGCGAAACCCCAGACCCCCTGCCCCATACATCGCAGTGGAGACACACTTTGCTTTATAGATTTTAATAAGCTCTACTGGTGGTCTCCTACCCAGTTGTCTTGCAAAGTTGGTAAGGGCATTTGTTGTTCTTTTTAAAGGGCTCGTTTTTTTGCTAAAACTGCTTGGGCCAAGGATTAATTTTGATCAAAGAGAATTCCGAGATACGAAAATCTCTTAGTAACCCCAATCGACTGTCCTGTCACAAACATGTCCTTAGACCTCTTACTGCCATTGCCACACCGCATAATAAAAGTCTTCGAGGTATTCACTATTAAGCCATAGTCTTTCATAAATTTAGAAAAGTTATCTAATGCCCTCTGGTGACCTATTTGCGTAGGGGACATCAATACTGTGTCATCCCAAATAGGAGAGCTGGTATTGTCTTTCAGGAGTGCTTTGGCTAAACCATTAATATATAAATTAAAAAGAAAGGGGGCCAGTACACATCCTTGCCTAACCCCTCTCCTGTTTGGAAATGCATGCGAGCGCTCACCACTCTCCCCGCAGCGTACACGTGCCTTGGCATGAGTATAAAAACTCTTAAGAAAATAAATAATCTGTAAATCAACCCCCATAGTTTATAGTATCTCCCAGAGCTTGCTATGCTTTACACAGTTTAAAGCTGCTGTGAGGTCCACAAATGCTATGTACAACTTCCCCTTCTTTGCTCGTGTATATTTTCCGACTAAAATTAATAGATTTAAACTCTGTTGAACTGTCCCTAAGCCCTCACGGAAACCGTAATATAAATCAGGTAAAACCGCATAGTCCTCTGCCCATGCCTGAAGAAGTTCTAAAATTATTCGGCCCGCTATTTTTGTCAAAGCATCCAATAAAGATATTGGCCTATGACATCCAGGATCCTGCTGATCCCCCTTTGTAAAGATTGGAACAATAGTTGATTCTACCCAAGTCAATAAAAAAGGGGTATGGCAACTGGCAGCAATTACCTGAGTGATAATTGGCCCCCACAAAGAAATTTTTGACTTAAATAAAGCTACGGTTATCCTGTCCGGACCAGGGGCCTTACCACCCTGACTTGCAGAGAGTGTCAGATTCACTTCATTGAGGGTAAAGTGTAGATCTAAGTAATAAGTCAAGGATTCCAGATTGTGTACCCCTCAGCCATTATTACCCGTCACTTCAGAATTTTCTTCTCCGTTATATATTTTAGAAATATTGTTAATCCAATGGTCCTCAGTTATGGCAGTTTCAATAGACGGACCCTCTTCAGTGGTCAAAAAGGGTGCTGTAACTGCCTTCCAAAACGGCAAACTATCTTTCACTACAGAGGCCTTGTGCAACGCCTCTCAGGTCTCGTTTCTCAGAGCGAATTCCCTATCCTTGATTGCTCGCCTTTAGTCTCCTCTGGCCTGCCTCACTCCTTTTGGGCATCTAGGAGTCTTATGTTGCTCATTTTTTAAATTAGAGTATGCTAAAGCACACCTGGAGTCAAACCATCCATGTGACTGACCCTTACTATGTTTCTGGATGAACAGTGCTTCCCTTATTGCATTAGATATCCAATAAAAAGAAGATAAAATATTATTCGCAACAGCTGTTTCACTCAGACATGTCTCAAAAGTAGGTTTACATTTATCCACCACATTCTTAGTATTCCACGAAACAAAGAATACGTCTCTAATATCTGCGACGTTAGTTGTAACTTTTTCCCACTGTTTTTAAGTGTATGGGCTCAATTTAAATGATATGGGGGTTCGTTTGGGACGTCCAAGATCAAATTCATTATGCCTGAACCCTCTTCCCTCTTCTCCCTGAGAGCAGGAGAGGACAGGCAATTCTCTCGCTTTATATAGACCAGTGCGAAGTTACTATTCTGGTTGCAGGCATAATCGCCCCTACCTTCATAAAGACTAGCTTTACGATTAGAGTGGACGTAAGAACCTGCAATAAGTCAGTCTAGGTCTTCCAGTGGGTTCAAGATGTCATATCGGTTACTCAGTCGGACCATGCACCTAGGTTGCCTGGTCCCTAAGAAGCTCTCCTCCACAGGTATGTACCAACGAGGTCTGGGAGGTTGATATAAGAAACCCAAGGGTAATATATTAATCCCCTAGAAATTAACAGACTTATTACCTCCCCTTTCAAGGTTTGACTGCACCAAATCGGGTGAACCAAAAGTTAGCACTACACTGTCTCCCCTAGAGATTTTACTGAATTACACACCCACCCAATTCTCAGCCATTTTAAATTCTGAGAAGAGAGAGTTAATTATACCAGTCCTTGCACTGAAAAGGTGCAATGACTTATTCCTTAAATTTAACAAATGCAAAGTAACATTATGTGATAAATATAGATTATTTGCCAGAATAACCATATAAGGGGTTGCTTCTGGTGGTAAATGCAAATTCCAGACCACATTCGTAGGGTCTCCCTAATTAAATCTAGGTTGATCTTGCATATTTGGGTAGGATTCCTCATAGCACCAGGTAAACCATTTACTAAGTTGACAATATGTCCACGTCTTAAAACAGTATTTGCTGTATGATGTGAGTGTCCTTGTGGGTATATTGGAAGGTGGCCTACTTTTGAAGATAGATGCCCAATCTGAACAGGGGCCTTAGCTGTTTTAGATGTGATATTATTAGACGTCACAGAAGTAGTCAAGTTATGTACTTGCCCAATTACAGGGGTACTGTCACACTGACCAACCCCCTTAACCGTCCCCTTGTTACACATCATATCGGGGCCTTTACTTGGACAGATAACCGATTGAACCAGGGGTTTGCAAGTAACAAGCTCCTCCAGCTTGGTTAATCTAACTTCAACTACCAATATTTTTGTAATATTGTATCCAGTAATACTGATACCATTGTTTCTAGTCTACCCCTACAGTCCTCTTCTTGTACACAGGCTGGAGTCCCTTCTGTTACAATGTGTGTTAATGTCACAGAAGGCCCCTGATTGAGATCTCTATGGACCATCAAGGTTAATTTTTTCTGCCCTGATACTTTTAGGCCGATTTTACTCTGCTTCTGAGGTCCCTGTCCCTTCCTTTTCTTAGGTGGTGGTTCGCTACTATTCCCCTGACTTATTTTGGCCTTCTGACCTCTTGTGGTTACATTAGGTCCATCAGTTCTACATTCTAAATCAGAAGGTATAGGAGAAGTTATTTCTAATTCTGTATGTTGTGTCAAACTAATTTGAGGAGAGGACGCTTCATGATTGCTTAAAATAAGAGGCCCCACGGGAGCAGATCTAATCTGAGAGAGCCGAGGCTCTAAAGATAATCTACGTTCCATGAGTTCAATTTCATGGATAAGTGCTGACTCCGCCCTCAATAAAAAAGCATCAAGTGTTCCAACAACACCCTGCCCTGTGCCTAATTTTTCGCTTATTCATCTTAAAAGTACTAATACAATATCAAAAGGAAGGCAAGTTAAACAATACTTCACCACAAAGTAGTAAGTTATCCCAATATTAAAGTTTTAGGGAATTGTCCCAGCCCAGCCTCTTCCGGTCTCGGACATGCGCAGACGGGCCTGCCCTTGGCCCAGGCTTCGCCCGGACACGCCTGCGTGCGTCCCGTGCTGCAAGAGTCCGGCCCTGTTTTAAGGTGCCCCCTGGCACAGTTGCAGTGCTGTGCACGGCTCCAGCCGCAAGGCATTTCTGGGAAACGTAGTCCACTCGGGTGGGCAAACAGGCGGACAAAGTGCAGCGAGCTGAAATCAAAAGTCAAGGGCTCCCACGCTGCGGGAGTCCGGACCGGTTTTAAGGCGCCCCCTGGCGCTGTTGTAGTGACGTGCGCGGCTCCAGCAGTGCAGCACTTCTGGTAAACATAGTGCCCCTGGGCAGGTAAACAGACGGAAAAGTGCAGCGTGCTGAAATCAAAAGTCAAGGGCTCCCCACTGTGAAAGTTTGAAGCCGTCCACGATGGAGCCCTGTTCAGGTACACTAATCTGGAGGCCTCAGTCAAAATGTTACCTTAGGACTTAGAAACTTTTTGGGAGGATTTTTCTCTCAACGTCGAGTGGTCTGTTCCAGCAGGCCAATTTCAATGTGACATCTTCGGATTCCTTCTCCATGAGTCTTCGGTCATATCCTGAAAGTCTGGAGCTCCAGAGATTTCAGCAGGATGAACCTGAAATACAGGTCTGGTCGCAGTTGATAGTAGCGAGCTTGACTCTCGACGTCGTATCGGTCACCTTATGGAGTTTTTGATAAAAAGTTCCCAAACATCTGGAACTTCCTCTTGAGGGATCAATGTACCAAAATGGAGACTCACCGTCATGTGGAATGACATCCCGTCCTCTAAACAAATCAGGATGCCCCAAACATCCAGTCGCACCGCAGCCCAACCAGAGACGGCGGAAGCACAAAAGTGGAGCGCGAAACCAGAGTCCCGGTCCCTTCCACCCGGTCCTGACCGCAATTGACCCAGCTCTTCACGTCTTCCTGGGGCTGTACCTGATACATTACCAGCAACTTATGGACGACGACACTGGTACTCAAACACACAATCCCGCACATAACACACAACTCCTGGGCTGATATGGGGTTTCTGTCCACACCAGACACCCTGGTGGGGACAGGAACACATCCACAATTGTACCCACACATGTCCTACCTGACACAAAATCACCCCTCCACATCCGGGTCACACATCTACCGTGAAATCACAGCAATGTCCTGGTCACGTCATTGCAGCGGTGATGCCACGTGAAAACATGGGCACAATTCAGTAGGCAGGACCAGCGCCAGGCATGGGCAGTGCACAAAGACCACAGGCCACACCTCCACCCTCCACCCTCCACACACTAGGCCCCCCAACATGAAGGGACATGCCATTTGCTCCTCCTGTGCTCCCCCATGCACAATAACCAGCGAGGTGAACCCATACACCAACCAACTAGGGAGACAGTCACAGCAGGTGTGGCGGCAGAGAAACACACAGCACAGAAGCACAGGGCCAGGGCAACCCACACACCACAAGAACACCACACTCATGGCAAGTAAACTGAGTTCAAGCACAAAATGAACACACACACAGATAATGAACAATCACTCAACTGGACACACAGCCAGCCAAGTCACACAGACATACCCCACACTGACACACAGCCACATACACAGACCACATGCCAGCAGCAATGGAGGACAACATATAGGAAAGCTATAGTGAGGTGCACATTAATGGAGGGCCATGGAGCTAACCACCAAGATTGTGTACGTCACATGCAAGACAAGAAACATATAACATCACCCTCAGCCCATCAAATCACACATGGCTGGCACAGTGAGTGAAGTCTAACCACAGTCCCCTCAATGCAACAACTCAGGGAGACAGCAAGGCAACCCATGTATAGGCACAGGGATGAAAGGAAGGGTATGAAGTCAAACAGTGAACCGCCACGCATCTGTATCCAACTACTTGACATGAGTATGTCAGCAGCACAACATACAGGGCCCATTGCAACAATCCATGACTGTCAAAGACTAGTAGGATCCTTCACATATACCACCCCATCACACCTACAGCACAAAATACCAGTGTCAAACACACAGAAGGGTGCCATAATGTCCAGTCAATACACTGAAAAACAATCACAATCCATGAGGGTATCCACAAACATCACACACACAGGGATGCCTGCACCAATGATTGCACAACAACAACAGCCAAACACATAACTCAACAAAAACACACACAGAACCACAACAAGACCAGACATTACCTGTGTAGTAAAACTGTGGAAAGGCAATGGGAGCACAAAGAGAACAGGAGTGCACAACATCATCAGTCAGGAACAATGCACAGACAACATACCACAACACAGACAAGCAGTGCACCATCACAAAAGAATCATGGAGCAATGGGCCTACAATGACACACAGACAGACATACTACACCACCCATCAAGTCAATATGGTGTCACAGTGTACCACATGCCTGCACAAGCACAAGAATGACTAGATACAGCCCAAAAATGAGAGGAGAAAACACCAACGAAGCACCTAACACAATCACAGGAACTAGAATAGACCTAAGTTCATGTGACAGACACAAGTAAGGCACCCCACACTGGCAACACACATTTGAATGAAACACTCCACACCATCCAAATACACACACTGACATGCAAATAGAACACCACCCACAGAGCATCTGTCAGCTACAGGCAAAGGTTGTGGAACAAATTAATGTTATGTTATGTTATTAACACTTATAGAGCGCACGATTACCCTTGGGTGTCCTAAGCATTGGCCTCCTGAAACTAACTGAGATATCATTGTGAAAAAAGCCACGTCTTCAAACTCTTCCGAAACATAAGGAGATTTGGAGCTTTTTTAGGAGCCAACGGAATCTCATTTCAGGCTCTTGAGGCACAGTGGATAAAGCTCCTGCCTCCCCAGTTAAGATTTTTTATTCTGGGAATATGTGTTAATTTGGCACTGGTAGATTTCAGTGTCCTCCTGGGCACATACCATTGGAACTTATGCCTGACGAATCCCGGACCAATACCTTTGATAGCCTTAAAAACTATGCAAAGTGCTTTAAAGCAAGATCTTTGTTTTATAGGAAGTCAATGTAGCTTCCTAAGCTCGCCTTTGACAGAGGCATACTTGGGGACACCAGACAGCAGCCTGGCTGCTGCATTCTGGACTAACTGAAGTCTATACAACTGACATTTTTTGTAGATTCAGATATAGGCTATTACAGTAGTCCAGCCTTGATGTTATAAGAGCCCTGACCACTGTCTTTAAATTGTTCTCTGTCAAAAAAAACTTTATTTTCCTAATGATTCTGAGAATCATAAAGCAGGCTGAGGTCACCTGGCTAATCTGGTCCCCCATAATAAGCCTATCATCCACCATTACCCCCAAGTTTTTAGCCTTATTAGTTGGTGTGGGGCAGAGCCCGAGTTCTTCTGGCCACCATTCTGGTGTCCACACCAGGGGATTGTTCCCAAATTTTAACACCTCGGTTTTATTAGAGTTGAGTTTCAAACAGTTGGAGGACATCCAACGGGATGTGGCACTCATACACTCATAAAAATGCTCCCCAGTCTCTTTCTCACCTCCCTTGCTTATAGACAACACAATTTGTGTGTCGTCAGCATAGGAGGTGAGCTGGAAGCCAAAGGACCTGATAACTCCGGCTAGAGGAGCCACATATATATTAAAAAGCATAGGGCTCAATGAAGAGCCCTGTGGTTCCCCGCACGGGAGTATGAAAGGCTTGGATGAATTGCCATCCAGATCCACTGTTTGGGACCTGTCGGCTAAAAAGGACTGTATGAGTTTCCATGCAAGTCCTGCCACACCGATCCCAGACAACCGGTCCATCAACATTTTATGATGGACCATGTCAAAAGACGCTGACAGGTCTAACAAAATCAAAACGGCATATCCTCCTCCATCTACGGCTTCTCTAATTTCCTCCATAGATTTCAGCAGAGCCAGCTCTGTGCTGTGATCAGCCCTGAACCCATATTGCGAAGGGTCCAGAGAGTTGTTAGAATAAAGAAAAGCACTGAGCTGGGTGTTCATCACCTTTTCCAGGATTTTAGCAGGGAGAGGAAGACGTGAGATAGGCCTATAATTGTTAGGTTCTTTGGGATCTGAGTTCTGCTTTTTCAAGGGCGGACGGACGGAAGCTACTTTTCAGGTCTTAGGAAAAATCCCAGAGGCAACAATATTATTAAGCACGGGGGTCAAGGCCATTCCTATAACCTCTGGTATTTGTTTAATGATCCAAGCAGGACAGGGATCGCTAGGGGCTCCTGATCGAATTTGTGTCAAAACCCTAATAAATTCTGGAATCTCCAATGGTGTAAATTGATCAAAAGTTCTTAATGGATCTCTGCTTTCCAGTCCACTAATATTGTTACTAGCCTGTATATTTTCCTCCGCCTCAGTAAATGAGGAAAATATCCCTTCCACTTTCTGTTAAATAAAACGGCGATTTCATTACAAAATGACTGATTACTATGACTCTTAGGTAAGTATGGGTGAAATTCGTGAATTTGCAGTACGCGAATTCGCGCAAAAGCTAATTCGCGTTATGCGAAATCCGCTAATTCGCGGAAAAAAAATTGGCGTGTTTGCGGGGCTTTTTGCGTGGCTTTTTACGTGTTCGCAGGATTTTTCCAGCGCGGCTACCGCGAGGTTACCCATGCGGTCCTACATGAGCTAGTTGTATGCTCGCGTTGTGCAATTGCGTGTTCGAGTCCGTTTTTCCGTGCTTGCGGACAAAAAGTCTCGCGACCAAGCAAAAAAATAGGCACGCTTGCGAATTGCGCATTTTTTGACAAATTTGCGCGATTCACGGAATGTGAATTTATCAAAAATTCACAAATTCCGCGAGCGGAACGGATTTTACGCCTATGCTTACTCTTAGGGCTGGGGGTAAGGTCAATTTTTTAAGAGTATTAAACAGTTCCTTAGAGTTGGACTTGGCTAACGCTATCTGCTTAGAGAAAAACTGTCTTTTAGCTTCAGCTAGGCTTTGTTTATAGCTTGTTATGGGTTGTTTATATTTAGCCTTATCTGTGTCTGTATATATTTTACGCCAGGCCCTTTCTAATAATTTGCATTCCAATTTCCTAACTCTAAGTTCTTCTGAATACCAGGGGGCTGAGGGCGTAGCTCATTTAGGAAGCCACTTTCTACTAGGGGCTAAAGAATCGCAAGAAGCGGCAAGCCATTGATTGTAGTCGGCGACCGCAGTTTCCACTTCAGTAGGAGGAGGTCGTAGCGAGCTACTAAGAGAGCTCTCAAGTTTATTGATGTCTAATTTTCCCCAAGCTCTAGTCGTAATCCCCAGGTCTGATTTGCTTTTAACCAGCTGATTCCTGCCGCATATCAGCTCAAACTGAATAGCGCCATGATCTGACCATGATAGGGGAAAACTAAGATATTGCCCAAGTCATGGTTGTTTGAGTATATCCCGTCTAAGGTGTGTCCCTTTTTGTGTGTGGGAGTAGTCACCAACTGATGTAAGTGGCCCGCCTCCATAATTTGTTCCAACTGTTGTGTAGAGGGATCTGCGTGATTTAGTAAATGGAAATTGAAATCCCCCATTACCGTATATGAGTCCTGACAGAACCCTTCTTTAATTAGGGTACCCACTGACTCCAGGAACCCTTTTTTGGGTTCAGGAGGATGATAAAGGAGAAGACCTTTAAAAATCCTGTGACTCATAAAATGAAAGTGAAAGGCTATTGCTTCACATGTTGCATTGGAGATCGGAAGGAATTAGGGTTATAAGGAGGCATGGTAAATAACCGCAAGACCTCCTCCCTTTTTTTGCAGCCTATCAAGGGTGTAACAATGAAACCCTGGGGGTATGGCCTTCACTAAATCTGGTCCGGAGGCCATGTCTGTCCATGCTTCTGTAATAAACGCTATTTCAATCTTTTGCTCCTCCAGTAGCAAAGCACATTCTACACTGTGTTTGACTAACGATCTAGCAATTGGTAAAACACATTTCAAGGCACCTATCGTGTTTTAGTTTAACCTCTTAGGTGTTGAGATTCTAGCTTTGCCTAGAGTTATATTTAAAACATAGGGAAGTTGTATTTGGCAACTGGGACAGAGACCACTTTTTATGCCTTGCTCAGTGAGAGTCTTCAGATTGAGGGAACAACATAGCAAACACTTCCCAGGATTCAACTTGTGTAATTTCTCCATAGTATAGCTGATTAGATTTGGTCTTGGGGCACAACGGCCAGGGGCACAGGCCCTGTGCCCGACCTGCATGTGGACGGGCGCAGACGGGCTTGCCATTGGCGTGCCCGCTGCGCGTCCGTGTCAGCATGTGTGTTATATAGCCCCGCTTTCCAGCACTAGACCGCTAACCTCAGTAAGCAGGCCCTGACTGTCGGGTTTGATCCCTCCCTCCCTCTCCTTGTGCAAAATCAGCAATTGATGTAAAAACTGTTTTTAAAATTAGTGCAAGTTAAAACAATGTCACCAGCTCCAGAATCTCGCCTACTATCTCACCGGGCGAGCTCTCAACACGGCTTCGCCGGAGAAAAAGCTCCAGAATAGCATGGGAAGTCGATTTAAACCTTTTAAACTTTTATTATTGCCCTGCACTCGGATACATGGGTCAGGGTAAAGCTGGCTCATGATAATACACATTCTCCAAAAATGGATACCACTAACGGTCTTAAACAAGGCTGTGTCCTTGCACCTTTATTATTATTCTCCTTGTACATTGCAGATATCAATTTGGTGTTAAGTTCAGATATGTGTGTGGCACCTAAATTAGGGGACAAAAAATGCCATACCTAGCATATGCAGACAATTTAGTAATTGTATCCTTAACTCCTAATGGAGAACAGCATCAACTGAACCAACTAGACACATACAACAAAATGAATGGTTTGAGAGCTGACTTATCCAAAACAAAAATTGTTACGTTTGGACGGTCTACACAATCAAAAACGTGGACATTAGGAGACAATCCAATTGAGGTAATGGACCTATATAACTACCTCGCCATAACATTTGACAAAAAGTTATCATGGTTAAACCATACGGTCTGCAAACGTGTAAAATCTATAACTATTACAAAGTCAATTGCGAGATTTATGAAACTGAGCGGAGGGAATGCAATTATCCCATCTCTAAAAGCTTTACAGATGAAAATGATTGCTAATTTTTGATCTTGAAAAATGTTTCATGAAAAGCGTACGTACCATACTCCATTTACGACAGGCTACGGTTAGAATTTTGGCCTAAAATCTCTGGAAATGCTGCATAAGATCAGTTGTGTAACTACGTTATTGATTGTGCTAAGGCTGATTCATGTACTTTGAAACATCTAATAATGGAGGAACTCTGGAGTAATAAAGTAAGAGATCTGCAACTTTCTATTATAATGATGGAAATAGACTCTTATGAACTGCCTGATATTTAAGGAGATAGGACGAATGACCAGGGATGTGCGGAAACAACTAATAGGTAAAACATTAAAGCTAACACAGTGGAACTTAGATCGCCTACAAGCCGGGAAATATAAATACACAGACTTAATAACTGACACATGTACCTTGCAGGCCCAAGAATTCTTGGGATGGAAGGTGACCAGCTACATTAAATGGAAATTTGTAAGGTTTAAACAACTCTATATTCCAATAGAGGAGTTTTTAAGGTACTTGGAATAAGGCTCTTAAAGACACTCAGGGATGTCAGCTTTGTGGAACCGGCAAGGAAACTCTTGAACATTTCATATGCATGTGCCCGAAACTTTTGCCCACATGGAGGTTATATTTACACCCCATGTTTAATAATGCCAAAAATAGAACAACTACAGAGGCTATATGCTATTGTTTTAGGCTCACAGGGGAAAGTGCAATCAGAAAGATGGTACAGTTTTTAGAACATGCTTATAAAACATGACTTGACTATATGATTTTTATCTGCTCTGTCTATAGATGCAAAGACAGGTATTATGACACATGTATATCTTCTTTTTATGATACTACGCATGGTATGTATGTGATTGTTTTATTCTATTTTTATGCCTGCTTTTTTTCTATTTATTGTAATCAAATGATTAATGCAATAAAGTATTTTAATACTACTACAAGAGACAACACAGCCCAAACACTGCACACAGCCACATCAAACACACCACAGATGCACATGCCAATAGATCACATTGCAAACACAGCAGGATATCAGGGGATGCACACCAGGCAAGAACAAGGCAACATACACTAACAGCACTGCATGCACACCAAGCAGTGTGTGCACAACAAACATACCAGTACCACACAGATATGAGTGGCACACCATGAACATCCACAACAACAATCAAAACAGCACACATACAACACCACACCCAGGAAGTTAAGCAGTCCTTCAGTAATCCCACATACAGCTAACCCAACACCCACAGATGCGCAAGTCTGGGACCCCAAAGTGGATAAAACATAATCAGAGGAAACAAGCAATTGGCAATGTTGAAGTGGCATATAGTGCATGTGTCACAGTAAACCATACCCACACAGAATTTTTTTTATTTAGCAAGGATACTGACAAGACAGACAAGAGGAGTAACTGTTTGTATTCACATATGACACAGATAGGCATCAAAGGTAGACAAGAGCAAGGCCAGTGGCCAGGACAAAGTGCAGTTGAGGTATATGAGATCCAGCACAGGCAAGGGCCAAACAGCAGTAAACAGCAAGGCCAGTGGCCAGTTCAAGGTGCAGAGTATGTCCATGAGAAGCTGAACAGGTAAGGTTAGGATAAGGAATGGCTACAAGGGATTTTATTCATAAACTCAGTACCTGAGGTTTAGCATATAGCATTTCAGGGTTGATTAAACAATTGTACCCTATCGTATCCACAGGATAACTATATCATTCTTGTGTTAAAACTCAAACATTCAATGAAATCAAGCTGAAGAGAAGATAAAATGAAGTGAGCACACAGTAAATTAATTTTCTATGCAAATTTTAGTATTGAATTGATCAAAAAGTACAAATCATGGGGATAAAAAGAAGAAGCGAATCCAAGATTGGCAGTTATGAATAGATGTACATAAAAATCAACAAATCAATTCATAACGTATCAACAACTCCATAGATAAAGGAAGAAGACCAAGTTCACTAGTATACAGAGGTATCCTTCCAGCATTGATGCTGTGGAGATGCTGATTAAGTTGACGTTTCGGTCTTGCTTGTAGGCATCAATAAGACCATCATCAGGACTAATTTTCATGCAAACAGCCCCTGAGAGGAAACAGAGCGAAGATAATGACTGGTTGCCACCTTCAATGTTTTCAACTGAAGAATCTGCAGTGACTAGCGATGTCACCTGTAACTACGGTAAGAGGATTCTGTTAGAAGTCTTGACTGGGTGGACAAAAATATCGTGGTATTAATCACACGAACGAGAGTCGCCTGCTCTTGAAACTGACACTGTGACAGGAACAAGTGTCAATTTCAAGAGCAAGCATCCTAGGACCGGTTTCTGGCTATCGGCCGTCACCAGCCGAAACCGGTCCCAGGATGCTTGTTTCCGGTCCAGGGAATACATGGCTTGGCAGTTCGGGCTGCACTGTTTCCATGAGGCACAGGTCCGACTGATTTGCATATGGCCATGTCTGAACTGGGGTGGGTGAGTGAGCTAAAGAATGATGATGGATTAAACCCAGATCAGTTGACTGGGGGTGAGTGTTTGATTTGCTCAAGCACTCCGTCCATCATTCCCTTTGGTATCGCTGTTGAAATACCTGGCTGTACCTCTGCAGTCCATTCTCTGGGTACTAGGAATCCCCAATACCTTTGTGAGATCCTCCAAGATCAAGACAAATTGGCAACATATGCCGCAGTATTGGGATTGCCCCTTGCAGTGTACAGGGAAACAGGTTTTTCATATTTGGGCATCTATATCATTAAAGACCTTGGCAACTTTTATATTCAGAATCTGGAAGGCTTACTCCGTCAATACAGAGAGGATGTGGCCCGATAGAGGAACTTCCTGTGTCTTTGATGGGCAGAGCGGCACTTTATAAAATTATACATTTACCTAAATTACTCTATGTACTACAGAATATTCTATGCACGATCCCTGAAAGATTTTTTCTGGCAGTGCAAGAGATTACTGGGATATTGCTATGGGATGGGCGCCACTCTACGATAGCGCTGGACACCCTCTTGAGACGTCCTTATAATGGAGGCATTGCTTTGCCCAATCTGAAGCTCTACTACTGGGCGGCGCAGATGGTAGTGGTTAATGAGTGGACATTTTCAGACCAGCACCATCCGGCGAAGGATGCTACCTGATGGTGCTTGACAGTCACATGGCAAGACAGATGAGTATGGCCTCCAGAACAGTGGTGATTTAAGTATAGAAGAAGACAACCAAGGTGATAAGATGGAAGGGTGAAACTACCTTAGAAATGCTACTGTGGGATGCAAATGCATTGGCATATCTATGGTGGCAGTTGGGGACATATGGGGGGTCAGGAGTGGTCTCCTTTGAATATCTACAAGATCAATATGCGCTGGCAGAGTCCCAGAGATTTTAATACCTGCAGATTAGACAAGCCTTTATTAGTAGCATCGGGCACCTCAAGACAATAAATGAAGAAACCACTATATTATGGACTTCTGGCGGCCCGCTTCAATGCCATGTCCTTTCCATCATCTATGGCACCTTAGTTAGGAACTGCATGAAGCCTTTGGACAGGTTAAAGGATAGCTGGGAGTGAGACTTGGGTAGTACAGAGGAAGCCGACTGGGCTGAGGCATGCAGCTACAAAATGGAAGTGATGATCTGGGCTGGTTTTCACCTCATCTAGCTCAAGAGCCTACACAGAGCGTAATACACACAGATGAGGCTCTATGTTTTCGGGATACTCCCTATTGGGAGATGCCGACTCCCTATTGAGAGATGCCTGAAGGTCTGTGAACAAAATGGGACCCTGGTGCATACCATATTGGATTGCCTGAGGCTGTGTCCATACTGGCAGACTATTCAGGGGTGTGTGGAAGAAGAGGTGGGGCTCCGGTCGATTTATCAGCAGCCAGGCAGGGTGCTGGGCATCTGGGGAAACGTACGCTGCAGATGTACTTCCTTCTGCTTTGTAATATTGCATTGACAGTGGGTAAAATATTTTTGAGGTTTGGGTCAGAGAGTGGTTCCTGAGCTCAGATGGGAAGAGAATTTGGGCCGGTGTACGCTATTGGAGCGTATGGTTTGCCAATATCGGTAGTGTCCGAAGACGTTTTACAAAATATGGGGTCTGCGGTTGGAAGTGAGGGAACATGTGGACTGAAAGATTGGACATTTCGGGGCTGGGCAGCTGCACATTTGGACAGAGGGGGGGGATTATGCAGGTCAGGTTAGTGTCTTAACAATAATTACAATGTTTTTATCCCTCAAAAGCAGCCTGGTGGGTGTACCTAATGGTGGACCGATTGATACAACATGGACAGGGAGTTACATTGCACGAAGGAGTGACACATCTTTGGAACCTTTTCATTTGGGGCAGAGATACAAGTTAAGGTTTAACGAATATTTTTAGACTTACCCTGAAGTGAAGTGAGTGCTAGCCACAGTATCACATTAACTCAAAAATAATTGGTCAAAGGCTAGTCAAGCCTTATCCCTGACACCCTTGCAGGAAATGCTGATATGGGTACACAACCGATGTAAAGCCCCACATGGGAAGTCACCTTCAGGAATCCCTCATCAACTGCAAAAGGCAGAACACACACAGCCACTCTCTGAAACCTGATTGGATCCATAATAGATGTTAGTGGATAGCATAGCAATCACCCACAAGATACAGCAAGGGTAAACATGGGTAATGTAGTTCCAGTCCATAGGAGCTATCATCAACTTGAAATGAAACCAATAATGGTGTTGTTTTGTTTCCTGCTCACATTTTAGTTAGATCACTGTAATGCTTATATTTTATTTTGAAGCTGTTTTCAAGGCAAAACACAAGTAAATGTATTGTGGAGTGTATATACGATAGAATGCTTTCAAATTTGGAGACTGTCTTTTGTTGATTTTCATTAATTTAGTCGCGACCTGTTGACACAATATTTACTTTTGATTAATGGCAACTGTTGTCATGTGACCAAGACTCCTTGGAGTCAAAACGCGTTATCCTCATGTGTCAATACAATTGTATTACTAATCTGCAGTTCCGAAGTGGCAGGACTTATCTTTCCTTGAAACTGGGGAGGTTTTGTTTGTACATATGTATATATATATAATTCACAAATCCAATAAGGCGTACACTCAGGCAGGATATCAAGTGCAGTGAAGTTGATTTATTGTTTCACTGCACTTGATATCCGGCCTGATTGTGCGACTTATTGTATCCTTGAATTATATTAATTACCGGCAGGCTATGACTGCCAGTGCACCACATCCAACAGGCCGAGATTTCAGAAGGAGTGACTCTTGTGTCTGTAATCCCTAAATTAGGCAAAAAGATTTAGGTGAAAGCCTAATATATACTGTGGTACTAAAAGAAACTTTTTTTTAAACCTTTAAGATTTTTGCAGAATGTTACACCTTGCAAACTGGAAAAAATTGTTGAGAAAAACATATATATTTTATGGCGAATGCCCCTTTGTTACTGTTCCATGGCCTTCAGCCCGTATCCAAACTGGGGTAAGCCGCTTCCAAAATAGGGGTGATAGACCGCCACATCTGATTTTTTACTGGGGAAATTGTCCCAGTTTTGTGATCATGATGAGGTGGGTCCACGACTAAAGGTCCTCCTACCAAATACTTTACTAATGATGTTTAGGCATCCACATTATCAAACATGCTAATGTCAATATATTTTAACTTGTTATTAACATATATTACTGCAGATTGACATTTTGCTTGGCGCATTTCTGTGTATTATTGATTCCAAATGTTTGTTACTTTTACTTTGGCCATCACTCAATGTTGTGTATGCCATAGTCAAGGACGTTTTTTATTTTTAGGTCTAGTTAATCCATGACAATGTGATGGATGGGCAATACACGCTGCAATACAAGTCTCTTTTATAGAATGGGACTTCTAATTATGGTGTGGTCTATACAGCACACTGTGATGCAGTAACCACTCTGCTAAGAAGTAACTCAAGCACATAGTGTTGTATGTAGATGTTACTCCACACAAAATGTCAGGAAGTACCTAGTCGACAATCAAACATGTCATTGTTAAAGTCAAGTGTTGTGTACTGTGAAATGTTTAAACTTACTTTCACCAGTCACTGAAATTCTACAGCCAAGCCCTCCCTTTCCTCTGGTGTCATGTACTAAAATGTAAAATCACCATTCACAATCAGATATGACATGTGTAATAACACCATTTTGTCAGTAAGCCTGGTGCCTTGGTTGACCACACAGCTTTCCCATGCAAAAAGGAGGTCTTACGTGCCTTCACCAATGTCTGACTAATTTTGATTAAAACCACAACATACCTTGCATGTAACATATTTTGACTTATTAACCAGAACCAAAGTAATGTTGATACACTGTTCCCTCTGATTCTTTTCCTCTTAGTACTGCAATAAAGATGCTCTGTGCACTGGTGCTACAGCAGTGTGTGCTGAAGACACACAATACCTTAATATTCAAGCATGTGTGGTCAACAAACTACCAGAATAAGTGGCTTATTAAGGGTACCATAAGCCCTAATGCAAACAAAAAAATAACCCCCCCCCACCAATGGGTTTGTATGGAAAGACCCAACAGCAACTTGTCCGCTAATTCTTCAACCTATAATTCCTTCTATTTGATATCTCCATGCTGCTCTTATCTCCTCCTTACACCTTTTCATTTACCTATACACTACCACTCAATTTCTCTTCCTTCCTCCCTTTCTTAGTTTTGTCAACTCTCTTTGCTCCTCCTCAGTCAATCAATCAATGATTTAAAAAACATGACAAATCACCTGGGAGTATCTTGAGATGCTGGAGTTGCTTGTGGTTTCGTATTGATCTTTTTTTGTTCAAACAGCCAGGTCTTGACTCATTTCCTGAATTTCCAGAGTGATTAGGAATCTTGAGGTGCAGGGGGAGGTTGTACCCAGGCTTTGGCTGCCAGGTGTGCAAAGGATCAGCAGATTCGTGGGTGTCTGGGAGGAAGAGTAAGGCGGATTGTAGGTGTCTGGTTGGTTTGTGGTAGGTCATGCTTTTGTTGATGTCAGCTGGTCCTTTGTTGTCCTGGGCTTTGTATGCGTGGGTCAACATCTTGAACTGTATCGGGAGCCAGTATAGCTTCTTGAGATGGGGTTGAAGTGGTTCAGTTTGAGGAGGCTGCCTTACCCTCCCCTCTTTTTTTCTCTATTTCTGCTCGACTCCACTTTATATTTGTACTTTTAAGAATTATTATATTGGTGGGATAGAACACAATTATTAAGTAAAATTAATGAAAGAATTCCAACAGTAATGAGTTTTCACAATTCTCTTCCATGGAATAGTTGGAATAAAGTCTCTATTCTCCTGTCCCTTCCTTATAAACTCTAACTAACCAGTCTCAGTACCCAAAGGAGCCTTCATGAGTTTCTAATGTGGCCTCTCAAATGAATTTCTTAACTTGAACTACAATCAGGTTGTTGTCAATTGAGAAGGTTCATCTCTGTCTGTTTCAGGGTTAAGCAGGTTGTTGAGTCACCAGCAAGCAGATAAGGCCAAGCTGGCTTCGAGGAGCCTGTCTGTGGCCTTTATGACAGATGTTTATGTCTCTGCTCTGTATGCATTGATTCTCAAGAACTGAAGATCTTCCACTCTGCCCAATACATTTCTGTACCATACTTAAATACAGTTATCTGATTAGGCCTCACAATGAATGCTATCAAATGCACAAAATGAACATATTTATCTTGTTGCATCTTTATACAATTCAATAATGAAATATAAATCATGTTAAAACATTAACAGATGAATAATTGATGCATTGTCAAGCTATAGTAAAGCAAAAGCTTTACAGTATACATGTGCAAACAATTCCATAACATGCATTTATAACTGAGAAATATGCACTATAATTATTGAATATATGCAATATCTGAAATGCAACAGGGATATGTGACCGGTTTTGGGGTATCACCCCTGCATCAGGCAGGCTAACTTGACTCCAGTGGCATGGAGAGCAAGGCCCCCCGTCTGGGCATACCCATCTCACTTTGGGTTATAAATGCTAAAAAAACAATTGATTGGACAGAATGCCGAACTTTGTCATTCATTCACCCATGTACAGAGATCTGGGCCTAAATCCATAGCAAATGGCTTAGTATAAATGTAATGGTATGGAGAGCAATTAAACTAAGACTGGGCAGAGCTCGGGGAGTTCCGTGAAATAACGAAAAAACTCAGCGGAGTTCCCCGAGCGGTGAAGTGGGATACCTCAGGCCGTTTGCACTGATTTTTAGCGCTATATGTTTGTCATGCCCTGTAAAATCAGCACAAATGCATCGTGCACAGTGCAAGATGGAGCTGCCTATTTCTGCCACTCAAGTAAAAGTTCTACTTGAGCAGCAGCTTCTTCAACGCAAACGGAAGGTTTCTCGAAGCGAGCGGTAGCAAGTAGTGACCACCTGCGTTGATAAATCTTGTGGGGAAGTGGTTAAGGATTGCATTTTCCTCTGTCGTCATTGGCAACTTACCGTTGGCATATGTCTGTACTGATCTCTGTACTGAGGTGAATTTATGGTATTGTTCAGCATTCTGTCCATCAATCGTTCTTTTTGCATTTGTCACGTTAAATTATTTGCCTGATGAACAATGAATCACAAAATACCTGTGTGTTACTTGGGGATGGTGAGTTCTCTGTAACAATCAGTTCTGTAAGAGTCCCACTAGAATTTGTTGTTGTTAACCCCTTGCATGTGTGGCGAATTTTCGCGCTGTGTGGGTCATTTACATAGTGGGCGGGATTCGGACGGCCCCCGGCCGTCATGACCACATGCCCACCGTGTAGCATGATGGCTGGGGGCTGTCATGAGCATGCAAGGGGTTAAAGGATTACAAGCATATTTTTGTGACAAATAGCCACAATCAAGTATTCACACTAGAAATATATTTATATATTTCTATTTACCTATTCTATTCCCTAGGATATGCATATTTGTACTTATAAAAAATGTATATATTAGTGGCATAAAATGCAATTATTAAGCAAAATATATAAAAAAATCCAACAATAATGAGTTTTCAGAATTTTCTTGCATGGAAAAGATGGACTCAAGTCTCTGTTCTCCTCCCCCTCCCTTCTAATCTCTAGGTATGCTGTCTTAAAACCCAAAGGAGACTGTATGAGTTTCTAAAGTGGCCTCTCACATGAATACCTTAATTTGAACTACCATCGTGTTGTTTCAAATTGAGAAGGTCGATCTCTATCTGTTTCTGGGTTCAGCAGGCTGTTGAGTCATCAGCACATAAGGCTAGGCTGGCTTTGAGGAGCCTGTCTGTGGCCTTTATGACAGATGTTTATGTCTCTGCTCTGTATGACCTGGATATCAGGAACTGAAGATTTTGCACTCTGCCCAATACATGTCTGTACCGTACTTAAATACAGTTATCTGATTAGACCTCACAATGAACTATGTCAAATGCACAGCATGAACATATTTATCTTGTTGCATCTTCATACAATTCAATTTTTTTGTTTGAAAAGGAAATTTTAATAATGCGATATAAAACAAATAATGGGGAAAGAGGGGGAGGAAAGGAGGAAAAGAAAGAAATGACAATTCAGTTCTTTCTTATTATATCATAACTACTTATATTATTACTAATTAATAATCTACAACAAAAGAAGAGAGAAAGCAAAATTGCAAATAGATAGCATTGATAAGAAAATAAGTATAAATAAGGCAATTATAAATTATTTGGGTTTAGAAACCTCTTCAACTTAGGGGTTATGAAATTGTGATAGTTTTGCAGATACATCAAGAAAATAAGTAATGGGTGACCATAGAAAGTCTCTTTTGATTGCAAGGGAAATGAGATGAACATATGATCTATCTAATTTATGGTTTTAACAAACCCCATACCACCAAGCACGGTAGGAGATATTAGTATTATCTTTCCATGCCCGGGAAATAATTTGGAAAGCAACTGCAAGCAATAGGTCACTAATATGGGAATTGAGTGGGTGGGAAAACCAGTCATCAGATACACTACCTATAAATATATTAACAAAAGAAACAGGAATTTGTGTATGAAATATGGTATTAATTTGCCTCCAGACTTGTTTTCAGAAATTATGAATGTGAGAGCACATAAAAAACGTATGTTTTAAGTCTGCTTGAGTTGTATTACAAGACCAACAGGAGGGGGAGAGGGTACTATTAATTTTGTGAATTGAGACAGAGGTAAGTAAAAGTCTATTGTAAATATAAAATAAAGTTTGAGTGGTATGAGCGGCTCTTGAAGATTTCCTAATTTTAATCCAAACCCTATTCCACATAGAAATTTAAAGGGGAAAATTGGAGATCGGTTTCCAGTGGAAAAGATGATAAAAGTTTGTATTCTTGGGATGCAGTTGGAGGCGTAGAGGAAGGAGTAGATCTGAGTATCAAACAATTGTAAGTTGACTGTATTTGTGAGATTAAAGAGGTGTATTTAGATGCATATGAGGAGGGTAAAGAGAAGCGTGTTTGGCTTACTATAAATGACATCCAAGTATCATCTTGATAAAGTTGGTGGATCCAATGAAGCCCTTTAACAAACCAATCTTTCTAAAAAAAACTATTATTTATCTTAAGCTATTTATTGTACTATATTGAGGAGTGCAGAAATGTATCTTTAGGAGAAAAGTGGTTAGTAAGCAAAGGTTGGAGTATTTTGAAAGTGAGAGTCAGCAATGTTTATAGGAATATTGGAAATATAAAAAAGAATGAACTAACATCATTTTATCATGTCAAGACATCTCCACCATGATAAAAACATAGGGTTCCATCTGGATGAGGTAGAGTTTAAAAAAGTTTATAGCTCTTTGAAATTAGTTAATAACAGAATCTTTAATAGAAGATTTAAACCACAAACCTAGATATTTGATGTTATCAGAGTTCGATCTAAAACCAGAAGAAATATAATCTGCTGAAAAACATAACTTGTTCAATGGAAGGATTTCACATACGCCAAAATCTAATTTATAACCAGACACAGATGAAAACATATTTACGTCAGATAAGAAAGCCGGCAAATACGACTGTGGTTGTGATAAAAAGAGTAAAATATCATCTGCATAATCATGTAATTTTAATTGGTTAGGTCCATATTTAAAACCTGTAATTTGAGAATTTGAGCACATTTTTATCAAGAAGGGTTTGAGGGCAAGTATAAAGAGAAGTGGTGAAAGAGGACATCCTTGTCGTATGCCACGATGTAAAGAAAAAGACAGTGAGATAAGACCATTGGATTGTATGGCAAAAACAGAGAATAGTATAATAAGGAAATATAATTTATACATTTATAGCCAAAACCAAGCTTGGACAAGGTAGAAAAAATAAAGGGCCAACCAACTCTATCAAAAGCTTTTTCAGCATCCAAAGAGATGGCAGCTAACAAATCCTTATATGTTTTGGCCTTGGTAAGGACATTAAAAAAGTGTCTAGTGTTATCCAAAATATGTCTACCTTTAATGAAACCACATTGTTCACGGCCAATTAATAGAGGCAGAGAATTCTCTAAATGAAGAGCTAGAATTTTTGCAAAAATTTTGTAGTCTAAGTTATTTAATTAAATGGGTCTATAATTTTTTTATAGATTATGATTCTTACTATCCTTGGGAAGTAAGCATATCAAACCCTCTTGAAAAGAGCAACCAGATTATCCAGAAGAAATAAAGAATTAAATAATGTACATATTTTTCATCTTTTGTTCCATATTTTTTATCTCTTTTCTGATTCTTTTTGGAGGGAGAGGTGTGGCGCCGCGGGGGAGAGGTGTGGCGCCGCGGCCAGGGCGACTGACGCTGGAATCTGGGGATCAGGGTTCGATCCCCGGCTCCGGCGGCAGGTTAGCCCAGCACCATGTGACTCTGGGCAATAGTTCACTTAATCTTCCCGACGGCCCCCAGCGCCTAGAGACCCTTACGGGTGATTGTGCGCCTTACAAATGTGGATTATTATTATTATATCATTTAGGAATAAGAATTTGAGAAAAATGGGAGTAAAATTCAATTGTGAAACCATCAGGTCCAGGGGTTTTTCCACGTTGAATAGTATAAATAACGTTGATAACATCTGACTCTCAAATATCTTCATCTAATACTGAAAAATCTACATCGGGGAGGAAGGCGGAAAAATAGAGGATAGATATTGAGATATATCATCTTGAGGTACAGAGGACTCAGGAGTATAAAGAGATTGAAAGAATTGAGTAAATTCTCATAAGATATCTTTATTTTTGAAAACCATGTAAATATTTTAATTAAGAATAGAGCTAATATTAGCGCGCTCTTTTTTAATTTTAAGGTAATTAGCCAAAGGTTTTCCTGCCTTATTTTGACCACCATAATATTTGGCTGAAGACTTGAGTAAGAATGAATTAGCATTTTCTGTAGAAATTTTGTTGAATTCAAATTTATCTCGAAGAAGTTAGTCTAAACATGATTTAGAATTAGTGTGAAAAAATGAGTGTTCTAATTGTTTAATTTGTGCTGTAAGAGAATGTAATTTAAATAGAGAAGATTTATTTTGAAGAGATACATAAGAGATAAAAAAAAGTCCCTGTAGGCTGCTTTAAAAGTATCCCAGATGACCTGTGGAGACATGTGGGGAGTCTCATTCTCAAGAAAGAAAGTAGTGGCAAAACCTTCGAATTTCTGGATAAAATTAGTATTTAAATCAAGAGAATTATTAAATCTCCATCTTCTGGTACCTTGTGCGGGGGGGAAAGAGATCCAAGATTAAAGTAACCGGCGTGTGATTAGAAATTTAAAAAAGCCAATGTCAGACTGCGTAATATGGCGTGTGAGTGCTTTTGAGGTGAACAGGTAATCTATACGAGATTGGGAGGAATGTACTGGGGAGAAGAAAGCATATTCTAAAACTGTGGCATTGCATATTCGCCAATCATCTCCTAGTGACTGCTGTTGAATAGTGGATGTAAACTGGGAAAACATAGTAGAGAGAATACATTTACATTTAGAATTACGATTTATAACAGGGTCCATAACCATATTACAATCACCACCAACTAATAAAAACTCATCTTGAAAGGACATCAATTTGGATAATATTGCAGGCCAAAAAGTGCAGTTTGGGGCAGTAGGTGCATAACGATTAAATAGAGTCAATTGGATATTGTTAAGTAACAATGAAACAGAGACCCATCTACCCAATTTATCAGTCTCTTACATGAGAATCTGTAAGTCACGACTTTTATGACATAACATGACTACGCCATTACGATTTCCTGTACCTGGAGAGGCAAAAATATTACCTACCCATTGTCTTTTAAGTTTAGGAACTTCCCTCTCCACAACATGAGTTTCCTGTAAGAACGCTGTATCACATTTTAAATTAGATAAATAAATTAGTACCCCCTGGCGTTTTATCGGAGAACCTAAACTTTTAACATTCCATGAAACCGCATTTAGAGCCATTTATAACAATCAGGAAAATATGAACATTATATAACGATAACTAAAACAACTAAAAATTGACAATATTATAAAAGTAATAGTGATTAACAAAGAATATGTAGAACCGTACCAGTATTTAATAGTAAAAAGATAGAAGCAAGTAGTTATGAAAAAGGAAGAGATAATAAAGAAAATTAGAAATAGAAAGGCAGAGAAGAGAGAGAAGAAAGAGAAGAGAAGAGAGAAGACAGAAAAAAGAGAAAGAGGAAAAAGAAAGAGAAGGAAAAGAGAAAATTCATTAATGAATAGGAAAAAGAATCAGAAAAGAGATAAAAAATATGGAACAAAAGATGAAAAATATGTACAACAGGGAAGAGACATAAGCTATAAAATTCAAAAACATAATACCCAACTACAAATAACATGAACAGGATGAGGGTGGTGAAGCCACATAAGGAAAATGGCACAACTAACCGGGCAACCCAGGGCCGATCAGGGAAAAGAGGACATCATCCAAAACAGACCGGGGATGACAAAAATCATATTGGAGAAATGACCGCACCTAACAAAGGAGAAAAAATACAAGAAGTGAGAAGCCTATAGAGAAACTTGAAAAATCAAAGAACAAACGAGAACAAATAATTGAGTCCCTTGGAGATAGAGCATATTAAGCCACTGGTGCCTCAAAGTTAAGCAGAAGTGAGTCTAGACAAATCCATCTCTTCTTCTAAGCATTGGTCTAAGAATCTTTGAAGTAGTGCAGGATCTTTGTAGTTCATAGGTCTATTTTTATATGTGACTTTGAAAAGGCAAGGTTGGAAGAGGCCAAATCTAGCATTAAGAGAACGAAGAGCAGGTCTCATATCCAGGAATTTCTTTCTGCGATCTGCTGTTTCTTTGACGTAATCTTGAGAAAAAATAGATTAAAACTCTGCCATGAGATACAGCCCTTGATTTTAGCAGCTTGTAAGACCTTCAATAAATCTCTGTATTTCAAGAAATATATAATGACTCCTCTAGGTTTGGTTGAAGAGGTCGATATAGTTAGAGTTTGACCCAAATGATGAGCTCTTTGAATGTTCAAAACAGAAGGAATAGAAATATCAAGAATTTGTGGGAGGAACGGCTTAAAAAATTAGATGGGGTCTGAGCCTTCCAAGCCTTTGGCCAGACCATATATTCATAGATTATTGTGTTGATTGCAGTTCTCAAGGTTTTCCACTTGTTTTTTGAGAAACAAAACATCAAATTTCATCGAAGGGACTTGGTTCACTACAACCTGGAAAGATTCCACCTGTTGCTCCATCTGCATGACCCTATTTTCCATAGTAGACCACTTGTCATCTAAGGATTTAAGACGCTTATTTGTTTCTTCCATTTATGTTCGAAGAGCACATATTTCCTTGAGAAGCACATCCATAGGATGTGGTAGAGGAGATGTAGCAGGTGAAAATGGATCTTTTTAACCTGCTTGCCAGAAGATAACATAGATAAAGTGGTCAGCTTCGAAGTAAGATTGTCGGTGGAAAGTGGAATACTGGAAGACGTTGCCAAAGTTCCCATGTGAGGAAGTGGTGTGTTACCTTCAGAATGTTCCATATTTGTTGAAAGAACTGAATAAGGGCTGCGGTCTGCCAAAGATGAAAATGGTAAAGGAGAACCAACAACGCAACGTGTGTATTTCGTTCTTCCCATAAAACTCTGGATAAGAATGGAATACTAGTAAAAGCACAGCAACAGTAAATGTAAGACAAAATTGTTATATTTTCTGACAGAAAATATTGTTATTGAAATATCAATTTCCAGAAGGTCAAAGTGTGAGAGGAGCAGTGGAAACTAGGTCATTCATTTAGAGCCAAAATAAAAACCTAGTATAACATTTCTTCTTCGTAACAGAACAACATGTTATCACAAATACCATAATGACCATAATAATAGTCGATGTTATAATTCCTGCTTTGTTAAAATTCACTGTGTCATATCACCCAGTGTTATATTGATTTCATTCTTGCAGATATTATAAGCATTATGGGATGGCTGGAAAAGTGCCATTGCAAATTATTCCCAGACTTCGCAGCTCATATTATGAATGCAATAAAAGTAGAGAAGTTATTGAATAGAAATGTTGCCATTAGTTGACCCTCCATGCTGCTACATAGTAAAGCAGGATGAGCAAACAAAAAAAAATGGCAGGCGCGAGTTCCATGAGGAGAAAAGCGCCAGCCGCATTTGGCGAGGAAGAATGCTCACCGGAGCAGTAACAGGGCAAAAAAAATTTCCAGAGTCCTTCACTTCATGGAAATTTTCATCTGAGTGCGGCTACGGGGAAAAGGTCCATTGGAGAAGCCGGCACTTCTTCAGAGCCGCCGCAGAGTACCCTCAGCGAGCGGCCATCCTCGATTGGCGTCAAGCCACGCCCCTTCATACAAATCTATTAAGAAATATAAATCCTGTTAAAACATTTACAGATGAATAATTGATTAATTGTCAAACAATAATAAAGCAAAAGCTATACAGTATACATGTGCAAACAATTCCAAATCTACACTATAATTATTGCATATATGCAATAACTGAAATGCAACAGGGATATGTGAGCGGAAAGTTAAAAGATCACATCAGTAGAAATCTTTTCTGAATTTGATTGGCATGAACCTTTAGGGGATTCAGAATGGTGTATCATTTTCTTGTTATTCTCTTTTGAGAGAATTCACGGCTCAAATCGAGTAAAGAGTCTATTAGTCAATGGCTATATGGTTGGACATAGTAACCAATGTGTCATTTTGATGCTAATGTATTCATTCTGACACCAGTGTGACAAAGATTTACTGCATGTCTGTGAATTTTATGATCCCATGCTCATGAAAAAGAATCTCTGTCCTCTTCCAACCTCTTTGCTGCCATATCTCAAACTACTTGTTGTAAACCTTTAGGGTGAAATTTAGATTACACAGTATGCGAGTCAGCAGTGAGGGGAGCACTGTATGTCCTTTCTTGTCGCTGGTGTGACCCTAGTGACTGGGGAGAGTTTAGTCTCCAGACTGTAAGCTTATCTGGGAGATAGGGAACCTGACTGATATATTTGCATGCTAATATTTGATTCTTAAGTCCCCAATATTTCTATGATTCCAGACATTGCTATTCCACCATGTGGAACAGCTGTTCAACCTGATAGCATTGCATTATATTAGGCAAACTCAGACCACCTTCTCTTGCTGTTCTTTGCATCTGACTTTTGACCAGCCTGTTGTTCTTCCTGTCCTGTAGTCAGGGTAGGAATGATAGATGAGGTTAAATGGTAGAACGATGTAAATTATGACTATAGTTGATAGAGGCAACTTTAGGTGGTTAGGGATAGTTTGGACCGGCAGATGGTAACTAACAGAGGTATAGGGACCACTTAGTTAATGACCAGCTGGAAGAAGTGTACAGTTGGTGGGTAGTGATCCAGGCTTGGGGTCCAGGGAAGGTGAGAAGTGAACAGCATGGGTGCAGGGGTATAGTAGGCAAGTTGCAAACAAGTAAGCATAGTAGCAACGCCACTGAGCAGGCGAGCACCTGAAATCATAGAAGAGAAAAACATTAATTTACCTGCAATGTAATCGAATCGGCAGCATTCTTGCTCTTCAGGAAAAACATATATTAGCAATATAATAACACAGAGCAGATGAAAACAAAGTGGTTATTAAATAGCTACTCACCAAGCCCAGGGATCTCCACGCCTAGCAGGTCGAGCAGGTCCTGCTCCCGGTCAAGGAGGTCCCCCCACCGGTGCGTTGCCTGATGGTAGGTGCCCCGACCCCCAACTCCCTAAACATGGCCCGGCACACCTTATCCCAGAGCTGGTGACGCTCCCGGAGGCCATACCCTGCACCGGGCGTGCCGCCTGCTGCGACGGTCTTCGGGAGGCGGCGCTGAACATAAAAGATTAGTGCGGCCACCTCCATCGCCCTGAAAATCTCCCGGGCTAATGCATCCTCCCACCTAAATCGCCCGCAAGGGAGCCGGGAACGGGGTGCGGGAACCTTCCCCTTGTTCTTCCCAGCTCCCTTTGCCATGGTCCTGGACAGGAATGGAAATAAATAGGAAAAAGAATAGGGAAAAAGTAAATAAAAGAAAAGATATTAAGAAAGTAGTTTCAAAGTAACTAAAAGTAGAAAAAAAAAAAATTTAGATGTAGAAAAAGAGAGGGATAGATAATGAGTAAAAAAGATTAAAAAAAGTTCAAACAAAGGATTGCAAAGATTAAAGCAAGATAGAAAAAGCATGCCCAGAACCATAGCAATGAATGACTGAAAAACAAAATGGCCGCGCCCATTGAGGACCGCATGGGTACGTTCGCGCAATATTTCCCCCGCGAACACGCAAAAACGTACGCAGTGACGTAACTGCACCCCGCATGTAGGAAATGCCCAACACGAGCATGCAACTAGCGCCCGGAAACAGAAATACGCAACACGAACACTGAAAACAAGATGGCCGTGCCCATGTACGACCGCGGTCGGCGCGCTGAAAAAAAACCCGCGAATACGCAAAGCGCCCCGCAAACACGCAAAAATAAAAAAATCTGCAAATTCGCACAAATTTGAGAATTTTGTGGACCGCGAATTCGCTTTCGCACGAATTCACATACCGCGAATTCGAAAATTTCTTACTTAACACAACACAGAGTGCAGCTTCGGCTACTGTGCTGAATAGCATCACATTTTAGTAACTTTCACCCTTGGCCTTTTGGCTAATGCTAGGCTCTTTGAAATAATGCTGGGTATGCAGGGAGATGAAAACCATGCATTATCATTCGGTGGTTTCGATGCAATGCTTAGAAATAGGCTAAATGCCATTTCTTATTCCATCAACCATACACAATACTCTGCAGTGTATTCTACTTAAGGTCTAGCAGTGCGTTGCATGGTGGTCACTTCATAGCTATATCATAGGAACAGCAGGGTTGTATTTCTTGTTCGTATGATTTAGGGCCTGAACCATGCTAGTTAAGTATGTCATTCTTACAATGTTTTGCTTTTCCAATTACCTTATTTCTCACTTTAGGGTGATAGCAATATCATTAAAGAATCCCTTCAACCTTACTCGTAAAAATAAAGGAAAAACATGACAACAGTGATATGAGAATAAAGATTAATATTTAAAAGAAAAGTTAATTCATTTTTAATGTGCAAGGAGATATTAGTCATGGTCAGAAGAGCATCAGATGTAATGTTGTACCTGTAAAAGTTAAGATTTGTAAATCAAGTAAAAAAATTAAAGTGCCTGCAAGATACCACAAAAACCAGAGGAAACAAATAGATCGCTCAACTAGTACAAGAGAATAAGGTAGCTGAAGTGTAAAACACATAAAGGACTTTCTAAGAGGTTTGTTAGATATCAAAGAATTAAGAACCTGCACAGACATTAAAACTAATGAGGCAGTTCGAACTTGGTAGACTGAGAAGCAGTTTCCAGGAATTTTCGGCCATGGATCTTTCTGCCTTAAGAAAATATTGTTAATTCTTTTTCTGAAAACTTGAAAGAAAAAGTTGTAATTTATTTTGCGACTTTTACTAAGAAGAGTAGAAGCACACTTCAAGCTCATATGCCTTTGTTCTTTTTTTAAGAAAACAGTGGTCGTCCAAGTATGTATAATCAGCACATCTGTGAAACTGATGACATGATACAATGCAACACTCAAAATGTCCATTGCTCGCAGCACCAGAAAAGCATCTGCAAAGATGATTTTTTTCTTGATAAACTCTTTTTTTGTATACCCCATCACTGGTGGCCTCAAACGTCAGTACTTTGCTGAAACTTGAAGGTTCTGCAACCTAGTTTGATTTGTGGGAGGGACATCTCTTACTAGAACCTTAAAGGTTACTTGTGGCCATGTGTAGTGATATATTTACACCTGAGCTACAGCTCTTCTAAACAGTAGTACTACTTCTTCTCTTAAGATGTGGAGACTCTCTGTGCATGCTCCCAGTTTCCTTGACTACAGTCTCCTATTTTCAGCTGTTTTAAGCTTTACATGAGCACCAGTTATGTTACGCAAGAACACATTCATTTTTGGTGCGCACGGGGAGATTAAGTGACTTGCCCTGAATCACAGGATGCTAAGACGACGCCGAGACTTGAACCTGGTTCCCCAGCTCCAAAGAGGGCAGCTCTCCTGTAAGGCTACATCCTCTCCCACAATATCCATTATATATATGTCTAAAACGTAAACCATTATTTTTTCGTCCTGCTTCCCATTGTCACAGATATTAAAAAAGCGTGGCCTCATTGGTGCCAGAGAAGTCTACCCAGATGGAATACCTCTCCTGTCAATGACAACTGGCCATGAGCTCCTGCAGGGGACATAGGTACAAACACAACTTGTTCCCTCTGTCTGATCCTCCTCCACCAGGACCAAGTGGGCACGTATTAGTCAACCCCGCTGACCCACAGCCTACCTTGCTCCATAACACCCTCCTTACCCCTAACCCCGTCCCTAAAACAGACCCCTGAACCCATTTACTACCTACTCCAAAAGTAAAGGGCAGCACTAATGTCTTTAGACTCAGGGATAACCATGCAGAATTGGACACCATAATTCCATGTCTTCCTGATGATTCCTATTCCAGGTTCATAACTCATGAGTGCATATTACAGGAGTACAATTATTAGCATGAACTGGCGATTCCGGACCCGGTAAGTTCGGCACTCGTTCTTAATAGTACGAAAGAAAGCGTTTAATGAGTTTGCTGCACACTTTTAACATTCTAAAGGCATTCATTGTCATGTAAGGTCATTTAATAACGAAATATCCTTTTCCTTGCATTTTTCATTTTAATACTTTCGCTCCTGACCAAAACAGTCAAATATTAATAAAGTGTCATCTTCCCTCTGGCGCAGTTAAGAAAGTTATAAATAGATATTAGTTGGCACACAATATGGGTAAATTCTGAGGCTTGTGATATCAAATGTAAATACTTCTCCCCTAGTAACACCACTGCTGCCCAGAACATGCTGGCAGGGTACCTACCGATCATCAGTGGCATTAACATTTACCCTTCCTCTGTCTTCTATCCAGAACATAATCATAAGGTTTAATCAGAAGTTCAATGCTCCTGATACTCGCTTTGCGACTGAGCCGTCTACAAGACATTTGCTGGTAATAGACATTGAAATTGGATGTAGCTAGTGGGGACTATTATGCTAATAACATGAGTTTTAGGAATGAAAAATGGTTTCAATATCGCAGTGTTACCTTTGTAGCCATGAGAATGTTAATGCAATATCCAGTTTACAGTACCTTTGCGATATATAGATACTGTAAACTCTGTTCGTGTAAATAAATGTCACAGTCCATAAAGACAGACATTACCTTATGAATGCTGAATGACACTTGCGAGAGTGATTTGCTACAACAAAGGTTTAATAGAAGCTCAAATTGAGGGGAAAAAAATATATTTTGTAGAAGGCAGGCGCTTACAATTTTATGTATGCATATTTATGTTCAGTACCTCGTTGTAATTTTTTTATCTGTCACATTATGTGCTCATCCTTTACCATCACTCCTCCACCATTGCTTTACATTCCAATCATGGATTTCACACTGCCCTGGACTTTATAGGGAATTTGGCGGGATAGTTTGCAAATATAAACAATATATTGATTAAAGATGCATGCAACACAATGTAAATAGCCCCATAACGTGATAGGACTATTGGAAATTGAGGGGAAGGTTATGACTCAAATGCGGGACCCCGTCTTTGCCTGATCACTCGGGGAGCAAGACCACAACCACCAGACTGCTTTGCGGCTTCCTACGCTGCCAACGCTGCGCCAGGAGGCGCTTGAAAAACATCTCTCTAACCCATGTGTTTTCAGGACTCTTTCAGGGTACTGTTTTGTTAAATGTTATGTTATGTTATGTTATGTTAAATTGGCTCTTCTATAGCGCACGGCTACTCGGAGGAGTGTCCCGGCGCTTTGGCGAAGAGTGAAACAAGGAGAGGTACAGCATAACAGTGCTCCAAAAAAGACACAGATTACAGAGTGAAAAGCCAGGTCTTTAGCTCCTTTCTAAAGGCTAACAGATTGGTCATTCCTATAGAACAGTTATTGAAAGACAATGGGAAAGAGGAAGCAAACAATGAGCATGACAGGTGGGTGGGGGGGCACCGTAACTACTTTTGACACGTTTCTGGCCCAGGCGGCACATTTGTTGTCGAACGAAATTGCCCTGACCAAAAGGAGACTTTCCTTGGTGCCCTTTTGTCTACTGAGATGCAAAGCGAGATGGCATCCGTTTTGTTAACCGCCACTGAGTCACCAGAGGGAGTGGATGGTATTGAAGCGAAGGTACTTTTACGCCCTAATCACCAGTCAAAATGAAAAGAGGAGGGGGAAAAAAGATACCCAGGCTCCTAAAACTTTAGTGGTTTCAGTTATCCTTGATCCAGTTCTTGTGGACTCGAGTCAGATTTTGCCAAACCTGCTAGTAAAAATGTAATATATGCTAAGGTTATTCTTAGCTCCCATTAACACAGCTGGCTAAGATTGAAGACTTGCTTCGTCAGTCTAATGAGCTTTTCTCTCAACACCTATCTAATACCCGGTAAATAGAGTTTGTGGAGATAACTGCGGGAGCAGAGCCTATGCAGCAGGATAGATCAGTACCCACAGCTCCCTTAACCAGCAGTGGTCAGCAATTAGACCACAAGGGTAGTCCGGAGCAAGAGCCAGGGCACAAAAAACACCCACCTGGAGGTGTATGTTTACAAGGGAGTCAAAAAACATATAAAAACAATAAGGAGGAGGGGGTGGTAGTGCTGTAGCTACGCAGGTTATTAGCTGCTGATAAGATAGATCCCCGGGATAACCTTGAGCCCGATCCACAGGGCCCGATCCACTCCTCCAGTCTCCCTTTAAAGATGGGAGAAAGAACTGACATCCTAAACTTGCCCCCCAAGTCAGCACCCTTAGTGGCCGTTCTGACTGGAGTTTCACCTGTCAAACTGGGTTCTAAGGAATCTACGGTAGATTTGTTACACAAAGTGACCCACTGGCTAGATAGATCATTGATAAACAGATGCCACATAGCATCCCATGTTATCATGGCTAGGAGAGTGGGTTGGGTGGGGAGTGCTACACAAAAAGATAGGGTGTTGACTGTACTGTGGTCAATTTAACACACCCTTCGCACACAAGAGCCATGATTCAGAACCAGTACAGACAAGAATCAAACACTGGAATCCAGGTTATCCCGCTTCACTTTTTCTATCCTGCTGCGGTCCAATGTCTAAGGTTCCAGGAAAAAAACCTTAGTTCTTTTCCAGGAAAGGTCATTGCAACGTCCAAATGTGTGTTCACACATCAGTACAGCAATTCCCCTCATAAATAGATTTGCTCCACTGAGGGATTTAGAGAGCATTGATTGACTACCAAGTCCAAGTGAGGATATGGATACAACAGATTGCTCCCCGTTAGCTGGGGAGGTAATTGACATTCGCCTACAATTTGCTTCTTTTCAACCAGGTCCTTTAATCTGTAAATTAATATCCTGGAATATGGCAGGACTGATGGCTAAAAAGGACAACGAGCAGTGGTTGAACAAAATAAGGTCTGGTCATATTGTCTCACTACAAGAAACCTACAATACATCAGACTTGTTTGTTTTGGATGGTTTTGCGTCTTTTTATAAAGCTGCTTCCCCTTCCTCTATAGGACGTACTAAGGGAAACTTGTTCACTATGATATCACTTAATTTGGCTTGTACAATGAAGAGCTTGTCTAGTCCATCCCCTTATTTGTTAGCAGTAGAACTAACTTTTCCCAAGCGTCCACTTTGGTGGTAATCAACTTTTATAAATCCTTTTGTAGGAAACATGATATTGAGAACATAGCCTCACTGGAAGATGTAATGAAAGCATGTTAGAGAGGATAGTTGCTCCTATTTTCAATGTATTCTAATGGGGGACTTTAATGTACATTGTTGCTCCTCTAACTGCGCATTAGATAGGGGTTCTTCAGGTTAGTTGATTCCGTCAGCTCAATTTGAACATTCGGCCCAAGGCCAGTTGCTAGAGAGCGTACTTGCTATTAATAACCTACATTGTCATAAGCACACAAACGATTTAGATTCAGTTCTTTCCTTATTGGTAGGGGTTGTGACTCAACCATAGATTATATTGTGGTTTCTGCCCCTCTGCCTTAAAATATACTAAAAGTAAGCTCAATTTGGAGCAGTTATAGTGAACATAACTCAATGATTCTAGAAACAATGGGGGGGCTTGTCTTTCATGAAGTTGAAACAAAGAGCCTCTCAAATAGGGATTTTAATCCAACAGATCAGGCACAAAGAATTAGGTGGGGGAAGATAATGCTGGAGGTTTTTCTAAACCAACTATACATGGAGGGTGAAGAAGACATCATGCAGTTACTTGACACTCACACTGACCCCGGTGTGGTAATAGAGGCCTTTGGCAAGCTGGCAAAGCGGAATGCAAAAAATCCCACAGGACAGAGAAGATCAGGTTATACTAAGGGGGAAAAATGGTTTGGTGTAGATTGCTCTAAAACCCACAAGGCTCTCTTAGTTGCATTAAAACACAACCCAGGGAGGTAGAAACGATTAAAGCATGCAGGAAAGCATATAAACTGGCATTCATTAAAAGGAAAGATGAGAAACGGGAACAGGTATGTGAGGATTTAAACCAGGCTAGTAGATGAGCAGATCTACAAAGGCTTCAGCTCGAAATGCTCCGGACCTTATGCGGTTCATGGGGATCTCTATAAGGGCAATGGGCAAAGATCCTAGTGAGGGTTTTTAATGCTGCAAGTTGCAACAATGGTTGGCCCACCCCCATCATGGTCAACAGCGATGATCCCACCTATTTATAAAAAGAGCACTAGAGATGATTCTGCTTGTTATCGTCCATTCTCTTTACTGGCTTTGGCAGCTAAAAGTATGGGGAAGGTCATTTTAGATCACCTAAGCAATTGGCCATATGCTAGCAATGTGATATCAGATTTGCAATATGGCTTTAGGAAAGGCATGGGGACAGTGGACTAATGTACTAACCTACTCATGATGATTAGCAAATATACACTTGCCAAAAAGGGATGTATGTACATGGCATACATGAACTTAAGATCCGCATTTAATAGAGTGAATAGATCCAAACTATGTCCTATATTGTTAGAAATAAGCATGGATGCTGACGTTGTGGCCTTCCTACACCGGTCCAACCTTCATCTGACTCTCTCTGTCAGATACAATGAAAATGGCTCCCTTACAAAATCGTGGGATGTTATGTGGGAAGTGAGGCAGGGATGTACATTGGCCCCGGTCCTATTTACCCTATACATTAATAACCTGGGGGCCACTCTGTCTGTCGCCAGCAAGGACACCCCTAGAGTGGGCTCTAAACTCATTCCTGCTGTTTTATATGCTGATGGTGTAGTTTTACTTGCTAGGACACCATTAGGGCTGAAACGTCTCGTACATAATTTGATTAATGTTATGGTTTTACTTTCTACTAATTTCTCGAAATCCCATATAATGTCATCTGGTACTACAAAATGTGATAAGAGTACGCTTATATCCAAAGGTAGAGAATTGACCAATGTTGCAACATTCCCTTATCTGGGTATTCTATTCTATTCCATGAAAAGAGGTAATGGGCGGCACTGAGAACACTTAAGACAAATACCCTATCTAGAGTAGCAGGAGCAACAATGGATTTTGGCAGGAGACTGGGGAGCAATCAATACGACCATTATTGAAGGTCTATAACGAGTAATGTGTCCCAATGGCCATGTATGGCAGTGAGGTCTGGAACTATACCGAGGTCAATGATCTGCAAGGGGCGTAAAATAAATATCTACAGAAACTTTTAGAAGTACCACCCATTACCCCTTCCTTTATAGCGCATGAATAAGAATAAGGGCAGGGTTATATTTCTGAATATTTAGCAGTGGCCCCTTTAACATGGTGGTTTAAAACTTGGTTTAGCCCCACATCCTGTTTAAATCAAATCATTTTAGAAGATTTATGAGTCTAGATAGGGTCGCAGATAATCCCTGGTTAGGTATATTTCTCAGCAGTTTGCAAAACTAGGGCACCTGAGATTTTTAGGCATCCCAGACAGTTGCACCCTGGAGAGCTGAAGGATATTAAAAGTCAATTTCTAACTAGGAGGAGGGTGGCAAGGGAAAACAGTGAACTTATTAAACCCACAATCGGATTACATGATATTAAGCCCAGGGCCTTTATATCAACCATTCTGTGTTTTTATTAAAAATTTGCATCATCGTTTTCTTTTAACTAGATTCAGGTTTAATTATATTAATTGGTGTCTCTCAGTCTCCAAGGGTTTTTCGAAGTCAGGCCCCTAAAGCCTTGCTCTTGTGATGATTTCTCGCACCAAGACCTATTGCACTTTATGTTTTTTAGTGGTTTTTATAATGATCTCTGGAAAAAGCATATCCTACCACTTTTAAAAAATTCACAATTTGTGCAAGTGAGACTTGCTTTGATATATCTGCAATTGCTGTCCTCACCCTTGATATGTTATGGGGTTGCGAGTTTCTTAGCAAGGGCCCTATGTCAAAGGAAGAACTTTGACTAGCAAACAAATCGGGACTAGAAATGCAATTTTGTTTTTAATTTCGAGTTAGTACCTCATAAAATGCACTTTATGTAGGTCTATGCTGATACTTTTAAAAATTGCCATTTTGCACATGTGAGAATTGCTTTGATATAACTGTGAATGCTGACCTCAAATCCGACATGTTATGGAGTCGCGAGTTTGTGAGAAGAGGCCTCATGCCGAAGGAAAACTTTGATTAGCCACTAAACTTGAAGTAGTAATATAATCCTTTAGGAAGTACTGCTTTTAATTCTGTGTTGATATTGTATAAAATGCACATTCTCTTGGACTATGCCGGTACTGTAGTCTTGCCAATGTAAATTAAATATATTTAAAGGATGAAGGAATAGTTTCACAGCATTTGTACATGAAATATCGGATCTGCCCTTTATTGTTATGTATCACATAGTTTTATCTGTTTATTTTTTGTTATGTGCTTTTATGCCAATATTATGGCCAAATAAAGTTTTATTGACTTGACTTGACTGAAATGCCTATATGTTATCTCTAGGAACAAAGTCTAATGTTACTTTTTCACCCAACGTGAATCTGATAATAGTACTACCTGTAAGAACAATAAAACCCATGTAAACATAAAATGCCTCGCTAAAAATGTGATTGGAAAAAGCTCTAAAAGTATCCATTCTTCCTTGAAAATGTACTTGAAATAGAAAGAATAAAGATCAAACTGACATGAAGTCTTTTACAGGAAGTAACTGCACAGATCATGCTTTCTCCAATGGCTAAAGAAATGTTCCATTAAACTTTGAATTTGTGCAGCAACATTGGCACATGATTGAAGACAAAACAGGGCTCTCCATTGAAGACTGAGAAATCCCATGATTAAAAGACCTCAATTATAGAGTGAGAGAGAAAATTCAAAATATCTATTAAAAAAAGGGTGCAGTAAGGATGGATAATTTTGACCGCTATGTTGTAATAGAATCTCAACCTCCTGTCACGTTGGTGGGGGATATTTACATTGTATTTCACAACCAGAGGCTTAATTATGACAGGTTTACAGCTATGCAATCAATCATTCAATGAAGACATTTGTAATGAGCACTATTCACCCGTGAGGGTCTCAAGGTGCTGGGGGGAGGGGTGCTGCTGCTGCTCAAATAGCCAGCTGCTACTGCTCGAATAGCCAGGTCTTGAGGAGCCACCTGAAGGTTAGTAGGTAATGGGTCTGCCGTAGGAGGATGGGAAGGGTGTTCCAGGTCTTGGGGGTGAGGTGGGAGAACAGTCTGCCACCGGTGGTTGCTCTTCGGATGCAGGGGATGGTGGCGAGGGCAAGGTCAGCGGAGCGGAGCTGTCGGTTCGGGATGTAGAAGGTGAGTCGTCTGTTGAAGTTTGCCGTTCCGGTGTTGTGGAGCGCCTTGTGTGCATGGGTGAGGAGCTTGAAGGTGATCCTCTTGTTGACAGGAAGCCAGTGCAGGTCTCTCAGGTGTGGTGTGATGTGGCTGTGGCGATGGATGTCGAGGATCAGGTGCGCAGAGGCGTTCTGTATGCGTTGTAGTAGTTTCAGGAGTTTTGCTGAGGCTCCTGCATAGAGGGCGTTTCCGTAGTCCACCCTGCTGCTGACGAGGGCCTAGGTGACCTGTTATATCCCTTGTTTTAGTTCTTTTTAGTTTATCTGCCCTTATGTTATCCTGTTCATTATGTGGTTCATGTTAAGATGTATTACCTTTTCCTTCTTCCTCCAGCTTCTCCCTTATGTCATTGTTGCTTAGCAATATTGGAATGTTTAGGCTCTAGCTGCTCAGTAGAGACTGGAGCTTGACAGAGTGACACTATGGCAGTTAGAGAGCTGTACTTGATCTTGAGAATAAATCTTCTTTTAACCTACAAACCTGGATCTGTCTTCCTTGGATGCAACATAAATTTGGCGACGAGGTGGTCAAGTCAGCCCTCTTTGGACCAACATTCAACAAATTTTGAAGACTTTCAAGATCTTTATCACCAATACAACTTGGAAGATAATCAAGACCTTTCAACAACTGCCAGACTACAGTGTCCTCTCTTCAAATACTTCATTTGAAAATAACTTTGCTGATTAATCATACAACAATGATGAACTATTTAAGATAAGTCTATTTACTTCACTTTCTATTGGGAGCTTCGCTGCATTTCATTTATTTTCTTCAAGTATCTATTTTAAAATTACACTGATTCGATGCAGGCTCATAGAAATATGTGACTTTAAACCTTTAATCTTAAATTCCTACGAATTACTCATCGATTTTCATCGATTTTCTACCTGTTTACCCAGAGTTCTATTCGTATGTCTCTGCTTTAATTTAGACTTCAATTCGCATGTCTCTGCTTTGATTTCAACATCGCATCTCCATACAGTTATTGGTTGTTCTAACCAATTTTTCGCAAAATTGTATTTATCTAACTTTGTTTTGATAAATGTGCGTTCAAAAGCCAAAGCGACATTCAAAACTTTTTTTAAATCGCTTACCGGCTCCTTTTTGGAACTTCCTGTCGTACTCGCATTCCCTGCATTTATCAGAAGCCTCCATGCGCAACCAGTGTCATCACAGCCTTCCTCACGTATCCACGTTCTTCACGCTGTGACGTCGGACGTCGGACGTCCTCACGCAACGTCACCGCCATCTTAACTGTAACCTGGCAACCATAATCAACCTTCCTTGTTCGATGTACAATTTTCACACGCAGATAGTTATATTCACAATTAAAGCCTACCGCTACTATTAGACATACCATTGCTCATATACCTTTCCACACCATGCGCTAATCTGCAACTACGGACTTACATCTTTAAATACGATAATTTTGCCTTCACGCTGATAGGCACAGCAACTCCTCCAGCATGCCCTGATGTGCACAGTAGTTACATTGGAATACTTCTCACGCTGATCAACTCAACAACTCCTTAGTGCATTCGCTGATGTGCACAGCTATTTCCTTCGACGTTTCTTCATTGCCTTCACGCTGATAGGCACAGCTAAGTTTAATTTCATTTTAATTTTTGCACTATAAACTGTTTACTATTCAAGTTTGTTTACCTCACTTTAGTTTATCTGCTTATAATTGTCATGACAATGCAAACTGCCATCCTTCCTCCTCCTTTCCTTCCTGAACCAGGTTGTCCTAAAATAAAATGGACCCAGTGGTATAAATCCTTCAACAGTTATGTCATAGCCATTGATGGCATCAAATTTCCTCCAGTGCGGAAAAATGCTATGTTATATAATGCATTAGGCGCAGAGGGTCAGAGAATTTTTGACCATCAACCCAAAATCATTTGCCCACCCTCTGATGACTGGAATGAATACACTGAAGCAGTTCTCAGGTTAGAAAAACACTTTATTGATGAACCTAGCATAATTGTTGAAAGACACAAATTCTACACTCGGAAACAAAGAGAACATGAGAATATTGATACATTTTTAGCAGAATTAAGAGTATTAGCAGCTTCTTGTGAATTTGAAGGCCCTATTGACCAATATTTGAGAGACCAACTACTTGTCAATTGTCATTCTAATGAAGTTCAAAAGAGAATCCTCTGTTGTAGAAATCCATCACTTACTGAGACTCTAGAAATTGCAAGAGGTATTGAAAGATCAGTCTCAGCTTCTAAAGAACTTAGCGATAACAAACCTTCTATTTCAGAAACAGTAATAACATTTCTCAACAAACATCACAACCCTCGTCACAACGAGAAAAAGATAAAGTTTCTAACAAGACTGAAAGGAAAAGATCTGATAAATCTCTTCAATGTTATAGATGTGGTTCAAAAATCTCATCTTGCTAATTCCCCAACTTGCGCTGCTTAAAAAAAAACAATGCACCATTTTGTAAAAAGATTGGTCACTTTAATTCCGTTTGCAAGTTTAAAGCTAAAACTATATGTGTTATCACAGAAAATCCCACTGAAGTAAATTTAATAACTGGGGAGAAATCGGTAAACAAAATACTACTATCTGTGGATATAATTAATTCACAACAAGATTCAGATAGTGGTGATACTATTTGTGATATTATAATAGGAAAAGTTTCTCTCAAAGTTACAGTTCATTCTGATTCTCCAGTTACTATTATTCCAGATGTATTTTTCTTTAAGGAATGGGTTGGGATTGATTTATTACCACCTGATATACATACTGTGGCGTTCAATGAGATTGAAATTGAAATGATGGGATATTTTCTTGATAGTATAACATTTGAAGACAGAACCATTGACACAAAAATGTATGTCTCTAAAAAAGGATATAAAATCCTAGGTTGGAAGGACCAAGGAAAATTTAAAATGGTTTTGAGACCAGGTACTAATAATCCTATTTCTTTGGATCGTTTTGAAAATGTCAGTTCTGTTACCCTTGATCACTCTTCTTTAGACACCATCATTAATAAACATCAGGGTGTCTTTTCTGATAAATTGGGGTCGGTCAAAGGTTACGAACACAAGATAATACTCAAACCTGATGCAATTCCTGTAATTCACAAGGTCAGACATGTTCCTCTAAGTATTAAAGATAGACTTAAAACTCATCTTGATCAATTATGCAGTGAAGGTGTGATTGAGCAGATTGATTCGTCATTATGGATTTCCCCGATTGTCGTAGCTCTTAAAAAGAATTGTGATGAAATTAGGCTCTGTATTGACCTTAGGTCTTTAAATAAGAACATTCAGATTGATTGTTTTCCCTTGCCTCGTATTCAGGACATGCTTGCTCAACTTAAGGGTACAAAAGTATTCTCTACGATAGATTTGAGAGTGGCATACCATCAAATCGAGCTGAATGATGAGTCTAAGGATCTCACCGCTTTTAACACCCCATTTGGTCCATTTAGATTCTTAAGACTACCATTTGGCCTAGCATCCGCGGCGTCAGTCTTTCAGAAATTGATGTCACAACTTTTTGGCAATGTAAAGGATGTATTGGCTTACCAAGACGACATATTCATTTCCACCAATACTGTTCAAGAACATCTGATCAAGTTAGATCAAGTTTTACGTATTTTAAACAAACATGGCATGACTGTAAAAAAACAGAAGTGCAAGTTTTTACTCAATGAAGTGGAGTATTTAGGTCATGTCATTTCTCAGGAAGGCATTAGTCCTAAACAAGACTTACTTAAAGCTATTCGAGAGTGTGCACAACCATCCAATAAGGACCAATTGAGGTCGTTCTTAGGGTTGAGTGAATTTTATTCAAGATTTGTACAAAACTTTGCTTTGGTCAGTGAACCTTTAAGACTACTAACTAAGAACAAAGTCAAATATGTGTGGAGTAATTATCAAAAGTCAGCTTTTGAGAAATTAAAAGATTTGATCATCTCTGCTCCTGCACTCAAACCTTTCAATGAAGGTTTATCATCTTACATTGCTGTTGATGCTAGTAACACTGGTCTGGGTGCCATACTTAGTCAGTTAGACAATGGGAATGAAAATATAATTGCGTTTGCTTCTAGACAGCTTTCGTCTTCAGAAAAAACTATAGCACCATAGAGAAGGAAGCTCTTGCGTGTGTCTGGGGTGTCAAACACTTTTCCACTTATGTATGGGGCAAAGAATTTGTACTTATCTCTGATCACAAACCTCTCATCTTCATCTGGAATGATAAAGGATTAAGAAATGCAAGTCCTAGATTAGTTCGCCTGTTTTCTAAGTTATATGATTTCAATTTTTCAATGAGACATATTCCTGGAGGAAAGAATTTTAAGGCAGAGTTTTTATCAAGATGTCCTGTGAATACCTCAGGGGATGAATCCATACTTGATGATAAAGAGGTGGTAGTAAGTTTGGTTGATGGCCTTAAGTTAACTAAAGGGGTCATTTCCAATTCTGACTGGTTACGAGCCTCTGAATGTGATAATTCTCAAATTCTTTTCAAAAAATTAATATCTAATGGTTGGCCGAGAGACAGTCAAATTGACAAGAATATGATTCCTTTCTCAAAAATCAAGGACGAATTGAGCCTTGAGGAAAATCTAGTTATGAGAGGGTCTTTACTTGTTCCCCCTATGTCTATTAGAGACAAAGTGATTGCTTTGGCTCACAAGGGACATGGAGGAATTACCAGTACAAATAAAAGACTAAGATTACATTACTGGTGGCCAGGCATGGATGTTTCTGTTGAAACATTGTTGAACAACTGTGTTGAATGTTCTCATGCAGAGAAATCTTTATGCACGGTCAATTCTCCTTTGTCTCCAGTAAAATTTCCTGAAAACCCCTGGGTGAAACTTGGAATAGATTTTTTGGGACCAATTGGCGGTTTAAACCAAGGTTTTAGGTTTATCTTAACCGTTGTGGATTATCACTCTAAATGGGTGTCTTTCAAATTTATGAAGGATCCCAATACTGAAAATTTGATCAGTTTTTTGACCAAGTTATTTAGATCAGAAGGAATCCCTGGCTTTATTGTTTCAGACAATGGTGTGCAGTTTGTTTCACACAACATGAAAGATTTTTTAAATAATCATGGAATAAAACATTTAACCACTGCTTTATACAGTCCACAAGGTAATGGTTTAGTGGAAAGGGTGAACCACATTTTAAAAGATTCTGTTCAACTTGCTATTTCTTCTGGACAAAATATACAAGATGTGGTGAGTGATAGGGTGTGGTCATATAATAACACTCCTCACTCTACTACGGGCATCACTCCGTTTGCCATGTTGCGTGGGAGGGAATCTTTAATGAATTGTCTCCTGAATGGGTGGTCAGTAAAACTAGGTCGGGAGGAAGTTCTATTGATTTGGATGCTGTTAGGGATAGGGTTGAGAATTCTCAACTCAGGTCCAAGATCAGAATGAATGCTTTTCTGTTGGAGATAAAGTCAGAATAAGAAGACCAGGTAAAGTTAGAGGGTCAAGATTTTATCCTGAGACTACCATTGTCAAACTTGGTAAACATTCTGTCATGGTTTCAGGTGGGAGATGGTGGAGTAACAGACGAATTGCTAAAATTACTGGTGGTAGGTCTGTTCATCCTTCTGCTCCTGGTCTGCCTTTACACTCTGTTCAGGATTCTTATAATACAGTCTCGAGTGCTCCTTGCTGTTCTTCAGGTACTACACTTCCTATAAGTGAGGATTTAACTGTTTCTGATGATGTTTTGGATGGTTCTGAGCTTGTCTCAAATGACTCTTCTAGTAGGGTCAGTTCCAGGCTGAGAACTACTCCAAAATATCTGGATGATTATGTGACTTAACCTTTTTGTTTTCACAGGTGAGGAGGTGTGTTATATCCCTTGTTTTAGTTCTTTTTAGTTTATCTGCCCTTATGTTATCCTGTTCATTATGCGGTTCATGTTAAGATGTATTACCTTTTCCTTCTTCCTCCAGCTTCTCCCTTATGTCATTGTTGCTTAGCAATATTGGAATGTTTAGGCCCCAGCTGCTCAGTAGAGACTGGAGCTTGACAGAGTGACACTCTGGCAGTTAGAGAGCTGTACTTGTTCTTGAGAATAAATCTTCTTTTAACCTACAAACCTGGATCTGTCTTCCTTGGATGCAACATGACCGTTCTACTTGTTTCGGTGGGGATACACCGGCAGATCTTGCGGAGCATGCGGAGGGTGTTGAAGCAGGAAGACAAGACATAGTTGACTTACTTGGTCATGGGGAGTGTTGAGTCGAGGATAAACCCCTGGTTGCATGCCTGGTCGGTGGGTGTCGGTGCTGTTCCCAGTGCAGACGGCCACCTGGAGTCATCCCAGACTGAGGGGGTGGAGCTGAGGATGAGGACTTCTGTTTTGTCCGAGTTCAGCTTCAGACCGCTGTCCTGCATCCACTGGGCGACAGCTTTCATTCCTTCGTGGAGGTTGGCTTTGGCGGTGAGGGGGTCCTTGGTGAGGGAGAGGATCAGCTGGGTGTCGTCGGCGTAGGAGATGATGTTGATGTTGTGCAGTCGGGTGACGTGGGCGAGATGTGCCATGTAGGTGTTGAACAATGTCGGGCTGAGGGAGGATCCTTGGGGGCTTCGGAATGGAAAGTGGGGAGGTGGATGCTCTAGGTTCTTCTGGAGAAGAAGGAGGTGGTCCATTCCAGAGCCTTGCCTCGGATCCCTGCATTGTGGAGGCGTGTGCGTAGTGTGCGGTGGCAGACAGTGTTAAAGGCGGCTGATAGGTACAGGAGGGTGAGGGCCGCGGTTTCGCAGTTGTCTAACAGGGCCCTGATGTCCTCGGTGGCGGCGGTGAGGGCAGTCTTGTTACTGTGATTGCTGCGGAATCCGGACTGGGACGAGTCCAGGATGTTGTTCTCCTCGAGTTAGCAGGTCAGCTGTCTGTTGAGGGTCTTCTCGATAACCTTCCCCGGGAATGGGAGCAGGGAGATGGACTGGAAGTTCTTGAGGTCCCTCGGGTCCGCCTTGGGTTTATTGAGTAAGGCGTTGATCTTGGCGTTCTTCCTGCTCTCCAGAAAGGTTGTGGTCTCAAAGGAGATGTTGATGGTCTTGTGGAGATGGGGTACAATGGCGGCGCTGGATTTGTTGAAGATGTGGTGTGGGCATGGTTCTGACGGAGAGCCGGAGTGGATGGTGTTCATGATTTTGTTGGTGTTGTCGTCGTTTATGTGGGTCCAGTTGAGCAGGGGATAAATGTGGGTGGTGGCTACGAGTCTGAGATGTCGGTGGGTGTCTGGCGGTCAGGTTGTTGAAGCTGTAGTGAATGTCAGCGATCTTGCGATGGAAGAAGGTGGCGAGGGAGTCGCACAGCTCTTGCAATGGTGGGATGTCGTTGGTGTTGGAGCTGGGGTTGGGGAGTTCCTTCATGAGCTCTTTGCCGTTGTGCGCGTTGTTGTCGAGTTGATCCTTGAAGGAGGCCCTTTTGGCACATCTGATGAGGAGATGGTGTCTACTGATGGTGTTCTTGTGGGCAGCGTAGCTATCCAGTGTCTGTTCCCGATGCCATTTCTTCTCTAGTGTACAGTAGGTTTGCTTGGAGGCATGGAGGTCTGTGGTGAACCAGATGGCTTTCTTGTTAGTGTGTCTGTTGGAGGATTTCTTAATCGGGTGAGGGTGTTGGCGCAGTTGTCGAACCAACACCTAAGGTTGCAGGTGGCGGTGTCAGCGTCAGTGGGGTAGGCAGGTGGGCTCCGAGCAAGGGTTGTGTTTAGCTGGTCTTTGGTTATTTCGCTCCAGCTGCGGCGGGGGATCTGTTGAGTGCGTTGGTGTGTGGTGGGTTTCCGGAAGGTGAAGTGGATGCAGCGTGGTCGGTCCAGTGGAGTTTGATGGTGTGGCTGAAGGTGATGTGGGGGCTTGCGGAGAAGATCGGATCAAGCGTGTGGCCGGCGGAGTGGGTGGGTGTTGTGACGAGCTTTCTGAGTCTGAGGTTGGTGAGGTTGTCAATCAGGGTGGTGGAGTTTGTGTTGTTGTTGTTCGCGAGGTGGAAGTTCATGTCTCTGAGGAGGATGTAGTCTGTGGAGGCGAAGAAGTTCGTGCTGACGAAGTCGGTAATGGAGTTACTGACCTGAGTTCGGAGTCCGGGAGGTCTGGAGAAGAGAGTTCCTCTGAGAGTGCTGCCTGGATCGGTGTGGATCTGGAAGTGCAGGTGTTTGATGGTGCTCAGGTCCTGGTGCAGACGGGCTTTCCTTAGGCATGCCTTATAACGAGAGCTTTGAGGGAGTAGCAGCTGGGAGGTGGGGTGGCGAATGGGCGAGCAGGGGGGTGGGGCCACAGGGGACGCAGCATCGGGAACAAAGGGAGGTTAGAACAGGCAGAAATAACAGAAGGGCACAGTACAATACAAGAGGAAAGAAGGGGGAAAAGAGCAGAATTAAATATAATACAACGCAATGACAGAATCAAAAACACAATACAACACAATAACGGAAAACAAATTACAGCAAGGCAGATAGGCAAAAGGGGGGCAGAGCGAGCGCACAGCACCTACAGCCAACCACTGGCATAAAAAAAAAGAGTCTTTGTACGTCAGGTACCACAGAAAGTACAGCTTTGAGGAGCAAAGGATTTATTATCCTCAACTAATGCTCCAACATCCAACTTGGAATCGTCATAACTGGCATAATTGTCATTAGCATAATCCCTGGTTGTTAGAAATTGGGGGCCTCATTTACAATGAGGATGAGCCACAGGAGGATCACTTTTTGCGACGCTTCAGTTGAACAGGGGCCTGCTCCATATTTACTAGGCAGCACTAAGATACTTTGCCTGGCTTAATGCAGCCTTGTAAATATAGCTCCGTTTTCTGCGTTAAAGGGGTGTACAATGAGTGTTGCTGTGGGCGTTTCCAGCAGCACATGTCTTTTTAAAACTGCCCATGATTTATGAGGGATCTTCAATTTGAGGCAGCGCCAAAAACGTACACCTCCCCAGGGGATGCGTAAGGGAGGTGCAACAAGGAGAAATACCTTTCATTCTTATTGTTTTTACCTTTTTCTAAATATACTGCATTCTGCAGCTGACATAGAAAGAGAGACTATAAAGCTTCTTGTGATTGTTTTTGTGCAGGAAGGGAAGCCTTTCTGCACAAAAACAATAATCCCTGCAACGCAGGCACCCTTGCATCATGGCGCAGAGATCCCTGTGTTGGAGCATGGCAGCCCATTGTGCGTAGCACAGGGGAAAAGGACAGGAATGAGCCGTAGCTGATAGGTTTAGTACATTCCTGCCCTTTTAGTTTGCTTTAGGGCAGCACAGTAGAAATGCGTGCAGCGCTTCCCTACAGCAAAATCTTGTAAATAAGGCCCTGGGTCGTTAGTTTGCAGAGGTTTGTACCCTATCTAATTAGGGACCACAAACCTAGTCGAGTTAGGCTAGATACACACTTTAAATTAACCTGTGCTCACCCTATGCTAGCTTAGCACATAGCAGACAGGCTTAACAAGAGGCAATGAGTAAAGTATTTGAGCAACACACACAGTGAAAGCCTCACAAAAAGACTCCACACAGGTTTAGAAAAATGTCGAATATTTTTCAGAGTAAAACAGGGTCAAAATGACAAGCATCCCATGAGTATAAGTGGAGATATAATTTTTTATAGATGAAATTCAAAAATAGCGCTTCAAACGGTCAAAAGGTTACTTGAGGTCGTTAGGGACGGATAAAATCCAGATTTCAAGCCAACCGCAATGGAGGGCAGGCTGGATACAGGACCCAGACAGATCCTACTAAAGAAATACCTTGCCTGGAGCAAGTAACGATGTGGATTGCCTACTGCATCATCATCGAGCCCTGCAAAGGGGTCCCACAACGTCGAACTCTGGGTATGCAATGAATTCAACCCTGCGAATGCAATGTGTCATTGATGAGCCATGCAGAGTGCTGTAATCGTGCTGTGCATGCTGTGGATCAGCTGTTGTGGAGCAGCCTCTGCGTCAGTGTCGAAGAGCGATGCAGGAGATTTTCTAGTGTAGTCGATGCAATGCATGTTTTTTTTCAGAAATCTGCTGTAGAACCCACTTCTGAGGCCTAGGACTGGAGGGGATACCTCAGGCAAGGGTAGGACTCAAATATTGCAGAGTCCAGCAGAACCATCAGGATTGCAGGAAGTCTTTTGTGTCTCTGAGACTTCAGAAGAGGAGGCAAGCCAGTAAACCCTTGGAGTCACTCTGGGTTCAAGTGAGATGGGCCCATTCCTTTTCCTCAGCAGAGCAGAGATCAGCAGGGCAGCTCGGCAAAGCAGAGAATCAGTTCCTCAGAAGAGGCAGTCAAGGTAAAGTGGCAATCCTTACACCATAGCAGTCTTTACTCCAGCAGAGTTCTTCGTAGGTCCAGTAGAGCACCGTCTTGGTAGGGTCAGTGCCCCGGTATTTATCCCCAAATGTGTCTTTGAAGTGGGGGTGACTTCAAGGCAGGCCCTTGAAGTCCTCAGGTCCCTTTTCATAAGCAGCCCTTTGTGTGGGACACAGGGCATTGTCTATTCAGGTGTAAGTGTCAACGCCCCTATCCTCCTGCCCAGGAAGAGCTATCAGAATATAGATAAATGCAGAAAAGTTCTCTGTCACAGAGACCCTTTCTGTGTTTGTGGATGTCTAGAGGGAATGCACAAAGTGTAACTGTAACCCACCTCATACGTGTATTGGAGTCAGGCTTCAAGGCATGCAGAGTAGTTACAGCAGATGAATGTCCACTTTCTAAAAGTGTCATTTCTAAAAAAAAGTAATGTTAAAGCCAACTTTACCTGTAAAGAGACTTTATCATTACCATTCCAAAGATATGAAACATGATGCGGCTACTCCTTTCTAATCAGGAATTACAGCTTAAAAGTGTCTAAAAGACTTCCCAATGAAGTAATGAATTTGATAAAATTCTGTCTTGATTCTCTGTTTTTTAATGTTCTCAAATTGAGTGTTTTGAAATAATTGTAATGTTTACTGTATCTCGTGCTTTTATGGTTTTGCAATTCAAAAATGAAAACCAAATAAAGCGAATTTTGATTTGATTGACTTCCCAATGCTAGCCTCTGAGAGGAGTAGGCCTCACAGCAGTGAAACATGAATTTAGCTGTTTTTCACTGCCAGGTGTTACACCTGGTATCCTTGGTTTGGTTTGCTCTGTCTTTTTGGCTCTACCTCCCGAATTTTGACTGTGTGCTGGATGTCATTTTTGCTAGTTACGGTACTCTGAGCACTTTGCCTCTGCTGATCAGTACCAAACTGCAAGTGCTCACTGTGTAAATTGTGATTATGATTGGTCATCAATTATTGGCATATTTGATCTACTGGTAAGTCCCTAGTAAACTCCACTGGGTGTGCACAGTGCCTGTAAATCAAATGCTACTAGTGGGCCTGCAGCACTAATTGTGCCAAACACACAAGTAGCCTTTCAAGTGTGTTTTCAACTGCCATGGACACTCACTTGCCAGGCCCTAACCTTTCCTTTTCTTACATCTAAGTCACTTCTAAGGTAGGCCCAAGGTACCCCCATGGGCAGGGTGCAGTGTATGTAAAGGGTAGGACATGTAGTTGTGTGTTTTACAAGTCATGATAGTAAAATACTGTGCATTTCGTTTTTTGCTATTGAAGGGCTATCTCTCCCATAGGTTATCATTGGAGTTACCTTCTAACATATTAACAAAGTATAACTTTCAGTTGGAAAGTCATAGCGATTTTGAGTTTAAGGTCCTTAAACTCAGAATTAAAAAATATATCTTAGTACAGTTGGTTTTTAAATTGTGTGTTTGAAAAAGATAATTTTTGAAAGTGAGCATTTTGTTGATTAACCATGCTGTGCCTCTGCCTGCCTGTGGAATCAACATCTGGTTTATAGGTGACAGGAGCTGGTTTGTGCATATACTCTAAATAGTCACACAAAGGGGAACTGAGGTGTCTTTGACCGGCACTGCTGGGAGTTATGACCTGCCTTGTGTTGCCAATTCCCATTCTGGGCCCTTGTAGGTTATTTTGCTGTTTCTCCTGGTGAAAATCCATGCATCACCCTTCCAGCACTGTATTTCCTACCACAATGTGCTGTTTGGTTGAAAAACACAGGCATCGCTGAGGTGTGCCTGAAAATATTGACGCAATGTCAGTGTGCAGTCTGAGAAATGGCTAAACTCCCAGTCCAGAGCCTCCAGTTTCCAAAGTCCAAAACTCCTGCTCCGACTCAAATGCAAGCCCTGCTGTGCACCGGGAAGAATCGGCACTTCACCTGTCTGAGGTTGCAGAAATCAACGAAGCACATCTATCGCTGCTGCATCAACCCACAGCACCTGCATTTCCCCATGCATCGCACCTGAGCGCCAAATCGGCACCCACAGACCAAGCCGTCCGAAATTCCACGCATTGCTTCCCCTTACAGTCCAGATTCTACACAACACTTTTCCTGCATATAGCAGAAGACGCATCACCTCTACGCATCCCTGTGTTTTCCAGCACCTCGCTCATCTGCTTCTGTTTTGGATGGTGAATTTTGACGCCTCCTAAGGTACTTTGCGAAAAACACTTCCATCCCTAGTTTTCTATAGACAGAATTGCTAAAACCTTTAAAAAGTGATATTGTGATAAATGTATATGGACTTTTGTCGTTTTGGTCTTGCTTAGTTTAAATAAAGACACCTTTTTTTTTTTCTAACCTGGTGTAGTGTTCATTTTTAATGTTTTCACTGTGTTACTGTGTGTTTGGGTACAAATGCTTTGCACATTGTCTCTTAGATAAGCCTGTCTGCTCATCATAAGCTACCAAGGGGGTGAGCAGGGGTTATCTAGGTGTGTAAGCCCCTTATCCTGACTAGAAGAAAGGGTCCGTATTTGGACAGGGTGCAACACACTGACAACTAGAGACCCCCATTTATAACACCAGGATATGTGAAACAAAACAGTACATGTCCTACCTTTTACTTACACAGCACCCTGCACTCAGGGCAGCCTAGGGTGACGTATGTGCAATAAAAGGTAAGTTTAAAGCTAGGCAAGTGGCTTTAAATGTCAAGTTGAATTTACAGTAAACTGCAGACATAGGCAGTGCAGTAGCAGGCCTGAGGGAGGTTTGGAAGTCTACTTGAATGGGTGGCGCAATCAGTGCTGGAGGCCCACTAGTACTAGCATTTACATTACAGGCCTTGGGAATATGGCATATCACTTTCAAAGGGACTTACAGGTAACCTAAATATGCTAATTGTGTATATACCAATGTTACCTTGTTTAGAGGTGAAGTACAGCCACTTTAGCACTGATCTACAGTGGTAACATTCTCAGAGTCCAAAGGACAAGAAAAAGATGGTCAGAAATAGAGCAGGAGGAATGCAAAAAAAGGTTTGGGTGACCCTTCAGAGAGGGCCATTTTCCAGCACTCGCAATCAGAGCAAAATTACTCATAATTACGTTAAAAGCGTAATCCAGCATTTAGCGATATTTTTCTTGTGCAGAATGGGCCCAAGTAAGCAGTAGTCGGCAGCTGCTTGCTCTCTTTTAGATCATTATCCATGTGTTCCTGCTGCAGGATTTTTACTCCAAATTACTTTTAGTTCCTCAAACTAAGGTAATAGTGTAATTTCAGTAATTTCACACCAGAAGAATAATGCATAATTACGGAAATTACTCCGATTATTCAGGTATAATTAAAATGCCGCCTAGGCCTTCATCCAACATTTTTCTGAAAGATATTTAAAGCATGGGTAATTTCAATAAAAGTTTTGATAGGGAGAGAAATTCATTACAAGGCCAGGATAAAAGCAAAAAACACGAGCTCACATACTGTCTTCTGTTGGTTGGATGCTTGATCCCAGGGTCCATCATTAGGCAACCTCAGACTCTCCCTGAGGAGGAGCCTACAGGACACCTTTTTCCAACATTGAACAACCCAGATGACGAGATTCCACTTTTGAGTGGGCTGATGGGTACCTTTTCTAGTCTTTCAGACTCTGTATCTTCTCTGTCTCACTTCTCTGACATGACACTGTCATTTGTTTAGATTAACGGTGTGGTCTGAACATGAATACGGGACACAATTAGGTTCCAGTAGATTTCTCATTTCTAGACTTTTAGTACCTCTCGTGTTTTTTGCTGTCAAGTTGGGGGACAAGGTACTTTTTCTGTCTATAAACAAATTCCCCTAGGACCCTCCACCACTCTGTTTGTCTTTTTGCAGGATAAAAGCAAGCCTATTACAACTGTAATGTCCCACAATACAGAGTTTTGGAGAAACCTTTGACCAGGTTGACTTCAATACCCTGCAAACTTGGATATGTTCCCACTGCTTCTCGTTTGATGAGAATGTGGCCTGATCACTGATCAAAATGCACTCACTGCTCTATAAGCAGTATCGGAAATGAAGGGGGAAAGCAAAAGAAAGTGCAATCTCTATTTGAGGGGCAGATACAGAATTGATTTTATTTTCCAGGCGCAAGGTAACCAAGGCGCATATAGCCAGATTGAGGCACCCAGGAATGCTTGATATTTGCCAGTACATCTTACTAACGTACCTGAGATTTTCAACGCTATAAGTTGAAGATGACTTGTCCAACTAGATTGAGAGAGTGACCTTGAGGGTCTCGGAGTAAGAGCAGAAATACTGAAAGAATAATCTACAGGTAGTTCCTGAAATTGAGGGAACCACACTTGACTGGTTAAAAGTGGTTCACTAGAATTAGAATTGCATAATCCCTTCTGACTAGAACAAATGTCCTGTGAGGATCATAGTAAAGGTGTGAGAAACATAGCTCTGGATTGATCCCTACTGTTGAATAAATACATCAATCTCTTATTTTTTTGATGCAGTCTTCAACTGAAGAATCAAGGTATAATGCAATTGAGATGCAAAAATATCATACTGAAAGGTATACCAATGATAAAGAATGTTATTAAGTATCCTGTGATCTAAGGACCTGTTGCTTCTGTCCTGAAGAACCTGGTTCCAAAGTCTGCTTCTAAATTCAACAAACATGGGAGATACTCTGGCTGAAGCATTATACATAAATTTTGACAAAAGTGGCAAAACTCTTTGTCTATGTCAGCTAGACCTTTGTCCCCCCCCCCCGTTCATATATATCGAGCTGTGGAAACATTGCACCTCAGAAGTAGGAACCAACAATTTTCTTTATCCTGAGCTGAACTCTGTAAAGTGAAGTGACTAGCCAGCACCTTTAAGTAGTTTCTGTGATATTGACTTTTTTCAAGACACCATTTCCTCCTGTGATAGTGTTGCTACATAACACCCCCTACCAAATGTTGCTTGCATCTCGTTCTAACTTTGTTGGACCTGTCATCCTTTGGATGGTCCTCGCCCAAAAGTGTTGCCTACTCACCTCCTTTGTGTGCTGAAAATTCATCTTTTGTTGGCCTTAGGACACTGCTTGTGGTCAGTCCCCTAAACATCGGTTAATAGACTTACACTTCAATTTAATTAACATATACGTCCCTTGCAGAGTGGTATACAATATACCCAGGGCCTGTAGATTAATAGCTACTAGGGGACCTGAAGCACTGTTGGTGCCAACCACTTAAGTAGGACCTTAAAACATATCCCATGCCTGCCTTTAAATGCAATATTAAACTGTCAATTCGACGTGGTAATATACCCCCTTACCAAGCTTTAAACACCCCTTTTATTATGTATAGGTTATCACTGAGGTAGGCCCTAGGTAGCAAATAGGGCAGGGTGCTTTGTCTTTAAAAGGTTGGGCATATACTTTTAAGATTTACATGTCCTGGTAGTGAAAAACTCCTACATTTGTTTTTGTCACCGTGAGACTTATGTGATTTAAATATGTAGAGCACAACGAATACCCAAAGGCACCTTGGCACTAAAGTAACAAGAATCAGGCAACCAGCTGCAGCTTCTAATGACTAAATAACCAGGTTTTTGAAGAATTCCTGAAACCTAATAGAGAAGAAGCAGCTTTCAGGTGATGCGGGAGAAGATTCCAATTCTGAGCAGTGGAGATGCCAAAACTCCTGCCTCCCCAAGTCGAACATTTACAAGAGGGGACAACCAGATTACTGGGGGAGATTGAATAGAGGGTCCTGCTTGGCAAATACCATCAGATAGCTGGACCTAGACCATGAAGAGATTTGAAAGTAATACAAAAGGCCTAGAAGACAATACACTTCTTCATAGGAAGCCAATGTATCCTACTGATGGTTTCAGAGGCCGAAAGGAAAATAGGAACTTTCAAAGGTATCCAAGCAGCAGAGTTTTGAAGAACCTCCAGGTTATTCAGCAACCTTTTAGGTAGATTTTGATAAAGGCATTTCATCAGTGGCCACAATTAGCTCTAATTCACTGCTGTGACCACTTCAGAAGCCAAACTGTGTGTCATTTAACAGATGCTTTTTTTCTAAAAATGCGGCCAGTTGCATATTCATTGCCTTTGACTTTTCTACCAGCTTGGTGGGGGAAGGAAGCCTGGAAATGGATCAATAACTGTTCAGGTCCAGCATATTTAATGTTGAGTTTCTTTAACAGTGGAAAGTCTGTGACTGATTTTCACTGTGAGAAAGTTAGCTAAGGTCTTTGACCATCTTGACAATCGTCAGAAGAGAACCCAGCTCATCTGGCCACCAAGAAGGGATCGGATGGAGGTAATATTGCCAAATAGAATGACTTCTCTCTTTGAGGAATTCAATTTAAGCCAGTTGTTATACATTCATTGGTTAACTGTGCGCATGCAGTTCTGTAATATGTCACACCTGTTGAAGACCTTCTTAAAAAGCAAGGTCACTATCTAGGTGTCATCAGAATAGGACACTAATGACAACCCAAAAGACTTGATCAAAGATGCCAGAGGTTGTGATGTAAATATTGAACAAGGTTGGACTCAATGATTAGCCATGTGGAACTCCACATGGAAAGAAAAAGGGCTTGGATGTAAAATCTTCAAAAGAGACAGATTGAATGCGATCCATTAGAATGGATTGCAACAAGGATAGGGTTATACCCTCGATTCCCAAGCTCTGTAATCAGTCAATAAGAAGGTCATGGTTGACCATGTCAAATGTTGCAGATAAGTCAAGTAGGATAAAGGCTGCGTTGCCGCCATTATCCACGAGGTCCTAATTATTTCTAAATGGCCCCAATTAGCTCTGATTTGGTGCTGTGACCACTTTGGCAGGCAAACTCTGAGTCATCTAAAAGATGATTGCTTTCTAAAACTGCGGCCAGCTGCATTTTCATTGCCTTGTTTAATACTGTTGTGCATTGCACCAATCTCTTTGTCAATGTGACCAAGTTTTCCCTTCATGACTCTAATATCTTTGCCTTGTAGGCGCTGAACTTTAAGAATTTTATCCTCAACAACACTGCCGGTGCTGCTCTCCTCTACAGCTCTTCCTCTTTGTGACGCATGTGACCGGCGCCTATAAAACTGTTGAAGTCTATTACGCCTGCTCTGCATTGGGTTAGAGGTTGCTGGTGTTTCAACAGTCTGCATTTCTGGGACATTAACATTTTGAGTTTCATCACTATCAGACTGCTGCAGTTGGCGCACTCTGTGTCTTTGCCTTCTTTCCAAATTTAAGGATGATGAAGTTGCAGCATTTGACTCGTCTGTGCCTTGTCCATTTTGAGTATTAAACTCTGTCAATTCATTCTCATTAATTTCTTGTTGTGTATCTATGATTGAAATAGTGCAAACAGTGTGTTACTTTCAAATTTGCACTTTTTGTTTTGGTTTTGAAAATAAATTTTCATACAAAAATCGCTTGCTGCATGCCTACTTTGGTCTCATAACATAATAAAATAGAATTTTTATTAATTTTGCTTAACTTTTGCATATGCAACTTTTTTAACAGACTACAACTCACATAATGCACTGCTACATGACTGAAAATGAGTAATTGTTAGATTTTGAAAATGTTAGAGAACTACTGCAAGTGAGAAATGCCAATTAAGCATCAACTTATTCATTTTAAGGCCTCTTCCTATCCCTTTGTACATTTTGAAAAACAATTTCAAAAAGTCTTACCTTCTGAAGGTCCAACAAGGTCAGAGGTATCAATGTCAATTACTCCAACAACAGCTTCAGGTAAAAGTGTTCCTTCCACCATGTCTTCAAGGGGGGTATTGGGCCTATCCCTGGGGGTACCCCCACCAGTCCTTTTGGCAGACTTCATCCTGGTTGCTATAATTTACTTGGCACGACTGCGCAGGTCATACCAGCGTTTCTGTAGGTTGTTTATATCACGATGTGCAACACCCACAGCATTCACCTTTGCTTGGATAGCAAGCCTGAGATTCCTTTTCACTGCTTCAGGCACCTTCAAAGACTGTTTACCAAACAGTTGGTCCTGCCTCACAGTGACCTCCTCAATAAGTATTTCCAACTCCTGGTCACTGAATTTAATTTTTCTTTTCCTGGCTGGATTTCTGCTTCAGCATTTTCATTAGCCATTTCTCCAAAAACTGCAGACACACACACTGATGCAGGTCCTCCAGGCTGAGCTCCAACTTTCAACTGCCAAACCTCCTCTTCAAACCTGGGAGCAGCTGTGTGCAATTACTCTCCTGCCTTCCTGGTTGTAATCTCATTGAGATTCAGCATGTGTGCATTTTCGCTAATTGCCAATTTGCAAAATGCGAATTCGCAATTAAGAATTCACACAATTCATGCAATTCGGTAAAAATTGCAATTTTTACCAAATCGCAAAAAAATTGCGAAAAAAATGATGCATTCCAAATTGGGATTCCTTATTTGCGATTCCTTAAAAATCGCAAATAAGGAATCGCAATTTGAAACGTTGATGCATGTGCCCGTAAGAGTGAAACTGACTAACTGACAGACTTTGTGAAACTCTCCCAGACAGACACACAATAAAGGGATTAGGTGTGCCTGAATTGGCAATCTGCAGGCAAGATGGGTGGCGGAGCTGGGCACAACCCCACTTCCAAATGAATAGGCTGTGCTCTGCCTTCACACCAAGAGGTTATAACCTCCATGTGAGGAATTGCCGAACTTGACATGCTGGGTGCCGGGGCCTGAACGCATTTGCTTACCGGGCAAGAGGGCTGTAATGTGGTTCAGACGCTGAAGGTCGCCAGTAACTCCCCCATATCATCTATCCGTACAGCGGTAGGAACTATTCATTGGCCTGGAGGAAGGAGGCGGGGCTAACCCTGGAAGCAGTCATTCCCCGGAACTGAAAAGGGTGAAGGAAACAGACAGAGGTGGAGCAGAAACCGGAAGGAAGCTGGAACGCTAGGAAGATCGGGAGCAGAAAGAAGACGCCGAGGAAAGAGAAGACGCAAAAGAAGAATGCGCGAAAGGAGAAGACGCGAGAGACCGGGAAGAAGAAGACGAGACGTGGTGCGATGACTGGTGCACCCCGCAGGAGGTGGCTGAAGAGCGACTGCAACTCAGGAGAGTTGCGGCAGAGCTGGTGAGTGCTGGGTACCTGGGGAAAGAGGGTAAAGGGTAGCGGGAGGTGCACAGGTGTATAGGAGGGTAGCGGGAGGTACGCGGGTGTACAGGAGGATGGTGGGAGGTTCCTGAAGGAAGGACGGGTTGCTTCTATACATGTTTCTTATTATTGAAATTGGGCACATAGCGTTTTTCCTCCCCCACCTTGTCATTACTTGATATGAGTGAAGGTGATCTTGACCAACCTATAAGCAGGTTACCATCAGAGGGCTAGAAAGCCTAATCCTATCAGACCGCTTGTATTTAAAGCCTTTTTGATCTCTTACTTCACTGTGCACGATATGAACCTAGAAAGGGCCTACACTGGTTTCCCTCACAAGACTGACCATTCACTTCACTGCATTCCTTTATGTAATATCAATAACTGGGTGTGGTGACGGTGTCAAGTATATAGGAATTGAGAAAACCTAGAAAAAACTGACGGCTCCTTGTTCTTCTTTTCTCTTCTGATCCTCCCGGGGAAGGACCAACCAGCCTGCAGGCTATCCCATTTGAACACAAAGGACATCTGGAGCCACAGAAGGAGAGAACTAAGAACCCTAGCCTGTGAACCCAGAGACTATACCTTTGACTTTGCCTGTTAAATAAAAACAGTTCAACTGGCACACTATATACAGCCTCCTCGTCTGTTTATCCGGCCCGCTCTCCCGCTCTCCCAGACTCCACTTTGTCACTGCAGACAGCTTGGGGCAGGGAAGGGAAGCAAGGAAATTCCAAGCACTTCAAAGAGAAGCCTCCAGAAACATATCCCAACTGCACACTGGGTATAAAAATTGGACCTTGCAACTTACTCTTCAGTTCACTCATGTACCTACAGAAGGACTCTCAGAGACGGCCTGCTGCTATGGCCTGGTGTGCACCCTGCAAGACTACTTTGCTGTACGTGGAAGGCCTTCTTTGCTGCTTGGAGCCTGCTGTTTGAACCTTGCACCTTCTCTTGAACCCAGGACTTCCAGAGTGACTCGAAGGGCTAGTTTGCAGGCTATCTGTTTAGAGTCATTCTGACATAAAAGTCTGTCACCATCTTGAACCCACACCGAGACCCAGCCTGAGTGAGTTCTGAAATCACCAGGTTGTGTCCTGCCAGTCCTGGACCCTTGGTTGTGGTACTGAATTTAACAAAATCCAAATCTTGGAACTTACACATTTTTGCGCTAAAAACTGCTCTTAGAACTGAACGGAGACCAAGACGAACCTGTTTGTTGATCCACTCAAGGTACATCAGGAGTCAGTCGGACTTTGTGGCAGGTGTGGCCAGTACAGGTAAGAGCGGTGGGGAGGGGGTGGGGTGGAGTGGGGATGTTGACATACAACGGGATAGGGTAAAGAAAATAACTAAATAAAATCACTTACCTTGTGCTCGCCGCATCCTTGACTCAGCGATGCAGTGAGTGCAAGGTACGTGGGTTTATTTATTTTATTTCCCCTATCCCGACATACATTGACTTTCCCCTACCCCGCACCCACCCCAACCCACTGCCCCACCGCTCTTAACTGTACATGGCTGTGCCTGCTTTAGGCTGTTCCAGCTAAGTTTTCCACTGCAGCTGCAAATTCTGTTCAGCAGTCCTTTGCTAAATGGGTATTGAGGTCCTTGGAATTGTCTTCAGCAACTGCCTCCTACTTCTAATTCTGGAGATTTCTAACTTCCCCAAAAATTGTCTGAGGACTTGATATGATCTTGGCGATGGCGCTTTGATCTTTCAGGGGGCCTACTGATTGGATTTTGTCATTTTGATATCAAATTATTTATCACATTTTAAAATTGGTGTAGGATTTTTCTTACATTGTATTTCACTTTACTAGTGTTCATGTGCTGCATGAATACTTTACACATTTCCTCCAAGTTGAGCCTGACTGCTTTTTGTGCCAAGCTAGCAAGGGTAAAGCACAGGTTAATTTAGAAAATGTTGTGGTTTACCCTGCAAGGAATTGTGGCTGTTGCTTGACCAGGGCTCACACCCCTGTCAACTAACACCAATTTCTCACAAACACGATATCTTGGGCCTGGCTAAAAATAGATTTTCCATTTCAGGCCTCCATCTGAGAGGGCCACCAATCCAAGTCCCCCTTTGCCTCTGGGGAAAGGAAAGCTAATGCTGAGTAGGGGAGGCCTCTGAGAAGATGCAAAGTTTTTAATTGCTGTAATCCCAAAAATAATGAGTAGCTCAAAAAATGCCAGAATGAATGAATGCGGATAACAGCCCTACAATCTGGACTAACCTTCTCAGGGAGAATCTGGTTATAGTGAGAACTGAACCTCCTTCTTTATTAATTAGATTTTTTAAAAGGAAGGAAAAAGAAAGCCTTCACTGCATCTATCATGAAACCTAGAAACGTGTTGCTTTTAAAAGGGATTTACTTTGGTTTATCACAAAACCCAACTGTTGTAGAAATAAAATCACCCTATGAGTTTCAGTGACTGATAGCTCTCTGTGGTGATCCATAAGTAGTATGTCTTCTAGGTATATCATTAGTATGGCCCCTTTTGATCGTATTAATATTACAGCCAGCTTTATTAATATGGTGAAATACCATAGAGCCGATGAAAAGTCAAACATGAACGATCTGAATTGGTAACTTATGCACTTCAAAAAGAATTTCTTGTAACACCAATCGACCTGATGTGATTAAATTCCAGTTGTGTAAAAAAGCGTGAGTCTGCAATCATACTTTCTTGAGGAAAACGTTTAAAACCGATTTGAATTATTGACAGTGGGATGAGATGTTCCTCTGCCATGGCAAAATTTGCTCCTGAAGTGACCACTCCAACTTGAATTGCTGATTCCAGCTGTGTAGCTTGCTCTTGGGTTGTACAATAAAGATCAGTTTCAGAATACAACATCTTGCTGGCCTTATCTGCTACATTTTCTCCATTCTGATGCTTTGGGTGCCTTACTATTGCTCAGAAGGCAAATGGCTCACTTACTCTAGTCTCTGCGAATCGTTAAGTGTAGCCTTTTTGGGCCCTTATCCTTGTTAGACAAAAACAAGACCATTGCTGGATCAGCATCCGTTGTTGAGACTGGTGCAGAAGAATGATTCTGGGACATTTCACACAGTTTGCTCCTGGTAACTTTGGGGGCAATTCACAGAACTAATCTGAGACAAAATCCTAAACTTATTACTTTTGGTATTCACAGAAGACATTTAGTAGTAGTAAAGTTAGGATTTTGTCTTAAATTAGGATGTTGTCTTAAATTAAATTGAAATTGAAATTAAGTTTGTCTTAAGTTTTGGTCTTAAGATAAAATCCTAATTCAAGACAAAATCCTAACTTAAAACAAAATACTAATTTAAGACAAAATACTAACTTAAGACAATCAATAAATCGATCAGGCATTTGTTAAGCCTGACTACTCACCCATAAGGATCTCAAAGCACTCAGGGGTGGGGTAGCATGCTCCAGTCCATCAAGGGGGGGGGGTCTGTCGCTGTTCTGCTTGATTTTTCCGGCCCTCTTTTGAGGAAAGGTGATTGAAGGTGACTTCAGTCTCTTATCATTCCAGTGCAAGGGTTAGAGTAGTGAATAGAGCCTATTTACTAGGCACTTCGATATAATTCTGTATTCTCCTCCTTAGATTAGGGCTTATACACATATGCTAGGGGATAGATTCGCTAGTACTAGGGATAATCTGTCCTTTAGTTAGGGTATTAATATACTTTCCATGGAGTTATGCTGAATTTGGGCCTGGTAGGCCTCAAACGGGAGAGACTCCATCTTTCTTTCTGCTCCGGCAGCTTGGGATGCTTCTAGGCCAAGTGTAATGTTTTAGTTATGAGGTGTTGTTCGCTTGGAGAGAACCGGTTTAGGCCGGCCCTTGTCGAAGGATTGTATTTTTCTCCGGGCCGAAGACACAACACCAGGCCAGCCGGCTGGGAACGTGTCCTTGGTACGGGGAGGTACAAGAATTTGGTGGGCGGTAGGTTACTGGCCGGAATTTTCCATGAAGAAACACGCTTCTATATTAGCAAAAGCCCGAGGCAGTTGGTGAGTCAGTCCGTAGGCGGCATCTAGCCGTTAGCAGCAAAACTATTAATTATTCCAGGGAAGACAGGTGCCATCCAAAAGGGCGGAGAAGAATCGAGAAACAAATACTCTTTTAGCAGAACAGCCAGGGGAGAGAGAGTAGCCGATGAGAGGAAGGTCCCAGTGACTTGGAGAAGGGTGAAGAGAACAGCGCATAGCGGTGTAGACGCATACCCGTGATTGCGGAGGTGTGACTTCAAGACGAGCCAAGGCACAGACGAGAGGGGAACCTAGATGACGGCTGAGTGCAGACTTCATATTAATAAGGTGATGTCGACCCTTTGTCATTAGAGTGCACAATCTAATCTTTCACTTCTCTTTGCAGGTTATGTGTTGTAGTATGATGTTATGTGATTGTTTATTGTATTGAGAAATAAAGTACCCCAGTTCTTAGTGAACCGACATGTGCTTCGTATTCTTGTATGAGAGGGTAACCTATTCTTCTAGTCAGATGCAACTATGTGAACAGATGCTAACCCTGATCAGGTAAGTGGTAACTGAATAAGGGAGAGAGGAGCCCCTTGAATTAGAGAATAAGTTGTACATTATCAAAATTGGCAACCATTGTGTGATCTGTAATACTGTAGTTCCATACCCCTGATGAATAGTGAGACTGATTCCTTTATGTAATGATAATCATAGGATAAACTGCCGTTAGGTAGAGAGGTCTGGGTTCGTATGGGACCGCGAGGCCGCTGACTCTGATACTGTGCTGATACTGCCGTCTGGGTAGAGAGGTCTGGGTTCGTATGGGACCGCGAGGCCGCCGACTGCCGATTCTGATACTGCCGTTTGGGTAGAGAGGTCTGGGTTCGTATGGGACCGCGAGGCCGCCGATTCTGATACTGTGCTGATACTGCCGTCTGGGTAGAGAGGTCTGGGTTCGTATGGGACCGCGAGGCCGCCGACTCTGATCTGATACTGCCGTCTGGGTAGAGAGGTCTGGGTTCGTATGGGACCGCGAGGCCGCCGATTCTGATACTGTGCTGATACTGCCGTCTGGGTAGAGAGGTCTGGGTTCGTATGGGACCGCGAGGCCGCCGATTCTGATACTGTGCTGATACTGCCGTCTGGGTAGAGAGGTCTGGGTTCGTATGGGACCGCGAGGCCGCCGATTCTGATACTGTGCTGATACTGCCGTCTGGGTAGAGAGGTCTGGGTTCGTATGGGACCGCGAGGCCGCCGACTCTGATCTGATACTGCCGTCTGGGTAGAGAGGCCTGGGTTCGTATGGGACCGCGAGGCCGCCGACTGTGCTGATACTGCCGTCTGTGTAGAGAGGTCTGGGTTCGTATGGGACCGCGAGGCCGCCGATTGCCGATTCTGATACTGCCGTCTGGGTAGAGAGGTCTGGGTTCGTATGGGACCGCGAGGCCGCCGATTCTGATACTGTGCTGATACTGCCGTCTGGGTAGAGAGGTCTGGGTTCGTATGGGAAGTCTGGGTATGCTTCTTAGGAATTCCCTGTCCTTAGGTGGTAGATATAAGTGGTCACCTGGTGTAAATAGGCCCTAGGGAGGGGGAGGTGGCAACGTTCTGGCTGAGTTGGTAGCGCTCTGCTAAGCTGGTCCTATCCAATCTGGGAAAACCAGGCAGAACAGTCGCAGAGCCAGTTTTTGAGGTTTCTTGCGAAGATGGGGAGTGATGTTGTCTACCTGAAGTGGAGCAGCAGGGCTTTCCAGGCTCGAACCACAAGGAAGGAGAAGAAGAGCCTCCGGATCTGGTCTTTCTGGTGGGGGTACCACAGTGTAGGAGAGCTGGGCAGATCATAGGGTCCTCTGGGGTGCGTGGAATTAGAGTCAACTGTTCAGGTATGCTGGTCCTGTGTTGTGTGGGGCCTTATGGGCGTGGGTGAGCCTCTTGAAGGTGACTCTAGCTTCGATGGGGAGCCAGTGGAGTGTGCCCAGGTGCTGGGAGATGTGGCAGTGTCTTGGCAGGTCAAGGACCAGTAGTACAGCGGGGTTCTGGACATTTTATTGCTTGCGGGTGAGGTTTTAGTTTTTTCCGGCGTAGAGTGGGTTGACGTAGTCGAGTCTGCTGGTGACCAGGGCGTGAGTGACGGTCTTTCTGTGTTCGAGGTGGATCCATTTGAAGGTCTTACGTAGGAGGTGGGTATTCTGTGAATACCAAAAGTAGTACGTTTAGGATTTTGTTTCAGATTAGTTCTGTGAATCGGCCCCATAGTTCATCCATTTCCTAATCCAGAGGGCTACACAATCAGAAATTGATGTAGAGGGAGTCCGTTTCCCTGAACATTGTTATATAATTATTTTTGAGGTTAAAATATTGCGAACACAGTGCTTTTAGGAGGATCCAACATGATCTTACTGTGAGGAAGGATGCATTTCTGAAACACACGTGTCAGTGAATTCACCATCATTAGATGACCTATAGGTGAGAAGGCTATCAGAAATTCAAAAGTAGGGAAATATTCTTTGCCGGATTTATTAGAAGGGGTGCGCAACAAAAGTAACTTTTTTGAGTTTGTTAGATGGAATTCCATGACCCTCTCCCCATTGATCCCCAGAACAGGAAGGGGTTGAAACTTCAATAAAGTCTGCAATACCTCAGAATTTCCCTTTATAGAAGAAAAATGCTTATGTCTTCAGGTTGGAGCCCTTCAACTTTGAGAGCTATAAGCTGTATCTTTATCAGCAAAAAATAATACATCTATACTGTATTTCAATATTATATTTGCATTAAAATACGTCACTGTACTAGAGCAGTAAAGAAGAGGGCGTTTGATTCTCTGCTGAGATGTTTATTTGTGTTATAATATCATATTTAGTTATACTAATATGAAGTCATACTACCTCGCTAAGATTGGTAGCATGTTCAGCTCTTTTTCATCCATTTTCAGTGATAAAGATATGTTATACTTTCCTGCCGAAGGTAAAGTAATGAAGATTTAAGTCATAATTTAGCCTCCTGGTTTGTAATTGAGGTCCAGATTTACAAACGCTTTGCATTAGAGTTGTGTTGCTTTTCACACACAAACACTGCACAAAATGTTCTTGTGGGATTAAAAAAATGATTTATGTTGGATCTTTCCCCAAAATTATGCTCTGCCTTGTGTTACTTGTCATCAAGGGGATGTTCCATGGGTGGGGCATAGGCATTTCCATGCTGCCGCCCATGAGAATTGATGCAAATCTTTGTCTACAATGGGCTGTGGACAGGAATTTGCACCAAAATCCAGAACCTCCTCGAGACAGGACGAAACAAGAAGACATTTTTTTGTTTGATCTAGTTGTTTCCACCTTGAATACATGCTACATTGCAATGCACACATTTAAAGCGGAAAAGCTTTCAGCATAGTTTCTGTTTTCGAAGGGAACACCTTCTGGTATAAAAACCTTTATTCAGACACCACATACACCCTTTCATTATTATAAAGTGCGCCAGCACAGGAAGAGAGTAGAGCAGCACCACATCTTCGTAGATATTGTGCTGTTCTGTCCTCTCCCATTCATGCAACACAGCACAGCAACTTTAATTGCTTCCTAGCGCTGCATGACTTCTATGAAAGTGTGGACCAGGATCTCTACTGTTGCCTCTTTTGGTTAAAGGTGTTCTTTCACTCATGAAATGGTACTCATTCTGATTGGAATGGCGTATGTTTGCTGGTGAGCAAAATAACGATGGATTAAACCCAGATCTGTGACCGGGGGTGAATGTTTACCATTGTGCAACATTCCGTCTATCAATTGTTGTTTTTGCATTTGTCACCCCGAGTGGGATGGGTATGCTTAGATGTGAGTCCTGTGCTCTCCATGCCTCTGGAATCAAGCTATCCTGGCTGATGAAGGCTGATGGCCAGAAACCGGTCTGATGATGCTTGATTCCGGCCAACGGAAGACATGGCTTGGCAGTTCGGGCTGGACTGTTCCCATGAGGCACAGGGTCAAGACTGATTTGCATATGGCCATGTCTGAACTGGGGTGGCTTGGTGAGCAAAATAACGATGGATTAAACCCAGATCTGTGACTGGGGTTGAATGTTTTGCCATTGTGCAACATTCCGTCCATTAATTGTTGTTTTTGCATTTGTCACCCCGAGTGGGACAGGTATGCTCAGACGTGAGTCCCGTGCTCTTCATGCCACTGGAATCAAGCTATCCTGGCTGATGACAGCTGATAGCCAGAAACTGGTCCTAGGATGCTTGATTCTAGTCCAGGGAAGACATGGCTTGGCAGTTCGGGCTGGACTGTCTACCTGGAAACCTCTTCACCTAACGACATCCATAGACTAAATGCTGTCTTAAAAGATGTTCAAGATTGGCTGACAAAAAACCACCTGAAACTCAATCCCGACAAGACCGAAACCCTTCTCATCTCTAACAAAGAAGACAACCCTCAAGTCACCGAGTGGCTGAAGTCGATCGATGCTCTTAAAGGCTCACTCACGCCAACTGACTCCGTCAAATCTCTGGGTTTCACCCTAGACCCTAAACTAACCTTGACAAACCACATAAAGAACTCGGCAAAAAGTGCTTTCTTCAACCTCAGACTGCTGAACAAAATCAAACCTTTCATTCCAAACAAGGATCTTAAACTTGCCACACAATCTCTAGTTCTATCTAGACTGGACTATGGGAATTCAATCCTTACAGGTATCCCCAAATCACACTTGGCGCCACTAAAAACAACACTACATGCGGCAGCAAGAATGATCACAGGATGCAAAAAATTCGACCACATCTCCCCAGCACTTAAAGAACTCGAATGGCTCCCGGTGGAAATGCGTACCACCTTCAGAACGGCCTGCCTAACCCACAAGGCCCTCCACACCGGTAAACCAGAATACCTGGCAACCAAGCTCAAAAAAGCAGGCCAAAGCAGATATCTGAGAAGCTCCAACTCCCTGCTGCTCATCCTTCCAAAAACCAGAAAGAAGAAAACTGCGGACTGCTCCTTCACTGGAAATGCCCCCAAAATATGGAACTCTATCCCTCCGCATATCAGAACTCTACCGTCCTATGCGGAATTCAAGAACCAACTCAAATCCTTGTTCCTCATCCGCTCCCTAGGTCCCAGATAACTAAGATCTCCTACTGAACTATGTGTTATCTATGTATCCTTATACCAAAAGTCCCACTTTACGAACTTTCCCTCCCCCAATATTGCCTTTCGAGGACTGCCTCTACCTGTTACATGTATTTTTGTTCACCCTGTCACGCCTGTTACTGTAAAGCGCTCTGCTACCTTCGGGTCTTGTTAGCGCTATAGAAAACTTCTAAATAATAATAATAATAATGAAGCACAGGGTCAGGACTGATTTGCATATGGCCATGTCTGAACTGGGGTGGCTTGGTGAGCAAAATAACGATTTATTAAACCCAGATCTGTGACTGGGGGTGAATGTTTTGCCATTGTGCAACATTCCGTCTATAAATTGTTGTTTTTGTATATATTTGCTCACCATGTCACAGTCGATTGTGATTTGTTATTTAATCCTCGATCCTTTAATTACTTGTTTATGTCTAATTATAATCAAACTGAAAGTGTTGATTATGTTACTTCAGTGAGTTTCCTTTACTTTTATTACGTTTTTTAATTTCAATAATATTTTGCTCAAAACTATTGATTTTACCGAGCAGTTGTTGTAGTATAATAAATGAAAGGGCTCCATAACCAGACCCATGTTAATTATGATGCAGTAATTCAGCTCCTAGTACTACCAATACTATCTTATTGCTATAGTGTACGAAAGCAGGATCTGCTTTTGCGGTTACCCCCAATTTTTGCCTGGTGCTAAGCTACTTCTGAATAGTCTTGCTGGGATCCTGCTAACCAGGACCTCAGCCTTTGTGCTTTCTCCCAGAAATTGGACATGGTGAGTACTTAGGTACCCTCAAGTTTGGCAACTGGTGTACCCTTCCAAGCCCCTATTATATGGTACCCAGGTACCCAGGGCATAGGTACACCAGGGGTCTCCCATGGGCTGAAGCATGTATTATGCCACCCATGAGAGACCCCTCAGATTGTGACTACAGGCCTATGATTGCAGCCTGTGTAAACAGGTGCTAGCACCACTTATGACAGATATATTTTCTTATATCTGAGGTCACTACACTTAAGACCTATAAATCATCCCTAAGGCAGGTCTTTCAATCCTGAAGGCAGGGTGTTAGGTTCTAAGTGTGAGGGTGCCCCTGCATGAGCAGGACACCCTTACAACCTTCGCAGTCCATTCTCCTGGGTTGTAAATCCATCACCCATTATGACACATATAGTGGTCATGCGTTATTACGGGATGACCATCTCTAAACTGGCTGCAAAAAACCCTGTTTGGTATCAAACATGTTGCTATCCTACCCCCACAGTAAATCTCCCCTGGGAGGCCCTCAGTGCTCTTTGCACCAGTCTTCCGGAACCGGACAGCAAGCTAGGGCTCTTGCCAACCAGAGACTTGTTTCTGCCTTCCTGCTGCAGAGCCAAGCTCGAGCAGGGGAAGGCAGAACAATAGATATCCTGTCACAGGGAGGTGTGACCACCTCCCAGACAGGGTTTTGTGTATTGGGCATAGAGGGGTGCTTTCCAACCCCATTGGGACTGCTTGAAGGGCACATTTTGTGGCCTCCTTGTATACTCCAGTTCAAGCCAATTCAGCTCTGGTGCAAAACTGGACAAAGGACATGGGAGTTTCCTCTCCTTCTGTCCAGACCCTCCTCTGGGAGGGACCCCTGAATCATCCCAACCTTTTCCTTAGAGTGCTTAAGGACTTACCTGTGGTAAGGTCCCTAGATTCATCGTGGGTCAAGATTCAGATCAAGACACCACGTCATCTTTGACCATGACTGGACTTTGCTCTGGGCACGGAGACTGCACCTGTGAAGACTCCTGCTGCTCCTGGTCTGGTCATCTTGCTCGTCTGCTGCAAAGTACATGCCTTTGCTCCATACAGGATCCTTCCAAGGCCTGTGGACATCCAAGACACCTGAAGGAATCTCTCTTGAAGTGAAGGAGTCACTTCCCTGCATCTGCAGGCCCCGCAACCAAGCTGACCTTTCTACTCCTCCTGGGCTCCCACAGACTCTGAAAGGCTCTGCAACACAGATGGTGGTTCTACAACTCCCTTGAGGCCTGCACTGTCTTCTCACCAAGATTGAGGCCAGTATCCCTCGTCAGAACAGCAGGAACTAAACCCCTGTGCAACACGTTGACTTGACGTTGCCAAGGCTTCTTGGCCTTAATCACCAGATATGTTTGAGCTCCAAGAAGCTACAGCCTCAAGCATCTTCTACAACCAAGATCTTCGTCCTCACTGCATCTCTTGAACCATGGGCCTGCATCCTTGGTGAGCTGCTTGAGCTCCTCTTGCAACTCCTGTGCTTCCATCCTGTAGTCCTCTCAAGGGTCTTCTTTGACTCCAGTGGTCTCCCCTGATTGCTCGGGCCTACTCTGACTCTCCTGCTTGTGGTGAGTCACTTGGACCTTGCTGGTCCTAACTTTGCACCTTTTTCACTTGCCATATTGTTTGAATGTCAAGGCTTGTTGGGGCTCCCGATGGACACCGACCCCTCAGCTCTTGTCATTTGGTGTGTGTTTGCTCATGAATGGCTCCTGGTCTTCCACTGCATCGCCTGGTTCCCACAGCTGCAGCTCCAAGGTCATTAACATCTCTCTCGCATTACCTGACATCAGCGGGCATTCGTCTCCCATGCCTCCTGGTCACTCCTGAGTGGCATAGACTCTGTCCCTCTCTGCTTGCAGGTACATCTCACCTTAAATCCACCTTTGGGTTCCACTGGACACTTTCACTCTCTTCAATAGTGGCCCCCCTCCTGAAGTCCTCTTTGAGTTTGACAGTGGTTTCCGACGCCACTTCACACCTATGCACCCGGCTTCCCTGGTTTAGGTATCCACGGGTGGGGTGCCTCTCCAACACTCTGTCTTCCACTAGGTTTCTTCAGAGTCCACTGGGAAGGGTCCTTCTTCTTTAAAATGGCAACTGCAATTTACCCATTGACTCAAATTGAGTATGCAGTTGTATCGCCACACTTACCTTGGGTGATTCCTTGGGTCCCCAACACTTCTACGTATTCTGGGTACAGTCTTGACTCAAGTCGCAATTTGCATCCCTCTATTTTAGTATATGGTTTGGTCTCACCCTGGGCGCCCACTGTGTATTCGTGCTACTTACCTATTGTTCTTGAAAAGTCTTACTTATATTATGTTATATCTCTGGGAAGGCGATATCATTGTGTGTTAGTGAGTGTCTTATAATAAATAACTATTTTTATAAATCTACTGTGTGGTTCTTTTTCACCTAACTGTAGTAACTTATGCTTGTTTGAATGGAATGTTGCTGGTGCAAAACATTACAGCCTGGGTTTTCTGCGCTGGTATTCTAAGAGCGGTACAAAAGGGGGTGGACGGAGCATCTGAACCAATCAAATACTCACACCCAGTCAAAAGATCTGGGTTTGATCCATCACTGTTCTTTAGCCCACTCTGCCACCCCAGCACAGACATGGCTATATGCAAATCAGTCTGACCCTGTGCCTCATGGGAACAGTCCAGCTAACAGTCCTCTAAGAGAGTCAGTTGGTGGTCTTTGGTGAGAGCTACTGCTGCTCTGCTCTGATGGCTCAGCTTGATGTTGATCATTATTCACCACACAAACCTATACCAATAGGATTCAGATCCGGTAAAACAAGCTGCTTTACACTACTTATGGACTAAGCCTGAAGGCTGCTCTTCACAGCTACCACTTAGAAAGCCTTCTAAGGTTGTCTAAGACCAATAATATCACCAGATGGGTTGTCTGGATTAGTGCAGGGTGCTACACTTACTTAAGTGAGCACCACATTCTAAGGAAGCCTCCTACATATGGGAAATTACGGGATGGAATATTACGCTGGAAATACAACTTATCTCATGAGGGTCCGTATTGATTTGGAAATTACATTTGCTTAATCAGCCCAAATGGAAATTAAGAGCTGTAAGAAATGTCATCATTATTTGGTGTGTGTGACTGCCCACTTCCAGATACATGTTGAAAACTGAAGGTCACTATATTAAATGGAGCTCTACCTCCTGCCAGCTGTGTTACAGAGCAGACCTGCTTAACAAAGTGTAAAGTGGCAAAACAGTAATTCATACGAAACACCAAGGAGTACAAATGCCAATCCAAATTAAAAAAAATAGGTAACATTTCATAAACAAATTGACACTAAAATAACAAAAAGTCTAATGCACATGTTACTTACCTTCAGTAACGATATATTTGTAAGAAACATTAACAGTGATAGATTTCTTACCTTAGAATTCCCCCCAGGCCTCAGACTGGATCCGAAAAGTTTTCGTCAGCAGTACCCCTGCACGTCAGAAGGTGGCGTTGTGCGGCTCCACATCCGTTGTTGGCATCATGGTCGCTGAGATGATGTCGCTGCAGCTACGTAGATGCCGCCCTCGCGCGCTGACGTCAGTTCTGTACATGACTTTCCGCACTAGGACCAAAGAGCCATGCAAGAGACTGACCACTGGTGCCCTGAAACTAGGGCCCTGAAAGGATGACCTTAACCCTGGAAATCAGTTCGCAGAACGGGGACGATGGGTGGGGCGGTAAGGAATCTATCACTACTAATATTTCTTATAGATATATCGTTACTGAAGGTAAGTAACTTCTGCATCTGAAAGAAAAAACTAATGATAGATTCCTTACCTTAGAATAGATACCCCAGCAATACCAACCCCGATGGAGGGTCTGCGAACCAAGATCAATCCTGAAACTCCTGGAGAACAGAACGGCCAAAGAAGCTGCCTTTCCGGACTTGGCTGTCCAGGCAGTAATGCTTGGTAAACATGTGCAGCGAAGCCCACGTAGCTTCCTGACAGATGTCATTCAAGGGAGCTCCCCGTTCCAAATTAGTAGTGGCTGCTGTCGCCCTAGTAGAATGGGCACGTAGCGCCACCGGAGGCTCCTTTTTAGCCAAATAATTACAAGACTTTATGCACAGAATGACCCACCGAGGTATGGTCCTCTTGTTCATGGCCAGACCTTTCTTGGAGCCCACGTAGTCAAAAAAGAGCTGGTCATCCACCGGGAACTGTTGAGTGGGGTTCAGGTAGAATGGGAGTGCACGTTCTGGGTCCAGACAGTGGAGCCTCTCTTCCTCTTTCGAGGGATGCGGAGGTGGAAAGAAAGTGGACAAAGTGATGGTCTGCCCGATGTGAAAGGCAGTAACAACCTTAGGCATTAAAGATAGATGAGTCCTTTGAACAACTTTGTCCGGATGGACAGAGAGAAAAGGAGGTTTGGAAGAAAGAGCCTGGAGCTCACTCACTCTTCTGGCAAAGGTGATGGCAAACAGGAAAGCAGTGAGAAGACGAAGACGACAGCTGTGAAGTGGCTCAAAGGGAGCACACATCAGATATGTCAGAACCAGGTTCAAGTCCCACTGAGGCATTATGAAAGGAACAGGAGGGAAAAGATGAGTAATGCCTTTTAAGAATCTAATTACAACAGGGCACTTGAAAAGCGAAGGCTGATCTGAAAGCCGTAAAAAGGCTGAAATGGCAGAGAGATAGCCCTTGATAGTACCAGAGCAGAGCCTTGCTGGGCCAAAGAAAGTAGTATAGAAGGACCTCTGAAAGAGGGGAAGAAAGGGGATCCACGGCCTTTGCTGTGCACCATGCCACAAACTTATTCGACCTGCAGGCGTATACTGTCTTAGTGGAGGGCCGCCTGGCCACCAAGATTACATTACAAACTTCGGGAGGCAGGTCAAAAGATGTCAACTGTCACCGCTCAATCTCCACGCAAGGAGGTGGAGGCTGGACAAGTTAGAGTGGAGGACCGTCCCCTGGTGTTGCGACAAAAGATCCTCCCGAAGAGGCAGTTGGTCAGGGGATCGATGGCCATGCTGAGTAGCTCTGGATACCATACGCTTCGAGCCCAGTCCGGAGGCAAAAGAATGACTTGGGCCCGGTCGTTCTTGATCTTCTTCAGCACTCTTCTTAGAAGTATAGGCGGAAAGGCGTATAGTAGAACACAACTCCACTCGCGCCTAGCGAGTGTCACCTTGGAAATTCCAATGTGCAGAACTGATGACATTGCATGTTCTCTTCGGTGGTGAATAGATGTAACCAAGAATCTCCCCACTGCTCAAAGGGACCTTGCACCACGCCAGAGTTCAGACGCCATTCATGATCAATCATGCACTGTCGGCTGAGTTCGTCCACCATGGCGTTCAGAGAACCTGCCAGGTTTTGAACCACCAGGTAAATGCTCTGGTGTTCCAGCCAAGTCCAGAAATTCAGAGCCTCTTGACATAGGGTCCACGACTCCACCCCCCCCGGTTTGTTGCACTACCATATGGTGGTGGTGTTGTCAGTGAACACCTGCACCACCCTTCCCCGTACCAAGGGAAGGAATGCCTTCAGTGAAAGCAGGATCGTCCGAAGCTCCAGATGGTTGATATGAAGCCCAGACTCTGCCAGAGACCAGAGGCCTCTGATGTCCACCTCTCCCATGTGGCCGCCACATCCCATGAAGGACGTATCCGTCACAACTGTGTTCTTCGAATGGTGAAAGGAGAGGGATCTGCTGTTGACCCAATTGCAATTCGTGAGCCACCACTGCAATTGTCATGCTTTGCCCTCTGAGATCTGGACGTGATCAGCCATGTTGCACTGATGCTGTGCCCACTTCAGGTCCCACTGCAGAGCCCGCATATGCCATCTGGCATGATCCATTAGCAGGATGTAGGAGGCTAGCAGACCCAGGAGCCTGAGGGTCATCCTGCCCGAAACCCGGGATAGAGGCTGGAAGATCAGAATCATAGCCTGAATATCCCACACTCACTGCTCGGGAGGATAAACTTGAAACCGCACCAAGTCCAGAACCGCTCCGATGAAGAGGAGCTTCTGAGAGGGAATAAGGTGCGACTTTGGCACCTTGATGGAGAACCCCAGCAAATATAGGAGGTCGGCCATAGTCTGAATGTGGGAGACAACTGCCTGGGGCCCACCTTCAACAACCAGTCATTGAGCTAGGGAAAGACTGGAACCCCTGATCTGCGCAGATGAGCTTTGACTACTTCCATCACTTTCGTGAACACCCGAGGGGTGCTGGTAAGACCGAAGGGAAACACTGTAAACTGAAAGTGCTCGTGGCCTATTGTGAACCGCAGATAATGCCAGTGGACTGGCAGGACGGGGATGTGGAAATATGCATTCTGCAAGTCCAACGCTACCATCCAGTCTCCGGGGTCGGGGGCAGACAAGACCTGAGCTAGTATTAACATCTTGAACTTCTCCTTCCGGAGGAAGCGGTTGACGTTCCTGAGGTCCAAAGACGGCCGCAGGCCCTTGTCCTTCTTGAGGACCAGAAAGTAGTGGGAATAACAACCACACCCTACTTCTGGCCCAGGAATGCACTTGATGCCCCCTTGGCCAAGAGGGCCATGACTTCCTGCTGAAGAAGCGCAAGATGGTCCCCCGACATGTGGTGGTATTGAGGTGGCATGGCTAGAGGGGTAGTCTCGAAGGGGAGGGATTAGCCCCTTTGAACTATTTGCAGCACCCACCTGTCCGAGGTGATGTTGCGCCAGTGGGGGAGATGATGGTGAATCGTGCCATTTACTGTCGTTTTATGAGCCTGAAAGTTCGGACCAGGAAGGCTTGGAGGTGGATGTTGTGGGGGTGTAGGTGGACTGACCTGCCCGCTGGCCCCCAGAACTGCCTCAGCAGTTTCCACGTCCCCGCTGAGGTTGTTGTTGTGCAGGCCTGTGGCTCTTGGATGAACTTATTGGGCCACCCCTTCCGTGGCCACGAAAGGAGTGAAAGGCAGAAGGCGGAGGAGGGTCAGTGGCCGACAGGCCCAAGGACTTGGCCGTAGTCCCTGATTAGCACTCCAACGCACTGTCTGCCTTATTGCCAAAAAGGCAAATACCATCAAAGGGCATGTCCATCTGAGTGTTCTGGACATCCCCCGTGAAGCCAATTGTCCTCAGCCAGGGGTGGCGCCGAAGCGCCACTGTCGTGGAAACCACCCTGCCCAGCGAGTTGGCAGTATCAAGCCCACATCGAATGGTGAACTTAGCTGCATCTCTTCCAGCTGCAATAGCTTGGGAAAGTACTGGCTGGGCCTCCTCCGGACAGTTGGGCAGCCCTTGTGCAACCATGTCCCAAAAAGAGTGGGAATAATGGCCCAAGAGGCATGCAGTGTTCACTGACCGCAGCCCTAAGCTGGCAGATGAAAACAGCATCTTGCCAAGCTGCTCCAGCTTCTTTGATTCCCTATCCGGAGGTGTGTAAGGGAATGCGCTCTAGGAAGCAGAGGCCTGGATAACCAGGCTCTCAAGAGTGGGGTGTTGGGGGAGAAAGAGGGGGTCGTCAGGAGCCAGGCGATGGCATCGCGCCAAGTTTCTGTCCACAGGAGCCCCTGTGTTGTGCCTGGACCAAGTGCCCAAAAGAACGCCTGAAAGTGCGTCATTAAAAGGCAGCTAGGGCTCCGAAGAGTTTGCCGCTGGCTGAAGCACTTCTGTCAGGAGGTTAGTCCTGACGGCCACTGTAGGGAGTTTGAGGTGGAGGGCCTCAGCCGCCCTTCACAACACGACTACGTAACTAGCTCCCTCCTCCGTAGCCACGGTGAGAGGAGACAGCATGCCAAGGTCAGGTGAGGTATCAAGACAGCTGGCATCCCCCAAGTCCTCTGCCCAGTCCGTATAATAGTCACACTGTTGTTTGAGAGGGTCCTCAGACCCCTCCCAGTCCTCCCCTTCCTCCAAAGTCTGTGAAACAGGCTGAAAATAAGGAGGACAGATATAGGGGTAGAAAGGCCCCATCAATGCCATGTCCGGCTCAGGGCTGAAACTGAGGACGACGTCAGCGGTAGCACCGGACAACATCGGAGGTGGTGCTGGAAGGGGGGTCTACACCAGTGGAGGTGTTATGAGGTCAACCGGTGTCGCCCTTGATCCGAGCATGGATGAAGAGGGGTTCTGAGGGGCCAGTATGCACTCTGGCATGGTCAGACAGCCCAAAGAGTTGGGCCATGGCAACAAGAAATTCTTGCACCTAAACAGGCGTCGCAGGCACAGCTGGAGTCACAGGGGTGGCACCCTCGTGACACCCTCAGTCACGCTGCATGACGGGCGAGGGGAAGTCAAAGATCGACAACACTTCTTCGACTTTTTCTTGGAATGCTTCGACTTACCTGACCCCGAGTTCAAAGACTTGGATCCAGAAGAATGATGGTGGCGGCTCCACGACTGGTCCCTCAACCTCCAATGGGACCGGGACCTTGAGTGGCATTCAGCCGACTGTCGGACTTCCAGCAACTTTCGGGACCACTCCAGCAAAGTCTTCGGGGCTATGGCTTGGCAGTCGGGGCACGACTTGGAGTCGTGGTCGCGCCCCAGGCAATAGAGACACAAACAGTGTGGGTTAGTCACCGACATCATGCAGTGACAGTCCCCACAGTTCTTGAAGCCAGGCATCCCTATGACACCAGGAGTCGAATGACTTGAGACAAAAGGCCGCAAAAAAACTCAGTCAAAAAGTGACTGGGGTACGTGCAGTTCCAGATCTGCGCTTGCTGGAGAGGAAAAAGTAAGAACTGACGTCAGCGCATGAGGGTGGCATTAAGTAGCAGCCGCGACATCATCTCAGCGACCATGACACCAACGACGGACGCGGTGCCGCATGACGCCACCTTCCGACGCGCAGGAGTACTGCTGATGAAAATTCTCCGGATCCAGTCCGACGCCTGGGGGTAATTCCAAGGTATGGAAACTATCACTACGTGTTTCTTTCAGATAAGGGGAACTGGAGATATGAATTTTTAAAGAGTTAAAGGAAAATAGCACCAAATGCGCAGTGTGCCAATGTTAGTTAGTGGTCAGGGAAGACTGAGATTTATGCATGATTTTGGACTGACTGTGATGAAGCGCTGGTCATATAAATCAAACGGGTTTGACCTAGTCAAAGATTTTAGCTCCTAACTAAGGGCCTGATTTAAATCTTGGTGGATCTGGTCCAGCGATCAGATTTTTGACAGTTTCACCTTCTGCCTACTTGGTGGTCCCCCCACTCTATTTAGATGTTAGGGGATCTATGGACAAAAGACTGTCTGAGTGATGGAGTCTCCATCAGTATTTTTCTCATGCGTCAACAGCGTCAAAGGCAAAAACCAATGCTGGAGGGAGTCGAGCCAAGATTAACGCCGGGCCAATCCCCATGTGCCTTTCCATTGAGGAAACTGTGGAGGGAATAACTCCTACCTTCAGTTGGCAGAATTGAAGTAAATGAGGTAGAAAGGTACTTTATTTCAGTTTTTCACTTCCGTTTCCATCTTGAACCCCATTGTCCAGGTCCTTTATTTGCTGCTTCTACTTGAGCATAACTTCAAAGTCTACAGGATCTAAGGTAAGCTTCTTTTCCACTTGCCTTACTATGAATCATGTGTTGACAAATGTTTGAGCCTCGCATATTTTTACATTTCTCTTACATGTAATTTATTTCACGTGTGTAATGTAGTTGTGTTCATTTTTTTTTTACTATTAAATTGCATTTTGAATAACTATTCAAAAGAGTTGTTGAATTATGTTCCTAGCATTATTATGAAATTAGCATTATTAAATGTTATATGTAACTCATCGTTGTCCTACAGAACAGCCAGCCTTCCATAAAAAGTAAAATAGCTTTTGTTTTTTGTTATTCACTGCAAGGACTTGTTTAATGGTAAACGTTTATGTGTCGTTCTTTTAAATACCATGCATCCCACCTTAAGGTGATCCATCACTAATTAAAAGGAAGGGTTAGTCCTGTCAAAAGGGGTTAATTGGACAGGTGGAATTTTTAGTTTAAACCTGCAGAAGCCAGAATACAATGTTAGGACTGAAGTCTTGATGCTCTGCACAATAGCAGGTGGCACAATGGGTCCTGCAGTCCACTTGTGACATTTAGCCAAAGGCCCAGGATACACTTTGAACCATGTACTAGGAGCTTACAGTTAAGTTCAATAGGATAATTAAGGTTATACCAATTTCAACATGTTGAAAGTACACCCACTTTACATCTGCTTAGCAGAGTTCTACAGCCAGTAAAACAGTTAAGGAAAAAATCTGGGTGTACACCATGCAAAGGATGGTAATTTTGTACAAAAAACCCCATTGTGATGTAACAATTGTATATCCCTATGAAGCACCAAAAAGGAAAGCATGTGTATATTTTGTTATGCAGAGGGTTTTTTGGCCAAAATCATCAGCTTATTTTACTTTTTCTTGCTGACCGTTAGCACATCAGCAATATCTAACAATCTCTAAAACAAGCTGCTCAATGCATAAAACAAAGTTTGAGACAGGAGACATGCTTGCCTACTTCCATTTTAAATGAATATCAGGGTAGTTTGGAAGCCGCTGCCTAATATAGTAATAGTTTGCTGCTACTTTAATAACTGATGCTACTGTATAAAAGTGTTGCAGGGTGGCCCATGAATACTTCAATTTTATCAGAGCAAACAATTTCTAACCTCTACAATAATTGTCCTGAGTGAGTACGCATAAGTAAATGAATCTTGGGAAAAAGCAGAATACAAAATGCTAGAAATTCCCTACAACTTTGTCTAATGTATTCACTATCAGAAGTACTCACTGACTAACATGAATGTATTGGGCGACAACCATTTGAATTTCTATTGCACGCCTCTACAAATAAACCTTACTATCGGTATTTCTGAAGTGTTTTAGGTCACAAGAGCAAGAAAGAAGAAGTCGTATATTTGCCTGGCATTAAACAAGGGAAATAGAGGCTTCTTGGCAGACAGTTTAAATAGTACTGATGGACAGTGGCATAACGAAAGTTGAGGGGGACCCCTGCAAGGTGCATGGAGAAGTCCCCACTCTGGATTTAATCCAGAGCTCTTAGGCCTAAATCCTGTGCTGAGGAGGCCCCCTGCAGTCCAGCCCCCCCCCCACACATGGGGCCGGCATGTGTGGCGGGATCTCTGGTAAGCCACTGCTGATGGACAAAGTCATCCTCACTGAGTACTGTAAATGGGAAAGTATTTGCTGTGATGACAACCTCAAAATTTACCAACAAGGCTATCAAGGGCCAGACATTTGTCATTATTTTGATCGTCCATGATTTTAAGATAAAATTAAATTATCTGAAAGGGAACTTTGGTAATGATGTGTATTTGGACAATGACAACTGGATCAACTGTGAGCAGTGAGCTAACCCAGAGGATTAAACAAAGCTAATTAAGATACACAATCAAGCTCAAGTCCAAAATACTGTTTTCCATTAAAATGAAAGTTGGATGGAGATGAGGAGTCTTCCTCTCCCATATGAAACACATTCAGCAAACACAATAGCAGAAGATTGACATTAACACAGCACAGCAACACTGAAAATGAAGCAAACCCGAGAAGAACACCTTTGAAAAAAATAGCCTACCACATAATAATAAACCAAAATATACTGACATGATTGTCCAGCAGAATTTTGAGGACCACCTACAAATAAAAAAGAGTGAAAATGGAAAACAGAACCTCCTGTCAACAGTAAACTGACAACAACATGGCTGAATTGTGAAGATTTGCTACATTCAATGAAATGCTGGATATGCAGAATCTTGAAGTTAAAACTTGTTCCATATAATTAATTAAATGAACTCTAGTGATTACAAATTGAAAAACAAAATGATATGTTTGACTAGCAAAGTTACGTTGGCATTTAAAACTCTATGCTGGGATAGTAGTCTGAATACTACTCTGATTGTAAACTATTTTTAAAATGAATTAGTATATTTCTAAACATCAAACAATGCATTTCTCATTACCACTTGCAATTATGTGGGGGATATGATTTAACTGCCTAATTATGAATGCAACGCTGTAAAAAGATCAACATGCTTGATAGATTGGTAAATGGAAAAGCAAAAAGAGGAGGGGGGGCATGGAAATAGCTCAAAAACATGAGATAAATGTAACTAGCATAAGTCATTGACCTATAAATCATGCATCACTATCAGTTCATACCTAGCTAATTTATGTTACTAATTAAATTTTTTGGTATTCTTATTAATCCCCCACTAGGCAAAGCTTATTCTTTATTTTTTAATTTAGTCAACTGACAGCTTTAAAAGTATTAACACAGCTGCTGATTTTCTAACTCTAGCTGATTTCAATATTTAAATCAAGTTATACGATTCAAGCTCAATCAAAGGCGTTCTTGACTCATTGACGGTATTAGTGTTATCCCAAATGATAGACCTCCTTAAAAATTTTGCAGGGTATCATATAGTCCTTATCTATAAATATGTAAAATATTTAAAAATGTTAGTACGAAAGTTTAGTCTGATCATTATGTGATTCTTGGTAAGTTGTCTCTAAATGAGAAGACAGCTGTTTGTAATATTAATCATGGTATGTGCTGTATCATGCAGAATTAAAAAAGAGAATATTAACTCCAAATTAGATTTTGTAATTACATTGGTGTACAAAATTGGGTTGTTGGCTGACTGGAGTATGAGCCCTGGTCAAGCACCTACCACAATCCTTGTCAGGGTGAAGTAACAAGCAAGCCCAAATTAAGCTGAGCTCAACCCTCTCGTATCTTGGCACAGAGAAGTCAGGCCTAACCTGGAGGCAATGTGTGAAGTATTTGAGCAAAACACTTCAAACTGTAACACACTGAAAACACACCACAATGGACTCCACACTAGTTTGTAAAAATAGAGTAATTGTTATTAAACAAAACAAACGTTTTACAAAATCAAAAGGCCAAAAATCCAATCAGAAGAACTGTTGAGTTTTGATTTAGATACCCGTGCATAGGTTTCTCAAATTATGCCCTTATATAGGCACAACTCACATTGCCCTTATTTAGGCATAGTATCCCAGTCCTATTTAGGCATCAGTCATGGTATCCAAATACAGGCATGGTCACCTACATCCGTCCATCCCAAGTTCCTAGAAACCAGACCCTTAAGCCATTGGCACTTTCACTGCTTGGATTATTGATTTCCCCAAGAACTCATTTATTATGCATGAACAACTATGCCTTAGGGGTTCATTCATGACCTCTTCCTCTGCCTGACTTTACGTCAATGCTAGCATTCCTAGGTACCTTCAAGGTATAAATAGACCCTTCACTTTCCATGGCAAACCATGGCTCGGCTACATAGGTGGATACGGCTCGCCACAGCAAGTCCGGAAGGAATTAAAGTCCCCGCCTGATGCACTGACCAGATGCTGTCATCCTGCTTGCAGAGAATCCAGCTTCCAATGTCCTGACTCCCTTTGCGGGGTGTTAGGGACTGAGATCCGGAAAGAGATTCCCACCTCTCTCATTCTCAGGTATGGAGCAGACTAAAACCTAGAGGGACTCTTGGCATACAAACTATAGCTTACCATACTTTTTTAATTTTTTTATTTTTTTTTAATCCTCATTAGCCTTGTCGCAACCCATTATATGGAAAAACGGTACCGCCCATGGGCTTTTACCTCATGTACCTACTTGTCCAAAATGGCTTCTTACAGCATCCCTTGAGGTTACGGACTCTCCTTTCGTACCAGACCCTGTTTACAGTCCGGCGCTCGAATGGCTACTGTTACCATTTCGACTCAATGCAGGTGAGATAGGCCAAGACCTTAATCATTGGATTTTTCATTTAACATTACTCATTATTAATACCCCTACCATTACAATATTACTACCCATTATCTCCCTCACCCGAAAAGTGTCAAAAATGGCAACCAATATTTACATTTTTTCTCATTCCGACCCATAGAATCTAATCTTGCTGTATTCCTCATGGCCCTCACTCAATCCAGAAGTGTCGGGGACCCATTTGATACCCACACTTTACACAGCTCTCTACGAGCCAGGAGTATCCCATAAAACACTAGTTTGACTTTGTCATCTATATTTTTACTCTGTGAATCAGATCTTCCTGTTATTATTAATTCAGGGCTTACCTCTATCCTTTGAGCTGTTACCTCCGCCAAACTTTTACTTACAGCTTCCCAAAATTCTCTAATATTCGGACACTCCACAAACATGTGTAGGTCATACACATTTACACATCTGCACTTCGGGCACTCCACTACCCCTTCGGCTCTGAACTTGGATAATCTGCGAGGGGTCCAATAAGCCCTATGGGTTGTAAACAAATGATTCCGCCTTAAATTTGCAGATTTAACTGTTTTGTAAAGTATAGTCATTGTTACTTGCCATTGAGTTTCCGTAGCGATGTCTGGCAAGCAATCCCTCCACAATGCTTCCGGAAGTAGAAATACACCATCCTCCGCCTCGAGTATCGACCAATACCAGAGTGACATTTCCTTCTTGTGTAAGCCTCTTGACATTAGTTTATCTTCCAGAGCATTCTGAGATCCAATCATATTTTCTGCTTTGCTTGCCCAGCTGCGGATTTGCAAGTACTTGAATTTTGAAAATCCCTGGCCCCACAAACTCTGAACTTGAGCCCAGTCCATCAATTTTCCTTCCAAAAATATGTCTCCCCAGCAGACTACCCCTGCAAGTTTAAGAAGAATCGCCAAAGCGTCAAGTGCCCACATAGGTGAACCTGGTCCATCCCATATTGGGGCCCTGTAACTGTAGTATGGAATCTTCAAAGTTTTCCTTATACTATACCACAGTACTGCAGCATCATGTAGCAGTTTCAACCGAACTTTTTTAAAGTATCTTGGGTCGGAAAATTTACACATGAATCCATGATCGTTATATTTACAAAATTTAAGCATTGCCGCATACATTTTACCAATATCCGAGGCTGGCGGTGTATCCATTAACATCCTCAAATTTTTTAATTGAAAAGCCCAAAAGTAAATCTGAACATCTGGGGCCGCCAAACCCCCCTTAACCAGCCGTCTCCTTATCTTTTTCCAGGCCAGCCGAGACCCCTTTGAGGCCCAAATAAAAGAACATATTTCACTCATCACCTTTTTAAACCAATCCTTTTTAAATTCTAAAGGGATGGTTTCAAACAAAAATGTCAATTTCTGCAGAATTGTCATCTTTATCAGGTTAGTACGCCCATATAAGTTAAGTGGTAGATGCCCCCATCCCCGTAACATGACACCTATTTCTCTTTTTATTCTGAAAAAGTTAGTTTTTGCTAGCTCCTCAAGCTTATGAGTAATCCTTACCCTCCAAATTCCATGCCATAATTTCGGTTTTATCCTTATTTATTTTGTACCCTGAAACTGATCCAAATTCTTTCGCTATATCTAATATGGCTTGTAGTGACTGATGAAGATTGGGGGTATAAATAATAATATCGTCCGCATAAAGACCCATTTTTTTTTACCATGTTTCAAATCTAAACGAGGGGATATCTTCCGTGTTTCTAATCCTGCACGCCAGGGGCTCTATGTACAAATCAAATAATAAAGGGGACAGTGGGCATCCCTGTCTCGTTCCTCGCATTACCCTAATAGATTTAGTTAGCATCCCATTAATCAGTACTTTTGATGTTGGTGAGTCATATAAAGATATCAGTACTTTAGTAAACCTGGTCCCAAGTTCTAGATGCGCCAGCAAGGCCTTTAGATAGTCCCAATTAACCCGGTCAAACGCCTTGGCGGCGTCAAGTGCTATAAGCGCCAAGGGTTGTTTCTCTGTTGTGGCCATATCTATTGCACCAATTAAAGAAAAAGTGAGCTCCTTCATAAACCGACCCTCAATAAAACCCTTTTGGTCTTCATGCACCAACTTGGGAATAACCGTACTTAATCTGTCCGCCATTATTTTCGCAAATAGTTTGTAATCGCAATTTAATAGCGAAATAGGTCTGTACGAATCTGGATGTTTAGGGGATTTCCCTGGTTTCGGTATTAAGACAATAATAGCCTCATTCCATGAAAGCGGCAGGGATACCTCTCCTAAAAAGATACCATTGAAAAGTTGGCAAAGTAGAGGGCTTATTATCTCAACTAAACTTTTATACACCTCTACAGGTAAACCGTCTGGTCCCGGCGCTTTTCCTTTCTTCCCTTCTTTAATGGTATTTACGACTTCATTCAAAGATATTTCCCTATTTAATACCTGCTTAAATTCAGTCGGGAGCGGGTCCAACAAATGTAACCAACCTCTTATTGCAGTTGCCTCTGGTTTTAACTCTTCTTTATATACTTTTAGAAAATATTTATAAAATACCTCCACGATTTCTTTGCTGTCTGTAATGCTTAGATTAGCTTCTGGAGATATTATTTCTTTAATACAACTACGAACCTGCTCTTGTTTGGCCTTCCAGGCTAAAAGTTTTCCACATCCCTCACCATAACTGAAATGTGCCACCTTGCTTGCTTCCCATTTCTCTTTAATTCTGTAATTAAGGGTTGCCATTAACTCTAATTTCCAATTTTCCAGATTCTGCAAGACTCGATCGTCACTACCGGAAATCCTGGCACTAATAACCTCTGCCTCAGCCGCCCAAATTTTTTCCTCCAGTTCTGTAATTTTACTGTGATAAAGTCTCCTCTTGTTTGCTCCAGCTGCTCCCAACCTCCCTCTCAAGAATGCCTTACAAGCTTCCCAAACCATATCAGTACTTGCCGACCCAAGGTTGCTATCTACAAAACCTACTAACTCATCCCTGATTATTTTTAAACTTTCCTCATCTAGGAGAACTGTCCTGTCCAACCTCCATGTTGTCTCCCCCCTATCCATTTCTAGTTTCAAATTCAAAAAAACAGCTGAATGATCTGATATATGTACTCCCACATGTCTCACCTCAGTTAAAAAATCCTTCAATCTAAGATCCAGAAGATAATAATCAATACAGGATCTGTGTCTGTATTTTTTATTATAGTACGTGTACCCCAACTGTCTACCTTTCTTTACCCTCCATATATCACAAAGCCCAAATTGAGTCATCATCCACCTTAATTTTGCAGTCATTTTAGAATTTGTTAAACCCCTGGCGTTTACAGATCTATCTAAATTATAATCTAATACTACATTAAAAACACCTACCATGATAATTTTCCCCGTAAAGTCTACTAACTCCCGGGCTATTGTTTCTAAGGGAACATCATCATCCACATTTGGACCATAGTAGCATATTATAACAAATGATTCTCCTGCCATTTTTATTTTCAAAATCAACCACCTGCCCCTCGGGTCTGCCCTAAAACATTCAACACAGAAATTTAGGCCTTGTCTAATCAGAATCGCTACACCTTTCGTGACTAAAGTTTGAGGCGTATAACCTGAATATGCGATCCATCTCTGAGCCAGCAACATTTCTTTACATTCATCTCCCGTTAAATGTGTCTCCTGTAATATGATAATTTGAGCTTGTGAGTCTTCTAAATATTTTATTATTGCTCGTCGCCTATGTTTAACCCGTAACCCGTTAACATTCCATGACAAAATCCATGGTATTAGCGCCACTCATACCATTCAAAAAAAGTTGCTGCTATATTAGACCGGCTAACAATGAAAATTTTTCCTATTTTTCCCCCTACCCCTTCCAACCCCCAGCCCCCAAACCCCTCTTCCCCCCCCATGCCCCCTGGAAAACCCTCCCAATTTTCCCAGTGGTAAAACAGCCCATTGGGATGCCAGCAAAGGTGCTGCAAATTAAATAGACATTTTTTGCAATAATTCCTTTTATATAGTAAGGTTCGGTACACAATCCTCTTATCCCTGGAGCTTATACACCATCCTGCCCCCCTGACTCTTGACATTGCGCTATAAAAGTATCCACTTCCTCTATTACCCTAAAGGAGTACATCTTGTTCCGCCACATAACTTTAAAAAATGCTGGGAATTTGAGCTGCACTGTAGCTCCCAGTGCCCTTAAAGGATCAATCCGTTTTCCTAATTCCCACTGCCTATTTGCGGTGGCAGGAGATAAATCAGATCTAACTTCAATTTTTACTCCATCCAGTAAAATAAACTGTTTTTTCAGGGCGGCAATTAGGATTTTTTCTTTTAAATCAAAGGTAAAAAAATGTATAAGAATCTTCCTGGGTTTGGAGCGATTTGGATTCAATCTAAAAGGATCTCGATGGACCCTCTGAATATCAGCTAGTATATCCTCTTCCCCAACATCCAAATCCAACTCTCTTTTCAACAAATGTGCCACAAACTTTTTTATATCTGAACCTTCCTTTCCCTCCGGTAATGTCAGAATTTTTAAATTATTGCGCCTTTGCATATTTTCCAGCCTCTCCAGTCTATCTTCTTGTACCCTTTCTCTGATTTTAATTTCATCAATTTCCTTGCGGTTCTCTGCAGCTGATTTTTGCAACTTTTTGGTCTCGGCTTCTAACTCCTCTGTACGGGAGCTTAATGCATTTAACTTGGCCTCCAATATTGTACATGAGGCTTGGATACTCTCCTGGTTTACCTTTGAAATCTCGAAGCCTTTATGCATGTCTAAATCTAACTTTTTAAGTAGGGCAATTACTGAAATATCCATATTTAACATCTTTAAATCTTCATCGTCCTTATCTTCTGTAGGAGCACAGTCCAACTGATTAGGAGTTTCTTCTTGAGCTCCTAGGTCCTTTGCTTTCTCCAGCACTATGCCTATCGAACTTTGAAGATTAGACTCGACTGAACTATTTTCCTGATTCTCCTGATCCCCCATTCTCTGTTCTTCCATGTCCGGCATAAGCATTTGATATCGATTAGGACTTAAATGTTTGGACCAGTCTAATAATGAATCCTCGATTTCTCCTCATTTAGCCTCCTCCTCGTCGGAGAGAGAAAGCTCTACTGTCTCTGTGGAGTTTATTAGGGGCTTAAGAATTAAAGTTTTTGAGATCGCTTTAAAATAGGAAGTAAGAGAGGGGGGAATTTTTGGTTTGTTCTCTGCTAGCTTAGTTTTTCCTTATTTATTTGCTCTCTTAAAACTCTTCTAGCTTTGCAGTTTTTCTGTAGTAACTATCTGTACCTTTTTTTTCTTGACTTTATTAATTCCGCAACCTTGCTTCACCCCTTCCTCTCCAACCCCTCTCCCAGCACTTCTCAGTGCGTATCCCACTATCCTACAATCTGGCTACTCTACCAGTTTTTGTACGTCCAAAGCCGGTGAAGCCTGTGAAGCAGGTATTTCAGTCTCGTTTTCTCCTGATTTTAACACACTACCCCTTCCACAGCCCCCTTTATTTTTGTATCCAATTTTTGCTACTGCTCGTCGGCCTCTTCCCACCTCCAATGCCGCTTTCCCCCAACGCCCCAGGTCTGTCTGCGTTGGACTAACAACTGCCCCCGCAATAACCGCTTCGTTTTGTTCCACGTTATTAATCACAGTCACCGTACCGTGTGTATCTTTAACCCGGCTTCCCGCCATGCATTTGTCCACCACTATTGTCGCTGCGTTGTCTGTAATCAAAAACTCGCATAAACCCAATCTCGTACCCTTTACCTCTATGCAAGCTCTTTTCCTCGTGTTCGCAATCTCGGTACCGCTGCCTTACTCTCTCAGTTTCCTCTCTGAAAACCACCACCAACAGCCGCCGTCAGCGATCCTCCAAACCGCCAAACCGCCGCAACAGCCGGCAGCCAATCCCTCGAAGCCAGACCCGATTAGCCGATTGCAGCTCATAACCCCCGGATCAGCCCAAACAAGAACACATTATAACCTCCAAAACCGGTATTGTACAGAAAAGCGCAACGGTCGGAAAGTTCTCCCGGATAGCCCTGCTTAAAACGCAGATCGGGGAGGCTGGTTTTTAGTACTTCCACTGCTGCAACTTGCTCCGCACCCGTGACCCGCTGCTAGCCGGCCGCCATGCTTACCATACTATAGAAAACAGCACCTACTTCTTACCTCGTACTACACTTAGGTTAGGTACACTGGGGTAGAACTATTTAGAAGCACCAGCAAGTATTCACATTTTAGCCTGTGTTATTTATGTATGTTTATATGAAAATATGTCAGAGCTAAAAAGACCATGCTATTGCAGTATTGTTTCTTCTTACTGCTTACTCTGAACGTATTATATTTTGCATACTGTCTTGTGATTGGAACAGCTCATATCTCTTGCATGAGAAATAAGACTGGTCAACAAATCCTTTTATTGAAATGCCCATCTATCTATTTCTGTGTAACTCTAAAGAAACTAAGCATGCACAATTTTACTGAGTGAAACTGTTATCTATTGCTTCCATGATTCTGAGAACTGTTCCGATTCTAAGGGAAACAAAGTTGCCATGTTTATGCGGTTGTCAGAAACTATTCCCTTCTTGCTTATTTGAGAAGTTTTTAGTGACCTCTGAGTTAGCTGGCACACAAGGTAATTAAGTTCCATATACTCGATAGAGGCATGCTGACCTCAATCCTATGCAAAAAGTATAGTGTATATTATTCCAATGCGCAGAGCCGATATGGTGAAATAGGAACTACACTACATGGTGCCCAACGGTTTGGTAAGGCACTAATTTAACGCTAGATACTGAAGTAACTCAGTTGTGCTTTTCTCAGAGACCCCTACTCATAATGCTCCATAAGACTTCTGGATTGGGTAGGGATAATATCTGCCATAGTTGAGTAGGACAAAAATCCTAAGTATTAGCTGTTTGTTTTGTTCAACATTGAAGGATACAGTGTTCCAAAATATTGTGCACCTTATCTTTGTTTCCTTGAAACTTGCTCTGCATTTTTCATTAAACAATGTCCAGTAGCGAGGACAATAACACCGGGACCGGTGGAGCTGTGGCTGACCCAGTCGTAACAGTTTTCAATCATACAGGTTTTAATGAAACCGATGAGGATGTTCTTAACATCCCTCCAAATTTAAGGAAAGCCATCACTCTAAAACTTATAAAACATGGCCTAACACTGAGAGGTGTTAGAGCAGTTTTCGTGATAGAGGCAGATGAATCTTTTCAGAAAGAGGTATTCTACTCATGGATAGTATTCCCAGAATCAAATCCAGTAAAAAAAAAATTCACTTCTACAAAGAAGATGAACCACCTGAGGAAGATATTCCTTTCGAGGATGTTAAAATTCCACTCACCTACCAGGATCATCAGCTCTGGTTTAAAGGCGCCCTAAAACATTACAATCACATTACCAGGCTAGGTCCACTAGATAGACCAGGAGCAACATGGCCGAGTTTAGCAGGCTACACACCTCATCCTGACATCGAAGATATGTCAGACAATGAATTACTTACTCAACTAAAGGAGTTAATAAAAATTTGCAGACAATTAGTCCAATATGTCATGCGGACTTTCAAAGTCCATTCACCATTGACTATTCCAAATCAAACACCTCAACAGGTTAATACTCTAAAATTTACTCCACAGACTTTATACGCAGTCATGGGTAAAATCCCCTTAAAACGTGAACAAATTCCAATCTGGATATCTCAAAAAATTACTCAAATCGAAGCAGTATTTCCTAATACTAGACCTTATGAGAAACACAGAATTCTAATAATCTGTTTACCAATGGTGATCACACCACATCTGAAAGACTGCACCACTTGGCGCACAGTCTTTGCTGCCATCTACACTAAAACGCATGGTGTTCATTCTATTGCGGTAATATCTGATGTCCTTAAACAAATTCAAAATGAATATGGGGCAGAGCCTGCTCTGAATTTAGGTACGAAATTACTGAAAAACTTCGACCAGGTCTCAACAATAATATTATCTAATATTAAAGGGGAGGCAGCATCTGTGGCGATCCACCAACGCTTAAGGGAATTTGATGTAACAAAAACTACTCAGAATAATTGAAAAATCCTATGAAGAATTGGGAAGAGACCGTTTAGGTGGAAAACCTTTGAAACCACAACTGTCTGGAGTTCCTGAAAAGGACTCTATTAAACAAAATACTACATCTTCTAAAAAGAAGTGGGAAAATAACAAACAACATTCAAAAGAGAAACATTCTCAATCCCGAGGTAGGTGGCCTCAAAAGGAGCCCTCTGAAAAGAGGTATAACCTCAGGAATAGGGATAATTTTAAAAAACCTGACAAGTATCAGGATACTGATACACGTTGCTCTCGTACCTTTCAGATATCGTCACAGACGCCCGAAAGAAGAGGACGGTCAGATCAAAGAGAAGAACGTGTAAAGTCCAAAGACGATCAACATGTTCAGAAAAATAAATCAAAACCTCAATTCTCCAAGAAGAAGGTAGCATGTCTGAAAATCAAACATGCAGAGAATTCAGAGAACACAACTCAAGAATGGAGAATGGTCTGAGACAATGCTCGACAGTGTAGAAGAAGTAACAATAGCTCACCAGAATCTTAAGGAACTTCTGGAGACAGTAGACTTGAATGAGTACATACAAGTAGATACTGTAGACATCAGGGTTAGTTCTCCACAAAAGGTATATGAAATAACAGTCCAGATGGAGAGAGACATACCAAGAAAAGTGAAAGCACTCTTTTGGGTTGGGATATACTTCTAGCAGAACAGGACAGGCCACCAGAATTTATTAGGGAGTGCCCACATGGCGAAAACATCATTATGCCAGCCTTCTCCAACCATGTTCCAGTACATTTATAATATGCTTATGCCAGGAAATGGGCAGTTGCCCAAGCCCAAGCATTATATAAAAATTATGTAGGATGGGATAAGGACTCACAAGATCCAGTTAAAAAATCAACCAACTGCACAAAGGCAGTATCCCATAAAGCAAGAAGCTGATTAACTTATTAACATCTTCATCAATAACTGCATTGAGTGCACTAGAGATTGCAGTACAGAACGCCGCCAGACAGCTGACTAAGACGTAGCCAGCCCAGTACAGACACCATTGTCAGACAGCATTAGACTATCTACGTGCAGACATCCTTTTGGAAAAATGCAGTCCCAAAAACACTAAGTCAAGGTTCCTATGGATGTGGCCTCAGCGCTCGGCTGGCGCTCGAACTGTTATAAAAGATTTTCGAGTCTTTATCAGCACATATACGATAGGCACACTACACTCTGACCAAAGGGTAATTAAAACATGCACCTCCTCAATGAACAATCCTTTGATTCTTGTATCCAAACCAGACAATACATATCGTCTTGTTTTGGAGAACAGACATTTGAACACTTGTTCTAAAACATTGCAGTGCATAATGCACATAGTACAGCATTATTAAATAACATTGTGAGTACAAAATATAAAACCACATTAGGCATTTCAAATGGTTTCTTTTGTTAACACTTAGCACCTGAAAGCAGGTACTTAACAGCTTTCTCACTAATGAGAACTCAATTTCACTTCTGTTGACTCCCACAAGGGTTCAAGAACAGCCTGTGGTTATTCTCAGCAAGAGTAGCAGAGTTACAGCAAATTTATGATGACGAGGCATTGTCATATGTCGATGACATCTATCTGACAGACAATGACCTGGATAGGCACTTGAGCAGGGTGAATACCATCATATTGAGGGCTACAAATTCAATTTCAAGAAATCAAGAATTTCCCACTTAAATGTCCTTTTCCCAGGCTATGAGCTTTCAAGTGAAGATAAAAGCCTGGCATCTAACTTTTAGAAACGTGTGCGCTGCTCCAACCTCCCAAAACGCTGAAAAACTTACAGTAGATTCTAGGTTTCCTAAATTTTGGAAGAACTTACATTCTAAGTTACGCAGAAAGGGTTAAACCTCCCTACGAATTAATCAAACCTGATTTCAAAATCAAAAATTGGACACAGGAACACACAGATATCCTGCGTTCACTTCAAGCTGACATGTTAGCAACAAATCACTTGCAAACACTCGTAAACGTACGCAATTTAGTGATCCGAATCATTCCGGGTCAATGCGGATTCGCCTACTTAACTTTTAATGAAGGTGAAAAAGTACCAATTGCAAACAAATCACATTTGTATACACAAGCGGAAATGCTCTTTACATCAACAGAAAGAATTCTTAGAGCAGTTCAAACTGCTGTAGGAAAAGAAAGAGCTCCAGATTGGGGGGAATGCATAATTGTCATGACTCCAGTACTAGCCTTAGAGCCCGTTACAAAAGCAAGCATTCCGAATGAAAAAAGCTTCACATCCAAGATGGATACAATGGGTTAATTCTCGTGCTGCAACAGATGTTGAATATGTTTTTGATCCTTATTTAAAAACACAAGCATTCCTGCAATACAAACTCGAATGTCCCCAGCCTACTGAGGTTCTCCCTCTTGATCAGTACGAATTTATATTTTATAAGGATGGATCGGCACAACCCGCAACGGAGGGTAAGCAAGCTTACAGTGCAGCACGCGCGATCGTTAAAAGTCGTATGCGCGATGGCAAATTCAGACCTATGGTCACGAAAACGCAATCACTAGGAGATTGTACAGCTCAGCGGGCTAAACTACAAGCATTCAAAATGGCACTTGAAAATACCGATCACGAATTCCCCACACTCATAGTGTGCGATTCACTTAACTGTGTTCAATCTTACAATGATTATTTGCAGAACTGGCTTCAAAATGGTTTCAAAGATGCAAAAGGTGCCACAATAAAGCATGAAACACTTTAGGAACAAGTAGTTCAGTTACGAAACGGACTACAAAACACTCACGTGATACACACACTGAGTCATCAAGGTGATGGCGTTCATGTTGCAGGGAATTCATTGGCTGATGAAGCCACGAAGGGGGCTGTGCAAACAGCTTCTGTATTTGCGATCACTCGTTCAAAAACGAGAATAGACAGAGAGTTATTACTGGCTGTCAATGCTTCAAGCAAAGGCAGCGGTGCATCGTTACCTAAAAAGTTTCCACGCAAATTCTCGTATATAATTGATGCAAACAACGTTTCGTTAACTCATATCCCTGGAGTGGGGGATAGGGTAATTCCAAACATGGAACGTAGAGCAGCTTTGATTTATGAAGCACATCTTGGGGAGGGTCTGTCACATCAGAGGATCTCTAAAACAATATTGACATTTAAAAAGATGTACTGGCAGCCAGGGATGAATACACTGATTAACATCTTCATCAATAACTGCATTGAGTGCACTAGAGATTGCAGTACAGAACGCCGCCAGACACCTGACTAAGACGTAGCCAGCCCAGTACAGACACCATTGTTGGACAGCATTAGACTATCTACGTGCAGACATCCTTTTGGAAAAATGCAGTCCCAAAAACACTAAGTCAAGGTTCCTATGGATGTGGCCTCAGCGCTCGGCTGGCGCTCGAACTGTTATAAAATATTTTCGAGTCTTTATCAGCACATATGCGATAGGCACACTACACTCTGACCAGGGTCCTGCGTTTAGCTCTCGAGCTTACAAAGAAACCATGACCAGTTTGGGGGTAGCATTGCGGTACTCCTCTCCATTCCATCCTGAGGGATAATATGTTGTGGAAAGGAAAAACCAGTACATAAAGCAGTGTATAACAGCTAGGGTATTAGGTTTGGGTGATGAGTGGGTAAAACATCTTTATGGGGTCCAACGGTCAGTAAACAATTTTCCAAGAAGTTCTCTAGGGGGTGTCACTCCATATGAGGTCCTGTTTGGGACAAGAATGTGGGTCCTAGATCTTGATTACAAAGGTACAGTGGTGGAAAAATAAACCTTTCGATATCAAAGATTGTTTGGCTGTTTTACAGGACTTAAATGAACTAAGATCGAAACAAAGCAATGTGTTCCTGAAGCCAACGACCACTGGGGAAAATCAAGCTGTCCCAGCAAGGCCTGTCTGGATCCCAAAGCTTGGGGATCTAGTCAGAGAGAAGATCTCGGATGAGAAGGAAATTTGGGCCTTCTTACAGACAACCAGTACTTGTCCTAGCCAACCACGGATCAAGAACAGTACTTCGACCTCATCAAACCACACTATGTGCTTAGCATCATAAGCAGTAGGCCATGTGGACATCGACCAAGTAGCAGAAAGACTGCTCTAGCTATTATCCAAGAGGTTCAAACTGAAAGACTCATCACCTTCGAAGAGTCAGAAGTGAGAAATGAAGGACTAAGCAACAATGCTATGGAACTTATGCCTCTTGAAACTCAAATAACAGTTTGTACTGATACACCTGTCTACACTAACATAACACGTGATCAACTGGTTCCAGCGATTTCAATGAATCCTAATGCAATTCCAACCATTGACAGCAGGGCGGGACTGGGGACCACAACCGGGCCCTGGCAAAGTGCTCGGCCGGCCCCCCTCCCCACTCGGGGGAGTTGGAGGTGCCGCCGAGCTCTTTGACGGTGCCAGTTTTCGGCAGTTTTTGGTACAGGGCCGATTTTGCAGCTATGCTACAAGAACGGCCCTGTAACAAAAACGGCCCCCAGGGAACCAAAACCGGCCCCCACCCGTGCGGCGCACCGGGGGATTGCCCGGTGCCCTGCTATGGCCAGTCCGGCCCTGATTGACAGACCTGCCTCTGGCTATTTCACTAACTTTGATATGTTTTCTGAGGATCCCAGTGAACCTGAAAAGACAACAGCAAAAACAACTTTCAAAGAACAAGCAACAGACTTTTTTCATCTCCTGAAAAAGACTTATCTGGTTTCACCATGGATTCAACTTTGAATTGTTCCTGGAATATTTTTCTTTTTGCTTTGGCTAGCTTTAGTAATGACTATGAGTATACTGATAAATGGAAGATATATTCAGGACACAGCAAGTAAAAAAGTGAACTTACTTCTGAAACCTCACAAATAATCCCATCCTGAAGCAAGAGACTTATCAGCAGTGAACATCACAACCGTTCCTATACAAGATGGTATAGTTTGGGATAAAACTGAATATGACATATTCGGCCCGTCTGAACTTTTGAACATTCCACACTTATTTAAAATTTCATTAAGTGACTTTATTACCTCTGGTACCTTTTCTGATGATTGGGACTTCGAGACTGTTAATAACTTGATGTCGGATCTAGAAAAATCAGCTGCATTCTCTGATCATGATTATTTGGAGGGTACATCAGACTATGAACAGCTTTATTGTTACAACCACTATGGTCATCATTTCTTGCATAAATCTGCAACACCTAGAAATGTATTTATGTATAACCAATGGGAATTCTGTTCTTGAGGGATAGAATGGCGCTGTACAGGAGAAAGACAAGTGATGTGAGGATGAATCCCACACCCACTTGTACATCGCAGAAGCTCTGACGCGTTTAAGGCCGTGCATGAAGTTGTTATCATTCAACTCTATTTTTTAAACAGCAAATACTGATGATGATGTACGGTTCTGTGTTTTAATGTGCACTTAGAAGGAAACGAAAGCAATTCAATGAGGTAAACAGACTGACACCAATACTTTGAATAGGTTTTTGAGTAATTTAGTATTACAGAACACAAATTCAATATATAATCGTGCACTCGCTAAACAGAGTTCCAATATTGTCGGCATGTATTACCCTCGTGCTACCAAGGATGCAAAACTCCAGTCTTGACATTTTCTTTCAGAAACTATTGGTTTCAGGAGCCGTATCATGATAATATTTGATAAACTACACTCGAACTGATGTGGTCTGTGTATTTCTTTTTCTTGACTCCAGGGCTTCATTAACCCAAATATCTCAGAGTTAGTGCACGAGTTGCAGACACAGATGAGTGGCCCAGCGGTGAGCAGAAGTCTAGATGCCTCGAATGAGGAGGCAGATGCCCACGGTGCTACTCTGGTCATGCTGTAAGTCTTCCTGAATCCTTCAGCAGTTTTTCGGGTGCTTCTGGATTCAGGTGCTTACTGATGGTCTGCTTCTATGGGTCACAATCCGCTAAGCCACACTGTGGCTCCCTGCTTCAGGGCGACGATCCTCTCTCTTCACCATGGCCCCCTCCTTGCATAAATGGATCCTGAACAAAGGTAGAGTCCTTCCAGGTCACAACACCTTACAGGGAGATGGTGTCAGGGTTGCGGATCATTCACCCGTTCTGAGGTTCCACCACTTTCCTTTGGGATCTCAGCCCCCTGGCCATAGCCCCCTAAGCAATGGCTGCACACACATCTCAGCCCCCGCGCCATAGGTTATATTGCCTTATCCATAACTTATGCCCCAACTTTTCCACTCAAGCATTGGTTCCAAATCTCCCAGATCTCAGCACCCAAACTCTTCTGCCAACGACCTCACTGCTGGGAACGTCAAGGGAACATCACTAGTAAGTATCACAAATCGTCAGCATAAGCCATTGTTCTAGACTTCATATTATGAACTCTGATTGGATTAATATTCATGCTCAAATCTAATTTATTGAGAAACAACTCAATGTATAATGCGAAAAGCAAGGGGGAGCTTGGGCACCCCTGCCGGGTACCTCTACTAATACTGAATGATCTTGACTTCTGTCTAGAAATGCAAATGACATCTCCCGGGGATTTATAGAGAGCCTTAACTGCTTGAATGAATTCAGTGAAGAACCCCTTCCATTGCAGGAATCACCAGAATCCTTCACGCATGGGGAACAGACCACTAGGGGCGGAATCAGGAAAGTCGCGACCAGGAAAAGAGATACACCCACCTTTCATGTTTTTCACAGTGCGACAAGGAGGTGGAGAGGGGAGGAGTTGACCCCGGAAGTGCTGTTTCGCTACGATTGAAAGAGAGGCGAGACCAGGAAGAGAGGTCATTGAAGAGCGGTACGAGGAGTCGAATGCGGAATTGGAGCAGGACGCAGAGCAGAACGCTGGATGAGAGGACAGAGACTGAAGTTGCGATGAAGAGAAGACAGACGACCACTGGACTGAAGAGTGGTGGCGTCCACCGGAGGAGGCTGAAGAGCGGCCCCAACTCAGGAGAGTTGCGGTGGAGCCGGTGAGTAACACTGGTTCTGGGGAAAGTGGTTTGGAGTAGACGAGTGAGGCGTGGAGGAGGGTGGTTAACAAGCACGGGTCAGGAGAGGACAAAGCCTGCTAGAAATTTTGGGCACAATATCTTTAACTCCCAGCACAGCACCCTGAGATTCGTGTACCTTTCCTCTTCCCCCCCCAATCGTGACTTCCTTCTCAAAGTACATGAACCTCGGATAATACCTAGGCATCTCCGGGTGTAGGTGACAGGTTTTCCATTCACCCTTTATTGCCACAATATCACTCACAGCCTTCCTTTTCTTTCCTCTCTGCGAGCCTCGGGGTGAAGCCAGCACAACGGACGAGCCAGAGCACCGCCCCTGAACATCGGCCCTGTAGAGGAAGGAGCGGTTCAGGCATTTCCAGGTCTCCAACCCGGGAGAGAGAAGACTGAACAAGAGGAAGACCACCCAAACCCTGTCGTAAAACCTTAGACTGTGTCATCTGATAATAAAGTACCAACCGTTAGACAATACATTCAGCCTCCGCATCTGTATATCCGCCCTGCCCTTCCACAATTCCCCAATCCACCTGGCCATGTAAGCACAATATGACTGACCCAGCAACGGTTTTCTTTCAAAAGTCCAAGATCTCTGTTTTTTAAAAATTGGTGCTTAGTGGTAATTCTAATAAGAACAGTTTATGATCTGAAATAACCCTAGGAGAGATCTCAATTTTAGCAGTCTCAGCAATTTGGTTAGAAACAAAAATAGAATCCAAACAAACTAATTTGGTATGAGGAGCTGAAGAAAAAGTAAACCCTGAATCATCCTGTCTATGCCTATGCCAAACATTAGCCAGCCCATGTTCCCTAACTAAGCCTTGAAGAGCTTTAAAGACTCTTGCTTTCCTTCCCTGATATGGGAGATTTCCAATTGAATCAAAATCACTATCTAAATGGATGTTAAAATCTCCACAGAAAATTAAGGGGTGCTACCATTATGCCAATTCTACACTCAGATTGTTCATACCATCCTGATCATCCTGGTTAGAGCCATAAATAGAGCAGATTGATAAAGGTGCATCATTAGCTATAATTTCTAAAATGACCCGGCCTCCCAGGCTGTCTTCCTTTACTCGTTTGCAAAATCCAATACCTCGTTTTGCCAGAATAGCCACCACTTCAGTTGTACCTTGTCGAGGGCAGGCGAACACCTTGAGACCCAAATCACTCATGCAGCTACGTTTATTCCAGGGCATATGAGTCTCTTGTAAGCATAGCACATCGACCTGCATAAATTGGAGAATTTTAGCTGTCAACCCTCTCTTTTTCCTCTCATTAAGGCCACATATATTCCATGAGCAGAAACACATTATACACATCATCTCGGTACATACGATACTCCATCTCAGGTGTTACCAGCCCAGACCAATAAACATAGCCAATTAAATCAAACATTTTTTTCTTTCTTGCATAGAAAAAGATGCCATGATCATATGTAAAGAAAAACAGTAGTTCCATCCCCCACTCCTACCTAACCCCCTCACCTCCTGTCCCCCTTCCCTCCAGCTTCCTCCCAAGTGAGGCATAAGGACCTAGGTCCTCTGTGATGGAGAGCTGTTAGTCAGTCCTCCCCTGGCCCTCCATCCCCCCCACAGAGCAGAAAAGGTCCAAAAAAAAGAAGAGATCGGATGGAGATAAAAGAATCTATTATATCATTAAACCTAAACATCAGTGGCCTTCAAACAGCTTATATGAATCAGCAAAAAGATTATGTTCAATTGTCCACCTCAGTTCGATTGCAGAAAATTGGAAAAAAATGGTGTCTGACCCTTAAATATAACATTCAGTTCAGCAGGATTTAGTAAGAAAATCTGTGCCCCCTTTGCCTGAAATAATGGAATCAATTCTCGAAGATGCTACCTTTTCTCTACTTTTGCCTGACAGAAATTGGGTGGCATAAATAATTTGCATCCCTTTCCTGTGCTCTTTCTAGCCAGATCATATACTGCTTCACAGGCTAAAAATGTGTTCAGACAAATCAAAATGGCTCTAGGTCTATCAATAGACTATCCCGTTTTTATAAGTTGATTAAAAGGAAACCTATGGGCCCTTTGCAGTTCCACTGCCCAGTCCCATTGAGTAAGTTCAGGAAATGCTTCCGAAAAGACACAAACTGCCAAACTTCAGTACCCTTCCCACCTTCTAGGACACCTACAACCCGCAGATTGTTCCTTCTGGAATGATTCTCCAACGCAGCCAGCTTACATATTGTGTCGTCTATCTGTGCTTTCAAGGATTCAGTAATAGTCTTTTGAAGAGCTAGCTCATCCTCCAATGTCGAGATTCGAGCTTTAACCTCTCCAAATCTAGCTGCAAACTCTGAGCATGTCTTTGCTACTCTGCGTACTGAGTTCTGTCATTTTTGTGAGCTCTCTTGCTGGGTCTCCTCTGTATGGGCCATTATACTCTGGTAAATAGTAGAGAAAGTGATTTCCTCTTGAGCCCCTGTGTTTGAGCCAGAAGTCCCCATAGAGATTCCTCCAGCCACTATTCTTTGTCACTCAATTTTGGGCAAAATAAGTAGTCCCAAACCAGTGAGCCAGCTGTATCCAAGGCTTTATATGCCAGGATTTCAACTTGTTCCCTGTGTTTATGAGCGGTTCTGGGGGTTAAGGAAGAGTCATCTCCTGTCTCCCCCTTTTCCAGGCGTCAAGTATTCAAGTCACTTTCGTATTCAGCCTAGACTTTTCCAGGACTTTCAACCCCCGAAGTGTTAGAGGGATCTGACATAGAATAAAACGTATCCCCCGAATCCCCCTCCTTTGCGAGGCTCATGGCACGCTGATCTGCATTTTGTAAGACCAGATCTTCTGCTTTAGCCCTCTTATTGAAACTGCCTGCAGGTTTCCGACTGGTAGTTTCTTTTTCCAGCCCATTCATTTGAGAAATAATAGTGTCCAAAACAGTTACTTTATGCTGATCCACAGGTGTTGTGTCCCTTAAAGTAGAGGGTACTGTGCTAGTCAGATCCCTCTCAGGACCAATAAGACCAATGGGACCACTCCCTGAGCCACCCCCTTTCCAACACTCTCCTTGTTCCTATTGCCAAAAGAGATAGATGCAGTACCTTGTGAGAGTGTTTCCAGGGGCAGCGCAGACGTATTTGTTGCAACATTGTTCCCGATATCTGATGTGTCTGAAGTATCCGCAGTATACTTCCCTCTGCCTGCTTGAGCTTTAAACAGAGAAGGAATCGTCTGGCGGCTATGGACAAGAGCACCTCCTTTCCCAGCTGAGCCTGGAAACGAGCCATCAGCTACCCGTCTTGCTCCCGCATTACCTACTTTCCCACAGATAGCCTTCGTTGGACTCCCAGCACATGTACCTGCACCAGCGGGAGGCCCCCAGGACCTAATGCCCTTAGCAGTAGTCTTAAGAGGCATTGAGAGGACCGGAGAAAGCAAGCAAGTAAAATCGGCTGTATTCCGTATGCAATGGGGGCCCGCGCTAATCAGTCTTGAGGGTGCAGGAAACTTCAATCACCACAAACAAACTCTCCAAATCATGCCGCTGCAGGTTAAAATGAATTCCTTTCTTCATTGCCTGAAGACGTATAGGAGAGGGGGGGAGTTGAACCAGGAGAACGCCGAAGATTAGCTCATTCGGCCGAGCGTGTGGCCTCCATTTTGCCTCAAGAGAATACGTGTATCCTTCAACCCCTTTCTTTATGATCCCTGTAAGAAATAAGATTATTAGTTGGGGGACATGTTAGTTCATCACAAATCATAAAGACACTATTCTTGTTAGGACCAGTAAAGATTTGAGTAATTTAAACCTGAGCTCAACCCTTGGTAGCTGTGGCACAGAGCAGACAGTCTTAACTTAAAAAATTCGTAAAGCATTTAGAAGTGCCAACTCAGTTAAAAAGTTGAAAACACAATACAAAATACCCTTAATCCATTTCCAAAAGTAGAAAATATTTTAATGAACAAAATGCCCTACAAATGACAAAGAATCCAAAAATGGGAAACAGACATATGAAATTGTTATGTTTTACATAAAAAATAGTGTAAAAAAGTGCAAAGCACCAACTGAAGGCAACTGTTAAAGTTAAACCAGGACAAGGGTAGGGCTTAAGTTCGACCGAGAGGAAGTACATGTCGGACAGGCAGAAAAGGTTCATTCCAGTCAAAGGTTTTACCTTCTAACTTATTCTCTGAAATGGAGGTCAAACATTCTCAGTGGGGCAAGGCAGCAGGCTGTGGCTGAGATGGGTTCTAGGAGCCTAAATAGCCATGGGACAAAGTCTCGGTAAAGCTGCTGCCTTTGGTGCGAAATACAAAATTTCCATCCAAGGAAAGTACCTTGCCAGCTTGATACTTTTGGCGCTTTCATCTTGCTTCGGGCTTAGTCACTTTTTTCTATGAAGCTCTGATTGCACCAGTGAGGTATGGCTGCAAGCTGCATCCAAACAGGGCTCCAAAAGGATGGCCTACCTTTCCACAATGATCAGCTGAAATTGGTTTACTGCTGTGGAAAAGTGCTGAGTGGGAGCAACCTGAATCTTTCACCCAGCTGCAATGCTCCTTCATAAGATTGACTTAGCAGGTTTGTTCCGTTCCTCCAGATGTCTTTGGAGCCAAAACGTTGGATCTAGGTATTAGGGTTAGAGAGGAAAAGTATACTCTGACAAAAAAACAAGGTTTCCAGCCTCTGAGGAACGGCACTCAAGGAGTCAGTACTTACTTCGCAGAAGCCACAAGCACGGTCCACTGCAGGTCCAGTTGAAACTAGTCATCTTGGTTCCTACAGAAAAGTGGATTTGATTTATTCTGGCTTTTGTGTCCCTGTAGCTTAACAGGATATCTGACAACTGGCCCTTGGAGTCCATTTCCTAATTTTGGGTAGAAGTGAGAGTAGGTCTATCATTTAGGCTTCTTATAGGTTACAACTGAAGGGGTAGTCCTTCCTGTGTTCCACAGTTCCAGAGGTGGGTACTGTGGCTTCCAGATTTATGCCCATCACCTGCATGTGGCTAGGGAAACTTCTGGCCCCTCCATAACCAATGGGAAAAGTTTACAGGGGTGTCTCTTTTGAATTACTTCTTGTTTTTTGTACTGTAAACTATCACACAGTGATTCCCTTTATGTAAACATGGCAGAACCTTCCCTTGTGTTGAGCTTCCAGGCAGCTTCCAGTGCACACCCTGAGGTGTGGCTGTGATAAGTGGCAAACCTTCCCTTATGGTCACTCCAGACCAGTTCTGGTGTAGCTCACATCACAGCCCCACACTATCCTTCTCAAGGAGGAAAAACCTCTCCCCACACCCAAGCCCTTTATCCACTGACTGGGATCAATGCATAACCACCCAAAGGGAAGCCATCTAGATGACACTGAGTACTTGCAGAAAGGTGCATTTGAGTTAGGCTGGTAGTAAAATAGGGAAGCCATAGAACAGTATGATGATGAGTACAGGTCAAGAGGCAAGGAGAATTTTCAGATAACACTGCTTAAGAATCCAGACATAACACAAATGGGCAAACTCCCTTCCAATATAGTGGACCACCAACCTCAAGGCGAACAACTGCGACACAAGCAACAACTATTATACATTCAAAGGAGAATCAACTTACCCCAGATAATGGATAAAAATAACCAAAAGATCCCCGGCCGGGATCCTGGCACAACAAACACAAAAGCTAAATTGTTATTTATCAACCAATACCTCACTCAAGGACCACATGATATCTTAAACAGAGGGAACATCCTGAAGCTTTTCAAATCCACCTCTGAACTGTGTCATATTAAATCCAATGATATAATTTCAATTGAATTTAAATCCATAAGAAGTATTTAACTCACTGAACCAACCTTAATTACTTTTTCAACAGCAGCAATCAAGGAGCAGGTATTTTTAAGGTCTGACATATTTAACAAATGGGGCATTAAAATAGTTCCCCAAACCGAACCACGATACCCATCAGTTCTTGCAAAATCCCCGGCCTCATTAGATAATCCTGGACCACCATCCCTTTCAATACTAAGATCAGCTAAAAGCCGATCCCCCAGGAGGGCTACCCACCCCGAAACAGAGGAGCCCAAAACCACAGCGATTGACTGGGCATGGCTGCCAGCGGCCCTGGACAGGGAAAATCACAATTGAACCGGTATTCAACCCGGTCTCTCAGTATTTCCCTTGAATATCAACAGCCTTACTCCAAAACTTCACTCCCCAGACGTGATAATGTTTTAAAAACACCACAAGGTTATATTATTGCCGGAAACATGGTGCCTGGTTAGACGTCCAATAGAAGGATATTTGGAATATAGAACACCCGCTCAGAGTCCACACAAGTCTGGCCGACCCAGCGGCGGTCTTTCAATCTACATTTCAGCCAAGTTAAATGTTAATACAGTTCAACTGACATTTGAGGAAGACTGGAGTTGCGGCATACGGACTGATAATCCCAAAAAGACTGAACAACTTATTCTGATCAACGTCTGTATTTCACCAAGCGTTACGGAGTAAAAAACCAAGTTTAATCACCTATTTCAGATCTTGTGTAAACTACAAAGTATTCACAGAAGAATAGCCTCATTAGTATCTGGTGACTATAATGCAAACCTCTTTCAAGAACTTCCTGAAGAGTATGACACACTGTGGCCAGATATTTTGGAACACACAAAACCCACCGGTAACAAACATAACAAACTCAGTGAATACACTCACGACCTAAATGGACCCTTCATCCGCTGTACCCTCTGCAAGCCAGTACAACGCAAATTACTTATAAAACCTCACAAGCCTGCTGCCCTGATACTGGCCTCACTTAACTGCCGTTCGCTCCCCAAACATGCGACGCAGATCAACCACCTCATTGAAGACCAAAAGATTGATATCCTCTTCCTCACGGAAACATGGCTCGCCCCACACTCTGAGGCAGACATGGTGCTAGCAACGCCTCCAGGCTTCCTCATTCAGTCCCTACCCCGCCCCCTAGGCCGAGGTGGCGGTGTCGCCATCATCCACCGGGACCACCTTCTTTGCAAATCTGAGGATGCACAGATCCCTGACTCTGAAAGCCTGCAATTCACAATCAAACTAGACTCGACCAACACTCTGACAGGAGTCCTTGTCTACCGCCCTCCCGGGCATCCAGGCCCTTTCGCGAGCGCTCTCCTGGACACTGTAGCAACCCTGGCCCACTCCATATCGAATTTCCTGATAATAGGAGATCTTAACATCCATCTCGAAGACCCTGCCGACCAGACAGCAGCTGACCTGATCGCTGATCTGGCAGCTCTTGACATCCACCTCCTTAATTCCGGACCCACTCATACCAAGGGTCACCTGCTGGACCCAGTGTTCACTAACACTCCATCGATGCAAGTGAAGGATTCCTCCCCCTTACCCTGGACAGACCATTTCCTAATTTCCTTCCTACTGCCAGGTTTCTTCAGGAAACCTCAAAAACCGCCCATCTACATCAGGGACAGGACCTGGTCCAGACTTCCTACCGAAGAGTGGGCCAGCATTCTTAAAAACACCAGCCCGCCACGCGCAGACGATCCGGCTGTCGCTGACAGCAATTTCAGAGAGTGGATCACCACCTCCCTGGACTCCGTACTCCCACTAAGAACTAGGGAGGATAAAAACGGAAAACCTGGGTCCGCCCCGTGGTATACCACTGACCTCCGACTCCTCCGTAAAAACTGCAAAAGAGCCGAACGGCTTTGGAGGAAAGACTGGCAGCACTCCAGCAAGGATGCATACCACAATACAGTCAGACTCTACAAAGATGCCATCAGGCACGCCAAAGCCTCCCACTATGACACGCGGATTACAGAATCTTCTAATTCAGCCAGGGAATCCTTCATAATCGTAAAGGAGCTGCTCAAAGTACCCCATTCACCGTCCTCCAGTGTCCCATCGGTGGACCGAAGTAATGACCTAGCCACGTACTTCAACGATAAAATCGCCCATATACTAGCTTCCCTCCCCCCTCCCGGGCCCACCAGCCACTTGGACAATCCGACACCCCCCAGTCAAACCGAAAGTCATCCTCGTCCTCAACTTGAGACATTCAGGCCAGTAACATGTCTGGAAGTCGAGCGAACCATGACCAAAATGAGAAGTGGTTCACCACTTGATGCGGCTCCCATCAGATTCCTCAAAACCGTTGCCCCTGTCATCGTTCCCACGGTCACGGAGCTCATTAATAGCTCACTTACCCAGGGATCTGTCCCTGCCAGCTGGAAGAGCGCGGTGGTAAAAGCACTCCTTAAAAAACCTCAGCTCGATCCAGCAGACATGGGAAACTATCGACCAATTTCTCTACTACCGGCAATCAGCAAGCTAGCTGAGAAACTGGTCAACAGACAATTGTCCCAGTTCTTTGAAACAAACAACATCTTACGGGAATCCCAAACTGGTTTCCGCCCGGGCCATGGCACAGATACTGCCCTCCTCGCCGTCATCGAGGAGGCAAGGCGCATACTGGATTCAGGAGGGTCAGTGGCAGTGATCCTCCTGGATCTCAGCGCAGCCTTCGACACAGTCAACCACCGTATCCTCCTCCATCGGCTCGCGGCAGCAGGGATCACCGGGACGGCACTTAGTTGGACAGAATCCTTCCTCACCGGACGCACGTTCCAGGTATGGGACGGCATCTACCACTCAGCCACCCTCCCCCTCACAAGCGGGGTCCCTCAGGGATCTTCCCTGAGCCCGACGCTGTTTAACACATATATGGCTCCCCTGGAAGACGTGGTGACACCATTTAACATAAAAATGGTAAGCTACGCTGATGACACTCAACTGGTCGTCTCTCTATCCCAACTAGCCGACCACCCAGAGAAACTGGCGAACTGCCTTACCCAAATACACAGCTGGATGAGTGATTCATCACTAAAATTGAATGGGTCTAAGACCGAAGTGATGCTCCTGGGAAAACAATGGGCAACCATCCCCCCAACAGTCTGGCCCGACGTATTCGGAGAAATCCCCTCCCCGAAGCGTGAAATCAAAACCCTTGGAGTATGGCTCGAACCGGAGCTCACCATGAAGACGCAAGCGGCCAAAACTGCTGGCACCTGTTTTGGGCTCATGCGCACCACCCGTAAGATCCTCCCATTACTACCTCCTCCCTCTAGGAAACTTCTCATCCAGGGGCTAGTTTTGTCCCGTCTTGACTACAGCAATATGGTCTACCTGGGCGCTCCAGAGGCCACCCTGACTAGACTACAGCGGACACAGAACGCTGCGGCCCGTCTGCTCACGAACCTTCCATCGAGAGTGTCAGCAAAACCAGCCCTCAAGGCCTTGCACTGGCTCCCTGTTCGCCAAAGGGTGGAATTCAAAGCCATGTGTACAACACACAAACTTATCAACGGATCTGGCCCTACTATCCTCAGCAGCCTGGTCACCCCCCACAAAGCATCCATATCCCTCCGTTCAGACAGTGAGCACCTGGCCAACGTCCCCAAATTCAAAAGGACCCGCACCGGAGGCCGACGATTCTCGGTGCAAGCGGCCGTGAGATGGAATTCCCTCCCACGCGCCCTCAGACTGGAAGCCAGCTACCTGACCTTTCGCAAAAAACTGAAAACGCACCTATTCCCGAAATAACTGTTCCTCCTCCCTCCCTCTCCTTACAGGATAAACAATCTCCTTACAGCGCGGGGATGCCCTTGGGTCACCAGGCGCTATACAAATCGCTAAAATAAAATAAATAAATAAATATATGGTGCACCAACTCAGTGTTCTGGGCTACACAATTCTGAATGGTCGCTTCCCTATAGATAATACACCAAACTCGACAAGATCTAATGGTTGTACTCATTCCTTTATAGAGGACACCATCTGCAACAAGTAAAGTCACCCTTTGATCAAGAATTATACCATAGCTGCACTAGGACACAGCGATCATTGTCTTCAAGTGATTACCATGTAATTCCACAGAGCACGTCAGGCCATGACATGCCTGACTTCAGAAGGAAATTAAACTGAAAACCTCAAAAGGTTGAAATGGTCAGATCCAATTATAGCAATAATAATGACCAAATGCAGAGCCCTGCAAGATTCAATGAGTATCAATGTATTCCCGCCTGCTACAGCATGGGAACTCTTCTCCTGGGAGCTGATTTAAAACTTCCCACGTACCATACGAAAAACCAAAAAAGGTAATTCAACAATGATAACAGCTGAAATTAAGAAATTAGAATCAATATGCAATAGTGCGCTAAGACAAGTACGTAGGCACCCGGGGGAAGATCACTTATTCAATATATACAACCAAACTCAAAAAGCACTTCGACAAGCAATATTTCTTGAGAAAAACAAGCACTCTTGTGGTGGTGAGCCTCAGAAAGGCCTACCAGTGCAAGGGATTCACCCTTCTTGCACAGAGTCCTCGGACCAATAGGAAGAAGTTGGCACAGAAACTGGAATAGAAAATACAGAGTTTATTAAACCTCATGAGGTGGAACCACATTCACACAACACCCTTCGGTAATGTATGACGTAGCACACTGAATGGAAGGAGCTTGGTCCTTTTATACCCACACAGGGGCTCAAAAGAAGGTGGTACAAGTACAAATGCTGGTGTTAGGTACATATAAGATCATACAGAAAATGCACAGTCAACAAGTGGGAGGAGCTTAACAATTGCTAATTCAGATGGACACATCCTGACAGTTACAAGTTGGGGACAGCTGTAAGCTCAACTGAGCATGTGCGAAGCATGAGAGGCTAAATATATCTTGTCTCTAGGCAGATTTCAGGAGCAGTTAACAGGGAGGTAGGACAGAGCACATGGCGAGCACATGGTAAACAAAATGGCTGCCAGAAATACAAAATGGATTCCACACAACGGACAAGATAGTCTCTAAATACAAGATGTCTTCGGCTAATGCTTAACCTAATTGCTGCCAAATTACAACACTCTGAGCAGTTTTGATACATGCAAGTAAAAATCACAACCCAAAATCCTTCTAGTCACTTGTTAATTCAAAAACATATAAACTAGGAGGACAATGTAGCGCTAACATCTCTGAAGCCGAATGGGTATCCTATCTAACAACCCATTTCGAAGAACCAGAAAAGGAAGATGGTCCACTGGCCAAACCTCCACCTATGGCCCGCAACTCAATTTATGCCAAATGCTAGGTACAACATATGTTGGGACACCCGGGAAATCTGCTGAATCAAGCATAAGAATGCCATCTGCAACCGATACCAAATCGCTGCTCCAGCATGAAGAACCGCCTCAATGGGCACCTACAACACTAGAGATTCTTAACGAAAGGACAGCACAAATTATAACTCAGGGTCGCTCAGATGGAGCTCCTGGGCCAAATGTTGTACCCCAGGCTCTGTATAAACAGGACACACAATTCTGGGCCAATCAACTGGCACCCCTTTTTTCTTATTACTGGACTAACCAGGTATTACCGGAATCTTGGCATGGTGCCATTATACACCCAATTTACAAAGGTGGCAAGAGATTGGACCCGAAAAACTGCAGGATGATTACTCTATTGGATGTGGAATCGAAATACAACGCAAAGCTGCTCCTTCAAGATCTGGTGTCTTGGGTTACAAAAAACCATTTCATACCTTTTAACCAGAAAGGATTTGTGCAAAAATCAGGCACCATAACCAACATGCTTGCAATATCTGTCCTGTTGGAGAAAGTGTCAGCTTCAGGAATGCTAATGCATGGCAGTTTTGTTGACTTTAAGGCCGCTTTTGACCGCATACTCCAAAGCCGATTATGGATCAAACTGCGGAAATGGGGGATTCCACCACTGCTCCTGTAAGCCATAATTGTGCTACACACTAACACATGGATTCGAATAAAACTTAGGGACGGATCGTATATCTTGAAGAAAATGCAAACATTTTGCGGAGTAAAACAAGGTTGTGTGCTGGCGCCCCTCATTTTCAATCTCTTCATTTCCTATCTGTCGGTCACTCAATGAAGTCAACTCTCATCCTCCAAAACCCACCGGGATAAGAGTTAGTAAGTTACTGTATGCGGATGATCTTGTGCTGCTCAGCCACACCAGGGTCGGCTTGCAGAGTCTACTCGATCGTTGTCTCTTTACACCACCAACTAACTGGAACTGAATCTATCAAAGACAAGGGCAATTACCTTTGGGTCAAGGAAATGCCAAGGTGGCGGTTGGCAGTACAAGGGTAAAAGCGTTGATAGGGCCGCTTCATATAAGTATCTGGGGGTCCACATGGATAGAATGGGTTCATTGTCTAATCATAGAGATGAGGTAGAGGCCAAAGCTTTGATAATCCAGGTGGCATTTAAGACCCTCGCAAGCCAATTGGCCAGCCCAAGCCTGAACCTACTTATAAGTGTCATGAAGGCAAAAATCATCAACTTCCTCGCCTATAGCCAGGAGATCATGCAAGGGAAAGACAACAGCCACGTGAACAAAACAATAACAAGCATCTTCATACAAGTGCTGAGCCTACCAGAAACGTTATCCCCCGCTCAAATACATCTTGTATTCGGTCTCCAAGATCATCAAGCTGTAAGGGCTGGAGCATTCATCAGGCTGTGCAACAAGTTGCGTACCTTCAGAGAAGAAAACCTGGAGGCCCTTTTGTGGCAGGAAATCTAAGCTGGTCAGCTTGGTAGATCCTACTGGTGTTATTTACAAGACTCTTTTAAACTTCTGGATGCATAAGAAATCTGGAGCTCCAATCCACCATAACAGGCACATAAAATTCACATCAAAAGAAAAGTCCGCCTCTGGTCTTTCCACTCAGATAGAGCCCATCTGGCACAACGTAAGCATGCCTGGTCAATCGTATCAGGGTTTAAGCCAGGGACCTGTGCACCCCAATTGTCATGTACCTATTTGGTGCCGTGGAAAAAAGATTCTTGGCCCACAGAATGGGTGATTGGTCATTCCTACATCACTTGCCAAGTTGGCGCCACACAAATACCAAGATAATGTGCAGGGGGTGTGGGAGGAGAAAGAAAACAATCAAGCATGTGGTATGTCTTTGTCCTGCACTCCTTGATGATCGAAAGATCTTGCTAAAGAGCGAATGGAACAAACTTCGCATTCACACTTGTCGACAAGATATCCTTGCATCAATAAATACGGATAACCCACTGCTTAACATCCGGTTCACCAAGTTCGTCACAAGAACAGTAAAAAGACTTATAAACAGGGAGAGCCAGCAAGCCAACAACTGTTAATCATAATTGAGAGGAATAAGTCCAATGTTGTTTTGTTGATTTACTCACTTCACTGTACCACCCAATAGCAGTGGATTACGGCCTTTTGCACATGGACTATCTTGCTTTCTTGTGCGCCCCTGGAACCTTTAAATTATTGTATGTAGGGATTTTACCTTATAAATGGAATTGCACTATTAGTGGTAACAGTCATAAACTGAGAACCACGGCTCTTAACTCTTTTTTAATCGTTTCTTATAAAGTCTTATTGTCTAGGTGAAGTTAATATGTTACTATCATAAACAAATATAGACTACCAGGTTTTTTAAATTATTTAATGATGAACTTTACATTTTCCTATTTTATGTGACGGTACAAATGCACTAAATGTACGCATTTGGGTGGATTCTAAAAATCAAAACCTACAAATAATGTAAGCTTAAACAGAGGACAGATAACACGGGTCTTCTGTTCCACGCTCAACATTGTAATGATTTGTATTAATCAAACAATAAAGTATTCTTCTATTCTATTTGAGTTGGGCTGGAAAATGATAACTTCCTAACAGAAGTCAAGCCTTATAGGGTGTTATAATGCAACCTAGTGTTTTCCTATGGGAGAGCTAGTCTTGCAATATCAAAAAACAACTTTGGATATTTTTTACTGTCAACACAAGTACACATATTCCACTATTTAAATAACATGCAGTCAGCCCTAGGTAGCATGTAGGCCCTACTTTAGGAGTGACTTGTCAATATTAAAATGGAAGGTTACATCAGGCAAATGGTTTATTTTGCCAGGTAGAATTGGCAGTTTTTAAAACTGCACACCTAAGCTGAAGGTGGCAGGCCTAGAGACATGCTTTGGAGTGTGCTTTTAGTGGTGGCAAAATATGTGCTGCAGTCCACTATTGACATTTAACATACAAGCGCTGGGTATACTTTTTCCATATACCAGTGACGTACACATAAGTTAAAAACGCCAATCAGGAGTGTTGTCAATTTCAACATATTTTAGGAGTCAGAGCGCATGCCCTGGGGCCTGTTTAGAAGTACCCCAGGGCTCAAAGTCGAAAAAGCCAGCAGCATCAGTCCAAGAAATATGGATGTGACAATGCAAAATGGATCAAACGTTTGCCATTTTTATTCAATTCCCTAATTAATTGCATCTCTTTTCTGGGATTTACACAGGCTCCACTGCCCCAAAACCTTTTCAGAACCAAAGATCCCTTTTGTAGCATGTAAGAGAGCCTTGGTCTCCCTTCCTTCAGTGTGTATGTGTGTGTGTGTGTGTGTCCTATCCAGTGCTTCTCTACCTTTACTTGCCTTCCCAAGACTTTCAATATGGTACCCACGCTTCTCCTTGTACTGAACCACACATACATTATAGCATGAACACGCAATCACATGAGCACTTCACAAAGCTATATACTATCATGATGTAGGCCAAGGGACAGTTAGGTACACAACAGCAGAGTTTTATGTGTTTGCTGGTAGGACTAAGTCCAGTAACACAGGTAAAAAGACATGTTCACTATTAAAGAATGGTATGCTGCAACTACTGCACTTATGCTACTTCAGTTACCCTTTACCACAACCATGATAACGTTGTGTGCAGCACTCTGGGCATTAATAAACACCACAATCCATGAGACAGGCCTTGGTATGGTGCACATGCATGATCTGTCTTTGCCCGTAATGAAAATTTGGTACCAAAGATCCTGATATTGTTGCAGCTGGGACACTCAGGGAAGTTGTCCATGTCCATCACCATGCAGGGGAATTGTCTGTCCCAACACTACATTTATGAATTTTCTTTAAAACCTTGAGGAGCATAGATTTTTCAATTTGTCACAAATTGTTTGGAAAATTGTTAGAAATTTAGGTTTCTGGTTGGCATAATATGCACCCTGTCCAAGCAGGAGCCACAATCCTAGTCAGGGTAAGTCAGACACCCAACCTAAATTAACCTGTGCTCATCCTCTGGTTGCTTGGCACAGACGGTCAGCCTTAACTTAAGAGGCAATTTGAGAAACATTTGAGCAACACTTAAATTACAGTAACACAATGAAAATACTACAAAAAGACTCCATACAGTTTTGAAATATAGAGAATATTTGTAAGGTAAAACAAGATAAAAATGACAAAAATCCAATAAGTAGAACTTGAGATTTGAATTTGTAAACATTAAATATGAAAACAGTGCTGAGAAGTCACTTGCGGTCAAAAGGTTACTTGAGGTAGCAAGGGATTTGTGCAAATCTAGATATCAGGCTGACCATGATGGAGGGCAGGCTGGCTACAAAACCCATGCAGTGCCCGCTAAGAAAGTAGATTGTACAGGGTAAAGCATTGAAGTCGAGCACACAATGAATCATAATTTTCCCTCAGTTGGGCCACTACATCCGAGACCATCTTCATAGATGGGGGTTTCAATATGCAGTGCTGTGTCATCATTGAACCTCATAGACGTGTTGAAGAATTGGCGCTGCATCATAATCGAGCCCCACGTCTGTATCGATTCAGCATTGAGCAGGCGTTGAGTAGCCATTCATTGGTTTTACTCATGTTGTGGGGTCAATGTGCTGATTTTTTTACAGAAGAACACACTCACAACCCATTTGTGAGGCCCAGGCCTGGAGGGGGCACCTCAGGCAAGGATAGGACTCACAGATGCAGCAGCACTGGCAGAGTTGCAAGAAGTATTTTCTTTCCCTGAGACTTCAGAAAACAAGAGGCAAATAAGCAAGCACTTGCAGAATCTTATTCAAGGATGTAGAGAGCAGGTCCAGTTCCTCTCACTCCCAGGCAAGAAGCAACAGGCAGCAGGGCAACACAGAAAAGCAAGCTGCAAAGCGGCTGTCCCTTCTGTAGCACAGCAATCAGCAGGCAGCAAACTAACACAGTAATTCAGATAGCAAAGTGGCAGTACCTCCTTGGTTCCAGGAAGTTTCTCATTTGGTGGTGTCTTGGGTTCAGTACTTATACCCAAATGTGCCTTTGTCTCCAGACTCACTACAGGGGGGTATGCCCAAACGCTAGGTCTGGGCGGTAAATTCTGTTCTGCTGACGGAATTTGCAAAATTTGTGTAATTTCGCGTTCTGCGGAGAACGCAAAATTGCCCAAAATTCTGCGTTCCGCGACTTCGTGAAATTTTTTGCTTGTTCGCGTTCTCAAAATGCGTGTTCGCAAGATATTTCCCCCCGAACACGCAAACAGTAATTGCAAACAGGAAAAAAGCATTGCGAACAAGCAATTGCGCGTGTTCGCAGAAACTTTTTACCAATTACGCAAATTCAGCCCACCCTTACTCTACGCCAAGCTACATCAATACTGTAAAAAAATGGAAAAACTTTTCGGCTACCTGTATCTATCTATTATCAGAGCTAGCTACAACATAACATTTATCTACAATTATGCAATATGCGTACAACCATTGTTTGATTGCAAAACTTGCCCATTCGACTGGCGAATTAATGTATGCCTTGCCAACATCTCAAAAATCGCTCCAGATATCCAGCAGGTAATGGAGTATCTTGAATACCATGAACGTGATTGTTCTGGCAGCAGAGCAATAGTGAATGCAATGCAAAAAGGAATTGCAGCGGAATGGGATTTCCGCGCAGCCGCGATACATCTTCTGCAACGTGTGACCTTTCACGACATTGTAGATTGCCTGCCCATTCAAATTACCACTCCAACATTCAAGGAACATTACTGTCCCTTCAAGGCCTTTCTCACAATGGCAATAATAGCCTCTCAACAGTACCCATCTCAAGCCTCTGAAGAACTTCTGGACTGGAATCTGCAATACTTGTAAGAAACTCACATTATACTTGAATGGATTTTTTCCATCTTTTTTTACTTTTTCCTTTACATTTTTTATAATACACTTCAATCCTACTACTTTGATATAATAACTTTCTAAGTATACTCAGACATTTGAACTCTATCCTCATTATTCCCCCTCACGTCTCCAGTCTAACCAGGAATCGGTGATGTATGGCCTTTGCAAAGACGCTCTTTACTTCCAAAATTAACCTAAACCCGACACCCATTTAAAAACCACGTCTATTCTTTGTGAACACACCTCTCTGTCCGCCTGTCATTCACAAAGCCCTTTCACACAATTTTACTCAAAATCAGCTTCTGGTCAGAACCTCATGATAAAAATGTAAAGAGACGACTTTGTTTAGGAACTGGTTGGCACAGTGTGGTAATCGTAAACTAGCTTTATTTTCATTATACAATGTATGTATTCATGTCTAATAGCTATTCTGTAGGTCATATAGAACTGTAACATATAATGTGCAATTCACTGATGCAGGAGCTTCAATATGACTACAGCAGAAGCGATTGGAGTTTGTCTAAGCTCAATGCCTTAGCTCTCTACACAAGAATGTTTTTTTGAAACAGCTGAAGACAATAATGTACGGTTTGACTACAAAGGTACCGAATGTGCTTCTTAGAAGCAACATTTTTGTATTCATCCTCAAAGTTCCAATGTTGGTAGAACAAGTACCAATTCTGACACGCACCACATTGAATCTACAGTACAACAGATTGCTAACTATTCTACTGTTGATCATTTTCTGTTACAAAAGAGCATTGCCAAGGTATATAAAAAGTTTGATGACTACATTATTATTTCTTTTCTTAAATGATACATGTGGTAATCGTATCCTACCTTTATTTTCTTTATAGAATGTAGAGTCATTCCCATGTGATAGCTATTGTTTATTTCACGTGCAACTGTAACATGTAATATACAATTCACTGATGCAGGAGCTTACGTTTGAATACAGCAGAAGTGGTTCACTTTGCATCAGCTGGATAACCTAACTCTTGCACCAGTGGGTCCAATTATGGCACTTAAATAAAGACACTTTCAATATTATTTTCAAACTCCATCCCTTTATTACACACAACCACTTTCTTAGACACAACTCATTTTACCATTTTCATTCTCTGGCATTGTAACATTCTGCATTGTAATCTTCACGATTATTCCTTTATTCCTGCTTCCTAAAACACCTCATGATTAAACTCTTCAGACCAATAGGGATGAGTAGTTCGTTTCGCACTCCCTGTATAGAATAAACGCACACTAACACTACTTACACAGGTATGCTACAGCGGCTAGTATCCTACAGTGCCCACAGCACATCACTCCACAGCAATAAACTCACAACTTACACTCACAGTTTCATTCCTGAGTCTTCATACCGGTACCACTAAGTACTCCCGCTATACTCTAAACACATACTAGCACCATCTGCACAGATATGCTACAGCGCCTACCATGATGCAGCGCCCAGAGCACATCACTTTACAGCACTCAGCTCACAGTTTAGATGCATGGTTTCATCCCCGAGTGTAGCGGTACCTCACCTCTGCACCATCTCACTCTAGACAAAACAGCACTTTCACACCGGTAAGGGTAAATACTTTGCTTTTGCCAGTATACTACAGAGCACTCAACTCACAGCTTAGACACACTCTTTCATCCCTGAGTGTACCGGCACCTCACCGCTGCACCATCTCACACTGGGCAAAACAGCACTTTCACACCAGTAGGGGTAAATACTTCACTTCGGCCAGTATGCTACAACGCCCAGAGCACATCACTTTACAGCACTCAGCTCACAGCTTAGGCACACCATTTCATTCCCAAGTTTAGCTGTACTTCACTTCTGCACCATCTCACTCTACACAAAACAGCACTTTCACACCAGTAAGGGTAAATACTTTGGTTCTGCCAGTATGCTTCAGACCATTCAACTCACAGTTTAAGCGCACGGTTTCATCCCAGAGTGTACCGGCGTCTCACCTCAGCACCATCTCACAGTTTACAAAACAGCACTTTCTCACCAGTAGGGATAAATAATTCGCTTCACACTCCGTCTATAGCACAACCTGCCCAACCTACAAACCTCACAGCGCTGCTACACTCCTCTTTCCCTTTTTTCCCCTTACTCGCTTCAACAGAATCACAAAATGGCAGCCAATACTTCCTAATTACAACCGCTCGCACCGCTTGCAGCCAATCAGCAGTAAGCTTGTGGTCGTAACACCTCAGCCAATCAGATGGCAAAATTCCCAAATATCGATATCTGTAAATGTCAATATTTCTCAAACACTACTGAACGGATTTACACCAAATAAACGAAGCGCGCTTTCTAGACCAAGACCCTTCTCCCTGCCAAATTTGGGGTAATTCCATTCACCCGTTCGACCTGTAGCCTTCTCTAAAGTTTCCTATGGATATTAACATTGAAAAAACACGTTTTGGGACCCCCTTTTTTCCCAGCCCCCCTTGACTAATCACGTCGATACTTTCAACAAAGGAGCTGACCTCAACAAAGAATTAGTTTTGAAAATTACGCGAAGATTCTTCAATCGGCGCCAAAGTTATTGGGAATAGAATGCTGCCATTTTCCTATGGTTACTAGGTCCTAACTATACGACCGCCAGTAGGTAATATATATATATATATATATTTATATATATATATATATATATATATTATTTATTTATTTTTCACTGAAAAAACCATAGGTTTCACAGATGATATAGTTAGCTGGACATTTCACTCATAAAAAACCATTGAAATGCCCCCGTTATAGCTAGTTCAGCTAACTTTAATTTGCGCGCTCGCACTGCACTGCTGATGACGTCACATATTACCTCACTCATGACATGGTCAGTGACATCACTCCTTTCAATACTGATGACATCTCAAATGACATCACTGATGACATCATCCAGTGAATGTGTGTCTTTCTGAAAAATAAATATTTTTTATATATGTATATGTAAAGGTCGATGGAAGAATAAATGGGTAAATAAGTGTCTGAGTGGATTTTTTTTGCAAAAATGATTGCATAACTGACTTATTAAATGTATCTTAGTGAATACATGTATTAGCGAGTAATATTTAAATATGTAAATATCTGTATCAGTGTCTCACTTTTTCTATAAGTGTCTGCATGGGTTAGTGGGTAGATACATGAGTGTCTATATGGGTTATTAGTTTGTTTTTTGAGTATCAGTATGAGTGTCTGTATGGTTCGGTGAGGGATATTACTGAGCGTATAGATGCATGAATGAGTGACTCACTGTATGTGTTTTGAAGACAGCATGTGCGCAGGACTGTTTGGGTGGATGAGTGTGTGTATGGGTGTTTTAGTGAGTGAATGACTGTCTCAATAGTATCTTTATGAGTAACTACATATGTTTTAATCTAGTATATGTGAGTATTGATGTATATAAGTGATTATATGTGAGAGTGAGAGATTGGACGAGTTCCTGTATAAATAAGTATGTGTTTCTATAAGTGATTGTTTAAGAGAGTAAGTATGTGTACGTTTCTGTAAAAGTAAGTGTAGTGGTGTGTGTATAGCTGTATATGCAAATATATGGATGTTTGATAGTTTATTTGCATGTGTGAGTATGTGTGTGTATAACTCTATGGATGAGTGTCGGTGTGTACCATGATATATAGGTGTATGAGTACATATGATGAGTGAGTACATGTATGAGTGACTATATAGAACTGTTGTGAATGAGTGGATGTGTATGTACATGGTGGAATTACTGAATAGGTTGTTATAACTGGTATTGGTATCTCCATTTTTTTGAAAATGTTAGTTTCTATTTTTGAATGTGTGTATCAAGGGTTATATTACGCTGAGAGGAGGTCTGCCACTCTTTCACACGATGATGTCATCGTGATGTCATTTGAGATGTCATGAGTGATGTCACTGACCATGTCACGAGTGATGTAATATGTGACGTCATCAGCAGTGGATTGCGGGCGCGCGAGTTATTGTTAGCTGAACTAACTATAACGGGGAAATTTCAATGGTTTTGTATGAGTGAAATGTCCAGCTAACTATAACATGTGTGAAACCTATGGTTTTTTCTGTGAATTTCTAAGGTTTTTTAAATGCTAATTCCTAACTATGACGTGGCTGAAACCTATGTTTTTTTCAGTGAATTTCTAAGGTTTTTTAAATGCTAATTCCTAACTATAACGTTGCTGAAACCTATGGGTTTTTCAGTGAATTTCAAAGGTTTTGTAAATGATAATTTTTAAATGTATTAATTGTTATTTTTTTATACTAATTTACTACATTGTTTTAAATTATTTATTTTTAGATTTTTTTAATTACATTACATATTTTTAATATAAATTAAATATTTTTTTTTCAATATTGAAATTGTAATATTTTTATTTTATTTTATATTTTTTTAATTTATATATATTATATAGCAGGCAGTGATATCCTAAGGAAGGAAATTCAAGTTACTGGTAAGTACAGTTAAATTTACTTTTCAGGAACAGTAGTGAGCTGAAAGATGCACCACTGAGGTCTCTCCAGATAACAGGTGAGTAAATCGGAATTCTTAGTTCGGCTGATTTTAGAGGAATTTTTTAAAGTTCCAAAACTCCACACTTAGAAGAATTTCCAAGTGAAACCAGTCAATGTTAGCCTATTGAAGGAAATTCAAGTTACTGTAACTACGATTAGAATTACTTTTCAGGATCAATAGTGGGCTGAAAGTTGCAGCACTGAGGTCTCTCCTGATAACAGGTGAGTAAATCGGAATTCATAGTTCGGCTGATTTTAAAAGGAATTTTTTAAAGTTCCAAAACTCCACACTTAGAAGAATTTCCATGTGAAATTTTTCAATGTTAGCCTATGGAAGTAAATTCAAGTCACTGTAACTATGATTAGAATTACTTTTCAGGATCAGTAGTGGGCTGAAAGAAGCAGCACTGAGGTCTCTCCTGATAACAGGTGAGTAAATCGGAATTCTTAGTTCGGCTGATTTTTTAGCAATTTTTTAAACTTCCAAAACTCCACATTTAAAAAAAAATTCCAAGTGAAACCAGTCAATGTTAGCATAAGGAAGGAAATTCAAGTTACTGTAAGTATGGTTAGAATTACTTTTCAGGATCAGTAGTGGGCTGAAAGACAGAGCACTGAGGTCTCTCCTGATAACAGGTTAGTAAATCGGAATTCTTAGTTCGGCTGATTTTTGAGGAATTTTTTAAACTTCCAAAACTCCGCACTTACAAACATTTCTAAGTGAAACTAGTCAATGTTAGCCTATGGAAGGAAATTCAAGTTACTGTAAATACGATTAGAATTACTTTTCAGGATCAGTAGTGGGCTGAAAGATGCAGCACTGAGGTCGCTCCTGATAACAGGTGAGTAAATTGGAATTCATAGTTCGGCTGATTTTTGAGGAATTTTTTAAACTTCCAAAACTCCACACAGAAGAATTTCCAAGTGAAACCAGTCAATGTTAGCCTATGGAAGGAAATTCAAGTTACTGTAAGTATGGTTAGAATTACTTTTCAGGATCAGTAGTGGGCTGAAAGATGCAGCACTGAGGTCTCTCCTAATAACAGGTGAGTAAATCGGAATTCTTAGTAAGGCTGATTTTTGAGGAATTTTTTAAACTTCCAAAACTCCACACTTAGAATTTTTTTTAAGTGAAACCAGTCTATGTTAACCTATGGAAGGAAATTTAAGTTACTGTAAATACGATTAGAATTACTTTTCAGGATCAGTAGTGGGCTCAAAGATGCAGCACTGACGTCTTTCGTGATAACAGGTGAGTAAATCAGAATTCGTAGTTCGGCTGATTTTAATGGAATATTTAGATCAATAGTGAAGGAAGGGGGCAGGGCCTGAGGTGACATGTGTGCAAACACGCCCTGTGGGGCGTTTTAGGTTGGGGAATTAATTTCTCTTCAATCCTGAGGTACCCTGTGAGCCAACTAGCCCACCGGGTACCTCCACTAGGCGCCAGGGAGCTGCGTTGCAGACAGGTGTTCAGAGGGCACGCCCCCTTTTTACAACACTATGCAACGCAGGTCCGTGACACTTACTGGAGGTACCTGTTGGACTAGTTGGCCCCCAGAGGACCTCTGGATTGAAGAAGAATTAATTCCCCAACTTAAAACGCACCACAGGGCATGTTTGCACACATATCACCTCTAGCCCCGCCCCCTACCTTCACCACTGTGCAAACACGCACCATAGTGAGTTCTAAGTTGGGGGATTAAGTCCCCTTGCCTACTGGGGGTCCATGGGGACCAACTAGCCCACCAGGAACCTTCAGTATATGCCAGGGTTCTAAGGCCACGCCCCTTTTTACACCTCTCTGCAACGCAGCCCACTGGCGCTTACTGGAAGTTCCTGGTGGGCTAGTTGGCCCCCAGGGACCCCCAGTATGCAAGGGGAATTAGTTCCCCCTCTGCAAACGTGCCAGGGGGCGCGTTTGCAGAGAGGTGCAGGGAGGGGGCATGGCCTCCTGCCGATCCCATTTTTTTATTTCTTTACTTTTAAGAAGGGGGGCTGTGTACCCCCGTTCTTTTTCTTTTTTTTTTGCCCTGGGGACCCCATCCCCTAGGGCCTGCTCCCAATATATATATATTTTTTAATCGGGAAGCGGGCGGCGAGGCCCCCCTTCCAGGGCCATGCTCTGCCCCTGGGACCCCATCCCCCGGTGCATGGGCCTTTTTTCATTTTATTTTTATAATTAGTAGGGGGCATTGCCTGCAGTCTGTGTACTATGTAGTGTGGTGTCTAACTTCATATCGTTCACAAACATTTTTTCATCCAGAAATTCTATATATTGCTGTTGCTAATATTGGATGTGAATCTCAGGTTAATATTATTGATGTTGAGAGCCTGTATGAAGCTCCCTTTCTAAATAATAAAAACATTGTCTATAAACCGGAGTCAGTGTAAAATATGGTTGTCATATGCCTGTTTGTGTACATCTTTGAGGACCTGCTCCTCCCACCACCCAACATGTAGATATGCATAGCTTGGGGAGAAACAGTCCCCCATGGCTACTCCGCATTTCTGTCTGTACCTTTCTTTTCCAAAGATACAATAGTTATTAAAAAGGCACCATTTGATAAGCTCTAAGATCATAAAATCGGGCTGGTAACGTGTCATTGGTCGCACTTCTAAAAAGAATTTAACTGCATTGAGTTCTACAGTATGTTCTATGCTTGTATACAAATATTCAATGTCAAGTGATATCAATAGCATTCCTTCAGCCCATGTTATTTCTTTTCATTTGGTAAGGAAGTCCCCTGTGTCTTATATATAGCTCTGGAGTTCTTGGACATGGTCTTGTAAAAGAAAGACCACGTATTAACTAATATTTTCACTTATGCCATGGGGATATGATTGGTCTTCCAGGAGTCAGTTCCGTTTTCTTGTGGATCTTGGGTACAAAATAAATTGTAGGCATGGTAGGGTATTCTTTATACATGAAGTTGGATTCATCCCTGGATATCATCCCTACTTTTTTTCATTGCAAAAGTTCCTTCTTGAGAGTTTCCTTTCCATGGTTATATTCTTTAATATGTTTTTTTCTTAGCAGTCTATATCTCCCAACTGTCTTTCTGCTTTCTGCTTCCTTAATGTAATCCTTTTTGGGCCAGTTAACCGTGCTGCCTCCCTTATCAGATTTGTTAATAACTATCTCATTGTTGTTCTTGAGGAACTTTACTAAATTCCTGTATTGTACATCATGGAACTGTTTCTCAGATTGGCATTGTAGTGTTTTACTGTGAAGTGTTTTTAAGTCTTCTGTGACCCTCTAATGAAAGATGTCAACGGCAATAATAAATATACATTTTAATACCATTTAAACAATTACACATTTATTAAAATGTTTAATTAATATTTTAAACTAAATCAAATAATATCAATATAATTAAAATGCCACACTTTCTTCTCACAATCAGAACAACCAACAAATATGTTACTTACAATTAAAAAGCAAAACACAGTTAACATATAACATAATAATAACACAATTTTTAATTAGGGAATAGCTATTTTTACTTTTAGTATTACTTAAATAACTTCCTACCTTATACCTCTACATTTTCAACAACACACACCTAAAAAAATATCCTAAAAAGTATAATAATTACTAATTGTACATAATGTTATGTTATGTTATAACAATTTATTTTGCGCACAGCGACCCCAGCGAAGGAGCATCCCGGCGCAGAGACAACGGAGCAACACAACATAACAAGGAGACAATACCTCAAAAGAGAGGCTAAAACAGGAATGTCTTAATGGCTCTACGGAAAGACAACAGGTCCTCAAGCAGCCGGATTTCAACTGGAAGGGAGTTCCAGATTAACGCCGCTTTCACCCCCCATCCTACTGAGCCTAAATCTAGGGACAACAGCAAGGGCCTGACCTTGAGATCGAAGGTTGCGGGTGGGGACATAGAAGGCAATGGAGTTGGCCAGAATCTCAGGGCCTATGCCTCTTAGGATTTTGAAGGTCAGACACAAGACCTTGAAAAGGATACGCTTCCTAACCGGAAGCCAATGCAGGGAGCGAAGGACATTAGCCACCGGGCAAAACCTAGGTAAGCCGACAATGGCTCTTGCCGCAGCGTTTTGCACCCGCTGCAAACGGGTTAACTCAGCCTGGTTAGCCCCCGCCAACAAAGAGCTTGCATAGTCCAGACGGGAGATGATGGTTGCCTGGACTACAAGCTGTCTGGTGGGGGCATCAAAGAACTTAAGCACTGGCCTTAAGCCTCTTAAGAGTCCAAAGCAACAGGCTGCAATTTTTTTGGTGTGCCCTATAAATGTGAGATCAGCGTCTAACCAGACCCCTAGGTTCTTCACCTCCGACACCGGGGTCGGAGAGGGGCCCAACTCCGAAGGCCACCACTGGTCGCCCCAAAGCTCCACTCCCTTCCCGACAACCATTACCTCTGTTTTTGTGGCATTGAGCTGGAGACAGTTGCCTGTCAACCAGCTGGCCACCGCCTTCAGTCCAGACTGAAACCTGGGGGCATCCTGTTCCGCGTCCCTGCTGAGAGTAACCGCCAGCTGTGTGTCGTCGGCATATGAGACCAAAGTTAGGCCCCACTGCCTTGCGACATCAGCCAGCGGTCTCACGTAAATGTTAAACAACATGGGACTCAGCGAGGACCCCTGCGGAACCCCCATGGCCAGAGGCTGGAACCTGGACTTGAAGGGAGGGATGGCAACACAGAAGGAGCGGTTGTCTAGGAAGGAGCGGAACCATTGCAGCGCCAGGCCGCCGATACCGATCTCCTCGAGCCGCTGGAGGAGGATGCTGTGCGATACAGTATCGAAGGCGGCGCTGAGATCTAACAAAATCAGCGCCGCCGTCGTCTATTAATTAAATAATAATAGTAATTAACTAATCATAACATAATTATTTTTAATTAACTTTCCACTCTTCAGCCCTACAAATTCAAAAACCCACACCTAATATATAAATAAAAAAAATGGTGGTTACTTAATTTACGGAAGTAGTTATCAATTAAACAATTACTAATAATTAACTAATAATAAACATATATTTAATTAACTTCCCACCCTTTACCTCTACAAACCCAACAACTTACACCTGAGATATAGCTTAAAAATAATCAGAATTACACGTTAAATAATTAATTATCAATTAAACAATCATTAGCAGTTAACATTAATTATTAATTAATTAAACTAATTTCCTTCACATCCTTTACCCCTAAAAAAGCCACAATCCACACTAAAAATATAAATTAAAAAAATATGTAAGTAATTATCAATAATATAATTAACAGTAATTAAAATGTATTATTAATTAACTATAATTACATTGTTTCCCACCCTATACCCCTACACATTCTATAACCTACATCTAAAATTTAATTTAATAACAAAAGTGAATTACAGTTACCATAATTAATTATCAATTAAATATTAATTAAAAATAATTATTAATTAATTAGAATTACATTTCTTCCCACCTAGTACCCCTATAAGCCTCACAATCCGCTAGGTCACAGAAAATAAAAATACACTATTAAATTACATTTAAAAACAACCAATAATTTACAAACTATATTAAAAAATATTAATAATATTTAAACAATCAATTTATAACATATACAACTAAAATTATATACTAAAATACATAAACATAATTCAAACTATATATTGCCAAAGATATTTTTGTATATTACATAAACAACATAGATTTTTTAACATCGATATTAACAACATAGATTTTTTTGTAAATGATATCAATAAATTAGATATCTCTGATATCAATATTACTTACCTTAAAATCGATATTCTTGTCAATTATATTTTTGCACATCATATTTGTGCATCATGATATTTACAACTCAATGTTTCTGCATCTCAATTATTTAAAATATTTTGTCTGAATACGTTTTTTATTTTAGGGTGGACTTTGTCCTTGCACCAAAAAAATTAACAATAGTGCGCAGTTCATGCCATAATGCTAGAGATTACATTTTCCATAATATTGGACTGGTCCACATGATTATTTGGGCATTTCCCATAATATTTGCAAAGGAAATAAAGCACATTTCAACCAAACCTAATTACAAAGTTAGTTACAAGTAATGTGTTCTGTCTTTTTAAATTGTTTTTAAGATCATGTTTACATTAATTAATTAATTTAAACATGTAATTTATTGGTTACAAAATATAAGTATTTTAATTATAATAATACATTATTTTAATTTATAGAAATGATTCTAACATTAAAAATATTTAAACATAAATGTAAGATAAAATCAAAGCTATTCTTATTTATTTAAAATATATTGTTAGTTATAGGACCTGATTACAATATTGATGGTCTGAGCGCCGGACGGCTGTTGCAGTGGTCTGGAGAATGCTACCAGGCACCATGCACCATTTTGAGCATGTGATGTTTCTTTGTTAATCTTTAATGGGTCTTGAAACCAAATACAGTTATTTTGAATTGAATTGAATTGCAAGCAGAGGGGGGCACAACATGTGCACCCATGCACAATCCCCCCATGGAAAAATTCATCCTGAAGCTATGTTTGGGACCCCTTCGCTGCCTTACCACCCACCTTTCAATGGCGGGGTTCCCACCAAGAAAAGGTTGATGGAAAGGCAGGCAGGCAGGTTGTGATCAGCTCAATCTACACTGCCACTATTGATCTCCGCTTTCCTCACCACCGCCCCGTTCGGATGAAGGATCCTAGTGGTGGCTGCGGTATGGCATCGGGCTTGTGGCTGTTTGACCGCCAACCTCGTAATGAGGCGGTTGTACCACGAGAAGGTGACAGTCGGACTGCCACCACAGTTGAGGTGGACTTGGGGCCACCGTACTCGTAATAAGGCCCATTGAAGTGTTCTCTGTCTGTTTTGTTTTCGATAGAAGTGTGTTGCAGTGCAAGTGATTGGCCATATGTGATGGTTGATTTACTCCAAAGCATGGCTGGAGTACTTTTAGGTCTATTTTTGTCAGTAGCACTACTGCAGCAGACAAAGGTGTCAAGTTGGTGATCTGCAGTTGTCTTACTCATTTATGAATGTTTATGCATTGGCAAGTGCTTGCTAAAAACCCTCCTTTAATTTCTTTAAACCCGTCCGTATATTAGCATTTATTCAGCATTTTCCCACCACTTCTTCTTGCTCCTTTAACATGTACTATGAAAGCCCATATGTCTGTGAGTGAAGATCTCAGCACCCTTTGCAGAGATCTCCCTACAGGAAACACGGGAGAATTGAAGATCTCCTGCCACATGGTTATAAATTGCATGTTGCAGTTTGTAAAATAGTACTACTTTGTACAGTACCAGGCATATCATTCTATATATTCATACCTCTGTCCCCAACAGTTAGATCATTTTGTGATGTAGGATTAGGAGTTTTACAGTTGCATTATTGCTGTAGAAGAACTGCAGGAGACACAACATATGTTGTGTTATGTTAGTAACATATTAGCTACTGTTAATCACATGGAATCAGGAAACAGGAGAAATCGTTGATGCCTCTCTCATGACTTTCATTGGTATCCCCACAAAAAAGTAGGAACGCGCCATTGGAATAAGGTTTGGACCAATGTATCAGGGGAGCCCTTAAGGAAGCCTGCCTTTGTTCTAATAAAAAGTAGGCTAATAATATCCATTCACTAATGCTCAATACAGTAAATACATGGATCATCTGGATGCTGTCCATTTCTTTTCTTCTGTTTGATAATGAGCGCACATAAGCAGATGGGTTAGCTAAGTCAAGACTTGGGGGAAGAGCATACCCAGTTTAATGTTGTGATTAATAATATATAATTGTTTTTTGTTTCATAATCATCAAATATGCCCATTGTATTGATGGTTTAATTTTGTCTCCTGAAGAGACAGAAGAGCCACAATACTATTTACCAGACTCCTTTTTTGACTATTGCACTCAAAGAATGAGGGTGTTCAACTGATCTCATAATCTCCAACTTTTTCTCTGTGACATAGTGAAGAGAGAGATTAGCTCGCTTCTAGAGAGACAGTAGTTTGCTTCTTTTCACTATGATTTGGAGATTATGAGATCATTGATTGATTTTTCTGGGTAATGGATTATAAAATCAATGGCGTAATTGTTAATCTCAAATTATCCTTGTTGTAAAATGGCCCTTCTTGCAGGGCCACTCTCAAATGTTTGACCTTTCCCCTCCTACTTATTGCTGCCTTCATTGTGATGGCCTTGGAACTCTGTACACTTTTCCACTATCACTAGTGTAAATTGAATGTACTATCCCCACTAAACATGATAATCTTGGCTCATACCCAATTTGCATATTTAATTTACTTATAAATTGCTGGTAAAGCGCCCTCCATGTGCCCAGGGCCTGTAAATTAAATACTACTAACGGACCTGCAGCGTTTACTGTGCCACCCACCTAAAAAACCCTCTAACCATGACTCAGGCCTGCCATTGCAGGGCCTGTGTATGCAGTTTACACTGTCAATTTGACCAGGCAAGATGAACCTCCTGTCAGGCATAAACCACCCCTTTTTATACATATAGGTCACTCCTAAGTTAGGTATGGATAACCCAGAGGGCAGGGTGTAATGTATTCAATTGTTAGGACTTGTACTTTTAAATTTTGCATGTCCTGGTATTGAAAAACTCTTAAATTAATTTTGTTCACTACTACAAGGCCTATATCTTCCACAGGATAACAGTGGGATTACCTTATTATATTTTTTAAGTGTAATTATCAATTGCAAAGAGATGAACCTTTTGAGTTTGCTGTCTCTGGACTCCCAATTTAAAATCACAATTTATGGTAAAGTCGACTTTCAAATTGCCAGCTTGAATAAGCTACTTTTGGAAAGTTGGAATTGTCTTGCTTTGGCCATATGGTGTCTGCTGCCCGTCTATGTTCAGTCTGGGTGGGTGAAACCTGGGCTTTTTGTTTTTGTGATAGACATCCAAACCCAAAGGCAGCTTAGGTCTGGAGCCAGGGCAGGAAGGGAGGACCTCTGTGTACTTCAAAGACCCTTCTTTAGAATCTCCCCCTCTTCAAAGGCACAACTGGGAATAAGTACTGGACCTGAAACACTGTGACTTCAGTATACTTCTGAACCTGTGGATACTCTGCAAAGAAGAAGGACTGTTTTGCTGCTGAATGACAGTCACTGCCTCCTTCCTGTGCTGACCTGCTGCCCTCTTGTCTGGAAAGGAAGATCCAGACCTGTAACCCATTGTAAACCCAAGACCTCAGAGTGACTCAAAGGGCTAGTCTGCTGGCCTCCTGATCTGGCATCAAGGACATAACAGGCAACCCAGCTCCTGGACCCATCTCCAACAAGTGCCTGACTCCCAAGAGGCACATCTCTAGTCCTGGGATCCTGGAAGTGTTTTTTGCTCTCCAAGTAAAACTTTTGGGCTCTTTGCAAATGCGAACAGGCCCGGTCACTGTGGAACCTGATCGCTCCCCTAGAAATCCAGTGTGAGCTTTGTAGAGCATGTATTGTAGCTCGCTCTTTGATGCCTGGTGCCTCTCCACGCCCAGTGGACCACCCCAAGCGGCGTTCTACTTGCTCCCTGCACACTTCTTCCCCACAAATGGGACTCTTGCCACAAATCTTGAGAAGTTAAAAGTTCAGGGGGACTTATCTGGGACAGTATCCATCCTGTGATCCATTGCGGTTAGCTTGAACCTTTGGATTTCATCTGGTCTAGCGTGACCAGATATCCCTGGTTGGTGCTTTATTCTTTAAGCACAATGGGTCTGGTTAGGATGTTAGTCGAAAAAAACAATGGTTTGGGTGAGGACAGAAAGGTCCTTGTGTGGCAATGCTAATATTAATTAAAGTGTAGCTTTCATCTATGTTAGTGGTTGAGCAAGACAACCGGCAGCATCGGAAAAACAATGTATGAAGGGACACAAGGTAACAAGGGTGACATCACATTTATTAACATCATAAACGGAGTGTCATCCAACGTTAAGGAGCTAGTCCTGGTGCTCATACAAAACGTGAAGGTGCGTGAAGGGATAAGTGATGGTGACTTAAAATTTCATCACAATAACAACGTATTACAAAACTCTGCAAGTATAAAGTTCTATTAAAGGAGTTTTGGTTTGCTAGAAGTCAACTGCATTTCGATCTCCTTAGTTGGAGATTATCATCAGGACAAGAAACGTGTGAGCCAATAGGATCATACTGAGAAAGAATAATAGCGCAGATCGTCAATGAATCAGTATGCTGGAAGGAGCGCTGGAATACGGTGTGCACAACAGAGTTGGTGATGTGTGGTGCTGGAGGCTGGAGGCTGGAGGGCGCAAAGTAACCCGAGGTACGGAGAAATTGTAGGAAGCTGATGGAATCAGTGGTACGCTCGGAGGAGTCTGCCTGCTGGTAGTACGCTCAGTTGATTCAGCGTGCTAGGAACTAATCTGAGGGGTGTGTGAAGCCGACAGCAAACAGCAAATGTAGCACGTCGGTGTGCATCGATGACTGCCAACGCTGTTGTGCACTACGTATTTCAGCGCTCCTTCCGCACCTTCACGTTTTGTGTGAGCACCAGGACTAGACCTTTTTGGCCTCACCCAGACCATTGTTTTTTTCAACTATGTATAGCACCACTGGTCATACTACTGGGGTACCCTTGTTGTCTATATATGATCAGGATGTTAGGTTGACAGCCACCGATAGTCTCTCGGTGGCAAACAGGGCCACCATCTCCCCATGGATGGGTGCACATGTTGTGCCCCTCACACATCTGTGCTCCGTTTCCCAGGAACCACATAGTGCCTGGCACACAGTGCATGAATGTGCACAAAATTCTTTTTTCCACTGTGGCTTGTGCTGCGGCCCATTTCCTGAGCTGCAGCACAAGCCACGGTGGTCACTTCCTAAGTCGGGCGGTCCCCTGCCTGCTGCGATTGAAGTTGGCGGTCCGACCAAACGTCATCGTAATGAGTGGCAATGTTTCACATTAATATTTTAAAAATCATATCTCAACTTTTTCTTATTTGATTTTTGTCATTTTGGTCTTGTTTTTTTCATTAGATTAAGCTCTATTATTCTTACCTTGTGTGGTACTTTCACTGCTTCACTGTTTGAAGTGCTGCACAAATACTTTACATATTGCCTCGTAAGTTAAACCTGACTGCTCTGTGCCAAGCTAGGGGTGAGTGCAGGTTAATTTATGGTTTGTTTGTGACTTACCCTTACTAGGATTGTTGTTCTTGTTTGGACAGAGTGCATATCTATGCTAAAATTAAATGTAGTGTTCTGTCTTTTGGATCTAATCTAGGTCATAACCCCTTTTCCATTCATAGGCAAAAGGAACAATGATCTTCTTTCCTGCCTTGTGAATTATATGTTTATACAGTAAATTTGTGCTTCCATATTTTTATGGGTTATGCCCTTGTCAGAAGGATCAGTCTGATGGCAGATAAGGATCGAGCCAAACTTGGGCAAGATGTTCTATCATACTGGTAGCAAAAATTGGTTGTTGTGTTGTGATCAATACTTTTGAGAAAAGTATGGAATTTTGCAAGACGTCTTATGTAATAATAGGTCATTTCACAAAATGCTGAATTGGGTTAAGTTGCAATCTGACCTACCTAGTTAAAAAAATTTAGGTACGTCACGATTTGCAAATCATACCAGTTGTATACAATCACTGGGCAAGGCCTTCAAGTGTCAGTAGACCGTCATGTTATTGTTTTTAAATAAAGAAACTTTTTTTATTAAAAAACATATGATTTTCCTTAATGGAAACAGGAGTGTCTTTTTAAAAATAGTCGGGTTTTGTGAACTATTATTTAACCCCTTCGACGCTCATGACGAGCTGGGCTCGTCATGAGGTAGCCTCCTCGCACGCTCATGACGAGCCCAGCTCGTCATGAAACATGGGAATGAGTAAATCCCAGCGTACGGGCGGAATTCCGCCCGCACGCATGCGGTTAAGATCTGGACTACTGGGTGACTATATGTATATCTCTTCAGAAATGTTTTTTCAAAAAAGGGGAAGTGGTTCTTATGGGACCCCTTCCACTTTATGAATACGTTACCACCAGAACTTGGTGGTCAGTAGCTTTTCAATGGAAGGATGTTAAGATTTAGAACGGAAACCTGTAGTGCTCCCTTTGCAAAGTCGTTATCTATTCGGGATTAGTACGGTCAGAAACACTCCTATTTTACAAACTGAAGCATCTGCGAATGCAAAATGGGTTAGTAATCAGGGTCCATATGTATCAAACACAAATGCGTTCGCAAACGCCGAAATTCGGAGAATTTCAGCGTTTGCTAACTTATTTTTGCTAAATGGTACGTATGTAGCAAATCTGAGTGCAAAATAGGGAATCGCAAATTTGCGATTCCTTATTTCGCGATTGCATTTAAGGAATCGCACATTTTGTGATTCCTTAAATGCAATGTATGAAACACCCAAGTTGTGCGATTTCTCATTAAGAAATCGCAAATTACCACCAACTTGAAGTTGGTGGTAATTTGGGATTTCTTTCACAAATGCACTTTTTTCGCATTTGTGAAGGTGCCATGTGGCGCACATACATGCCCTTTGGGCATGTATGTGCGCCATATGCGCACACATGTTAATTTCAGAGGTGCATCAGGGCGTCCTTATGACACCCTTGCATCCTTGAAAGTATTCTCAATTTGCGATTCTCAAATTGCGAATCGCAAATTGAGAATAACTTCCCATTCATTCTTATGGGCCTCCTGGCCCATAGAAATGAATGGGAAATTATTCCTTAATTGCGATTTGCAATTTGCTAATTGCAATTAAGGAATTTTAAGAAAAAAATTCGATTTTCTACATACATCCCTATTTGCAAATCTCAAATAGCGATTTTTAAAAAATCGCTATTTTAGATTTGCCCCCTGGTCCTTTGCTTCTGTAGAATATGAGATTCGGTCTCGTGGAGGAGGAATGTGTAAGAACCGGGGTAGAGTTGGCGAAAAATAAACTTCTACGGTTAAGGTGCATAATGCATTACCATATGGAGATTAATTGGATGACCCAGATGGTAGGAAAAGAGCTAGCTTTTCCTCGACATTACTGACGATACAGTCAATCCTGAAATATGTAGCACCTTAAAGTTTTGACACTTTGGACTTCAAAAAAATGTACACGCTCTTTTCTGTATACCACTCAAGAAGAACCCTTCTTTTTCACTCGGTATGTGATGGTTAGTTTATTGATTCGTTAATTGGTACTGTATTAAAAATGTAACTTTATAAAGGATTTCATTACTGCTGAAACATATATCGATTGATATGTTAATTTTGTTTATACAATGGAGTACTGGACAGTTTTTCTACTTTATGAGCTTGTAGGCCAACTCTTGTTTGTAATTTCGGGATCAACCAATGTAGGGTATCCTTAGGGAGAAGCAGCGGGCCCATTCAACATTCCCCTTGCTGAAATAAATGAGAGTGGTATAGGGGTAAAATGAGTGGTTGGTAGAGTGTTTTGTATGGTGAAACGTATCTTTAAAACCTCTGTTTTAACCTATTTGGTTGACAGTTATTACATGGTTTATTCTAAAGGGGTGGTCTGTAATGAGGCTCAGGTCTTACGGTGCTTCAAAGTTGCAGTGTCAGCAAGGTATTTGTGTCTGTAATTCAATCTTCTCCCATTCCAGAAAACTTACGTTTTTTTTAAATCAGTTTTTATGTTACAGTGTTTGGTAAAGACATACTGCCATTAGCGTTGTTGTCTCTGCCGTTATCATAAAAATATTCTTCAGGCAAAGAGTATTATTGTAAATCTAGAAGAAATTTAGAAGAATGTTTACCACAGTATGTGCTATTAAGGCACTGCCTTCACTTAAATCCTTCACGTGTGTAATTTAGGTAAGGACAGCTTGAAGTCCCACATGACAAGTTATGCCTGGACATAGCAAATTCTTCATGAATCTCGTCCACATTTTTCGAATAACTGATATGAGTCACAGATTATCAGTTAGATTATCAGTTAGAAAGAGTGTGGCAGTGGTCAGATGGTGTTTAATTCTCGTCTCTGAATTGGACGAGGCTGCTTTGATATTTTTTAGCTTTGAAATAACATTATGGTTTGTATTTTCTCCTCCTGCAGCAACATCCTCTCTCTCCATGGTGGCTTCATTTCTCAGTCTAAGTAAGATGCCACTTCATGAATAAATTAGCGTTGCCATACCTGTCGTGCTGTGCCCCATGTGAAATTTGTGTGAGTGATGTGCAACTCATGACTTCTCATAACAGGATTCTGCCTTTTTAAGTGCATGTGGCTTTCCTTATTAATGTGGCGCAGTTCTGGTAAGCCACCTGAGTGATGTGTGTGCAGTCTTTGAAACAGTGTCTCTCTTTAATTTGATGAGAGATGGCATCCATTTTTGCATGCTGGCCTTTGGGACACCTGAAAAACATTTTTTTTCTTCTTCCAGATAAAAGGTAATCAAAATATATGGGAAATAGATGAGTCTCGATAACAACAATGGGCTGATATACATTAGTACTACCTGCTGTTGGAGAGTGCAAGACATTTTCTTTATTTAATAAAAAGGCAAGCTCAAGTCAAAACTATTTATTTTTGTGCACAATTTCGATATTGAGATGCATGACTCAATGGCAAGCTTGTTCACTATAAAAGATGCATATTTTTTCAGAAGATTATGCTTTTTAGTTGAAATCAATTTTGACATATGTTTTTACGAAAATTGTTTGCGAGGGTACACCTTGTGTTGGAAACACTGCGCGAAACAACAGTGGTAGTAAACTGGTGCGAGTAAAACGGTTTCTAAGCCATTCAGGGCCAGATTACGAGTCAAAGCCTGTCCTGACCAAATTATGAAAACCGGCGTAGCTCCCTTTCACCCTCTTTTTCCTTTTATTCAGTTTCTCTCTCTTTTTTTCTATCTTCTTTTACTCCTCTCTGCCTGCTACCATAATATATATATATATATACTTTATTAACTGTACAATTAATTAAAATCATTACAGTAAAAAAAAAAGAAAAGAGGAAAGAAAGAACGATTCATATATAAACATAAAAAAACACTAAAAAACAGTGATTACAGACTTCTTTGCTTAATAAAATATGGTACTTCTGTACTAAATAAAAATTCGGCACCCCGATCTGAGTCCCGCATAGTTGGCCTTTCCCCAACTTTTGTGCCCTGAGGTTGGTCTCTATTAGTGAGCCCTTGAGCTGGCCTCTGTGGCACACTAAGTGTCTTGCAAGGGACGTTTCTTTCTTTGGGGGGTGTACGAGTGGGGCACTGTCAATGGTACTACGCAAAGAGATCCCATCAGCTTTAGTCCGCAGAATTTGCCATGGGCTTCCCCTGGGTTATACTACTTTTGTTAGCAACTTTTAAGGCTAACCTGATTTGATGAACAAATTTTGCCAGTCTCGCTTAGGTCATTGTGTTGGTGGTTGACAGACACAAGGCTGATGCTTCGCTGCATGACTTTATACTCTTATTATGGCAGATCGGGCGCAGCAGTCGCCGGCGTTCATTGTTAAGGTTGGAACAGCAGCAAAGAAGGTGCAACCAGGATTCCCTCTTGTAGGGGCACAGTCTGCAAGTTATGGGTTCCCCTCTTTGGGCCCATGCGGGATTAAAGTCTGCAATCCCAAGCATGGTCAGCCTCATGAATAAAATTTTGCTTCGGACCTGTGTTGTAAGGGCCACGCTTAGATAGGGTATGCTTTTCCTGCCATGTATGAATTGTTTAATGAATCCAGATGAGAGCTTCGGTGGAGAGTTTTATGGTCGAGGTCAAAGGAGATTTTGTGCACTTGTTTGTTAACAGCTCTCTTCCAGGCATTCAGGGGGATGTCCTGCCGTGGCATGCTTTCTTCCTCGATCTTCAATACTTTGATTGCGTTTCCCAGCCTAGTGTGCCATGTCGAGCCTGGTCCCTCAAAGATAGATCTCAAGTGATTTTTTTAGGGAATTAGCCGGGCCCTTAATGTCCTTAGATATAGCTTTATAATCTCCCCCTGGCAGATCAAGTCTGGCCTCGCTAGGTCAAGCTCCAGCCTTAGCCTAGTTTTTCTTGCTGTCCTTGGTATATATAGCACCGACGCCTGCTACCATAAACCACGGGGAGTAGGAGACAAAAGTAGCAGCCACTGACCTTCAAAACTGACCTACAATGCCTATTGGATTAAAAGTCAGTGCAGCTTTGTGTTCCTTGTGCACACCAGTTTTTCATTTGATGCAAAAAAAAAAATTGTTCAAATTACTCTTCTTCCTATCAACTTTAGGCAAAATGGAGCCCGAGAAGATACTCGCTCGAGACGCTCCTTCGACCTGACTACCAGCCACCAAAACTGCGTTGCTAGGGGAGAATGCAACTTGTGTTTTACCTGAACGTTGAGTTAGGGAAGATACACAGATATGGGCGTCACAGAGGGAATTCTGGAACAGGTTGTGTGAAGCGGCCCTCAGTGTCTCTGTGGTTGCTCTCTGCGGCTCCTGCTGCATTTCTCTACCTGGGGCTTCTCACGCTAGATCATTTGTTACCTCAGGCTGAGTTTGCAGTGCTGGGTCATGCTGAGTTAGCAGCTGCTACCAGTAGTTCCTGCTGCTTTGGGGCACTTGCGGCGTCTGGGCTGGCAGACTCTACTTAAAACACTAGTTTCACAGAAGGCGCGGTGGGAAATCAGAAAAACCGAGGGGTACTCAGCAGGTTTGTCCACGGCAGTGGCTGCTGTACAAGCCCCCACAGTATGAGAAGCACCTGGAAAACCAAACCAATCGATAAAACAGAAGTGGATAAAACAGAAACTGTTAAAAAAGCACCACAGAAAAATGTCCGTAAGGTAGAAGGCTGTCAGCCTTTGATTTCTAAACTTTTTGGTGATACTGGAACGGGTTTGCAGAGGAGAGATGTGGTGCAGATGGCTGTTGGTGAGATAGCGACCCTGGATGTGGAAGCCATGCCCGATCCATTGGTAAAATCCACTGCGGAACATGCCTTAGAAATCCCAGGATCCTCTCAGCTAGATCTCCACCCAGACCTCTCAAATGGAGATGAAATCAGGCAGACAACTATCAAAGCTACAATCTCTTGCATAAATAAGATTACCAGGGAAAAAGTAGTGAGCACCCCTTCAAATCGTGCAGGCTGGTGGGAGAGGTGTTTTACATACATTTTTTTTTTACTTTTCCAGCATATGTGGTACAAGGAAGTGTTACAATACCCTTATTTTTTAAGGTATGGGTAAAATACGTATAGCCTCTAATAATATCAGTGGCCTTAATGACCCTAAAAAAAGGAGGAACACTGTGGCAGGATTACGTCCATTGAATACTGATATTGTGTGTAGCCAGGAGACCCAAATAGAAGATTCCCACCTGTATCTTTTGAATTCCCTGGGATATAGGCTGGTTAGGGGAATGACTCAGAACACCCGAACACAAGGGGTAGCGATTCTGACACCTAACTCTAATTTACTATTTATTTGCATGTTAGCCAACAATTCGATCAATGGATCATAATGGAATGTTTGAGAAGCACTGGAGAATCTTTTACTATATGTTCAATCTAAAGTAGTTTTATGGATGATCCGTGAGTATTTGAGCAGATAACCAGTCAACTTGTAGCTTGGCCTCTTCTCTGTGGAGATTTTAATATTAACATACCAGCTAATAGTGAAGGATGTGGCCCTCTAAAGGCCCGCAGGCTATTTCCACAACCACCTTCACTAATGAAGAATCGGTCAATAAGTAGAGAATACAAACTTACTTTATTGATAATATGCTCTAGAGGAGCCCCAGGTCAGGCCTTCACGTTAAGATGGTTGCAGAGAGGGACTGTCTCCCAAAGGCACGCTAATAGATGACTAACCTTTCTCGAGACCTCAACCACCTACAATGGGAAAATACCAGCCTGAGCCAGGCATGAACAAAGAAGGTACAGAGCGATGAGCTAACACCTGCCATAGGGGTCCGTTATCAGTGCTCCAAGGCCAATGCACTGGGCTTCAACGTCTCCTAACGTGGGAGCAGAACTATACATACAGAAATGAATGTACGAAAAGAACATCTAATCATTAGCAGATCAGACTTCAACCTTGGTGAACAGAGAAAGAATAATAACGGTACAGTTTTACAGTTCTGCTGAAACAAGTGAAAAACAAATGAGGCCTAGTGTGGCTGCGGCCTAAACAGACTTCTAGGAGTTGCACATTACAATATGGAGGCACATAAGCCAACAAACCTTGTATGCCATAAGGATAACTCAGTGCGTTTCAAAATGCAAGTAGAAATTGCATCTATTTAGCCACCTAATGCTAACTTATAGAAGAGGTATGAATGCATATTTTAAAAGGGAATGTCAAACGTAACAGATCCTCCTTCTTATATAGGAGGCTAAATAAGCTTTATTGCTATCCGGTAGGGTCTTTATAATTCTAAAGGGGACTAGTGCCTTCTCGTCCATATAGCAAAATGCATTGTAAAGCAGATATAAGAAACATACAAATATTGTAGTAATTTATTAATCAAATATTCCCTCATCTATCAACATTATTGACTGAATTTCTTGTACTATCATTGGGGAATATTTATTATTTTGTGTGGGCCTCACCATGCTGAAAGTAAGTTAAGTTGCACAGTACGTGCAGCAAGGTGGAAGACAATTGATGCATAAACAACAGATGAATATAACCCCTGCAATGGCTATCACTACAAGAAATACCTTCCAACCCCATGAAGTCAATAGGTCCCAGAACCAACCTATGAGAGACCATGATCCATTATCCTGGTGTATCTCTGCGGCCAATCTGTGTAACTTTTGTATGGCAGGATATTATCGGTTGGTGCACTATCAGGTATGTACACACAGCAGCTACTGCAGATGACCCCACATCCTCCACCTCTATCAACCAGTATGACCTCTAAAACCATCCGATTTTGAAGTGAAACAAGTCTTGTAGCTTGGAGCTTGACTGTTATATTAGTCAGTATACTGGCAGTAGTATTATTGACTCCTTCAACTACTCTAGCTAGGCGGCATATGTTACGGCTATTAAACATGGGTCCCCAGAATGGAACAATACCATTCATTATATCAGTGAATTGCTGTAGGGAAGTATCTGTTTGATCAATATCATCTACGTTGACCACTCTTTTGGCTCTGTGCATGAAAACAACATCCCTTCAATGTAACCTATGATCTTTGTGGTATGTGGGTGGTGCAATATAAACAGGAGGCAGAAGGAAAGAGAGATTGCACTGGCCAGACCATCCCCTAGGGAGCCAAGTATATGCTTGTTCCCCACAGATAAAATACACATTTGGAGGCATAATAAAGGTGGGCTACTAGGCGTATTCAACTGGTAAGTATAGCTACACTGGCTTCGTCCCACTGAAACATTCCCTGATCTGTGAACACAGACACTAGTTGTTGTATTTATTACTGGAACAGGCATGGCTTTATCCTCAGTTATATTACGCTCTTGGAAACATTTAAAGTATTCAGTGGCGTTAAATCCTTGAAAGTTTAATATTTAATTTCTTAACCAGGTAGCATTTTCGTGAACTGTAAAAACATTCATACAAGCATCAGGGTGGAGTATATCCTCCTTTCCATCCTCCCCAGGGGTATATCCCTGATGCACCACAATATACTCTAGAATTGCTTCATAAGCGCCCTGCGTCATTTTCATTGCATCTGCATAATAGTGCATAAAAACAATGGACAATAATTGAAACCAAGCCTCACAGCTACCTAAGTAAGATAAAGGCATAGAAATGAATAGATCATTTGTATGAATAACTGAAGAAAGTAGGCCACATAACCAGCACTCTATGACATTAGTTGTGCTATGCACCTGATGAGCATTTGAATAAACGCATTCTGAGTGTATGTTTGTCCATGTTTCTCCTTATGTAGGGGCAATGTAATAAATGAATGCTCTGCGGGCACTGGGGTAGAACCTATCAGAGTATGTACCGGATGCTGATCCTCCAGGTACCAGATTATTCCAAATAGTGTTATCATCAACACCAAAATTAACACCATCACCCTTCTTCAATAGACCAATTAGATCACCCTGGTCCAGTCTGCTGTATCAGAGAAGCCATTAAAGGGCGCTCCTCTCCCATTGTTTCACGGCCAAATGGGTACGTAGCTCGAAAGTTTTTAGGGAAAGTCAAATCCGCTGTACAACCAGCCAGAGGTGTATTCTTATTCCCTGTGTCCTTCAAAAGCCTCACAGGCAGGCTTCTATTGTTCATCAAAGTTGTCTCTCTCATGGAGCTGCACACTTGCAACTCAGCAACACAATCGCAGCCCGTGCTGTAAACAATCCTTTTGTCAGGATAGGGTAACCTACCTCCAGGGCAAATACCCTCAATGATCCTGTCCAGTGTTCTATACAAGTGCACCAGTATGCTTTACTCCAAGCTAAAGCAGATACCAGGAGCACAGCCCCTGCAACCTAAACTCAAGTCTTTCCCTAACTTCCGTGTTGACCTGCTGATACACTGTCTTTCCGTCGGGGCTGCAGATTGTACCTAGTGTGCCCAGGCACTTCACCGGCAGCAAACAATGGTAAGAACTCACACTCGGCTGGGGATTGGGACTCAGGTAGTTGCACTGCAGGAGCTGGAGTATCTGGGGGAGCCTTATATCAGAGGGGAACACCTCAAGCAAGAACACGTCGATCTGTGCCCCTCTCAACCAGGCATCAGAAAAAGGAGCAAAATGAGGAACCAGCTCTCCTTCCACTCAGGAATCAAAAGGGAGCGGCAGAGGCACCCTCTTTACGTGGGAGGTGTGCACCCAGTGCTTGCAGCCGTCCACCTTCACAGCTGTCCTACTATTCAAAAGCACCTGGGTAGGGCCCCTTGGCTGCAACTCCAAGCAGAACTTGCGCTGAAACTGGTGGATGAGTACATAATCCCCAGGCTGAATCTGATGTTCGTGACCCTCTGGCAATGCTTCTAGGGCAGCAGATATCTGTTGGTGAACAGAAAGGAGATCTTTAGATAAGGCAGACAAATAATCATTTCATTTCATTTCATTTCATAAATCTTTATTTTGGTAATTTCTCACCATAAAAGAGAAAAAAAACATTTAAATGATAGTTATTAAAACATTAAAACATTTGAACATCCACGGTGTCATAAGAGTATTTCATAAGTACAGGATTTCACAGATTTACTAGTATAAAATTTAAAAACCAGCATTGAGACACTGTCTTCTCAGAGACCACATAGAACCTAGGTATTTAGCCACGGCAAAAACAATGTGGTCCGACAGGTCCGTTTTGAGCACTCTGAATGCAACAAGACACTCAGCAAACCCCAAATTCCTACATACAGGAACAATCCATTTCTTACGAATCACGCCGTAAGCCGGGCAGAAAAAAATTATGTGCAGCTCAGATTCGTTGGCCACTCTGCAAGCCGGGCATTAGCTGGCGGCGGATTCGCTCCACTTGCTGGTAAGTGCTCGAATCGGGAGAGACCCGTGCCTCCATTGCAAATAGAGTTTTCTGAGTGAGGCGGGGTATAATTTGTCCAAAGCTGGTTCGAAACTGTAAGTGTCCTTAGTCCGTAAGAAAGACTCTGTGAGGGTCCCATGGTTTGATCGACTGCAAAGTGCCGCTATTTTACTGTCATGGTAAACCTTTGCCAGCCTCTTTTTAGAAATTAATGGACAGGTGGATGATGGGTCAGTCCAGAGGGTCAATAGGCCTAGACCGTCCAGCTCAGTTTTGATGAATCTAAGCCATTTGATTTCCCCTGCATTAGGCAAGGCAAGCACCTCCTGGAGCCCCTGCCTATAGCTAATCAGTTCTGGGACAGCCCACACCCTACGCCAATAAACCAAGGGTCGCAGTGCCAGATCTTCATCAAGTGGTCTCATCCCCAGATCTAACCTTAATGGCACAAGAGGCATGCTGGGGGGAAGTGCTACCACCCGCCTGATGAACTTGTTCTCCTCTTTCACCAGGTTTGAAGAAACTGCATGGCCCCAGAGCTCACTACCATACATTGCAGCCCTTCTTGCCTGTGCCCTGTAGATCTGAAGGGGTGGGCCAACGGGTTGGATGGATGACCTATTTTTTGCCCACTAGCTTCATAATCCCGCCCGAGTACTGTACCAATTTAAGTAGTGCTTTCTCTTGGTGTGGGCACCAGGACATTTTCTCGTTTATCGTGACTCCAAGGTACTCGAAGGTTCGCACTCTTTCGAGTCTGCTTGCGCCAATGTGGGGGCTAGAACGGAATTTTGGTGGGGGATTAAAGACCATAAATTTGGTCTTTAGAGTGTTAATTTCTAAACCATGTTCCCCACAAAAGTCCACAAAACCGTTAAGAACACGCTGGATCCCCATTGGAGACTTTGAAAGCAGCAGGGTGTCGTCAGCGAACATAATCGCCGGCACCCTGCTGCCTGCCAGCTTGGGAGTGTCAGAGTCATCAACCCCATTCAGGTGGGAGATTACCCCATTGACGTAGAGGCAGAACAGGGTCGGTGCGAGCACACAACCCTGCCTTACCCCCCTGTCAATGGGGAACCTGTTCGATAAGGCCCCCTCCTTGCCACACCTTACCTGCGCAAAATTGGCAGTGTGGAGACGAATAATCATCTCCAACAAGCCCCTAGGGACCCCCAATTTGGCCAACACCTCCCAGAGTTTTCTGCGGGGAACCAGGTCGAAGGCCGCCCTTAGGTCCACAAATACAGTATAGAGGCTGCCACCCTCCAACTGTACCGTTTTCCAAAAAATAAGGGCCAGCCGAAAGACCTGGTCTATTGTAGAGACCTTCCTTCTAAACCCCGCTTGATATGGGCTCAAAATGTCATTTTCCGACATCCAATCCGACAGACGGTCCAAAATTAGCCTAGTAAAAAGCTTCTGAGAAACGTCTATCAGACTTATTGGCCTGTAATTGGCTGGGAGCAGAGGCGAGCCCCTCTTAAAGATGGGCACTATCTCTGCCCCCAGTCAAGTTGGGGGGATCGTCATGCCATTCAAGATCGCATTGAACAACACCCTAAGGTACGGGGCCCAGATCTTAACTTCATGCCTGAAGAGATCGCCAGGCAGCTTATCTAAGCCTGGGGCTTTTTCAGCAACAAGGCCCATAATTGCCTTAGTGAGCTCCTCCAAAGTAAACCCATCCATAGGGGATATACTTTCAGTGGGTTGTACCTTTGCTACTTCGGTTGTATTCCCCAGTTGGTCCGGATCTACCATGCTATACAGGGTTTTGAAGTGGTCCTCCCACACAGCAGGTGCAATATTTGCGTCTACTGCCGCAATCGGTTCAGCCGAGCCATGCTTGACAATCTGCCAAAATTTTCGGGCATCTCGTAGTGCGAGGGCAGTCGTCATTTGAGACCAGTTCTCATGATCCCATTCCATTTTGGCATTGCGAAGGAGAGACTTGTATACCATCCGCTTTTCCCTGATTATACTGGGGGTTTCCCGAATTTTAAGGGACTCCAGAAGATCGGCCTTTGCTCTCCTGCAGGAAGCATTGACCCATGAGGCTCTTCTCCCCTTGGCCTTTTTCGTCCTAGCCACAGGGTTCAATACCTCTGCTAAATTAGAGCAGAGCTCAGAGTGGATGTCCCCTAACGAAGTAAAATCAGCAGGGGTGGATAACTGAGGGATGAGGTCCACAACTTTTTCAAGGGCAGGCACCACAGTAGCGTAAAGCCTCTGGATGTCATTAGGATTCTCCAGGAGTTTTAGCCATTTAATTCTACGTCTGTTGGTAGTTGCGACTAGCCCAGCAGGAAATGCTGAGTTTTCTTCTTGGGTATTGGTCGGCATTCCCTGGACCACCAACCTCAATGATAATACATTGTGGTCACTATCAGTCCTGTTAACTATCCCAAAGTCCCTCACTTTAGCCCAATCCTTCGTTGAGACCAGGATATGGACAAATAATCAATCAAGAGAGAATATTCTATTGCTGAAAATCTTCTAGGTCTGGGTAGTCCCCAAACATTAGCAGGGTGTCTGAAGACCACTTCATAGGGTGACAATCCAGTCCTGGAATCTGGGCTACCCTTGCTGACATAAGTTCTAGGGGTAATGCGTCTGGCCATTGCAATCCTGTGCTTCCATGAATCTTTGCTAGTTTCGACTTGAAAATGCCGTTATATTTCTCAACGAGGCCGGCTGTCCGTGGCAATCCGTAGCGCGGGAAGTACTCTTTTAAAAGTGCCTTCATTGTCGCTATAGCTGTGTTCTCTTTTGTTGGGTAGTCCTCCACCCACCTGCTAAATGCACAGACTACCACTGGTACATATTTGAGATTATTGACTCGTTCCATCTCGATGAAATCCATCTGGATAACCTCAAAAGGGAAAGAAGGCGGTGCAAAATTACCGGCAGGTTTGGGGGTTCCTTTTCCGGGGTTGTGCGTCAAACAGACAATAGAATGTCCCATCAAGTGTGTTGCAACTTTAAAGATATTTTCATTCTGCAATACTGGGTGTAGCAATTTACAAATACCCTTCGCACTGATGTGTGCCAGACAATGAGCATAGTGACCACAGGAGAACAAAGGCATTGGGTAACAGCCCTCTGTTTTCCTGACAAATCAGTCCAACATCCATCCTCGTCTAAGCGTCCTGTCTTCTCCTCCCACATGTCTAGTTCATCTACATTAGCCTCATTCTGTATTTCCCTTACACTTTCACAGTATTCTCGAGCATTCCATTATCTGGGATCTATCTAGCAGGACCTGCCACAAACATCTTATTCAACTTTGATCTGGCTGTCGCCTTGTCGCTCTGTCTGCAAATGCATTGCCTCTTACAACATCACCCGTGATAGATTTATAGGCGCTACACTTTATTATAGCCAATTTAGCGGGAAGGGTAAGGGCTGATAACAGACTGTATCAGTGGGCCATGCCCTCCCCTGTCGACTTTTGACTATGATGTTTTAAACTAATGTCACACGCTTAGGCGAGCTGACCTTGGGTGGTTTGGATTTAGAAGTTGTTATATGTTTGTTTAATAGGGTTTCTTTTTTGAAATGGCATAATTTATCATGTTAGCACTGCTTGAATATTTGTTATAAAAGAGGGTAATGTAGACAGCAACGACATGTCTATGGGCAACCAGATGGAAAACACATTAGAAAAAAATTAATGCTCATTAACTCCCCTCGGAAACGGAGCTACTAAACAATTTAATTGAAGTGCCGGTATTCACTGGAAATTACGTAGTTAAGTAGTACTGTATAGAAGAGCGATATTGAGCTTAACAATATATATAATTTTGAAGGAAGCACTGGTAACATTATACCTATGATGTTCTTGATATGCTGTAATGACTGCTCTCTTACCGTGCTTCACTGATTGAACTGATTCTATTTTTGGACACATGTATGAATGCCAATAAAAAGATATAAAAAAAATAAAAGTATCAGTAGGCCATGCTGTATTCTCTGGCAGTGTTATGTCAGGAACCTTCTCTCTGCCCAAGCCACCCCGAACGCATAATGGCTTTTGCTGTAAATATTTACAATTGGTCCTTCACTCAATTCACAAGCCCTTAGAAGTGTGACCAACTCTCCTGCCTGGGACGACTGGTATGGAATGTGAGAGGTCTCAACTACAGTGGGTAAGGTGGTGATTGCGGAGCCTGCAGTAGTAGTGCCATCCGGCAATTTGAAACAAGAGCCATCGACATATAGTTTCCTTGGGCGCAGATAAGGGAACATCAGTCCAGTCTACCTGTTCCTTCGTCTCTTCTTCAGTCCTAAACAGGCAATCATGGACATCGTTGTCCTTTTCTTCTGATGGGAGGGGGAGTAACGTGGCTGGGTACAGTGTGTGGAGCGAACATATCCCGTAAGACATGCACTAGAAAGGTGCTGTGACTTTGTATTGTTAAAAAGTGTATCCACAGCATGAGGTACCATTACTGTGAGGTCCGTATCAAGGACAATCCCTACTGATTGTCTGATAGAAACGGCCAGAGCCGTGGCAGCTTACAGACAGCTCAGGAGCGCTCTTGCAACGTTATCAAGCATGGCAGAGAAATAGACGCAGGGTCTCTACTGACCACCGAAACCCTATGTTAGAACAGGAAGCGTGCAACCATCCACCTAATGCACGTAGAGCACAAAAGGCTTCTGGTAATCAGGAGTATCAAGCACAGGAGCAGAGCAAAGCTCAACCTTTAACTGTTCAAAAGCTTGCTGGCATGCAGGTGTCCAAGGCATGGGTTCATGCACTTCTTTGGTGGTCAGGTAAAGAAGGGCTTTTGTTAGTAGGGAATAGTTAGGGATCCAATGCCGACAACACAATGTTATCCGAATGAATGTGCATACCTAGCGCCTGGCCTTGGGAACAGGCATATTAGTGATGATGGTTATGCGCTCTGGGGTTAGTCTACGTCCCTCCTTTGACAGTAGGTGACCTAAGTAGGTAACCTCCTGTTAACAATATTGAAATTTTGAAAGGGACACCTTGTGGCCATGGAGTGCCAAATGTCAGAGTATTTTAACTGTGGCTTCTTTGCAGCCATCCTCAGTATCTGAGACCACAAGAAGGTCATCAACATACTGTAACAATACATTACCAGTAGGGAGTTCCAGAGAATCTAATTGTGTTTTTAATGCTTGGCTATATATACTAGGGCTTTCTGTATAGCCTGAGGAGCACAACAGAATCTAAAACTGAGACCAGCAATTGTAAAACCGAACAAATGTCAGCTATCTGAGTGTAATGATATACTGAAAAGGGTGTTCTTTAAATCTATCACAGAAAAGAATTTTGCAGACAGGGGAATCATTGTCAAAAGAGTAGTAATGTCCAGGACCACTGGTTATTGAGGAACTACGATCTTAATAACTTCTTGCAGGTCGATGAGGAAACTGTAGACATCTGGGTGAGCATCAGGAGAATCTAAAGGCATCTTTTTAGGGATAGAGGGTGTAGGGCTATTACACAGATTCGCCAATGTTTTCTCAACTACCCCCGTTTTAAACAAATCTTGTCTTATTTGTAGGAGAGCCCTTTCTCCTGCCTGCGAAATTTTGTACTGAGGGATACGTGGCAATTTGGCAATCCTTGAGCTGAATCGACACCGGCGGGATCTGGATCTGTGGCCCACAATGTGCGGGGTATGGTCTCAAATTCTGCATGAAATGGTGCATCCTTAGCAAAACAATGGTTGACATGGGCCACCTGCGGGCCAATGGTCATATACACACCATCAGAAATTAAATGAATTTGTACTTGTATAGCGCACTTATACCCTGAGGTGTCTTGGCGCTGTACGCATACTGCTGTGGAACCCTTCCTGGCTTTTCCCTGTGAAATGCCCACTACTGGGCACCCCCAAGTTGAGCCAGGCATCCCAGCGCTGTTGGGGCCGTTGTGGAGATTAAGCAAGCTATTGTCCACAGTTGCAGAGTGGGACCCATGATTAGAATAGGCACGAGGCGAGAATTATCAGGTCTGAGGAAATTGAGCCCAAGACCTGCCGAGGCAGGAATTGAACCCTGGTCCCGGGCCAGACCTCTGCATTAGGGTCTGCCGCTCTAACCATTGAGCCCACTTCTCCACTTCTTCTATCAGGAGAACAGAAGATTGTTGCATGTAGTTATTTCAAGAAATCCGTTAACAACTGATTTTCCCCACAATTGGACAACAATGAAAATGGAGAATCAACCATAATGGGACCAATTGTCAATTCAGGAGGTTTGGAAATGGGGCTAACAACCGGCACACCTGAGACCCCAACCGAAACATTATTTTGGCCAGAGAGAGCTACCCCCGGGGCCAGCGAACTGGAAGCAGAGCTATTCATAACCCCTGTGTCAACTGGAAATTTCTCTGTGGTGCCCTGCAAATCAGCGGAGACGTAGGGTCCGCCTTGATCTATAGGCAATTGAACTGGTCCCTTGCCCTGTCCCTGGCTGTCCTAGCTGTGGGACAGCCCAGTCACCTCATCCATGTCATAATCTTCATGATAATACTGTTGGCTTCTGGGGTCATCATAATAATTCCCACCCTGTCTATTGAACGATGCATCCATTGACTGCGCCCCTTCTCTTCCACCTCCCTTTCACCCACATGCTCTATATCCTCGACCTCTTGGTGACTTTGTGTGACAGCTCCGGGCACTCATATTGCCAATGCCCCTCCTTTTTACAATATGCACATTTGTTAAGCCTAAGGGGTGCATTGGAAGTGCCACCTCTCTTGGAACGAAGTAACCACTGGGCCGATCCTAAACCCCTTCCTCTGCCCCTCCCAACTTGCTGCAACAAAACCATTGTCTTTAAATCCTTCACCTTTTTATCCACCTTTTCTTTATCCTCATTCTCTCTTTGCTCATAATACTGAGCCGTACTCAAAATCACTGACGATGAGGACGTAGTCCAAGTGCTTTCGAAGGCCGGCAGTCTAGCTGCAATCTCTGGAAGCAAAATAGTAACAAATCTATTAACGAACAACCGAACAATACCTTCCAGCAATAAATCCTGCCAACTAAAATCCAAGAACACCCCCTCAAATCTAATAAAGAAATCAGAAACATGTTTATCCTTCTTCGGGCGGCATGCAGTCAACTTATCCCAATCCACTTTCTTCAGGGGAATAAGGGAGTGCATGTAAGTTATAATACGACCAGGTAAGGCTAACAGTTCTGCTTTTGTCTTGTCACCAGGCTTATGCTCTCTATCCCATCCCTTAATCTCATACCAGGTACCTCCTAATTCCAGTGCATGGTCCTACGTATCAACCTGCCTCCATGTATCAACTGGTCCCAACAACCTGAAAAACAATTCTATATCAGCTAGTGTCATCACAGTGGAGGAGACCGCCTCTCTCAATTACTTTGTAATATGCAGTGGGTTTTTTCCGAGGGTCTGGCAGCTGGCTATTTAAAGACAGGACCTCACTCCTCTTCCAGGGAGTGTAGATTCACAGTTCCTGAAACCGGGCATCAACTTGTTGACAAATTACTGTATTCGTCGAGTCAAGCAGTTCTGGTCCTTCTGGATAATGAATGGGATGGACTTCCCTCATAGGGTGTTGTGCCCCTATGGTCGGGATCTTTTGAAGCAATCTACCTCGGTTCCCCACTAATGTCATCACATTGGCAAAAACTTAATTTGGGGCCATGCGCATAGCATAGACCCTGTTTCATATTTCGTATATAAGATGCAGTTCAACGCCCTGAAAGCACTGCTCCCACAATCCTATTAATGTAGCTGACATATGCTTAAGAGCAAGTTGCTGTAAAAATGGTTCATAGTCAATCATCACACTCCACACATCTTCCACAGTATAAAGTGCATTGCGAGCCCACTGGGATGCCTGATTTGCCACCATCGTCTTTTCCTCATCACCCACTGCAGACCGTACCAACACTTTCAGGATCTCCGTCAGACCCGTGTTTACACCCCGTATTCAACAAAGCAGATGCAGCCATCGCACCTAAACTACGGAAGGTCATCAACATCTCCTTCGAAACAGCGACATTCCCGGAAAGCTGGAAGCACGCCGAAATCAATGCCCTCCTCAAGAGCCCAAGGCGGACCCCAAGGACGTCAAGAACTTCAGGCCCATCTCCCTGCTCCCGTTCCCGGCAAAGGTCATCGAGAAAATCGTCAACAGGCAATTGGTCCGCCACCTGGAAGACAACAACATCTTGGACCCGTCCCAGTCCAGATTCAGACGAAACCACAGCACCGAGACAGCCCTCATCGCCGCCACAGACAACATCAGGTGCCAACTAGACAACAGCGAAACATCAGCCCTCATCCTCCTGGACCTGTCGGCCGCCTTCGACAAGTTCTGCCACGCACTCTAAAGACACGCCTCCTAGAAGTCGGAATCCAAGAGAAGGCCCTTGACTGGACCACGTCCTTCCTCTCCGGAAGAACCCAGAGCTCCCGCCTCTCACCCTTCCGATCCGAAGCTACCGACATCATCTACGGCGTTCTCCAGGGCTCATCCCTCAGCCCGACGCTGTTCAACATCTGCATGGCCCCCTCGCACAAGTGGCCCGCCAGCACGACTTCAACATCATCTCCTACGCCGGCGACACCCAGCTCATCCTCTCCCTCACCAAGGGCTCACATACCGCCAAAATCAATCTCCACGAGGGAATGAAGGCCGTCGCCCACTGGATGAGCAGCAACCGTCTGAAGCTAAACTCGGGCAAGATGGAGGTACTCATCCTCAGACCCACCCCCTCAGCCTGGGACGACTCCTGGTGGCCGACCACATTGGGAACAGCACCAACACCCACCGACCATGCACGCAACTTAGGATTCATCCTCGACTCCTCCCTCTCCATGGCTAAGCAGGTCAACGCCGTCTCCTCCTCCTGCTACAAAGCCCTCCGCATGCTCCGCAGGATCTACAAGTGGGTCCAGACCAAAACAAGAAGAACGGTGACACAGGCCCTCGTCAGCAGCAGACTGGACTACGGCAACGCACTCTATACAGGAATCCCAGCCAAACACCTACGAGGACTACAATGCATCCAAAACGCCTCCGCCCGACTGATCGTCAACCTCCCCCACTGCAGCCACATCACCCCCACCTGAGAGACCTACACTGGCTCCCCGTCGACAAGAGGATCACCTTCAAGCTCCTCACCCACGCACACAAAGCACTCCTCAATGCCGGACCAGCCTACCTTAACAGCAGACCCAGCTTCTACTCCCCCATCGCCACCTCCGCTCCACCAGCCTTGCTGTCGCCACTGTCCCCCGCATCCAACGAACGACCTCCCGTGGCAGATCCTTCTCCTTCCTTGCCACCAAGACCTGGAAAACCCTCCCTACCCACCTACGGCAGACCCAAGACCTACTCACCTTCAGAAGACTCCTCAAGACCTGGCCCTTCGAGCAGTAGCAACACCCCCTCCCCTCAGCACCTTGAGACCCTCACAGGTAAGTAGCTCGCTCTCCAAGTACTCTGCTTGATTGATTGATTGATTGATTTCTCCATGCGATCTCGCGCCACTGCCCAACTTGCTTCAAACATCCCTCGCACAGGCGTATCAACAGTTGGTAGCGTTTGAGGTGTCACACCAGAAGGGGAAAGAGTGGATGCAGAGACAGGAATCATCATGTAAGGGGACAGTACTGTAGGGGTGGAAAGAGCTGTGGTAGCCGAAGCGGGATGGACGGACAGGGTAGGGGGGCTAGCAGCACCCGCTCCAGTTACTGGCATGTAGGAAAGGGAGGCAAGTGGGGTCGGGTGGTGGCAGTAGAACTAGTTGTAGATGCATCCAGGAGGGCGACACTAGGAGCTGGAGACTGAGATGTCGGGACTGTCGGGATATCCGTTCAGGGGCATAAGGGGATGAGAGTCCAAGAGCTCTTCAACAAAATCTTCACCTTCTTCCCTCGTAACATAACAGTTATCAGTGTGCAATCGAAACTTCCTGTCTGCACATTTATACCTTTCTCTACCTTTTCCCTTTTGTAGGTCACAGCTTTCTGTGTTATTGTCTGTGTCTGTCTTTTCCTGGTCTCTTTCTCTGCTCTCATGTGCCACTTCTTTGCTTCTTTCTGCCACACTCTTAAAGAATCAAACATCGGTTGCCTACTCTTTCTAGCAAACGATTTGTCTTGTAAGAAATGTTATTTCTTTTCATCAAGCAAGCCAGCAAGTGGCCATTGCAGTTCAGCATTGTCCTTCGTATATTTATGCTACAACGTGCTAAACATAATAGAGCCAATACCATGCTTCACGTATACGTAAAAATTTGGGGAACCCCCCCGGAGGTGCAGGCTGGCTCTCTTCCAATCGAGCATCAGTAGAACAACATCGACATCCAAAGCACCCAAACTTGCTTAAGCAAGATATCTTAATATAAGACACATACATTGTCCCCAACAAACAAGTATGACACGAACAAACAAGGAAAAAAGAAAAAAAAGGAAAAAATGAGCAAGAGCACAATGGTTAAAAAACTAAACAGAGCGGTCCGCGAACTGCACACTGCAACCTGAAGGCTGCACCAAGTTCATGAAGACAGGTTTTAACCCCAGACCTTTTAAAACATGTAACAAATTACCAATTGGTCTGGCAAATTGTTCTCGAACAATCTGTGCCTTTTTCAAGGGTCCGTAAACCCACCAAATACAAACCAAGACAGCCCAAAAGACAGTGCCAAGATACAGCTCATCAGCTCGTGTCTTTCAAGACTGTCAGTAGACTGTATCAAGGCACGGTACGCATGCCGGTGTCGTACAAGCAAGGCAGTCGGCAAACAGCACCCAAGACAGCTCAAAGACTGTACCAATACAAGAGGACAGGCCTTTAGCCCCAGACCTTTTAAAAAACAAAGCTAATTACCAGTTGGTCTGGTAGATTGCCTGTATTAGTCCCAGACCTTTTCACAAAGTGGCCAATTACTAGTTGGCCCGGTAGACTTCTCGCAAGCGCTCTGTGTCCCTCAAGGGTCCGCAGACCCACCAAGTCCAAGACAAGACAGTCGGCAGACTATACCAGGCACGGCCTGCAGGCTCGTGTAGTGCAAGCAAGGAGCCTTTTTTCAAGAATCAAATCACTCACCTGGTGCACACAGGTTAAGCAAGTTATTCACCACTGCCGACTCCCCGGACCAAACAGTCAGCTCCAGGGTTTTCCCTTCAGGATCCCGGCCAAAGGCCACTAGCAGAAGATCCGTCCAATCGGAACGGTGGAGCAGCTGCGAGAACCAAGCTCGGTCTTGTATGTGAGGGGCCCCAATCTGCTCGACCGACCAGACACCACACCGGACCCTGTGACCCAGTTAGGGGCGAGGGGGCCCTTTCACAGGGTCCATGTATGTGTACCAACTGAAGGACAGGGCCCTCTAAGGGGCCCGTGGGTTCTTTCCACAACCATCTGTTATGCCTTCCCAAATGAAGAGTTGTCAGTTTGTAGAGAATACAAACTTACTTTATTGATAATATGCTCTGCAGATGAGCCCCAGGTCAGGCCTTCACCCTAAAATGGTTGCCGAGAGGGACTAATTTCCCAAGGCACGCTAATACATGATAAAGCTTTCTCGAGACCTCAAACACGCCTACTATGGAAAAGTACTGGCTTGAGCCGGGCATGATCAAAGAAGGTACAGAGAAAAAAGCTAACACCTGCTAGAGGGGTGCATTATCAGGGCTCCAAGGTCAATGTGATGGGCGTCAACGTCTCCTAACGTGTAAGGAATGTATGAAAAGAACATCTATCATTAGCAAATCAGACTTCAACCTTGGAGAGCAGAGAAAGAATGATAACAGTATACAGTTTTACAGTTCTGCTGAAGCAAGCGTAATACAAATGAGGCCTAGTGTGGCTGAGGCCTAAACAGACTTCCAGTAGTCGCACATTACAATATGGAGGCACAAAAGCCAAGAAAGCTTGTATGCTGTAAGGATAACTCAGTGGGCTTCATAATGCAAATACAAATGGGGTACATTTAGTCATCTAATGCTTACTTATAAAATAGGTATGAATTCATATTATAAAAGGGAATTTCAAACCTAACAATAGAACGCAAAGTTCTAAAACAGGCTGGATATTTACCAGAAGGAAGACTAAAGTGTTTCGTGCATTAAGGGTGTTATGTAAGGATCACAGGTTAACTCCATAATATCACATGAGGAAAGAGCCCTGGGGGCTTCAGTATTCTCTTTTTGTGCTGTGATTGATGTTAGGAGGTGTTATGCCCCTAACTGAAGCCGCCCTGCAAGGTGGAGGCTCCCAGCATTATGGAGACTGTTTTGTGAATCATTGGAATCGGAAAGCATGCCCTCTCGTCCCTCATGCAACATTATGGATTTTCTCTGTTATTTTGGTATGGAGGTGAGAGAAAGGGAAACATGAGGAGATGTCTCCTCTTGCTGACTTTGAAATACTGTTATTTTTAAAGCGGAGGATTCCACAGCCCTGAGGGTTGTGGAGTAATCAGCTTGGCAAATACATAGCCTAAAATACCACCATCCAACCCCTGAAGACGTGGCTGCCAAATTAGTTTCAGAAATGTTATTCTTAAGCCCTGTAACACTGGGGCTTCATGTCAGTCAGGTCAACTCATCACAGGGGGGTGGGTCCTGCTCTGTGATGAGTTGGGAAAGGGTGTGGGAGAGGCTGCGGGCAGGTGGGAAGCAGAGACATCACATCTGTGCAGTGTGGCATGAGGACTTCTGAAGACCATTGCAGACTCAAGTTGTCTGCTGTTGTTGATGGCTGACCGTGTGTGCATGCCATTATGAGAGCTACAGCTCTGGGTGGTGTCTGTGTTTCGCACTCTGTCTGCACTGGATGGCAATAGCTGAGAAGCAGTAACAGCGCCAATGGCCCTCTAATTCCTTGTGCAGCCCCCGACCTGGTAAATGGATAAGGGCACGGCGGTAAGGAGAAAAAAAAGCTTAAGGAGTATACAATAAATATTTACCACTCCTACACTGAGAAAAATCCTAACTTTAAGACTTTCGGTATTCGCGGAAGGCATTTAGGAGTCCTAAAGTTAGGAGTCCTAACTTTACTACTCCAAAACTGAGAAAAATCCTAACTTTAAGACTTTTGGTATTCACAGAAGGCATTTAGGAGTCCTAAAGTTAGGACTCCTAACTTCTGTGAATACTGAAATGAGTAAGTGCCTTCTGTGAATACCAAAATGAGTAAGTGCCTTCTGTGATTACCAAAATGGTAGTAAGTTTAGGATTTTGTTTTAAGTTAGTTCTGTGAATCGGTCCCTATGTTTTCTTTGTTTTTAATCAGAACGTTTCTAGCAGCAAGGAGTCGCCTACCTGAATGACAAATCTATCAGTATTGCATGGGTGCCATTTCAATATGAAGGATAACGTAGAATAATTTTAGCTACTTCCAGGATGTTTATGTACTTTTTCATGTACCACATTACTTTTGTACAATGTATGGTTTGGTCGTATTTGCATAATTGAGAGCTCTTGAGCCGTGGTTGAAAGCATTGCGAGTTTCTCATAGGGTCAGTCAGTGGGTCAAATAAGAAAACGTGATAATGATATATGTTCCAAGAAGGATGCATGGCCATTCAATCATTGGCTTCTCTGCAGGGCGCACAGGGCAGTGGTCACATATATGAGATGAAATTGTGATTCTGTGCAAATGGGTGTGATGGGGTCCCCTTCATAGGGGTACACCGTTTTCAAATTTAAGACAAGGCTAAAGTAAAAGAAAATGCAGCAGTTGCTTGCCACTTGAAACTCATCCCAAACTTTTGTGCCACACTACTTTCTCATGTCACTAGCCACCACTGTAAGTGTACTAGTGTTTGAACTTGTGCGTCAGTACTAGTATGTAGTTAGGTGTGTCACTGTCTGTAATGGTGTGAGCATTGAATGTACCAGTCTGTGTTTTGAGTGAGGCTGGGTGTGTCAGCAGGTTGTGTAAAGGGCTCTATCAATGTGTGAGTGGGTGTGTTATTGGGTGTATGACTGTGTACCTGGGTGTGTCAGTGGCTGTTTCAGTGTGTGCCTGATTGTGTCAGTGGCTATATTGATGTTTGCCTGGGTGTGTCATTGTCTTTAACAATGTGTATCTGGGTGTGTTAGTTTCTGTATTGGTGTTCCTGGGTGTGTCGGTGGCTGTATAAGTATGTGTGTGGATGTTTGAAAGGTTGTATGAGTGTTTGGTTGAATGTCTAAGTGACGGTATCAATTCGCGAGAGGGTGTGTTAGGCTCTAATTGCATGTGCCTTGGTGTGGCTGTGTGTGTGTATAGGAGTGAAGCTTGGTGTATATGTAGTTGTATCAGTGTGTGCCTGGGTGTGCTAGTGTCTAACAATGTGCACCTGGGTGTGTCAGACAATGTACCAGTGTGTGTGTGAGTGTGTCAGTGGCTAAATAAGTGTGTGCCAGAGTGTGTCAGTGGCTATATTGGTGTGTGTCTGGATGTGTCAGTGGGAATATTGAATGTGATGTGTGTCTGGGTGTGTCAGTGTCTAATAATTTGTGCCTGGGTATGTCAGACTTTGTATCAGTGTGTGGATGGTTGTGTCCATGCCTATATCAGTATGTGTTTGGGTGTCGGAGAGGCTGTAGCTGTGTTTAGCTGAATGTCTATATGCCTCCATTGATATCGGCCTGGGTTGTCACAGGCATCAATGTTGTGCATCAATGTATCAGCTTCTGTATCAGGGTGCAGCTGAGTGTGTCATTAGCTGTATCAGTGTGTGTTGGATGTATCATTGTCTAACAATGTGTATATAGATGTGTTACACACTGTATCAGTGTGTGGCTGGCTGTGTCAGTGTCAGTATCTGTCTGTGTGTGTACATGTGTTTGAGAGGATGTATTAGTGTTTGGCTGGGTCTATCAGTAGCTGTATTGGTGTGTAGCTGAGTGTGTCAGTGCATGTATAGGTGTGTACATGGGTGTGTGAATGGCTGTAATAGTGTCTGCCTCGGCGTGTACCCTGAGAATGTAATCCTATGAAATAATGCTGAAAAAGTAATTAGTGAAATACATTATTACAATAGATGATGGCATACATCTGAATGAAAAGAGAAATAACAAATAGGAGTTAGTATTACAATTTATAGAATTACATATTATAGTTACAAATTCAATAATACATAACTTCATAGTAATGAATAATCACTTCTCATGGTGTAATGTTGTTATGTTAAAATTAAGCATTTCATTTTCCATTTTTTACTGTTCTCAGTTTCTATAATCATACACCATTAATGATGTATTATTGCTAAAATCATCATTGAACCATGGGGAAAATCAATAGTAATGATTGGGGGGGGGGGATAAACGACACACTATGTCACTGCAATTAAGCAACACTGTGCAATGCACTCAGTATCATTTTTTTAAGCAGTAACGTTACCTAAACTTCCTCTACTAATGTAAAGAAATAACAGCCTGATTCATGAAGCGAAATAGCGCCCGCAATGGCTGCGAAAACGCAATTGCGGGTGCAAAACACGGAATCGGCATTCAAGTACGAAATAGCGAAATCGCAAAAAAATAATAGCGAGCGGAATAGCGATTACGCTGTAAAAGTCGCAGACTCCGGGAAGTCGAGCATTAGCGATAATGAAATAGCGACCAACCACGGAATCTGCGAATTGAATAGCGAAACGCAATATTGTCTCAATCGGCATTCATGAAAGAAATACATTAGCAAAAAATCGCTAAATCGCACATTAGCGCGGCGCAATTTAAGGACAACTCAAAGCAGGTGGTAACCATAAAAGCCATGATTAACCAAAATTTGAAAAACTGTTAGCCAATCACCAACAGGTCCAGGCCTGACCAATCACACATAAGGACATTCAGCAGCAGCAATAGGCGTTCCACAATGCCTGGGATGTACATGGTGGTGAGGCGGCGAAGGCTACAGCGAGCAGCACGGAGGAGACGCATGAGGCAGGCAAGGATTTACCGGCAGCGGGTCACCTTGCTGGGGCAAACCAGAGAACAGATTTATGCTAAATACAGGCTGAATGGGGAAATGATCACCTGGCTGATGAACTCGACCCCATCATGCAGCACCCAACAAGGCGAAACAATTCTGTGCCCACACATGTGCAGGTATTGTGCAGCCTGCACCTCCTGGCATCCGGCAGTTTCCAGGGCATAGTAGCCGCTGCTGGGGGGATTTCCCAGCCCACCATGTCACGCTGCCTCCACACTTTTGTTGACGCCATGCTCACCCAGCTCCACCGGCACATCACATTTCCCACGAGCCAACAGGATTTGGACCTCACAAAACTACAATTTTATAATGTTGCCCATTTTCCCCATGTCCTTGGCTGCATAGACTGTACCCACGTCGCCATCTGCCCACCAGCTGGCACGGAGTATATGTACCGCAACAGGAAGTCGTACCACTCCCTCAACATACAGATGGTCTGCAATGCCAAGACCATCATCACTGACATTGTGGCCCAGTACCCAGGGAGTACCCATGACTCCTTTATCTTCAGGCACAGCGGACTCCACACACGACTGATCAGGGGAGAGTTTGGGGAAGGACACCTACTTGGTAAGTACACTTTGTCGACAATGTCACATTGCTATGAAGTAACTGCGCTGCACAGGCAATCAACATCTGCTCCTCTCATTCAGGTGACAGTGGCTACGCCCTACGGGAATACCTCCTGACCCCTTACCTCAACCCTGCCACACCTCAGCAACGCCGCTACAATGTTGCGCACATCCGGACAAGGAACTGTATTGAAAGGACATTTGGCCTGCTCAAGAGCAGGTTCCGTATACTGCACAAGACAGGTGGGGCCATGTATTACAGTCCTGCAGCGTGCTGCCGCATTGTGGCTGTCTGTGCAATGCTTCATAACATTGCAACCAAGCGCCGGATACCAGTTGACATCTCAGGCAGTGAATCTGAGGGGGACGACCGGCCACCAGCACATGCGCACCATGCACGCAGGGAGAACCCAGCTGAAGGCCACAGACGTCGCAACCACATCACAGCTAACAATTTCTAGCCCACCCCCTTCCCCCACCCCACATATCACAATTGCATGCAAACTGTAATGATTACACAAGGCGTATGTGTGCACCAAAATAAATGTATTTGTTTGAATCACAAAAAAAATATGGGTCTCCGTAACAACTATTTACAAAATGCAGTATTCATGCATACTGCATGAGACGCTCCATGGCAGGCTTAAGTTCAGCCTGCGCCTGTGTCCCTGACACAATGTCATTGGCGCCTCCGGCGCACAATTCCCAGGCGCCTGGGAGCCTCTTCCTCTTCCTGGGCAGCTGGAGCTGGGGCAGCCCTTGTGCTGCGCCTAGGTGGGGGGGGCTGCGTGGCAGAGTGGCTGCTGACACTAGAGGCACCCTCACTAGCATCATCACCCCCCACAATTGCCGGAATCACAGGTGCGTGCAGTGCGGTGACGGCAGTTGTCAAATGCTCCAGCACCCGGGTAATATCCTCGCAGCACTGGACGAGTTGGTGCTGCTGGGTTAACGAGCGCCGCGCAAGCAGGGTGGTGGCATTTGCCGAGGCATAATTGGAGCGGCTATAGGTGGACAGCCGGCTCAGCAACTGGTGGTGGCGCCTGCTAGCAACACTTCGGTGCTTCACCAGCGCTGCAGTGTTGTGTTCCATAGCCGTCGCCATGCGGTCAATGGCCGCCGTCATGCGGTCCACCCTCTCGCCCACTCCCGCCACATTGCGGCCGATCTTCTGCAGCTGGAGCTGGATGGCTCCTTGCTGCTGCGACTGGCGCTGGTGTAAACGCAGCATGCGCCGCTCCACACTCATGCAGGCGTGGAAATGGCCATTGCCCCTCCTGGTGGTAGGCCGCTGTGTAGCGGATGTGGCTGGCCCAGATGGTGGTGGACGAGCTGCAGGTCTTGCAGCAGCTGGTGTTGCAGGTGTGGCAGGTGTGGTGGGTGGCCTGGCCTTGGCAGCCGGTGGGCCTGAGGCGGATGCAGAAGGCAAGGTGGGTGGCCTGGCCTTGGCAGCCGGTGGGCCTGAGGCGGATGCAGCAGGCAAGGTGGGTGGCCTGGCCTTGGCAGCCGGTGGGCCTGAGGCGGATGCAGCAGGCAAGGTGGGTGGCCTGGCCTTGGCAGCCGGTGGGCCTGAGGCGGATGCAGCAGGCAAGGTGGGTGGCCTGGCTGCTGGTGTTGGCGCTGCCGCAGGGGCTGGTGGCTGGGTAGCAGGTAGGGATTCCTCCTCCTGGGCCTCCTCGTCGATCAGCAGCCTCTCACTGTCGCTGCTATCTCCCGCACCTGTGAGGGTAAGTGGATACTCATTAGGTGCATGTGACTGTCAGACGTGCAGATGTTACATGCATGCTGGGTGTCATTCCCTGGGTGGCTGTGTATTTGCGCACTTTGGAACCTTTCGGGCCGCATTGTGGTACTACTACATTGTGGACATACTACGTCTCCCACAATGCTTCAGGGCATTTCCTGATGCACGGCATGACTAAGGGCCAATGAGTGAGCCTATTTGGTATGGGGCGGTCATAGGGGACAGGGTCGCAGTCGCATGCCACTTACCTTGGGTGTCTTGGGTGGGGCGGGAGGAGTCCAGAGGGGTCACGCCAACACACGCCTCCCTCTCCAACGTGTCCTCTACCCGGTCCTCCAGGGGGGTGTTGGGTGGGACAGTCGGTCCACCACCTCCGGTGCCTGATGCCTCACCAAGGCGCTCCGCCACCCTCTCCTTGGCACGCCCTCGGAGGTCGTACCACCGCTTTTTTAATTCCTCCAGGGACCTGTCCGCAACGCCCACAGAGTTCACGCTTGCGGCAATCCCCACCCAGATCCTCCTCTTCTCCTGCTCTGGGACCCTCCGGGAGTTTGCACCAAACAGCTGGTCGTGGTTGGCCACCACACCCTCTATGAGGTTCTCCAGCTCCTGTTCGGAGAATTTCAGTTTGCGCTTGCGGCCAGCGCTGTTGCTGGGTCCGGGCTGCGGTTCGTCTGACATAGCGGTCGCTATTTCGGCGGGGTCGGGATGCGCAAACGGCGGGTTGGTGGCAGCTTTCCGTCGTGGACAGTCGACTGATAGCGTCACTGTGGTGTTTGGGGGTGGGATTTGGCTGCTTCCTGGTTGTGATGTCATCACGGTGCTCGGAATGCGTCTTCCCGTTTTCCAGATCCCGCGAGAATGCGACTCGCAATCCCGTGCAATCGGGATTGCGAGCGCAATCTCGTGCGATCGGGATTGCGAGTCGCAATCCCGATCGCAGGTAGCCGGAAATAGCGATTATTCTGCGTTTTTTGTGGGTCGCTAACGGCTTTAGCGCCCGCATGCGAGTCGCTATTTTTTCTCCGAAAAGTACATGAATGCCGTTTTGCGTTTCCTCAATAGCGAGTCGCTATTGATCGCTATTAGGGACACGCAAAACGGCCCGTACATGAATCAGGCTGATAATCCTTTAAATAAGACCATTATCATTAGAGCTAGTTCTAGATCTATAAGAAACACTAGCACATGGAAAGCCTTATAAAGAACTCACCCCTGTTAGGCTACATGATGTCATACATCCTGATAATGTATCTACTACAAGTCGACCTTTCCACTTTTAGAACTGTATTTTTACTTTGGTTCAAGAAACAAGAGGTTTCAATTTGGAAGCTTATCAGTCAGTCTTTCTTTGAATTTGAGGTTGCTATCATTATATTCTGTCCATCCACTGTTAGGTTTTACATAGAGAGTGTAGTGACCAGACGTGATGGCAAGTCCCTCATGAAATATAATGGTCATGATATTATATGTTTTTCCAAAAATAGATATTTGTCCTGTTATGAAATTGGTAATCTCTGTTTCCATTTTAGTTCCATCTGCTCTGCATTATTGTAGCATTTCAATAGGGTATTTCCTTCTTATTCATAGACATAAAATTGATATGAGATGTGATCGGCAATTTGGGCATGTATTGTTCCCTGTAGCTTGTTTGAACAATCTGTCAAAAGACACAGTTTTGCGGTCTGGTAGTTTTAAATAAAGAAATCACTTGAAATCTATTTCTGTTCTCGTGGTTCTATAAATATGTAATTTCAAATAACTGACAATACATATTTCTTCTTCTTCTAATACGCCAAAGATTACAATTATACACTCCTGGGCATCCGTTTGAGTGTTTAGAGTAAACTGTAAAGATCCACTACATATATCTACACGGACTCTGTTATATCTTGAGTTCAATGCTATTCATGTCCTTCCTGTAGAATCTTACTATGATGACATGTTATAGAATGTTATGAGTCGAATGTTCACCGTTGACTGGACTTAGCTGCCTGCTCCTGGTGGGGTCTCGTTATGGTCTTCTTGTGATCTTGTAACTATCCTGAATGTACCTCTCTGAATCACCGCTACCCGCAAGGGCTTGATCACTACAAGTTTTTGACGATGATCTTCAAAAGAACCTGCATCTATCACCTCTTCAAACGTAAAGCAACTCCAAGTACAGACTCTACAGTAACTCAAGCTAAGCATATACTCTAAACTGGCATCCTTGAACCCACCAGGGACCTTCCATTGGTCGCCCACAGCAGTCTGCCAGTTGTTCCTGTGCATCTGGGGAAGTGCTGCTTCTAGAGCTGCCCATTCACTCTTGGGTCCCCACTACCTCTACGTGTCTTGTGCTGTGCCTTCAGAGAGGGTAAGCCTGCCATTCAACGATGTCTGCGCCCTATGCTGTGCCTTCAGTGAGGGTAAGCCTAATCTAGTACGTTCACCTGCCACATATCTACATCTGCACACTGTCTAGGAAAGAAGTGTGCTACTATATGTGTGCTCCAGCCAAGGTGACTTTACTATCTGGATGTTTGTTCCACTTGAAGTGTCTTGCCTGTTTGCCTGATAATCTGCCTTACATTATGTATTGCACTGCCTGAGAGGATGACTGTTCTCTACTGTTATCCGGATTGATTTCTGCTCTTAGACGATCTGTGCAGCATCTAGCTCTTCCCACAGGCACAACGGACGTGTGCACTTTCTGTGGTGTGGACAGCGTCACTGTGAACAAGACTAGTCTGCCAGACTGTTATTTAAGTCTCGTTCTGGGAGGAGTTGTACCGCATGTGAGCCCATCTGCCTCCCCAAAGGGACTACCAGAGCGTCTTGTGTCTCGTATGACATTTCTGGTGAGCTGGGGTGCTTAGTTGGTGTACCAGAGACTGAGACCCTTTGTTATCTGGTGAGCGGGGGCATTTTTATTAATGTTTTATTTGATTAAAGTACTTAGCGCGGCGACATGGCAGTTGAACCGTTGTTTTAAAAAAAAACTAAAACAAAATCCTCGAGCAACACGCGCACACTCTCAGCACACACAACTTACCTGGTGTGCCTCAGTGCCTCCCTCCTGACTCTGCATTTCTCGTGGGACCTTTGTGACGTATCTCAGGTCAGTTTTCCGGTGACACCCTCATGGCTCCTCTGTGACTTGTCTCTCCGACTGCGCTCTATGAGAGCTACCTAGTAACCCTTTGGTGGTGCACGCCGCAAACGAAAGCCACTCAGAGCCTTTTTCCCTACGTGCCGCCATTTTGAGTTCACTTCAACAGCTCTGCCAACCACGTATTTTTCTGTCATGCATCAGAAGAATGTGGTTCTCCTTTGCGTTTTCTTTAAACAATGCTGTTGCATTTCTTCTCTATTTTCTCATAAAGCTTGTTTCATTTGGGTATGCTGTTTCCACGCCAAAGCTAATGTCGATGGAAATGGACAGATGATGCTGCTAGGTGTACCGACGGTGAGTGGAAGTTCTGTATAGCAAATTGTCTACCTATTCCAGTGACTCAAAGGTTGTGTTTTGTGGGCATTTTCCAAATGGATTTAAGAAACAGTAACAGGTAGATTTTTCCTTGTCGGTGTACAAGTTTTGAAGATTTTTAGAACAACGGTGCCATTTTAACATGAACTGTGTTCTTCACTTTAATGACTTGTACAAAGTTACGTTGCCACCTAGTGTGCCAAGTTGGAATGTATCTTTTATGTTTGAAGACGATCCATTAGTCCATGGGGTTCCAGCTGTCACATAACTTAAACCCACGTGTCTCAATCTTCAGCTGTTTCCTGACCATGGTGACTACTTCATTTATTTTAACTTATTGTTTTTTTGGGACAGTGCATTTTTCCTAGTGTTTTTAGTACTCACAATTAGCTATGGATTCATTTTTGGTATGCCTTGCTTGTCCACACAGCTCTTTTACTATTTGTTTTTCCATGTATGCACAACGTTTGCTTAATACAATAACACGTTATGGGTTCCCACCCACATGTTATTTATTGTACCCATTCCCCCACACTTGTGTGTTGCACAGTTTACAGTCCTATTGTCACTTTGCACATCTTATTTCCATAGCCACATGCTGTGCACAATGTTTTCACCTCACGTGTGTCTGCTTACGGGTTCTTGCCCACACATGTCTAGTTGCCGGGTTCACACCCACACACTTTTTCACATGTGCACAACTTTACTATGTTTTCCTCCTGGGAGCTTTGCGAGGGTTCCAGTCCTTTTCACATTATCATATGGGTCTCTACCCATATCTGTTTTTATCACATGGGTCTCTACCAATATCTGTTTTTATCATATGGGTCCCAACCCATATCTGTTTTTGACATCTCTCAAGCCCTCTTTGTTTTCACGACGTCAACTTTACAAGGACTATGGTGCCTATGGGCCTTAGTCCAATCTGTTACTGCTGTATGTCTTATATTTCAAGGGTTTTATTTCGGGTTAAAGTCCTCCTAAACCTCTCATATAGTTATGAATTATTTATATGCACTTTTGTCTTTACATTATATTTTTAATTTTGTATTGATGATGGTGCTTCTCTTGGGTGAGGATTTTCCTTATACTTTTCCTCATCTTCCTTGTTTCTTTCTTCATTTATGTTTTCCACGTGTTGTCATCTTTCTAGTGTCTTGTGTGGATTCTGAGCTTTCATCTTCTTTTCTGTTGTGTTTTCTTGCTCTGTTGGTTTTTCATTTTTCAGCCTCTTCACAATCCTGTTCTGGCTAGTGGGTGTCTTTTTGGCAAGTCGTTTGTGCTTCCTTTTCTCCTCTTCTCTGATTATGTTTTTTTCTTGCCTTTGCTTTTGTGTAGAATGGAGGATGGTTCTTATGTTCTTGTTTTCTTTTCTTCTTTGCTTTTCTCATCCTTTTATGTTGCTCTCTTCTTTCATTGGTTCATGGTTCTTATTTCCTCTCCTCCTAATCTTTCTTCTTCTCTCAATGTTGTTCTTTTGTATATTTGGGAGAAAGGGGAATATGTTATATCTTGAGTTCAATGCTATTCATGCCCTGCCTGTAGAACCGTACTGTGATGACATGTTATAGAATGTTATGAGTCAAATGTTCACAGTTGCCTGGGCTGAGCTGCCTGCTGGCTGCTCCTGGTGGGGTCTTGTTATGGTCTTCTTGTGATCTTGTAACTATCTTGAATAAACCTCTCTGAATCACCTCTACCTGCGTGGACTTGATCACTACATATTTGAATGTGTGAAGCAGAAGGTGTGGCACTCCTATCAGTGCGTAAACTTGGCAACAAAGCACAGGGTGCAGAACGCAATCTCTGGTGTGGTTTCTGTTCAATTTCATATACAAGATGAGGTAATTGAAAGAGAACATTTTGAACAACATTTGCATAACAGGTGACATCAGAGGGGTTTGACAAGAAGATCTCCTTCATTGTCACTTATTTCTTTTTCTTTTCGCGTTTTTATAATTGCAATACTGTCCTAAATGGGGAGCATAATCACTTTTTAAACGATTGTACTCTTTACTGTAACTTAGTTCAGCACAAAGTTTGTTGTCATCAAATGCATACAAATGCAAGCCGGACAATGTTCTAACTCGAGATATTGCCATGTGTAACATTTGCTCCTTAAACAGTGTACTCCCAACATTAACCAATGCTGAATCTACACGTACACCTTGAGATTTATGAATACTTACAGCATATGCTAGAGAAACTGGAGACTTTCAGTCACACATATAAATCTTTTACCATAAAAAATGTACAATGGTCCTTTCAATATGCTTCATGCTATCAATCTGATAAAATGTAGCTGCTAAGTAGTCTATCTCACTACTGTTATGAAGGCTAATGTAATCAATAGTTTTAGCCATGACACCATTAACTAATTCTCATGCCATGTGCCTGACTTTAGCCTGGAAGGAAATAGTGCCAATTTACATGTACATGGTTCCTTCCTAAGGTTGCCTTCCCTTTGTCCCATCGACTTTTGACACACATTTGCATATGCTGACACAAAGAACTTCATGAGAACACTATCACACGTACTTGGCATTATAGGTAAGGCCTTCATGTTCATGATATAAATGTATTTGTTATTACGTCCATGTGGCAGCGCAGTTAGTGACTTAGAAAAAAGTACTAGATCTGTCACCATGGTTCCTGAGGGAACATGGATCCATGTTCAGTAGTTGCCAGAACAGTACACTCCCTGTCTCAATTTGTGGGGGTTAACGGTAGTTCTGTGAGCCAGCTCGTTCAATGGACAGCATATCCTGCAGGGGTGCCTGAAATCTGTCTGGTGTCATCCTAAGCTTGTGTTGCCCGCAAACGTGCAGCTCCTACTGGTTAGTGAAAACTGCCTGACACTTCCTCAACATTTAAATTTTGGTGCAAAATCACTCCACAATTGTTTGAAACACTTTAACATTTATCCAATCTTGCAGTTTTGGAACATATTTTTCCAATTATTCCAATTTTGTTACCAATCTTTTATTTAGAAATACTGTGATGCCCTGGCATTCAAATTTGTCTATGGCTGTCAGTTCTCAAATTTCCTCTTTCTCCAATTGCAGCAATTCTTTGCTGAAAGAGGCTCACTCCGCTAGTGTAGGCATTAGGCACACAACTGTTTTTTCTTATTGAATGAAAGCAAACATTATCTCTGCTGCTGACTTGTTTGTGGGTAGCATTTTTTTAAGAAAGAAAGAACACCTACTCTAATAACCTTTAACATATTCTCATATACAAGATCAGATGCTTAGTAATTCTTTGCATTGGAAGTTTAACAACACATTGTAATTTCCAATGCCTCCTAAAGAATTCAGAGTTTCGTCGTGGATAAGTGCTTTGAACACATTCTGTTTTTACAGATGGTAGTTGCAATAGATCTCCAAAAACAATCAGGTGTTCAGGACATCGTAGTGTGTTTTTAGAGTCCGTTGCATTCTTAAATCTATAAAGGCAGCCATTAACTTTGAGACCATGCTCAGCTCATCAGTGATTAAAAACTTTAATTTTAACACTCTCAACACTTTATGGCAAGCTTCACTGGATAACCTTGGGCATTCAACTTTGTTTTCATTCTCCACGTGCATCAAAAGTTAGTGTAAAGTAATTTCTTTGATATTATGTGCAGCTACAGCTAATCCAGTAGGTGTATTAAAAAGCTTTAGCCAGTGCCAGATTGACTGCTGACATACAACAGTATAGGATTGAATGACATGCATACTCACTCTTTCTTCTCATGGAGAAATCCATAGTCAACTTTGTCTTTCACCTCCATATATATATCTTTTTGCTCACAATTTATTTGTGCAACTAACTCTTCCAAATCAATATGTTCCTATCTTGTTATTTGCATTCCAGTTTTCACCTTATTCATTGCAGTGGCAGCTTCATTCTCAATTATTGCCTATACATGAGGATCTTGCCATAGGGGACCTGAACTTTTGCTGCTGTGTGAACTCTCCTTCGCTATCTCAGCAACAATTGTTTTTTCCTGTTTAATTTCATCATGTAATGTTTTCAAAAAGTTAGGAAACACTGAACATTCAACGCTATCCTTTGCAGAATTGAAGGAGGCTTCATGTCAGCCAAACCCTTGGTGCACCAAACTCTCAAAGGTTGGTGCACAAGTAAATACTCCATGGACCAAGCCACCTTCGAAGCAGCCCTCAAAGACCACCAACTCCTGTAGGACACGAAAAAACATGCCTTAGTAGACTGCATTGAAGTCAGATCCAATCACCACAAGAAACTCTTCAACATCTTCAGAGAGTTCTCATGACTGTCAGCCACCAAAAACACCATCTCCCCTTCTTGGAAATTTGCAACACCCTGGCGGACTACTTCCACAACAAGATGTCCAACATCTACAGCAGGTTCAAACCCCAACTGACCGACCTCCATAACCCTTTCACGCCAACAAACATCACCGAAAACTACCACTCACCACATGGGAATAGCTCACCTCACAGTACACCATTGCCTTCAAGAACTCCATCCACTATGAAGCACTTACAGACCCATGCGCCACCACCTCTTCAACCTCAGAAGCAAGGAAATCAGCACCTCACTCACCTCCATCCTCAATGCTTCCATCATCTCAGATGACTTAACTGAGCAATTGGAAGATGCAGATGTGAGCTCCTGCCTGAAAAAAGCCTCTGCAGACCCCAATGACTTCGAGAATTACTGACCCCTCTCTCTGCTCCCCTTCTCCAACAACACCCTCAAAAAGCCAATCAACTGTTAACTGACCAAATACCTTGAAAACAACAACCTGTTATACTAATCCCAGACCGGATCTCACTCCAACCACAACAAGACCCCCCTGATCGCTGCCTCTGATGACATCAGAACCTTCCTCAACCAGGGTGACACAGCAGCCCTGATCTTCCTCTACCTCTCAGCAGCATTCAACACGGTATCACACCACACTCTCATCAGGAGACTCCGTCACATCAGGATTCAGGCAAATGCCCTCAGACGGATTTCATATTTCCTCTGAGGATGTACCCAGAAAGTCTGCATTTTGCCTTTCATGTCATGACTCTTGAACAACCTCTACATCCCACAAGGTTTATCCCTCAACCAAACCCTGTTCAACACCTACATGAGGCCCATGGCTAACATCATCAGAAAACACAGAATCAACATACTCTCCCACATTGATCTTCAGAAACAACACCTCTATGTGTAACTATGCTTGGTGGCCCTTTGAACTTGGATCCACCCCCTCACGAACAGATCTCGCCTGCAAACTCAGCATCATCCTAGACAACAAACTCACAGTAAATGAATGAATTAAGGGATTTCTAAAGAAAGCGCAAGGCTACTCTGTGGAGTATCCAGGTACTAGAGGGAAATAGAAGTCAGAAAAAGAAAATTAGAAGAAAACTAATTAACACATAAAAAGCCAGCTCTTAAATAGTTTTCTAAATGATTGTTAATTATTCACTTGGTGGAGTTCCACAGGCAATTCGTTCCAATCTTGACGTTGCAGAGGGAAAAGGATCTGCCTCTAGATCTTGCTCGTTTTGCCTCAGAACTTTCGTAAAGTGTCCATGAAAAGAGAGCAGAGATCTCGAAGGAGAGTCAAATTGAATTCTAGAAGACAGATAATCTGGGCCAGAATGGTGTAGAGCCCTATGCATATGGGTCAAGGTCTTAAAGAGGATCCTATTTCTTAACCCTGGGCGGAGCAGGCGTAGTGCCCTATGCGAAGTTCCACAGAGTTGGAAAGCGGCTCTGTGGAACTTTGCTCCCCTCGCCGCCCTCCTCCCTCCCAAAGTAATTAAAAGTAATTAAAAAGGCATTTACCTGCCCTGTGGATGCCTCCTTCTCGCCATGGCCGCTCTCCATAGTTTTTCCTGAACTCCGCGTTCGCAATGGAACGCGGAGTAGACAAAACTATGTACACTCCACTGGCGGAGCGTAGTTACCCTCCTGGGCTTACTATTTCTGAGAGAATGAAGGTGCAAGTTCTTCATATGAGAGGTAATAGAAGCTCGCTTCGAAAGTAGTAAGGCTAGGTGAGCAGCAGCATTATAAGCAGTGTGAAGCCTCTGCAGTAAATATATTGTGGGAGTCCTTTATAAAGGGCATTAGCATAATCCAGTTGAGACACTACCAGAGCTAGAAGAACAGTAATCCTAATAGGCAAAGAGAGGATTCACAAAACAGTTTAGGCTGTGCACATCAGACCAAAACATACATTGACTACCAAATTGAAGTGGTACTGTAAAGTCAGTTGTTTGACAATCTTGACACCCAGATTCTTCACTACTTCAGTTTGGGCATGAGAAGAAGGTCCATCACCTAGCCAATGAGTTTGCAGGTCAAAAGTGAAAGTGTGTTTGAAGCTAGGAAGCCCAGTCTTATCAGTATTATACTTAAGTTTATTAAAACCTAGCCACCAAAAGACTGCAGATAAACAGTGTTTAATGGTGTCTTGATTGATTGGATTGGGTTTCTTAAAAGTAAAGAGGGACTGGGTGTCATCAGCATATGACACTATATTGGCCCTAAAGGACTCAACAAAGGCAGCCAGAGGTGTCAAATAGATGTTAAATACAGTTGTACTGAGAGTCAAACTCTGGGGCACTCCCAGTGAGACTTTACTCTTACTAGAAGAAAAAAGTGGCAGCCATACCTCTTTGTGTTTGTCCTTGAGAAATGAAGCTTGCCATCTCAAAGCCATTCCCCTAATGCCAATATAAACAGCCGGGTAAGAATCATGGAATGTGGGATTGTATCAAAAGCGGACGAGAGATCTAATAAAACCAGGACTGTTTTGCTGCCATCATCTCAGGTGGATTTAATTTCTTCAGTCACTTCCAAAAGGGCAGTCTCTGTGCTGAATCGGGGCCTGACCCTGACTGGCTGGGGTGGAGGAGCTTATTTGACTCCACAACTTTTGAAGGCGCAAGCAGCATTGAAATAGGTCTTTAGATATTTCGGACGGTCAGATTTGTTTTGAATTATTTTTAGAAGTGGCAACATTTTGACCTGTTTCCTAAAAGAGGGAATGATCCCAGATGCCAGAGCTCTGTTGAAAAGGGAATTCAGCATGGTTTAATAGCATCCTCTCCATTTATAAATACATACAGACAAACAGGGTCGGATGGAGAGCCAGATCTGAGGTTTAAAAAGGCAAGTCTAGAGTCCTCAAGTGCAATTGAGTCAAAGGAGGAGATCTTGCAATGGCCAACATCCGTGGGAGGGAGACAAAAGTCAAGAGGATTAATTGCTGTAAGGCTACTTTGGATTTCTGCAATTTTATTCTTAATGAAAGTGGCAAGTTGTTCATACCATTTGGCAGAGGAAACTGTGCTATGGTAACATGCCACAGGATTGAGGAATGTTTTTACTATTAAAAAAATCTCAGTTGATTTATTTTCTGCCTTGTTGCTCCTATCCTTAAAGACTTCTCTTTTTGTCACATTGATTAAGTTGGTATACTTTTTGAGTGTTAACGTATACTTAGGCTTTCCTGTTTTCAGTTTCTATTTTTGGTAAATTCTGGTGGTGTTTTTTCAGTGTTTTCCAGTGATTTCCATACCTCAAAAAAACAGAGCTTTTCAGTGTTTACTCATTTTCGCGCCATAAAAAACAACTGAAATGGTGTTTTGCCGGTGTTTATGGAACGATTTGCTTTTATGATTGCTTTTTCAATTTTTCCTCAGAAACTGTATACTGCTCTACATTTCAGAAGCTTAATAAAGTCATGAAATACTTTCCATTGTCCTTTGAATCTGCATCTCAGATTTAACAAGCATTTGCAATGCAATAGATCTTGCATGTATGAGAGTTTAAGCTATTGGCATTGTAAATGACAAAGCCTTTTATGTTTTAAAAACGAAAACAAAAAAATACATTATTTTCAATGTGAATAGCTCAAACTTGTGTAAATACAAGACCTATTACATTGTAAATGTTTGTTTAAAATGAAAGCGTGCATTGGTCACTCAACAAGTGTTTGTCAAATATACGTAGAGAACTTTTATAAATGCTATTATGAAATTGCAATGTGGCCGAAGGGGCACATGCAAGTCAAAAAAATGGGGTTAAGATAAAGACTTCCTCTAGCAAAAAAAAATAATAAGTATTTGGAGCTTTGTTGTTGCACTTGATTTTTTTTTGTCCAACAGTGATGGTAGCTTTTTCTCTTTTGACTGCTCTCCATAAGGATTGTGTAGCAACTGCTGAAATGGAACAAGGTACTGTTAGGTGCACCATGTGGCTGGGCTGCGTGTGTTGTGGACTCCAGGAACATGTGAGCGGCTTGGGAAGGGATCAGAATGCTGGGGAGGAAGAGGCAGTGTATTACCATATTTGTTTACAGTTAATGCAGAGTTGCCATCACGCACACTTCGCTCCACCACCTAGGCTAAATTCATAGTTCCCAGGACTAGGCTCTCCCGTATGGATTTTCGCACCTTTGCTTACCTGGTCCCCCTCTGTGGAATGCTCTTCCTCTACCCCTCTGGAATGAAACCAGTTATACGCACTTTCGTAAGTTACTCAAAACCTGGTTGTTTAATCAGTAATTCCTTTCCTGCTCCTTCTCTGGCTTTGCGCCGGGAAACCCTTTTCGGGTAGCTGTTGTGCCCGATATAAATTTAAATAACATAACATGCTGTACCATACTTTAGTAATATATTTGCGCCAGTGTGCCCAAAAAATGCATCACCACCAGTTACATACTACGCCCTTACCACCCTCCTGAACAATTATAACTCAGTTGTGACACAGGTGCTTTGTGCTACCTTTTGATTTTTTACATTCCTTATGATTTTAGTTATGCAACATTGATGGCAGCACCCGCACCCTGACATTGTTCCAGCACACTACGTACGGCGTGTAAATATGGCACAGTAATCATGTCTTGTGAGTGCGTTGATTAGAGTCCTGTCAACAATCGGGTTAATTCCAGCTAATACCAGGCTTCTGTGAACTGAAACAATATAGACAGACTAGCAAACAGGCCACTAGCATCAAACCCGATCAACACTCACCTCTCACAGGGTAATTCTAGAACTTTCTAGAGTTGTCTGGAAGTTGGCACAAGAGTAGAAAGAGCATGGCATCGCTCTAATCTCCACTGGAATACGTTTTTAACTATTCCTTGCACTGATTGGTACAGGGACAATGATGCCAACCATTTGGAGTATGTGTAAACGATTTTTCCTGGCCAAATGAAATATTCAAAGCTTGCAGCAGACCAGGTGTAGCAGCCAGTTAGGCCCTCGGAATGCCAGGTAATTACCTCCAGATATGTTCATGGAAGCAACCACATTAAGGAGGAAAACCGGCAAGGGGAAGAGATGGGGAAAAGAGAGCGGAGTGCGCGCCTCACTGAGTACAGATGGAAAGTCTCCGGAACTCTTCTGTAGAAAAGGAGGAAGAAAGGAAAGCAAGATGGACCGCGGTGGTGGTGGAGGGGGGTATAAGTGACAGAGGAAATTAGGTGATACTGGGAGAGGAAATAAGGAGAATGCAAAAATAACTACGCAAAAGAGAAGAAGAAGGGAAGGAAAGAAGCAAAGGGGTTGTTAGAAATGAACTAGATTAAAAATTATCAATAGCAAGGAAAGTGACGAGGGATGGAAAGAAGAAAGAGTAGACTATGAAGCAGATTAGAGTGGCTCTGAAGCCAAAGGAAATTAAAGAATTAAACAAAGTTGTAAAAAGTAGATGAAAATTAATGATTATGGGGAGGTGGCAAGCAGCCCGAGGAGACAGAATGGAATGAAAAATATTCATACTTTGTGTTCGCGTAGTTCTTCATGTAGTAATAATAGAAGATATTAATGCGCAAGCCTGTAATGTTTTACTGGTCCTGCTCAGATGGATGAAGGCCTGAGCCCCTCTTGTCAGATTTGAGCCCGAAGTGACTGCAGAGTGTACAAGGGTCTCTCACACAGCGCCGAGCACTTAACTCGCTGAGCTATTTTACTGACTGAATGAATGTAAATAGGGAGTAAAGATAGAAGGGGAAGGAAAGCATGGCGGCTTGTGAAAGAACGCAGCAAACCCAGGAAGAGTAACGAGATGTGCGTCCCAGTGAGGGGCCCTGCAGGCCTTAGTTCGCTCTGCACGACACCCCCCTCAGCTTTGACGGGTGTCAGGTCTGTATGCTGCAGGCTCCAGCCGAGGCCCTGTGGTGGTTTTGTAGTAATAGTCGGGCCATCTATTGCGGGGAAACAGAGAGCAAAAGCAGAACCCTGTTAATTGCCCTCATCACTTCCTTTTCAAGGGGAGTGAAAACTCTGTCATGCAGCATCTCCCCTGGTGAGGCCCCGCTGTCATACCCTAAGACCAGGGCGGGAGCTCCCACCACATGCTGTGACTGCTGAGGTTGGCCCATTGTCATTCTATTTGTGGCAATGGGCCGCGATATTCTGTGCTGCGCTGCGTAGAGGCTGCAGCAGCCTCTTGAATTCAGATAAGGAGAGCCAGTCCGAACACCGATGGGGGTAAATAACGGCTCACATCAAGCCTCGGGAACTGGGCCTCAGGTACCGGCCGAATGCCTACCTTGCCAATCCGACGACCAAGGCTCATGTTTGGGTGAGCCTGGCCCACCCGGGCCTGCCCTTGATACCAATGTGCGTTGCCCGCCGCCACCCCCACCCCTCAACCCCGTCGCCCACTCCTCTATTAACAGAGTCGTTAAGTAAATGGTCTTTTGAAAGACCGGTGAAGTACTGCCGCTGCACTAAAACAGCAGACCACAACAGCTCCTCTTCCCCCACGTGAGCCAGGCAGGCGGCCTGGTGTTACTCTGGCCCTTGGGCCTTTCACACCACGGCTTTCCATTTGCATAAGCAGTGTTTTTTCCCCATGACGCCTCCGTGCCAGACGCCCCAGGCAGGCCAATGCTTTGTATTACTGTGGCTCCATCAAGTGGACAAGAGACACAACAACAATGAAAATCAGTCAGACTCGGTTTAAACCGGGTCTGCTGATTTTCATTCGGTAGTGTATTGTCCAGCATAGTCGGTTTAAACCGAATTCCGGACAGCCTACGTATACTTGATTTTATCCTCCATCTTGTTTTGGCTGCGCCAGACTCTTTTGGCTTTCCTGCAGGTTTTTCTTTGCCTCACTAAGTGATTTATTGAACCAAGGGCTAGAGATCTTAATCCTATCTTTCACTCAACTGGGCGAGGCTAGCTGTATCACTGTGGGTTAAACTCCTTTTTCAAAAATCTCGGTATCTAAGTCAAGTGAGCCGGCAAAGGTGAATACCGTGCTTTCAAGAGTGGTAAGTAAGCTGTCTTGAGAAATCCTGGAAATAAATCTGGGCTTATCCTTGGGAACTGTCATTTTTCGATTTTTTGAGAAGTTTTGGGCCATCCAAATTGGATTTAAAAATTATCAAGTGTACTTAGACTTATGTTAGAGAAAATCAAGTCAATAGTACGGCCACCACATGTGCATGAGGTTGATAACTTACTTAGAAAAACCAAGGGGCATATTACAGAGCAATAGCGATAATCATCGCTATTGCTTGGTTAGAGACAAAAATGTATCGCCGACCTGCGGCGATTTTTATCGCAGATAAACCTTGGTATTACCAAAGTTTATCGCAAATGTGATAAAAATTGGCCGCAATGCATGAATATCGCTGAAAAGTCTGCGATATTCAGGCATTACCGAGCTAATGCTCTTAGCCATGTTATTCACCTCCCATTGGATAACATGGCTAAGAACTACTCAGGGCAGGTGTTAGCTTTTGGAGATATTCGCGCTTAGCGCGAATATCTCCAAAAGTTGGTAATAGGAGATAGCGATGTTAGTGACTGTTTCCAGTCGCTAACATCTTGGCACGCCCACTTTGCATATCATTAGTGATAAATTTCTCTGACATGCAAAGTGGGGCCCAAGATGGTCGCTATCTCCTACTAGCTGTCGCTAACTGGTGTTAGCGACAGCTAGGTAATAGGGAGATAATTTTATCTCCGCTTTCTTGGCTTTTAAAGCCAAAAAAGCAGAGATAAACCCCCTTGATAATATGCCCCCAAGTGAGGCCATAATAAAACTAAGAGTGTCCTTATTAAAGGGGGAATTCCAATGGGTATTATAATGAAAGTCCCAAAGCAGCAATCTGTGAGGAAACTGTAATACAGCCTGAGATGCCACTTCAATAAGGGACTGAAGTACAGGGACAGCAGGGCCATGTGGGGCAAATCAAAAAGCCCACTACTGTTGAGGATTCAAAGATAGGAAGAAGCCAAGGGCTTCTGCAAGATCCTCAGTTAAAAAAGGTAGTGCACAAAAACATATGTTCAAAAATATTATTTACACCACCACCTCTGTCAGTGCAGGAATCAAGATTTTGAATCTTATATCCTGCTGGAATAGCGGACTTGAGATGAGGCTTTGAAGATAATGACATACAAATTTCGGTAACAAAATGAACGTTGGGTCTCTTATCTCAGAGAAGGTCATAAATATAGACTGTATGTTTTGGCAGAAACTAAACATTAAGAGGGAGGTTTATTAGAAATTGAAGGGGTGCTTACATTTAACATATTAACTGAGGATACCCTAGACTTCCAACCACAAAGAGTACAGGTCAAAGGAGCAGCAACCTCTAAAGGTAATGATAAACAAGAGGAATTGATGGGATGATCATGAAACTCCAGAGCAATGCAATCACCTCCACATGCTTCCACATCCTCTGCGTGCTCTGAAAGATATAATCAATGGCTCCCCATCGACACATGGAAAACAGTCACCAAGGCATTTATGAGTGGTTCTATGCTATTCTAATTAACCCTGGGCAGGCAACTTCGCTACGTAGTGTTGCCTACTTCGCCCTTTGCAAAGTAGGCGAAGCAGGCAACACTACACCCACTCCTTGGGCGTAGCAAAGTTGCCCGCCACCTGCCTCCCTCCCGCCCTCCCGAACATACTTAATTTAATTAAATGGGCACAAAAAAATAAATAAAATACACTTACCTTGTCCGCGGCGTCCCGGGGCTCCCTCTGCTCGTTCACGGCGCCATCTGCTAACGAATACGAATTTCTCACGAGAAATGCGCATGCGCGGCTGCCCGCGCATGCACATTGGTTAGTAGACGGCGGCGTGAACGAGCAGAGGGAGCCCCGGGACGCCGTGGACAAGGTAAGTGCATTTTATTTATGTTTCTTTGCCCATTTAATTAAATTAGGTAGGTATGTAGGGGAGGGGGGCATGCGGCGCGAAGTGGGGCTACGCGAAGTGCGCAGGTGGGCGTAGTTTTGTAGTGTAGTTCCTATTATCCCAATAGGCTCTGCGCATTGGAATAATATCTTCAATAGTATAGACCTATTGGGATAATAGGAACTACACTACATGGCGCCCCACGTTGGGCGCCATGTAGTGTAGTTCCTATTATCCCAGTAGGCTCTGCGCATTGGAATAATATCTTCAATAATATAGACCTAGGGCAGAGGTTAACTAGGTCTTCTATCGACGATATTAGACTTAAAGTTGTGTGTTTGCCAGCTAGCTCAGAGTTCACTAGAAACTTTCTCGAATAGGCAAGGAGGATTTTAACCTCCCTGGATAGACAAGAAGGGATTTAGTTTCTGACAACCATAGAACATGACAACTTTGCTCTCCCCTAATCAAGAGTGTATCTCTAGAGTCGTGTGAAAACAAAAGACAACTTATTTTACTCAGTCAGTTCAGTGCATTCTTAGTTTCACCAGATTGTAGAGAAAAGGAAGAGACGGGCGTGTTCAATAAAAGATGGTATTTATTGATCAGTCTCTTTTCTCGAACAAGAGAAATGAATCACTATTATTGCAATACTTATAGTTAAGTAAAGTGCATACAGTAAAGACAGAATTATAAAATAATACTGTAAAAGCATTGATATGGTTTCTGAGCCATATGATACTTTAAAATGGATAAAATAGATACATACATATATACATTTGACTAATCGTACTCAACTGGTGCTTCTAACCACGCCTACCCAGGGGACCTGACCTATGCCTAATACGTGGGCGGGAGTAGATAAGTAGCAGTTTAAGTTAAGTTTGTTTTGCCAAGGGACTGACTCAAGAATTCTCAGCAAGGGGTTATTCAGTTCTGTACCGGAGATCTAGAATGGTGGAGGGCTGGTATCTCTTATCCCAGGTCTTGATATTCCAGCTGCCTGGATAACGCGCTTCTGTGCCGTGGTGTGGCTTAATCAGATAACTGTTTTTGCACCGTTGGATGGCTGCTAGTTAATTATTAACCAAACCAGGGTCAGGAATAGGGGAATCGATACAGTACCTATAGAAATACATCACAGTTTCTCACCCACTTTGCGTAGATTCGCGTAGCCCCACTACGGACACTACGCCCAGGGTTAATTCTAATTAGGTAAGTGAGTTGCAGTATGGGAGGGAGACTGGATGTATCACTGGACATATGGGTATGTAACTGTGCATGTAACTCACTGAAACGTCAAAGTACATGTCTTATCTTATGAGCACATATCTCCCTGCCTACTGTCTACCTACAGCCTACCTTAGGGGTGACTTATGTGTAGTAGAAGAGGAGTGTTAGGCTTGGCAAGGGGTTTTAAATGGCAAGTCGACACAGCATTAAAACTGCACACAGAGACTTTCCAATAGCAGGCCTGAGAGATGTTTAAAGGGCTACTTGTCTAGACGGGTGAGTACTAAGTATCTGAGTGAGCGTATCAGTCCCTCTGCGGGTTTTTCACTAGATGTGTCAGCAACTATTTCAGTTTCTGACTGGCTCTTTTAGTGACTCAATGGGTCTCTACAAGTGTATGTAAGTGGCTGTATGGATTGCTTACTGGCTGTGTTAGTGAGTATTATGGTATGTAACTGTGTACTGCTGGATACAAAAGTGCTGTGTAGTTCTGTGAGTAAATGTGCAGGTCTCTCTTTTGCTGTTGAACTGGGTGTGTTAGTGTTTTAATGCTTTTGTACATAGGTATGTGAGTTGCAGTATGGAGGTATGTGAGTTGCAGTATGCATAGGAAACTGGATGTATACTTCGGACTGTAAGTGCGCGTGTAACTCAGTGAAACATCAAAGTATATGTCTTAGCTTTAAACCAGATAGCGCCCTGTCCATCATTTGTTTGCTGTAACACTTTTTTGCCTCAGTGGGATGGGTATGCCCAGACGTGGGTCCCTTGCTCATTGTGCCACTGGATTCAAGCTAGCCTGGCTGAAGAAGGGTGACATACCCTAAAACGAGTCCCAGGATGCTTGTTTCTGGTCCAGAAGGACCTGGCTGGCATTTCGGTCTGGACTGTTCCCATTAGGCACAGGGTCAAGACTGATTTGCATATGGCTGGGTCCAAACTGGGGTGGCATAGTGGGCAAAAGAACGAGGATTTAACGCAGATCTTTTGACTGGGGAGAATGTTTGCATTGTCAGCATTCCGTCCATCATTTGTTTGCTGTAACACTGTCGTCTACCTACAGCGTACCTTAGGGGTGAGTTATATGTACTAGTAGGAGAGTTTAAGGCTTGGCAAGCATTTTAAATGACAGGTGGACCTGCTGATAAAACTGCACACAGAGGCTCAGCCGTAGCAGGCCTAAGATATGTTTAAAGAGGTACTTGTCTGGATGGGTGACATTGTAGTGTCTGTTTTTCAGTACATATCTAAAAGAGTATTTTGGTCCCTCTTTTTGTGACTCATTGGATGTGTAAGTAACTATATTAGCATATGACTTGCTCTCTTAGAAAGTCTACAGGTCTGTATATCAATCTGTAAATTATTGTATGAGTTGCCAACTGGATGTTTTAGAGAGTGTTGGGTATTTAACTCTCTGTGCAACTAGCTTAGTTACTGCTGTATACAAAAGTGCTATGTGGGTGTGTAAATGAATATATGAGTGCCTCTGTTACTATCTGATTGGGTGTGTTTGTGGCTCTATTCTGGTATACATAAGTATGTGAGTCATAGTTTGGTGAGAGACTAGATGTCTAGTTGGTTTTATAGGTCTATAAGTGTCTGTGTAACTCACTGAAATCTGAGAGTACATATTTTATCTTTTTAACATTTAGCACCCTGCCATATATCCTACTTATGGCCTACTGCAGAGGGGGATTAAGTTATGTTATGTTAAAATACTACATATACCCTAGGTTGTCTTGGCGTTAGCTCGTTAGAGAATAAGGGGGGGGGGCAGATGGCTAAAGAGTGAAAAGCCAGGTTTTCCGAAGCTTTCTGAAAACCTATAGAGAAGGTGCCGATCTTATGTGTATTGGCTGAAGATTCCATTCCATGGTTGCTCCCGCAAGCAAGCTGCTTCCACCCCAGTTGGTGCTCCTAAATCTGAAGGTGGTAACTTAGTAGGTTCCACATGACCTGAGTTTCCTGTTGGGGACGTACCAAGAAATGGATTTTCTCAGAAAATCTGGTCCTGTGGCATGCAGAGTTTTGAAGGTGAGGCAGAGTGCCTTAAATTTAATGTGATTCAATGCGATTCTTAATTGTTAGTCAATGTAGCTCTTTAGTTGCTTGAGTAACAGAGTGATGTTTGGGACGGGTAAGAAGTAATCTGGAAGCAGCATTTTGTAATACCTGAAGTTTCTTGGGAGACTGTGCCTGAAGATTAATGTAAAGTCCATTACAATAATCCATTTGAGATAGAATTAAAGAGGATATGACTGAAGAAAGTGTATAATTTTTCTTATAATTATAGGGGTATTATAAGAGGAGGATCGACCTGAGTTGACTTGTTTGCTAAAGTTAAGCTTATCATCAAGCATTACCCTGAAACTTTTAACCTTTGTGATGGGTTGAGGTAGAGAACCCAGATCCGATGACCAGCAAGTGTTAGACCAGAGATGAGGGTTGTTTCCCAGAAGAATCATTTCAGATGTATCTGAATTAAGCTTGAGACAGTGCTTATTCATCCATCTGCCAATCTCTCCCATACAATTATGAACTGATGACTGGTGTAACTAGTGTCAATGGTAGCAATAGAATGATCTGCTTGTCATCTGCTTATGAATCAAGATAGAAACCAAATGATTGGATGATGGGGGCAAACTGTCTTGTGCAGAGATTAAACAGGATGAGACTAAGCAATGATCCTTTTGGACCGCTCAAGGTAGAAGGAAGGAACTGGAGTGAAAATGGTCCAGTTTCACAGTGTCCCTGTCCTTAGGAATGATTTAAGTAATACTAAGGTTATAACTTTTATGTCTAGATCCTTCAAGCTGGAGAGGAGGGTTGGATGGTCTACGGTATCAAAGGCCGCAGACAGGTCCAATAGGATCAGGGTGGCTATTCCGCCTCCACTAGGATGAATTTTGGGGCCAGAAGTACAAGAGGGGCATTTTGCCCTTTTTAGAAAGCAAAAAACAGTAGCACAATGGACAAACCCTATTTTGTGAGTCCCTATTGGGAAGTGGTGTCCCAAGGGCGTCCCTTCCTAATAGCGACTCTGAACCCGATGTAACAATTCTTTGCAACCACATTTGCGGTCGCAAAACACTTGTAGTTTACCACCCTCTCCAAGAGGTTGATAAACCATTTGAAACGGGAAGGGGTCCCATGGGAATGGGTTCGCAAACATTTTTTAAGTGCAAGCAGAGTACCCAGGGACCACTACCTGCCCTTAAAAAATGAAACAAAAACTTTTATTTCTTTTATTTCTCTTTTTTAACAGCATCCAGTTTTCATCTAAGGAAAACGGGCTCCATTTAAAAAAAAAAAAAACAGCTTCATTGACAAAGCAGTCCCAGCCATGGTGGTCTGCTGACCCCAACAGGCCACAATCCCTGGGACTGCCAGCCAATCCCAATGGGGTCACAAATTGGGAGAGCCTTAATATGCATGAGGCATGCAATTTGCGACCCCTTTGAGAATCGCAAACAGTGTCTCTGATACTGCTGTACATTGATGTTTGCGACTCACAAATTGCAATTTGTGAGTCGCAAACATCAATGGTTGTACATCTGGCACCTTAGTTTATCCACAGCTTTATTAACCCCTTCGCCGCACTGCAAATTCCGTCGCGGTGCGAGGGGGGGGCATAGCGTAGCGTGGCGCTCGGGTACCCAGGACGGCTCCCGGCCGCCATAAATCACAGTGGGCGTGTGCTCATGAACGGCCGGGAGCCGTCCAAACTCCACCCACTGAATAATTCTCCCGTCGAGAGTGTTTTTTTTAAAAGCGAGAGGATGGAAGCCCTTTTCCATGGATTAGGAAGAACCCTGTGCTGAACATAGAACTGAAAATATTCATAAGTACATTGGCTAAGATATCTGGAATTATTTTAGCACAGATAGAGGGCAGGGATCTTCTGGAGATCCTGATTTAGCGGCCTGAATGTGGTTCAAAGTTTGTGTCACTGTAATTGGGGAAAAATTAGTCAGAGCAGACCTAGGGAAATTGTTAGTTATAGGGCTCTCATAAGTCTGACAGCCCATTTGTACTGTTAGATTCTTAAGATGGTGGAATAAGTGATACATTTGATCAACTTTATTTCTGAATGTTGAGCAATGGTATCACAGATGATTTGGCTACTGCAGAGTCCTTTAGTTTCTGGTTGCTTAGTGAGGCTATTTTTGAATGATTCAATTTGTAAGATAAAGAATGCTTTTTGGTTTTGTATTTAGCTAGAGCATGTTTATATGTTACTTTTTCGTGGAGCTCGTACTTGAGTCTCCATTTCCTCTCTTGGCGCCCAAACCTTTAAAATTCCATGGAACAACTTTTAGAGCCATTTATAACAATCGAGATAATATTAGCATTGTATAACAATCATTAGAACGATTAAAAATCACCAATAGTATAGAAGTAATGGTAATGAACACAGAAGATGTAGAACCTTACCAGCAATCATTAATAGCAAGTTAATAGAGAATAGCTGTTATGAAAAAGAATGAGATAATGAAGGAAATTAGAAAAATAAAAGAAGAAAAGAAGAATAGACAGAGAAGAAATAAAAGAGAGAAGAAAGAAAGAAAGAAAAAAGAATTAGAAGAAAAGGGGAGAATTCATCAATGAAAAGTGAAAGGAATTGGAAAGGAGAAAAAAAGAAGAAAGATACGTACAACAGGGAAGCAACATAAGCCATAAATCTCAAAAACACAATGACTAACTACAAATAACATCAATAGAATGAGGGTGGTGAAGCCACATAAAGAAAATGGCACAACTAACCGGGCAACTCAGGGCGGATCGAGGAGGGAGGTCAACATCCAGAACAGACAGGGATGACATAAATCATATACGCAAAGTAACCGCACCTAATAGACAAAAGAGAAAAAACACAACCGTTAAGAAGAATACATAATAGCATTGTAGAAAAATTTAGTGAGGCACTAGCACTTCAAATTTAGGCAGGAACAAATCTGGATACATCCACCTCTTCTTTTCGTCATTCGTCTAAGAATCTTTGCTGAAGAACAGGGTCTTCATAGTTTGCAGTTTTGTTTTTATATGTGACTGTGAAAAGTTAAGCCTTCATTAGGGGTTCTTTGAGTACCCTGATGATTAGGAGAAATAAATTGATGAGGGAAAAGAAGGAAGAGCGTCTTCTGAAGATCAAATTAAAAGAACCGGAGCTTCAGAGAGCATCGGTAGACCAGCTAGATACCAGACTCGGCTTACAAAGAGAGCTGGACACCCTACGGGCGGAGTATCAAGCAAGTTTAGACAAAGTATTAAAAGATAGATGGGACGCCAGTAAGCTCCAAAATTTCTCCTATGGGGAGAAATGTGGCCACCTACTCGCATGGAAATCTCGAGTAGACAAGGTCAGGAATCAGATTAACAACCTATTTCTCTCTAGCTCAGGTGTTACTGCCTATGATGACGATTTAATCAGAGAAGAGTTTAAGTCCTATATGCAAAACCTATATAAAGCCAACCCTTGTCACTGCATGCAGCATGTTGAAAATTGGTTAAGTAAGATGCAGCTCCCGAATCTGTCTGAGGGTGATAGAATTTTTCTTGCCTCCGAGATCAGAGAGGGTGAGGTGAGAACCCAGATCTTTAGAATCGCTAAAGGAAAAGCCGCCGGCCCCGATGGGCTTCCTGTAGAGTTGTACAGGATAGTCCTAGATCAAATAATTTCTGCTTTAACACACTGTTCAACGGAATTCTTTTACGGGGAGAGCAGGCTCCAAACTCGTGGTCGGAGGCCACTGTCACGTTAATATTAAAGCCAAACAAAGACCCAGTAAAGATCGAGTCTTATAGACCGATTTCTTTACCAAATTCGGACTATAAGATTTTTGCGGGAGTTTTGGCGGCTAGACTGGCTAGGGTAGTTAAAACCATCATCCATTGTGATCAGAGGGGCTTTATCTCTGACAGACAACTTAATGAGTTAACCTTTCAAGCCATCGCTGCAATCGATGTAGCCATTTATAAAAAGCTGCCTCTGACCCTGGTAGCGGTCGACGCCGCCAAGGCATTCGACCAAGTAGATTGGTCATATCTGTGGAAAGCACTGAAGGGTTTTGGACTCCCAAATAATTTTATGACAGCTATAAGGTCTCTCTACTGTGCCCCGTGTGTTAAAGTCTTAGTTAATGGGTCTCTTACAGATCGGATACCCATTGCCCGCAGAGCCAGGCAGGGCTGCCCCTTGTCGCCTCTTTTGTTTAACTTATATATAGAGCCTTTCATATGTTTGCTTAGGTCTGATCCATTAATTAAGCCCTTTAGATTTCTAATTTGGAATTAAAATTTGCGTTATACGCGGACGATTTACTGATGTACAGTTCAAATCCGTCTGAAGCACTGCCAAGATTAATAGACTCAGCAGAAACTTTTGGAGAGATCTCAGGGTACACGATCAATAAAGATAAGACTGAGATTATGAAGTGGAATCAAGAAGTAGAGACTGTAGGGTCCATGACTGGAATGAGATATCTGGGGGTACATTTGGCCAAAAAAATTGAGGATATACCAAAAATCACCCTAGATAGAGTCTCTAAGGATGTCTGTGCCCTACTTCAGTGATGGTCATCTCTCCCGTTAAACATCTTTGGGAGAGTCAACTCAATCAAGATGATCATTCTCCCAAAAATAACGTTCTTATTTAACTCCATTCCCTTATCCTTTCACACACCGGCTATCAAAAAACTACAAGGGAAACTAGGATCCTTTATTTGGAACTCAAAATCTCCACAAATCTCATGGAAAAAGCTTAGGAGAAGCTTAGGAACAGGAGGGCTGGCTCTCCCAGACTAATTCGTGTATTGCCATGCATTTCATTTAAAAGATTTCAGACTATTAGCTAGTAAAACCAATCTATCCTCTCAAGGTATACTTTTTTCAGCACTATTGCAAGATATTCCACAGGGACAAGATTTTTTTCTTTTTTAATTTGGGGATTCTAAGTTTTTTAAGAAAGTGAGACTCAAGATTTTGGGGGAAGCTTTAAAAATTGGGTATTTATTAGGAAAAGGCTTGATATCCCATATTATGCAGCACATGCGCCGATATGGGATTCCCCCGGGACTCCTGTCTGTCTTGAGGACCAACTGTCCCGGCCCCTGTTGGCAGGATTAGAATGCTGGGGGGACCGGCAGGAAGGTGCACAGCTTTTAAGCTGGGAGGCCCTCTCTAATTTGACTGGAGGAACACTCACTAGATTCAAATATTACCAGCTATCCGGATGGTGGTCGACTAGAACATGGGACTCCAACGATCCAAATCCGAAGTTTGATTTAGTAACTAGGAGTGGAAGGTGGAAAAATCAAATCTTATATTGGTACTCAGCTATGCTTGACGTTGAAAACGTCACGGAACCAGAGATACAAAAACTTTGGGGTAATGCCTTAAATTCGAACAGGGGAAATATTAAAGATCTGTGGTCTGATTCTTTCACCATCTTGCAGGCAGTAGTTAAGCCTGCTACATTAAAAAGAAATCATCTGTATACCATGTATAGGGCCTACATTACCCCAAAAAAGTTAGCTAAATGTTCCAACTTGGAGTATCATTGTCCAAGATGAAAACATCCTGCTGCAGACGATGTCCATATGTTCGCTGACTGCCCAGAGATAAGAGAGTACTGGATCAAGATTCAGGACTTTCTGGAAGAAGTCCTTCAAGTATCCCTGGAAGTCACCACAAGAACTATTGTCTCTGGGTTGGGTATAGATTATAATGTAAACGAACCCCTTACGAGATTTGTTTTTATGTTATGCTTCTAGCAAGGCGCAAAATCTGTAGAGCCTGGAAGGATCCAATCCTCCCTACTTTTTCAAATTGCTTAAGACATATTATTCTTGCAAGTAAATCTGACATGGCATGCGATCCTACAAGTCTTGTTAAAATTTGGGCGGCCTTAGTGGCATGGCAAGACAGGTGAATGGTTTTCCTATGATTTATCTGGGGCCCTGATGGTTCCCTTGCCTTCAAAGTAACACAGGGCGCCAACTACGGTGTGAAATGGAGTAGAACTGTGAAAGCAGCGGCTACTTGAGGGATCAGGCTTGCCGATTTGCTATTGGTCGACGAAATTAGGGCCGGACCAGGATTATCAACTGCGTAGAGGAGGCCAGTTTCCCATCAAGACTTCCAATAACGGTATATGAGGTAAAAAAAAAAAAAAAAAAAAGTAAGGATGGAATGGGCTGAATCTAGCATTAAGATCACGAAGAGCTGGTCTCATGTCTAGGAATTTCTTTCAACGAGCTCCTGTTTCTTTGGTGTAATCTTGAGCAAAAAAAGAGATTAGAACCTTGCCAAGTGATACAGGGCCTAACTTTACTACTCCTAAACTGGGAAAAATCCTAACTTTAAGACTTTTGGTATTCACAGAAGGCATTTAGGAGTCCTAAAGTTAGGAGTCCTAACTTTACTACTCCTAAACTGAGAAAAATCCTAACTTTAAGACTTTCGGTATTCACGGAAGGCATTTAGGAGTCCTAAAGTTTGGACTCCTAACTTCTGTGAATACCGAAATGAGTAAGGGCCAGATGTAGGTCGGTCGGTAACGGCCGAAAATCGGTATTTTCGGCCGTTACCGACCGGAAAATCAGAATTGGTATGTAGGGCCCAGAATTTTACAGATTTGGTAAATTTACCGATCAGTAAATTTACCGAATCTGTAAAATACCGAATCGGTATTTATACCTATTCGGTATTTTTGATATGTAGGTGGGACTCTTCTGAGTCCCACAACCCTTACCGATTCTGTATTTTACCATCAAATATATTTGATGGTAAAATACCGATTCAGGTGTGCATGCACATGTGTGCATGCACACCTGTGCCATATGACAGGCAGACCTGCCCTTAGGGCAGGTATGCCTGCCACATGGCCCCCAAATCTTTTTTGGGGGTGCTAGAGGGTGTCAAAGTGACACCCCCTGCACCCTTGTCAAAATCTGTATTTACCGATTCGGTAAATACCGACCGGTAATGCCCCATTCATTCCTATGGGCTTCCGAATCGGTAAATACAGATATTTACCGATTCGGTAGAAGGAACATCTGGATGTTCCTACATCTCAACCCCTTAGATTTACCGATTTTTAATTACCGAATCGGTATGATTCGGTAATTAAAAATCGGTAAATCTATTTTACCTACATCGGGCCCTAAGTGCCTTCTGTGAATACCAAAATTGTAGTAAGTTTAGGATTTTGTCTTTAGTTAGTTCTGTGAATCGGGCCCAAAGTTTGTGGTTTTAGCAGCTTGTAAGACTTTCAATAAGTCTATGTGTTCCAAAAAGTATGTAATGACTCCTCGAGGTTGGGATGAAGACGTCGATAAAGTTGGACTTCCACCCGGTCGCAGGGATTCCATTCTCCTACATAACTGTGCATAGAGACTTGGAACCTCAGTGAGTTAGGGTGTGCCAAAACTCACCTTAGTACCCAAAATCCCCTACCAGACTAGCTACAGTGTCCCATTGGTCATTACAAACTCCCAATGCTTAGACAAACCAGAACATGGACTTAGAATACCTCAGGTAACGTGGAACACATGAGCACTCTTTCGTTATACAATCAGTTCAATCCAGAACAAGGAGTAAAAGAGGCCACGTGCACATTTGAAATGTTTATTTACTAATGCAGGGTTCTCAAACGCAGTATCTTAGCTAACACAATCAAACATATTATAAGAAACAAAGTAATCAGCAGAGTTACTAGTCCATAGAAAACAAAAGGTGAAAGCATATTAAAATGCTAAAATGAATAGGTTTAAACAACACCTAATTCTCACCCTCCCTAGCTAGCATATTATATTATATCTAAGAAGGTCTCTTTGGGTTTTAGCAGGGCGGGCCCATACCTCAGATCTTATTGGTAAGGGATCACATCTTCTTCCACCAGCTCTCTGCATGCGAAGCACCATCAAGTGTGTGTGTATGCTCTGTGCAAAGCAATATAAAACACGCCTAGCGCCTGAACTTGGCCGCAGCTGCATGTATATTATGTCTAGGAAGGTGCGAAGATCAGACCTCACAACAACTGTGTCGAGATATCCTTGAAGACTTCAGCACTCACTGTACAGACACGGCTCGCTAAGTAAAGCTGATATCAGAGTAATAACATATTATTCGTATGTGAATCAAAAACACTCTACTAGGCTCAAAGCTCCAATAACAGTTATGTGTCGTGTGCATAAGCAACAGAAAGGGAAAATGGCTTTTAAACTCTTAATAAGCTCATGCTAACTTAACACAGTATATAGGCAAAGCATAACTATATGACATCCCCCCATGATCCGAGCACGGAGAAGAAATTATAAAATAATAAGGAGTTCTTATTTGAAATGCAGAGTTCAAGGACGAGATTCAATTCAAATTTGAGGAAACGTGAAAAAAAAATGTTCACTATCCCCAAAAAAAATGTTCACTAAAATGACAATTTTGTGTTCATTTTCAACAAAGTCAATAGTTCTGGGACCTGAAAAGTTATCCATAATTGCAAAAAAAATAAAATATAACCAAAAAATGTAACCTACAAATAGCCCTTATTATTCTCAGCCCAGGACAGAATATGAAAAATAAGCAGCAACAGCTTCCAAAAGGAAGTCACTGTTATCATCCGAAAATAATTCAGCCATCCAATTTAATATTGGGAAAGAACATTCATGCTCTTCATTTACGGGAGCCTCTAGCACCATCAGAGGACAACTCGATGGTGTTTCAATGAAGCTGTGTGCCAAGAAATCTTGCGCCGCTGTGAATATATTCCAACGACCCAGTACTCCATGCATCGCTGCCAAGGCCATAATCCCTTCGTCGGAACAAAGCAACCCATGAACCACTAAGGGACTCATGAGGTGATTAAAATCCACGTCAGGAGACACCATCTTGCAGAGACACAAATCCAGGGTCCATTCAAAATCGCAGCTCCGGCAATGAAAGACAGGCTGGACACATGTAAAATAGGAAAATCGAAATGATAATCCATATGCTGCACTTAAGGTGGCGAGTGGCAGTGCGCCAGAGTAATCAAGCATCCTGTTGCGAAACAGCGACAGTAACGGCAGTTCGTTTTGGAATACAGGACATGCATCCATTTTTATTGAAACAAAACAGCACCAGAAAACCCGCAGCCAACGCCAGTTAAACGGGAAATCCACCAAAGAGGCTGGAAAAGATCAAATGGAAGAAAGCAGGAATGCCTCCAAATATCTTTTCAAAAGAAGTCACAAGACCGCTGCTAACTACTTTAAAAAAATGAGCCAGGCCTGAAGTGGAGGACGCGTTAAAGATTGTGTGAACCAGCTCACTGAAATGTAATGTTAGGTCAGTATTTAATAAAGCTTGCACTTCTGTGAGGGTGTTAGCTACGTGAAGGACAAATGTTTCACGAGCCAAAGTCAGCGCAACCTCCTTTTGTGACAAAAGGGCTCTTATTCTACTCATTCCATTAAACTCTGTCTTCAAGGTCGGAATCCTCGGCCAGATGGAAACATCCAGATTCCCATGCGGAGGCGGGTATAGAACATTTTTACAGCAAACCACCCTTTCACTGACTGTTACCACATAAGCAATGCCTTTTATCAACCCACAGCAATCATCATTATTTAAAAGTAAATAACTGCCGTTTGCCAGTAGTGTAAAAGTGGGAACGATAGCGGGCACGGCGGTACCTTTTTAAACACATGCTAAATTAGGCTGTTCTTGGTTGCAAGAGCCGTGTAATTGAAGATGTCTACACATTAATGAGTGATCTGGTGTTTCCGTGCACTCTTCACCTTTCAGATAAACTTCCTTCCCTTCCCTAAGGCATCTGTATGTAAAAGGAAGCGACCACGTTTCACGAAGGTAGGAACTACCAAGAGGCTCGTATCTACCAATTGGAAAATATTTCATACAATTTGTAAATTTAAATAAAGTAAACAGTAAAGCAATTAAACCGTGGATAAGCCACGTTACAGCAGCAGCCTCTGCCACAGAGAATGGTAAAGACTCTAAGCGTTCAATGTGTAACATTGAAAAAGATGCATCTCTCATTGAAAGCAACTGCTGCTTCTCAGTCAAATTAAACGAGGCAAAGAGGGAGGAGACATTCATGTAATTCCAAGGCATTTTCCGGCCTTAAGCATCAGCAGGGTCCATGCAAATTGCATAATGGAATGCAATTGATTCTGACCATTGTACAACACAGACACTTCATCTTGCACAATATCAACAACAGATGACACAATATTAACCAACGTGTAAATGCGGGAAGAAAGCGTGTTAATACTATTATCAACTACGGCAAGCACTTTCTCCAAGTTAGCTTGATCAATAGCCCTAAGGCGGGTAGCCGCCTTAATTTGTGATGTTTTCCAGATTTCATTATAAACTGCATATATCCATCTCTTTGACCTACCACTATCCGGGCCTTTTATAAAATCATTCAAGTCAACATCACCAGTCAGCTTAGATAGATGCAGTTTAAACGATGCCAAAGTAGAATGTTTAAGCCAATTCTGACATAATTTGCCAATTGAATAAGTGGTGACAGAATGGTCATTGTCAAAACGGGGATCGGCCCTGACTTGTGTAAAACCATCAGCTAAACCCAGAAAATGATGTTGGCACGAATCTGCACTTTTGTGCCACATCAACTAACCCTTCGGATCCAAACTGGATATGTTAAATGACGAATTTTGCAATAGAGTCTGCAACTCTCTAATTGAAAATTTTGTAGTATTACTCCAACCCGAAAATTCTTCCAAATCAGGGAAGGAAGGAGCATTTAACTTTTTAGAAGTAGCCAATCCAAAGCACGTTGTCTGTGAAATGGTAGAATTCAAAAACAACATATGATTCGGGATGAGACATGCATGGTGCAAAGCCTCAGTGCCTTGCACCTGCCAACTTTTAGAACCCCAAACTGATTTAAGGTCAACTGTTTCCTTCCACAACTTGTATCCTCCAACAGCTAGCTGGTCTGGCAAGGATTTTGAGTACAATACCTTAGTATCGGTAAGTCTAACTTTGGACATTGACTTTTCTGTCATTTTAAAATAAAAAGAAGCGGGATTGGACTGATTAAAGTCGGTAAAATAAGTGTACTTTTTCAAAAAGGTACTTGAACTGCCTTGCAAAGGAGCTGGACAATGCTCCCACTGTGTATAATTGACAGCACTCCTTCTGGAATTAGTTTTATGTAGATAGTGATTCCCAAAATGTTGGAAGCAAAATAAATCACCATAATTAGCAGATTCCAAATACAAATCTCAGCATCAAAGGCAGCATAATATTTCAAATCAGAAAACAACGCCTCTACGGCCTGAACATCCCAATCATTAGAACGTATGTTTTGTTTAACTACATCCCCCATGTTAACTCTAAGCACATTAGTGACATTAATCACTTCAGTGGGGCCATGGATTTGAAATGTAACCGCATCCCATACAATCCCATCTAGGACAGGCCAAGCAGTGATATTAACAAATGCCAAGTCTCTCTTCAGTCTGTGGGCAGAATGTGATGAGGAAAGTGGTGGCAATGATCCATTGAGATGTTGAATGCATGTTCTTTCTTCGACATAGTATCCGTTGACAATTCGGAAAAAATAAAACCCAAAACCAATTGACATAAAAATGTAAATTGAAAAAAGTACCAGCCAAGCGTATGTCCAAGGTGGAATTAAAAAATGTTTTTTAAATAAACTTGTATATACTGCAATCTTAGAGGGCTTTCCTGAATTGTGTGAGACAGTGTCAAATGAAAATCTGGATTCTGTGGCCAAACGGGTGTACGTATGGAACACACCTGAAGTTCCGTCCACAGCAGGGAAGGTCACCCACGAGTAAAAGATTTCGTAAGAGTAAGCCACCTCTGCACTCACCACCATTATCACGGCCATGCCATCCACGGGAACATTATAATGCTGCAAATGGTTGCGCACCGCAATGCGACTATGTTGCGGAATGTTCACCGCGGCCATAACGACACAGAAAGATAGAGGGACAAAGCAAACTTTGTAGCAAAACTGGGTTGTAATTCAAGGAAACCGTTTAAAAAGATTCAAGCTTGAAAAGACCTATTACAACAATAGGTAGGTTTTTCCGACACCACTGTTTTCCGGAAACGATAGTGAAGGGGTTAAGGATCGAAAGATGTACAACCAAGTGTCATGTAATAAGACCACCAAAAGCGTTGGGCGCCATGTCGCAGGGATTCTGTTCTACTACAGAACTGTGCATAGAGACTTGGAACCTCAGTCAGTTAGGGTGTGCCAAAACTCACCTTAGTACCCAAAATCCCCTACCAGACTAGCTACAGTGTCCCATTGGTCATTACAAACTCCCAATGCTTAGACAAACCAGAACATGGACTTAGAATACCTCAGGTAACGTGGAACACATGAACACTCTTTCGTTATGCAATCAGTTCAATCCAGAACAAGGAGTAAAAGAGGACACGTGCACATTTGAAATGTTTATTTACTAATGCAGTGTTCTCAAACGCAGTATCTTAGCTAATATACGCAAACACATTATAAGAAACAAAGTAATCATCAGAGTTACTAGTGCATAGAAAACAAAAGGTGAAAGCATATTAAAATGCTAAAATGAATAGGTTTAAACAACACCTAATTCTCACCCTCCCTAGCAAGCATATTATATTATATCTAAGAAGGTCTCTTTGGGTTTGAGCAGGGCGGGCCCATACCTCAGATCTTAGTGGTAAGGGATCACATCATCTTCCACCAGCTCTCTGCATGCGAAGCACCATCAAGTGTGTGTGTATGCTCTGTGCAAAGCAATATAAAACGTGCCTAGAGCCTGAATTTGGCCGCAGCTGCTTGTATAATATGTCTAGGAAGGTGCGAAGATCAGACCTCACAACAACTGTGTCGAGATATCCTTGAAGACTTCAGCACTCACTGTACAGACACGGCTCGCTAAGTAAAGCTGATATCAGAGTAATAACATATTATTCGTGTGTGAATCAAAAACACTCTACTAGGCTCAAAGCTACAATAACAGTTATGTGTTGTGTGCAGAAGCAGCAGAAAGGAAAATGGCATTTAAACTTTTAATAAGCTCATGCTAACTTAACACAGTATATAGGCAAAGCATAACTATATGACAACCCAAACGATGAGCCCTTCGGATGTTCAAAAGAGGAGCCCTAGAAATATTGAGGATTTGCGGAAGGAATTACTAAAAGAAAGAGACATGGTCTCAGCCTTCGAAGACTTCTGCCAGACCATATATTTGTAGATTGTTGTGTCGATTGCAGTACTCAAGATTTTCCATTTGTTTTTTGAGAGACAGAAAATCAGATTTCATAGAAGGAACGTGGTTTACGACAACCTAAAACAGATTCTACTTGTTGCTCCATCTGCATGACCCTATTTTCCATAGTAGAACATTTGAAGATGTCTATTTGTTTCTTTCATGTAAGGTCGAAGAGAGCGTATTTCCTGAAGAAGTACATCAATAGCATTTGGTGGAGGAGATGCAGCAGGCAAAGGAGAATCTTTTTAACTCGCATGCCAGAAGATAACAAAGATCAAGTGGACAGCTTCGGAGCAAGATTGTTGTTGGAAAGTTGGTTACTGGAAGACGTTGCCCGAGCTTTCATTTGAGGGAAAGATGCATTACCCTCAGAAGATTCCATATATGTTGAAAGAACTGAATAAGGGTTGTGGTCTGCCAAAGATGAAAATGGTAATGGAAGACCAACAACACGACGTGTGGATTTCGTTCTCCCCATAAAACTTCGGATAATAATGGAGCACTTAGTAAAAAGACAGTGTCAATCACTTTAAAAAAATGAGTTGTAATGTATTGTGACTGAAAATAATCGTTTTTTGAAATATTAATTTCCAAGCGGTCAAAATACGAAAGGAGTAATGAAAAAACAGGTCCTTTATTTAAAAACAAGATGAAGACTTATTGCAATATTCCTTTCCGTGACAGAAGTGAGAACGTTACCTCAGAAAACCACATTGACCACAAACATTGAAGTAAATAGTGAGTAAAAGGTATATTCTATATCTAGTTAGGATTTTCAAAATACTGTAGTATTATAAATCTTTGTTCTGTCATGCATAGCTGTGGTGTTTAATTTCAGCTAAAAAGTTGATATTAGCTTATGAAACCATAGCCAGATTTTCTCCAGACTCTGCAGCACAGATAAAGTAAATGGTGCTCTATTATTTGGGTGAATGAATCAAACGTTGAGAGTTTGGTAAGAAAAGTCGGTTGGAGCAGAAAATTGCTTCATTTGACAGGCTTTCATGCTGCTACAAGATGAAAACGATGAGTTTAGGCAAAACAAAATGGCGGGTGTGAGTTCCATGAGAAAAAAGCTCCTGCCGTAATTAAGGATAAAGAAAGCTCATCAGAGTTGCAGAAGGGCATAGAACTGTTCCGAAATATTTTGCATCCTGGAAGGTATCATCGAAGCACAGTTATGAGGAGAGGGTCCGCTGGAGAAATTTGTACCTCTTCCGAGCCCGCGCGGCATTTCCTCAATTAGCGGCCATCTTCAATTGGTGTCAAGCAACGCCCCCAGTATTATTTATCTTACCAAACAAAACCAAACAACAAAAATCCACACTAGAGTAATAAAAATATGACTTTCAAATGGTAAAAATAGTTCAGTCCAAAGCAAATTGCAGATGCAACACTTTTCACACAAAGTACCTTCGATACGTCACGCACACAAACAAAAAGGGTGACAGGGAAGGTGATGAGTCGGTACATAACATTCAGGAAAGGTGATGTGTCAGTTCCTTGCTCCAGGGGAGGTGATGCGTTAGTTCCTTACTGCTGAGAACGGAATGTGATGTGTGTCGGGTCCTTACCGGAGAGGAGGTGATGCTTCTGTTTCTTACTGTATGGGGAGGTGATTTGTCTGTTTCTTACTGCATCCCCCAACGATGCACAAGACTTGGTGCCTCGATGTGACAATCTGGAATGATGGCTAGGTTCATGCAGCTGCACAGCAGGGCTTGCGTTGGAATCGGTGCCGTGATCTCAGACTTTGGAGATCGGTGCACTCGATGCTGCGTGTCGCGATTTCTCGAGCCGCGGGTAGGCGCTGCGACGATTTCTTCGGCGCTGCATCATAAACAGGTGTGGATGTGTCACACTTCTCGTTACCTGCTTTTTACAAAGCCCAACAGCCAGAAAAACCTCCAGAGGCACCACTTGTTAGGTCAGAACTCCAAGCAAGTATGTTCAGGGGAGCTGGGGTGAAGTCATTGTGTCCCTCAGATGTCAGAACAGGAATCAAGCTCAGTTTCAAGCCCCTAGAGATTTTCCTCGATCAGGGGACATAGCAAACAGCAAAGTCCTTTCTCTGTTCCTTGGCAGCAAGTAGCCACTGCAGGCCAACCCCAGACAGCAAACAGTACAGGGGCAGTATTGCTCCTCAGCTTCTCCAGCTCTTCTCCATGGCAAAGTTTCCTCTTGAGTCCCAGAAGTGATCTTTGAAGTCTTTTCCATCGCTGAGACTTCCAACAGGAGGCAAGCTCTACTTCAAGCCCTTGGAGAAAACGTTAACAGCAGGATGATGAAAGCACAGTCCAGTCCTTTCCTTACCCAAGACAGAAGCAATCATTGCATGCCAACCCCAACAACACACTGCACAGGTGCAGTACTCCTCCTCCAGCTTTCCCGATCGTTCTTCCGGGCAGGTTCCTTAGTTCAGCATTGATCCAAAATTCTGGGGTCTGGGCCCCTCTTTGTATACAATACATCTCTTTGTTCCCTCCTGGCACAGGTCTCTGAGCCCAGTTCAAACCAGTTCTGTGGGACACTTTGTAAGTTCACAACAACCTCCATTGTCAGTGTGAGCCCTGGCTCTAGACACACCACCGGGGAGCAGAGCCATCATTGTAGAATACAGACACAGCCCTTTTCAGGTGCAGGTGCTACTCCTCCCACAACTCCAAATGCAGACATGGCCTATTCAGCCTGGCACTGACTCATCCAGACTCTCTGGAGCCACTGCACAACCCTAGCCCCTGTCACTCCAAAGCCAGACAGTCAATACACATCCTAGCAGAGGCACACTGTATGACTAAGAAAGAAAATACCTACTTTCTAAAAGGGGTATTTTCAAAACCAGAATGTAAAAATCACCCCCACAAAAAGATGCATTTTAACGTTCTGAGTTGAGGCATGCTAAACTTTATTTTCTGATCTGTTTCTCAGGGGCAGTTATGCTCATAAGATGGAATAGGCAAACTCCCCATTCCATCCTATGGGAACAGATAGCCTTACAATAGGGAAAAGCTAAATTGGCAGTATTTCACTATCAGGACATGCCACACACATCAGGGCATGTCCTACCCTTCACATACACTGCACCCTGCCTACAGGTGTGTCTTGGGCCTACCTTAGGGGAGACTAATATCCAAGAAAAGGGAAGGTTAACACCTGGCAAGTGGGTGCACTTGCCAAGTCAACATAGCAGTACTAGACTTCACACAGGCTCTGCAATGGCATGCCTTAGTTACATTTACCAGCTGCTTATGTGGGTAGCACAATCAATCAATCAATCAATCATATCATTTGTAAAGTGCACTACTCACCCGTGAGGGTCTCAAGGTGCTGGGGTGGGGAATGCTGCTACTGCTCGAAAAGTCAGGTCTTGAGGAGTTTTTAGATGGTCAGCAGGTCATGGGTCTGCCATAGGTGAATGGGGAGGGTGTTCCAGGTCTTGGCGGCGAGGTGGGAGAATGATCTGCCGCCTGAGGTCGCTCTTCAGAAGCGGGGGACTGTAGCAAGGGTGAGGTCGGCGGGGCGGAGCTGTAGGGTGGGGGTGTAGAAGTTGATTCGTCTGTTGAGGTACGTTGGTCCAGTGTTGTGGAGTGCCTTGTGTGCGTGGGTGAGGAGCTTGAAGGTTATCCTCTTGTTGACCGGGAGCCAGTGCAGGTCTCTCAGGTGGGGTGTGATGTGGCTGTGGTGAGGGATGCCGAGGATCAGGCATGCAGAGGCGTTCTGGATGCGTTGGAGCCGTCTCAGGAGTTTCGCCAAGGCTCCTGTGTAGAAGGCGTTTCCATAGTCCAACCTGCTGCTGACAAGGGCCTGGGTGACTGTTCTTCTCGTTTCAGTGGGGATCCACTTGTAGAACCTACGGAGCATGCGGAGGGTGTTGAAGCAGGAGGAGGAGACGGCGTTGACCTGTTTAGTCTTGGAGAGGGTGGAGTCGAGGATGACCCCTAGGTTGCGTGCATGGTCGGTGGGTGTTTGAGCGGTTCCCAGTGTGGTCGGCCACCACTAGTCGTCTCAGGCCGAAGGGTTGGATCCGAGGATGAGGACCTCTGTCTTGTCCGAGTTCAGCTTCAGTCGGCTGTTCCTCATCCATTCAGCAACGTCCTTCATTCCTTTGTGAAGGTTGGTTTTGACGGAGAGTATCAGCTGGGTGTCATCGGCATAGGAGAGGATGTTGAGGTCGTGTCGACGGGCGACGTGGGCGAGCAATGCCATGTAGATGTTAAACAGGATTGGGCTGAGGGATGAGCCCTGGGGTGCGCCGCAGATGATCTCGGTGGCTTTGGAGCAGAAGGGGGGAAGGCGGACGCTCTGTGGCCCAGTCCAGGGCCTTCTCTTGTATCCCAGCGTTGTGGAGGCGTGTTCGTAGTGTGTGGTGACAGACCATTTCAAAGGCGGCTGACAGGTCCCGGAGGATGAAGGCCTCCATTCCTCCGTTGTCCAGCAGGAACTTGATGTCATCGGTGGCGGCGATCAGGGCAATCTCGGTGCTGTGGTTACTGCGGAACCCGGACTGGGAAGGGTCCAGGATGTTTTTCTCCTCAAGGTAGCGGGTCAGTTGTTCGTTGACGGTCTGCTCGATGACCTTTGCCGGGAACGGGAGCAGGGAGATGGGCCGGAAGTTCTTGAGGTCCTTGGGGTCCGCCTTGGGTTTCTTGGGTAAGGCGTTGATCTCGGCGTGCTTCCAGCTCTCCGGGAAGGTTGCTGTCTCGAAAGAGGTGTTGATGACTTTCCGGAGATGGGGTACGATGGATGTGCTGACTTTGTTGAAGATGTGGTGTGGGCATGGATCTGACGGAGATCCGGAGTGGATGGTGTTCATGATCTTGATGGTGTCATCGTCGTTGATGTTGGTCCAGTAGAGCAGGCGGTTGGTGCGGATGGTGGTCGTAGGAGGCCGAGCTCTCAGTGGTTGTCGGGCGGTTGTGGCGTTGAAACTGTTGTGGATGTCTGTGATCTTGCAGTGGAAGAAGGTGGCCAGCGAGTCGCACAGGTCTTGCGAGAGTGGGACGTCGTTGGTGTTGGAGCTGGGGTTGGAGAGTTCCTTCACGATGTTGAAGAGCTCTTTGCTGTTGTGCGCATTGTTGTCCAGGCGGTCTTTGAAGGAGGCCCTTTTGGCGGATCTGATGAGGTGATGGTGTCTGCGGATGGCATTCTTGTGGGCGGCGTGGCTATCCGGTGTTCGTTCACGGAGCCAGATCTTCTCCAGCTTTCGGCAGGTTTGCTTGGAGCCTCGGAGGTCTTCAGTGAACCAAATGGCTTTCTTGTTCGGGGGGAGGGTGTTGGCGCAGTCGTTGATCCACTGTCTGGGGTTGCGGGCGGCGGTGTCGGGGTCGGTATGGTCGGCAGGTGGGCTCTGGGCGAGGGTGGTGGTTAGCTGGTCTTCGGTGACTTTGCTCCAGCAGCGGTGAGGCATCTGTTGGGTGCGGTGGTGCGTGGTGGGTTTCTTGAAGGTGAAGTGGATGCAGCGGTGGTCGGTCCACTGGAGTTCGGTGGTATGGTTGAAGGAGACGTGGGGGCTTGCGGAGAAGATGGGGTCAAGCGTGTGACCAGCGGAGTGGGCGGGTGTTGTGACGAGTTGTCTGAGTCCGAGGTTGGCTAGGTTGTCAATCAGGGTGGTGGAGTTGGTGTCGTCATTGTTCTCGAGGTGGAAGTTCAGGTCCCCGAGGAGGATGTAGTCCATGGAGGTGAGGGCGTGTGTGCCTACAAAGTCGGCGATGGAGTCGCTGAACTGTGGTCGGGGTCCGGGCGGTCTGTATATGAGGGTTCCTCTGAGGGTGGTGTTGGGGTCGGTGTGGATCTGGAAGTGCAGGTGTTCGGCGGTGCTGAGGGTGTCGTTGGTATTGGTCGAGACTCTGACAGTCTTCCTGTGGACGATGGCGATTCCTCCTCCCACTCTGTTGGTGCGGTCCTTGCGGGTGATCTTGTAGCCTTCCAGGACGGCTATGGCTATGTCGGGTGCCGAGGCGGGGTTCAGCCAGGTCTCCGTCAGGAAGGCGACGTCTGGGGAGGTTGAGTCGAGTAGTTCCCAGAGTTCAACTGCATGTTTTCGGGCAGAGCGGGTGTTGAGAAGGATGCATCTGAGGTGGTTGGGTTCTTTCCTGGTCTGGAGCATGGTGGGGCGGATGTTTGTGAAGCTGCAGTGCCGGCAGGTGAAAGCTCCGTGGGTGCGCTTCGGGGCGGCCAGGAAGCAGGTGTGTGATCGTCCGTTGAGTGCGTGGAGGGTTCTGGCATCGTAGCGGTGTCGGGCGTCGTGGCGTTCGTGGTGTCCTGGGGTCCTGGCGCTGGGCGCAGTCCAGGCAAGGACGGGCACAGACAGGTTTCCCTTAGGTGCACCATCGGCGTGCCATTGGTGCACCCGCTGAGCGTGGCTGCTGCACGGACACGTAGCAGCTTCCATATGAGAGGATGTGGGAGGGAGGAGCAGCTGGGAGGCGGGAGCAGGGCGGCGAATGAGGTTGCAGGTGGGCAGGGCCGCAGGGACGCATCGGCGGGAAAAATGGGCGGGGGCCGCAGGAGAACTGGGCACAGGAAGGAAAAACAAGTTTAGGCAAGTAAACAAGTACAGGCACAGTGGAATAGAAACAAGTCTGGGCAAGAAAGCAAGTTAGGCACAGGGGAATAAAAACAAGTCTGGGCAAGAAAGCAAGTACTGGCACAGGGGAATAAAAAGAAGTCTGGGCAAGAAAGCAAGTACAGGCACAGGGGAATAAAAACAAGTCTCGGCAAGAAAGCAAGTTAGGCACAGGGGAAAAATACAAGATTAGGCAAAAACAATGCAGGCAGAGCCGTGCAGCAGCGTAGGGAGCGGCCTGCCTGGGAGCAGGGTCATAGGTTGCTCCTTTCACCGCTGCGCGGCTCTATATGAGGGGATGTAGGAGGGAGGAGCCACTGGGAGGCAGGAGCGACGCGGCGAATGGGATTGCAGGTGGGCGGGGCCGCAGGGACACAGCAGCTGGAAAAATGGGCGGGGGCCGCGGGAGAACTGGGCACAGGAAGGAAAAACAAGTTTAGGCAAGAAAACAAGTACAGGCACAGAGGAATAAAAACAAGTCTGGGTACGAAAGTAAGTTAGGCACAGGGGAATAAAAACAAGTCTGGGCAAGAAAGCAAGTACAGGCACAGGGTAATAAAAACAAGTCTGGGCAAGAAAGCAAGTGCAGGCACAGGGGAATAAAAACAAGTCTGGGCAAGAAAGCAAGTTAGGCACAAGGGGAAAAATACAAGATGGGGAGGGAGGAGCAGCTGGGAGGCGGGAGCGGGGCGGCGAATGGGATTGCAGGTGGGCGGGGCCGCAGGGTCACAGAGGCGGGAAAAAACGGCAGGGGCCGCGGGAGAACTGGGCACAGGAAGGAAAAACAAGTTTAGGCAAGAAAACAAGTACAGGCACAGAGGAATAAAAACAAGTCTGGGCAAGAAAGCAAGT